>NW_027062688.1:919980-1587480 GCF_032884065.1 Artemia franciscana
CGTATTGATAATTCCCCCATGGAAACTTTTTTTTTCCGTGGGAGATCCCCCACCACGTAAAAAGCGCTCAGAGAATTCCAACTTCGCTGAAAATTTCCCACGGACAGTTCCCAAAATGTATCTACACTTGTAAAATGGGGTTGCGAACGAGAAGGTGTGACAAATAAAACGGATTTCGTATGCAAATTCTGGCAAATTTTCCCTGGAAAGTTCACCCCTAGAAACTTCTATCCCGGTGGGAAATTCTCCCCCTAAAAAATCTATCTCCAGACAATCCTCCAGATTTTATGCATTTAGAATCAGCATAATAAACCGATTCTTCTGATAAATTGATGTCAAAAATTCCGTTTTTAGAGTTTCGGTTACTATTGAGCTGTGTCACTTCTTACTAAAAATTCGTTACAACCAACTATATATATATATATATATATATATATATATATATATATATATATATATATATATATATATATATATATGTGTGTGTGTGTGCGTGTATATATATATATATATATATATATATATATATATATATATATATATATATATATATATATATATATATATATATATATATATATATATATATATATATATATATATATTTATGTTACTGATTATTAGATTTGGTTTATTATTTCAGAATGCCGAATCAGTAGCTTCTTTTCCTATCTATTTTGTAAAACAAAATGAAAAATTTTAGTTGTTAATTTTAGTTTTATTTTTAGTTGTTTTAAAAAGTAGAATTGTGGCAAAGAGTCAAACTTTAGCGTAAAGAGCGTGGGACTGCGGAGGGGACAACCCATTTCATATACGGAGTAATTTCTGTTCGTTTTAAGTTTTAATGTCGCTCCTTACTTTCAGTTAAAAAAACTAGTTTTTTTTATTTAATCAGAAATAAGCTCAAAGAGTGATGTGGTTGATTTGCAAAAATCTGAGGTAAAATGTACGAATCAAGCTAGAGGATACTTTTTAAATAGGAAATGTATGACAATAATATCTCTTATTCTCTTGTTTTCTTCCTTTTAAGACTTAAAATTGCTTGGTCTCTTGCAGGGAGTATCTTTCACCCCTATTATGGAGAAGTGTTATGTTCAAGGGCGTATCCAGTATTTTTGTTTGGGAGGGGAACAAATTTGTTTTAAAAAATACATGATTAATTTTTTATTTACATTTGTGTTATGTTATATAAGTTGGATAAAAATTTGGGGGTGGGTAAATCAAGTAACCCCCTGGTTACGGCCATGGTTATGTTGACGCGACACAAGGCTTCAGAACAAACAGAAATGATTCTATATATCAGACTGACTACTACCCTATTACCCCCTCCCCCTTTCTTGGCTCTTCACTCTGGAATGGGCAGATTGCTTAAGTGGGTGCACTTTAGAGTATGACTAATGTATCCATCTCTCTAGAGGCGTAGCTCCAGCATTTTGTTGGGGGGAGGGATAACTCCCCCCCCCAAAAAAAAAATAAATACTTCAAATAATTGGGGGTAACTCCCCCTCCCCAAACCCCAGTACCTCTCAGGAATAAGGATCTACATACCCCACTAATGGCTGACATACAACTATGCAGCACAATATCAAACATTTCGTGGTAACGAACTGTAGTAAGGAGTGACCCGGCTCAATAGTAGGCTAACCGAAACTCTAAAAAATGGGAAATGGAATTTTGATACCAATAGTTACATCAAAAAAATAACATTTTTATGCTGATTCCAAATATATAAGTTTGATCAAGTTTGGTTTTACCTATCAAAAGTTACGAGCCTGAGAATTCTTGCCTTATTTTAGAAAATAGGGGGAAACACTCCCTAGAAGTCAAAGAATCACACCATCAGATTCAGTGTATCAGAGAACCCTGCAGTAGAAGTTTCAAGCTCCTATCTACAAAAATGTGGAATGTTGTATTTTTTCCCAGAAGACAGATCATGGATACGTGCTTTCTTTTTTTTTTCAGGGGTGATCGTATCGACCTAGTGGTCCTAGAATGTGACGAGAAGGCTCATTCTGACGGAAATTAAAAGTTCTAGTGCCCTTTTTAGGTGACCAAAAAAATTGGAGGGCACCTAGGCGTCCTCCCACGCTGATTTTTCTCCCAAAGTAACAGGATAAAAATTTTGAGATAGCCATTTTGTTCAGCATAGTCAAAAAACCTAATAATTATGTCTTTCGGAACGACTTAACCCCCATAGTTCCTGGGGGGGGGGGCTGCAAGTTACAAACTTTGACCATTGTTTACATATACTAATGGTTATTTGGAACATCGTTTTCTCGGGGACTTTTCACATTAAAGGGGGGTTAGTGGAGGGTGTTACATGGGAGGATCTTTCCATGGAGGAATTTATCATGAGGGTAGAAAATCTTCATGAAGGGGCTGCAGGATTTTCTAGCATTATTAAAAGAAACAATGATAAAATAAATTTTAAAAAAAGTACTAAGTAAAATACTAAAAAATACTAAATAAAAACAAGTCTATATTCAAATGAAAGTATGCTATGGGGTACTTTTCAGGCAGAATCGTAAGGGGGAAAAATTTGGACGGAACTCGCACCCAGGATGGAATTGCCTGGGGAGTTATTTCCGGTGGAATAATTTTACGTGGGAGGAGCTTTCCATGACAGAATTTTTTGTGGGGGGGGGGGGGGTTCAACGAAGGGGGACGGATTTCCATGACTTTTTTGAAAAATGGCTTTTTTTGAAGAAATTAAATAAAAATAAAAAAATTTTCTGCTGAAAGAAAGGAGTAACATTAAAAACTAAAATGAACAGAAATTATTCTGTATATGAGGGGCTGCCCCCTCCTCCATACACCGCTCTTTATGCTAAAATTAAACCTCTTGTCTCAATTCTGTAAGAACGATTCCTGAAACCCAGGTAAGGTAAAGGATACGGCATTAGACTTTGCAGTCCCTACCGGCGGTGCTGATCCCCGTTTCCAGCCAGGAAGTGCAGTGGGGGGTTGGGGGCCAACCATCCTCTGCTTTCTCACACCCTTCCTGTTTACCTTCCCCAGATTTCTCCAGGTACCCATTTAGAGCTGGAACCCAAGGGTCATGTAATTAGAATCAGAACGTTTTTTTTTAAACTTCCTACAAAACATTAGCGTGATGAGAGGGGTATTGAGGATGGAGAAACCTCCCTCATATAAAGAATAATTTATGTTCGATCTACATTTTATTTAATTTATTTCATTTTATTACATTTATTTAATACCCATAAAGATGTTCATTCATTTGGACTGTTCATTCTGTTCATTCAAAAACGGTTCATTCGTATGGACATTTATTGAAAGCTCCATCAACTAAATTGATTCGTTTAGGGGTTCATAAAATTAAGTACATTTAAGTAGAATTGTGTATACCTAATGCCTTAAAAACTGAATTTTTACTCCCCAAATTTTATAGCCCCTCTTGAGAGTCAAAATAAATACAAAATGAATGTTTTGCCCTGGAACATGGGGGATTGTTGAAGATAATCCACAATCTCTTGTTAATTGCAGGAATATTTTATAGTTAGACCGTAATACCAATGCTGTGGGGATAATCTCCAATTTCAAATTGCAAAAAAAAAAAAATGTGTAATTCAAGGGGTTACATTTTATACCAAAAAGTAGACAAATAGGAGGCTGTCAAGAGAACCATCCAGAAACTTTTCAGGTGGAAAGAGGCAAGTGGTAGCAGGATTTTTTTTTTGAATTTAAAGTAGGATGGATTTTCAAAAACCCAGCTAAAAACACCACGTAGTGTATAAAATTAGAACTTAAAAGATAATATTATTTTGCTTCCTTTTCCATCGGAAGAGTCCCATTCCAATGGTGTCAACCTTAGAACTAAAGTGAGCAATCCCTAAAGGCCAAATCCCAATGATGCTTTATTAATGCCGAAATCAAGCTGACGCTCATTTGAGCCAGTCAGGGTTTTCATAAAAGCAAATTGTGATTTGTTGAAAAATTGTTGACTGGTTCAAGTTGGCACCGGATAAATTTCATAAGAAAAAATTGTGATTTGTTGAAAAATTGTTGACTAGTTCAGGTTGGCACCAGATAAATTTCATAAAAACAAATTATGATTTGTTGAAAAATTGTTGACTGGTTCAAGTTGGCGTCGGATAAATTTCTGCATTAGGAAAATCTCATTAGGCATTAAAACACTCGAGATTCTTCTCGATATACACAATTATTCTGGTAGGCCCCTTCCCATCTGAATTCTACAAAGATCAACTAACATGTCAAAAACAAATCTTTTGGAATAATACTTTTGAAATTTTCCTGAATATGACTATTTTTTAATGATTCAATTTCAGTCTTCAGAGATGAAAGTTGTTTAGGATAAGTTTTCCATCTTAGAAAGATGCTGGAGTAACTTTGAAAACCGCTTAGAGACTTAGAAACTTAAGACTGAAGGGAGTGTAAACAGTCAATCCCTTGGAAACTCGAATTTTATTTTTGCGGGGTAATATAATTCTACCATTCTCCCGAAAAAGTTTCAACTTGAAACTTTCTGACTAGCCTAGAAGGAATTTTATATTAATAATAACAATGCAATAATAAGAATAATAGCCTAATAACAATTTTTGAAAATAATGTAAAAACTATCTGTAAAACTATTTTCAAATTAAAAAGAAAGTTATAAATTTTTCTTTCTGGAAATGCATGTAAGTCGTAAAATCTGAAAAAGTAGAGAGGAGACAATTGAGGGAGTTATTCAATGTTCTCATGATCTAAGTTCTTAAAGACCGTTTGAATATTGGAAACAACATTTTCTTTTATTTATATAAATCAGAGGTTCCCAAAGTTTTATTCCTCAATGACCACTTTCAAAATTTTGCTGGTTCCGGTGGACCCCCTACATATAAGTTTCCCAAATTCTCAAAGCTCGACAAAAAATTGAAGATTAGATCTAACTATGTAAATTAATGTTGTGATTGAGTTCCAACCACGAATTAACAGTTTAAAAAAAAGAAAGTTAAAACTGATAGGTTAATTAATTATTCGATTGTCCTGTGAGTGAATGTGAAAAAAGTAAAGCGGGCCAGTCTAAAAAGAGAATCTATTCAACTTGATTTTTCTGACATCTACTCATCAAACAGTTCGTGGTAACGAACTGTAGTAAGGACCGACCTGGCTCAATAGTAACCGAAACTCTAGAAAAGGCAATTTTTATAACAATAGTCGCATCAAAAGAATTGCATTTTAATGCTGATTTTAAATATAAAGTTTCATTAAGTTTAGACTTAACCATCGAAAGTTACGAGCCTGAGAAAATTTGCCTTACTTTACAAAATAGGGGAAAACACCCCTTAAAAACATAGAATGTTAACGAAAATAACAGCATCTGATTCAGCGCATCAGAGAACCCTACGGTAGAAGTTTCAAGCTCCTATCTACAAAAATGTGGAATTTTGCATTTTTTGCCACAAGACAGATCATGGATGCGTGTTTATTTGTTTTTTTTTCCAGAGGTTATCGTATCAACCCAGTAGTCCTAGAATGTCGTATGAGGGCTCATTCTAACGAAAATTAAAAGTTCTAGTGCCCTTTTTAAGTGACCAAATAATTGAAGGGCATCCAAGCCCCCTTCCCACCCTCAATTTTCCCCCAAAGTCACAAAGACTCAGAGCTCTTATTTTAAATCCCGACCGGCATTAAGCCTCTGATTTTACTTTTAAATCAATCTATTGATTCTTAGAATTTTATTAGAGGTCATACCATATGAGCCCTTGGCTCTTGGCTCTTCTGGCCTCGTCACACTGCCATATTAGCTCTTAGCTCTTGTTACGAGTAACAGTCGCTGAGCTTCTTGAAAGATTATCTGCCTAAATTGAGAAGTGCCGTAAATATAACATTTTAGTTCCTCACTATCTGAACCAAATAATTTTTTGCGGATCCCAATTTACGTATTGTGAATCCCTTATTTTTTTTTGTCACACCAACGGAACCCCCCCGTCGAGCCTCTCGTACCCTTCTCATATACCAGAATAATCTCTGTTCGTTTTAAGTTTTAATATTGATCCTTACTTTCAGTTGAAACTTGTTTTTTTATTTATTTAATGACGAATTGAAGTGATTGGTGCACACTCAGATTTTTCGCTGTGTTTTCGGTGGACGGCACAGTGAATAGACGTTACCAATTTTCGGGTAACAGTTGCTGAGCTTCTTGAAACATTGTCTGCCTAAATTGATAGGTGTTTTCAGTCTTTAGTTCCTAACCGAACCAGATAAATTTTCGTGGATCCCTGTTTACGAATTGTGAACCACTATTTTTTTTCACGCCAACGGAGCCCCCGTCGAGCCTCCCTTGTACCCCTGGGGGTACACCTGGACCACTTGGGAATCACTAGTCTAGACACATTTTTGAGAACACAACACACGTCAAAACCTGTCAGACCCAGCGATAACGTGAATGACGATTTCAAACATCACTGTCACGCCTAGAGGTCCTATTTTATACTTTTAAACTTCTCATTCGATTATCAAAGCCGTTCGTTAAGCTGTTCTCTAATAGGGGATCAGCATTGCAATTTAGCTAATTAGGCTTAACATACAATTCTTGGGAATCATCTGTAATCTTTGTAACTCTTCTTGCAAAAACATGACCGTATTACATCACATAGCGCGCGTGTGCATCCCTTTTCTGTGCATCTCCGTCTATCTTCCCATCTTGGAGAGTCTCCAAGTTTACATTAAATTTTATATCATTAGTGCGTATTTGCCGCGTGAATTATCTAAATATGAGTACAATTTTTCCTAAGATCAGAATAAACGCCAAAATACCCAGCCTTTCAAAAAGTAAAATAAAATTTTAAAAATCGATTTATTTGTTGTTCAATGGCAGGTATAGTACAATAGGCGCTTACTACTTTCTTGTCTAAAGGCGAAGCTCAAAGATTTGCGTTAGAGCTTAAGGCTATAGGTTTATACTGACAAGAGAGATCTTAGCTCACGTAAGAAGACCTTTCAACTGTTTCTAGCAGTTCCCGAGATTTAGCTGTCGATGAACATGATTGCCAACTTTTTGTTCCATGAATCTGTGTCCTGAGGATGCAAAAATGTGTCATTTTTATCTAAAATTTGTCCATCTTTTAATCTAAAAAACTATAGGCTATTTGACGATAATTACCTACCGGTTATTTTTTACAAGTTGTATTATTCACCAAAAGACGCTTTGAAAACCCCTTTCAAAGCGGCCAGTTAACATCGAAATAATGAAAACGTAATATATACATATAAAGCATTCATATAAATGACTTAGTGTGAAAGAACGAAAATCATATAAACAAGTAAATCCCTTACTTTGGGTAAACGCTAAACTTTTGACATCTCTGGCAAAACCTGGATGCTAAAAAAACACCAAGAAAAAGAAATACTTTAATGAATAGTGGCATTTCTTTTTTCCAAAATGTATATCAAGTTGGGAAACGTTTTATTTTATCTCGTAAATTTACAAAATGCCCCGTTATATCCTTTTATGTCCCAAACTTCTAAAATTTGTCACTTGCTTGTCCTTCTATGTCATTGTGTCCCGGCACATGGTAATTTATCCTTTTGACATAAAATGTGTCGAGGTGGCAACCCCATACAATTAGTAGAGATCAGCTTTTTAAACCAATATCAGAGGACCCTAGCCAAATGTAGACATTATTTAGGAGAACTTAAGTGTACCTCTACTCATACTTACTTAGTATTAAACAGTTCATCAAAATCATTATTGAGTGAGATATAATCTTGTAATAATAACTGAATGGAATTATTTTGTGTCACCTATCATCAAACAGTTCTTGGTAACTGCAAGTGAGTAAAGACCTGTAGCCCTAACTCTAAAAAACGGAATTTTGACATCAACAGACATATCAAAAGGATTGGGGTTATATGCTGATTTCAAATATAGCTTCATTTATTAATTTGCCCAATTTTTGAAAAGAAGGTGAAACAATCCCTGCAAGCCATAGAATTTTTAATAAAAATCATACCGTCTGATTCAGCGTATTAGACAACCCCCTCATAGGCATATATGTAGTAATTTCAGTTCGTTTTAAGTTCTATTGTTGCTCCTTACTTTCAGTTAAAAAAAACTTGTTTTTTTTTTTATTTAATACATCAACAAAACGCGCATCCGTGATCTTTCTTCAGGCAAAAACACAAAATTCCACATTTTTTCAGGTAGGAGCTTGAAACCTCTACAATAGGGTTCTCGGATACGCTGAATCTAATGGTGTGATTTTTATTAGAGATTCTATTACGTTTAGGCGTGGTTTCCCCTTTTTCAAATATAAGGCAAATTTTCTCAGGCTCGTAAGTTTGATGGGTAAGATTACATATAACTTACATACAGTTTGTTATCGCGAACTGTTTGATAGTTTTTCGTTTCGTTTTAATATGGCGGTTATGAAGTTAGAAATAAGTTACTGAACATTATGAATAATTTTCTTTTGAAAGGGGAAGTACCTAGCGATCAGATGCAACGCTATAGAGTTGCTTATGGTAGCCTATATATCCATATGGCTTCAATGTTTTAATACTTATTTATTTTATCCCCCAGAGGCTCTTCATATTGAAGGGGTGGTCGTATGAATTTCGGAGGGGGCTCATTCAATTGGGAATCAAAAGTTCTAGTGCCTTTTTTTAGTTTCAATTACTATGCCCAGAGGCCTAATCACCGAATCTTTCAATTATACCAAACAAATTCACTATCTCAAAATTTTGATCGGATGAGGTTTTTTTGGGAGGAAGAGGGTAGCAAACGCAGGCGTGTAAGAGGGATGGTTGCCCTCCGATCCCAATTGCTTCCATACAAAGTCGCTAGGTGAAAAAATATAACAATAATACATGGGGCATACTCCGTTCTTTACTTAGGCAGCATGCTATTGCATAAAGAATCGTAATAACCTATAGTTAAAAATCGTAATAACCAAAATAATCATATAGCCGTATAATCGTAGCAATAGTTTAACCAAAAATCGTAATAATCTTACAAATTTTGCGTGGATTTAGAAGTGTTGACTCTTCTAAGACATACAAGACTTCTAAGACTCCCAAGACTCCTAAGACTTCTAAGACTCCCAAGACATCATATGCACCGTCGTTGGTGATGCTCATACCATAAAAGAGACGAAATTTGCGTCTGTCGGAAAATTCTTAGCAATGCTATTAATCACAGCTTCAAAAAACGGACATAAGACAGCACCCTGGGTACTCCACTGTGGAGGAGGTTTGAAATTCAAGATGGTATTTTAGATAATATTGTATATCTTTTACGTCCTTATTATATGATATGGAGGAAGGAGGTCAAATTACAACATAAACTCCCATTGTTTGGTCGAATGCAATTTCACTAGTTGTTGAAAATTTTAAACGTAAGATGAAAAACTTGGTTTGTAAGTTTTCTTGTCCAATAGGGGGTGGGGGGGTGTTCCAAGAAAGAACCCTGTCAGAATAAAACACTCCCTTGATAAATTAAAAAAAAATGGATAATATTTTTTATATTTCTAACACGTTTCTTAATTTAGGTGATTTTTTAAAATATTATTTAATCATCTACTAGAATTATTCTCTCCTTTGAAACTATCTAAAATCGTCTTACTGTACAGGCTACTTTCCCAAAAATCCTGTAAAATGTTGGAAAACAACAGTCAGCAAATATTAACATCTAGACATTTTACGATTTTAGGTATAATTCCTTATATATCAATTTTAATTGGCCTATGTTAAGTTTATAACCCTTTACCCAAGAAAATTGAATACTTACCAGCATTGATTTGTCTGAATTTGCCTGCAATTTATAGTACTAATATTTTAGTAAGATTAAATTAAAGACAACATACCAATTAGTGAATTTTTTTCTTTTCTTCTCTTTTTATCCACTTCTCTATACAAATGCACATATACAGTATTTACTGCTGGCAAAGCGCTGAATTCAAAATTTTCACCCCAAAAGCAAATGTCAGTCTTCGTTTTTGATGCTGTTCTAATGTATGGTGTTTTATCCAGACACAAAGTACAAAAATATCTGGAAAAGAAATTTCAGTCATAAAAAGGAAAATCAGCGACAATGAAAATCCATATATAGAACTTTGCCAGGGCCCAGCGGCGATGCCGTCGTGCTCTCGTTACAATATATATATATATATATATATATATATATATATATATATATATATATATATATATATATATATATATATATATATATATATGGTAAAATTCTAGTTAATTTACTTCTTGCTATCTTGGAAAGGGTTTAGGTTAGGAAAATGAAACTTCCAGGGATGGGTCTACAGGCTGAAAGACTATAGGCTAGATTCATCCCTGATAGTTTCATTTCCCTAACATAAACCCTCACATTTTTACATGACTAGAGTCAATATGTCTCTTATTTGCTTCACCGCTAGCAAAGTATAATAATAGCTGTCCAAGGGCTCATCCGAAAGATAACGTTTTTATATACATTCTATTTATATATTCGACTTGATCACGAGATCATAAAATGCCAAATAGCACCCAAAAACGCATTTCGAGTGCTATTTCAGAAATGGAGGGGCTGAAAAGAGTGAAATAGGTATCATCATAATCTCTTTGGTAAAAGACCTAAAGCTAAGGCTCCAAATGCCCGGTCTTTTATGCTACCCCTGTAAGGCCACTCGAATGTTTTTCATATTATCTGCTACCTTACAAAACAAGCATGTAATTTTCTTTTATTTGTCAATGTTATAAATATAAAAGCATTCTTAATGGATTTTTTTTTCCCAGTAAAGTACAAATGACGCAATAGGATTTAGAATTTTTATGGTTCGGGGAGGGGGGAAGGGGACAGTAGCCAAATTCCTTTTTATATTAAATTTTTGTTCGTTTTAAGTTAGAATTGAATAATGTGTATAATTTTTATTATACACATAGTTGGTTGAACAAAGTGGCAGACAATCTCACTTCGCTGTGGCATGATCTCTTTTGTTTCTTAAAAAGGGAACTTGAAATTGTCATTTTCTTTCAAATGAGCAAGCACTCTCTCTGAATTTATCATCACTCGCTCAACACAATCATCCATGTTGTTTAAGGGGGGGGGGGGGGGCTGTAATTTTGTTATATTGAATTTTCGAAATTGGTGTGTCCTTCATTACGTCCCAGGACCATTACCAGGGGGTTTCGTTTTCTTTATTGAAATTCCTTCAAATTTTTTTCTGCTATAAAATGTTTTTATGAATCGTAATGTTTTTTTTAAGATCCAATTTAAATTTTTTGTCATTATGGGCTGTGATTTGCTCTATGGTGTTTCCGTGATTAGAGCAAATTCCTATAATAATTCAAACTAGAAACGACCAAAAATTACCATGAAAGATTAAATGAAAGCCAAAACGCAAAGAAACTAAAATAAATGATGTTATCAAATATGACAATAATAAACACTGATACAGAAGAACAAATAAATCTTAAAATGAGTAAAAATTATACATATTATTCAATTCTAACTTAAAACGAACAAAAATTTAATATAAAAAGGAATTTGGTTACTGTCCCCTTCCTCCCTCCCTAACCATAAAAATCCTAAATCCTATTGCGTCATTGGTACTTTACTAAAAAAAAAATCCATTATGAATGCTTTTATATTTATAACATTGAAAAATAAAAGAAAACTACATTGAAGTGAAATCTTGAATTGACGTCAATATGATAAAAGAACTCGGAATCGAACAATAAAACATCTCTATACGATGTTTCATTCGCCTCTGCTTGTTTTGTAAGGTAGCAGATAATATGAAAAACACTCGTGTGGCCTTACAGGGGTAGCATAAAAGAAAAGGCATTTTGAGCCTTAGTGTTAGGGCTTTTACCAAAGAGATTATGATGATACCTATTTCACTCTTTTCAGCCCCCCCCATTTCTGAAATAGCACCCAAAGTGCGTTTTTGGGTGCCATTAGGCATTTTATGATCTCGTGATCAAGTCGAATTTATAGATAGAATGTATATAAAAAAAATAATCTTTCGAATGAGCCCTTAGACAGCTCTCTGTTATTATACTTTGCTAGCGGTGAAGCAAATAAGAGACATATCGACACTAGCCATGTAAAAATAAGATTTCTTTTTTGGTTCAAGGTGTAGGGCTGTAATTCTCCCGTCAACCAATGGCATCCCAATAGTAAGTTTCAGGCTTAAGTCTGAATTTACAGGAGTATCTACAAAGTTCCTGTAAATTTGTTTTCAAAATAACTTTTTTATTATGAAAGTTAATCTGACCGTTCCTGGATTACCTGAAGAAGACAGTTCTTTCTCATAAAGCAAATTTTTAAAGATACATTTTAAAACACTTCATTAGTATAGGTTGTGGTTAACTCTTTACATGGATGCGACAACCATGAAAGACTTCCGCATGTAATAATGCAGCTTATTTTGTGAAAGCTGAAGCCAAATTAAAAAAAAGAGGCAAATCTGAAACCGTACTGCAACCATGAAAGGCCTCTGCATGTAATAATGCAGCTTTTTTGTGAAAGCTGAAGCCAAATTAAAAAAAAGAGGCAAATCTGAAACCGTAATGCAACCATGAAAGACCTCCGTATGTAATAATGCAGCTTATTTTGTGAAAGCTGAAGCCAAATTAAAAAAGAGGCAAATCTGAAACCGTACTGCAACAATGAAAGACCTCCGTATGTAGTAATGCAGTTTTTTTTGTGAAAGCTGAAACCAAATTAAAAAAAAGAGGCAAATCTGAAACCGTACTGCAACCATGAAAGGCCTCTACATGTAATAATGCAGCTTTGTTGTGAAAGCTGAAGCCAAATTAAAAAAAAGAGGCAAATCTGAAACCGTACTGCAACCATGAAAGACCTCCGTATGTAGTAATGCAGTTTTTTTTTGTGAAAGCTGAAACCAAATTAAAAAAAAAAGAAGAGGCAAATCTGAAACCGTACTGCAACCATGAAAGGCCTCTGCATGTAATAATGCAGCTTTTTTTGTGCAGCTTTTTTAAAACACTTCATTAGTATAGGTTGTGGTTAACTCTTTACATGGATGCTGCAACCATGAAAGACTTCCGCATGTAATAATGCAGCTTATTTTGTGAAAGCTGAAGCCAAATTAAAAAAGAGGCAAATCTGAAACCGTACTGCAACCATGAAAGACCTCTGTATGTGGTAATGCAGTTTTTTTTGCGAAAGCTGAAGCCAAATTAAAAAAAAAGAGGCAAATCTGAAACCGTACTGCAACAATGAAAGACCTCCGTATGTAGTAATGCAGTTTTTTTTGTGAAAGATGAAACCAAATTAAGAAAAAAGAGGCAAATCTGAAACCATACTGCAACCATGAAAGACCTCGGTATGTAGTAATGCAGTTTTTTTTTGTGAAAGGTGAAGCCAAATTAAAAAAAAGAGGCAAATCTGAAACCGTACTGCAACAATGAAAGACCTCCGCATGCAATAATGCAACTTTTTTGTGAAAGCTGAAACCAAATTAAAAAAAAGAGGCAAATCTGAAACCGTACTGCAACCATGAAAGGCCTCTGCATGTAATAATGCAGCTTTTTTTGTGAAAGCTGAAGCCAAATTAAAAAAAGAGGCAAATCTGAAACCGTACTGCAACAATGAAAGACCTCCGCATGCAATAATGCAGCTTTTTTGTGAAAGCTGAAACCAAATTAAAAAAAAAAAAGAGGCAAATCTGAAACCGTACTGCAACCATGAAAGGCCTCTGCATGTAATAATGCAGTTTTTTTTGTAAAAGCTGAAGCCAAATTAAAAAAAGAGGCAAATCTGAAACCGTACTGCAACAATGAAAGACCTCCGCATGCAATAATGCAGTTTTTTTGTGAAAGCTGAAACCAAATTAAAAAAAAGAGGCAAATCTGAAACCGTACTGCAACCATGAAAGGCCTCTGCATGTAATAATGCAGCTTTTTTTGTGAAAGCTGAAGCCAAAAAAAAAGAGGCAAATCTGGAACCATACTGCAACCATGAAAGACCTCGGTATGTAGTAATGCAGTTTTTTTGTGAAAGCTGAAGCCAAATTAAAAAAAAAGAGGCAAATTTGAAACCGCACTGCAACAATGAAAGACCTCCGTATGTAGTAATGCAGTTTTTTTGTGAAAGCTGAAGCCAAATTAAAAAAAAGAGGCAAATCTGAAACCGTACTGCAACAATGAAAGACCTCCGCATGCAATAATGCAGCTTTTTTGTGAAAGCTGAAGCCAAATTTAAAAAAAAAGGCAAATCTGAAACCGTACTGCAACCATGAAAGACCTCCGTATGTAGTAATGTAGTTTTTTTGTGAAAGCTGAAGCCAAATTAAAAAAAAAGAGGCAAATCTGAAACCGTACTGCAACCATGAAAGACCTCCGCATGTAATAATGCAGCTTTTTTTGTGAAAGCTGAAGCCAAATTAAAAAAAAGAGGCAAATCTGAAACCATACTGCAACCATGAAAGACCTCCGTATGTAGTAATGCAGTCTTTTTTTGTGTGAAAGCTGAAGCCAAATAAAAAAAAAAGAGGCAAATCTGAAACCGTACTGCAACCATGAAAGACCTCCGTATGTAGTAATGCAGTTTTTTTGTGGAAGCTGAAACCAAATTAAAAATAAAAGAGGTAAACCTGAAACCGTACTGCAACCACAAAAGACCTTCGTATGTAGTAATGCATTTTTTTTTTAGGAAGCTGGAGCCGAATTAAAAGAAAGAAGCAAAAATACGTCGATCAAAATAAGGTACCGAACAGCCTAAGAAGGTTTAGCTTTTGGACCAAATTCCTATGAACGAAAATGCGTTCGTAAAAACGATCTGAAAAGGGAGTTGCGGACGAAAAGAGTACGTTTGCTTCAATTTAAACCGCTTCACCCTATTATCACAGATTCATTAGAAAATTGATTCCTCCCTCATGACTGCTTTGTGACACTCCTGTCTTCCCTCCAGGGGCGCATCCAAGTAAGCAGGCCTTGGAGTCCATCTCCCCTTCAAAATTGTCTCGAATTTCCGGGCACTTTTTTTAAGAACAAAATCTAATAGCCTAAAAAAAAAAAAAAAAAAAATCCTGCATGCGGTCATGCCTCACCCTTCGACACTTATTATCAGTATAGTAATAAACTCAATCACTAAAAATTTAATGATTTCCCATAATCTTTATTGCGGAAGATCTCTGCAACATAAAAGAATCTGATTTAGTTCGCAATAACAGAATAGCTTAACACGAAACGCAACTTCTCATAAATAAGCCGATATAGGCTATGAGCCGTTAACGTTTATTGTCTATTGTTACAAAGAACTGACAAATCTCATGCAACTTTCGTAGTCATAATAGCATCCTGTAAAATTAATTCATAGCTAAGGGGTGAAAAGAAAGTGACATTGCAGCAAGATAAAAGACGCATAAAAAATATTAAAAAAAAATATTACAATGGAGGCTTAGGAATGTAAACAAAAGCATGATGTCGTTTGGTGTGCAAGAGGTTATACAAGACAGGTTTGTGATTGTAGTATTATTTTAAAGAATTTAGGTTGAAAGTGAAATTGGTAAAATTACTTTTCTGTCTTTAAGAGGGAGGGTGGGAGGAAAGGTAAACTTACTATTTATTAATAAGAGTATTGATAGTCTTTATCTAAGTCACAGTACCGCCCTACTTAGTAGTTTGATTTACTCCAATTGAGGTATTAAGATAATGAGAATGGCGATTGCTGCAACCAAACGAAGAGAGAAACCAAGGCCTGTTCTAACAAAACTAGTAATTTGTATATATATATATATATATATATATATATATATATATATATATATATATATCAATATATATATATGGATATATATACCAATATATTATGTATATATACAATATATATATATATATATATAATATATATATATATATATATACATATATCAATATATTATATATGTATATTCTACTCCCCTCCGCAATCCCTCGCTCTTTACGCTAAAGTTTGACTCTTTGCCACAATTCTATTTTTTAAAACAATTAAAAGCTTTAGCGTAAAGAGCGAGGGATTGCGGAGGGGACAACCCATTTCATATACGGAGTAATTTCTGTTCGTTTTAAGTTTTAATGTCGCTCCTTACTTTCAGCTAAAAAAATTGGTTTTTTTATTTAATATATATATAAACAGTACTTGTCTTTTAAACAAAAAAGACACAAGAAGTGAAGTTAGATTAATCCTAATGAAATATACAAAAACATGAGGATAATTTAACACTACGGAAACAAAACTACGGAAACCACGACAAGAATTACGCAAAACAGGCCGCGGAGATCGGATTGAATTAAATACCTAACCCCTAGCCTCCTTTATATATTAAATAATTAATTAAAATTATACATACGTCATAGTTTTTCTCATTCAAAATAAACAAATCATAACTGATCCCAGAGAAGCAAACTGGTTTCTGTCAGATCTTACACAGCACAATTCTCGAGTGTTCCGCCTAACAGACAAGTACCAAAAAACTTTCAAGTGAAAAAAAAATTGCTATTAAAAGTTGATTCAGAAATGATGAATATTATTTCAACCCATGTTCATAACAAAAGATTATTTCAAAACAAATCTACTGGCATTTTTCAAAAATGCAGAAACCTCCCACAAATGGCAGCAAATCGAAACGTACAACATACTAGAGGAATCGCCATATTAGAAAACCGTGTGTAGGAGAGTTAATGGTTCCCATCTTAAACAACAAGGAAAAGCACTTTTTATTTGGGAAGCAATGATTCATCATTCTTTTTATCTATCTTATTTTCTTCTTTTGTCTATCTTTTGTCACACTGATTTATCTTTCTTTTATTTCTATGTATTAACGACGCTCCTTGACACTCTATCTCCTTTTAATGTACCTCCTTTCATTCTTCTTTTTTAATTCCAAGGGTGGAATGGTGAGACGGGACTTATTTGAAAGGGGATAGCAGTATCTTTTGTCTTTTCTCAGTAACTAAAGGGATTGAGCCACAGCAAAGTGGCGTTTTCTACCATTTTGTGCCTCAAACTTCAATTTCTGCACAAACAAGGTGAAAATCCAAGATAATGGAAACCATAATAGACCTAATTACTTTTTCGAGGTCTAAAACCCCAAACAGGAAGTTTTGAGGTCCCTACAGCGAAAAATACCCGTAAGGCATGACACGTATGCCGCCAAGCCGCTTGTTTTTAACGAATCATCACTAGATGATGATATTATTTTGCCCATCAAGGATCAAAAACCCTGTAAATGAAAATTGTAAGATAGCCATTCGATTTCCCATTTTTCCTCTTCCATATTATGCAATGTCATTCGGAGGGAATGTGGTTCTGTTTAGTTTTTTGTTAATAATAAAATTAATATATTAAAAAAAACTTTCTTAAATAATAAAATTAATTGATTAAAATTAATAATAAAATTAATTAATTAATTGATGCTAATAATACAATTAATTAATCATAAAATTATATATTTAATAAAATTATAAATTTATATTTAATATACTAAAATTATATTAAATAAAAATAAAATAAGGTCGTGCATGAATCATCATCATATTATGACCTTTTCGAGTAACAAATGAGATGGTTCCACAGCAAAGCAGTGTTTACTACAATTTTATGTCATGTTCTGCCCATCCTCATCTGCCCAACCTCATTTTCTGCCCATCGACGATCAAACAACCTGTAAATGAAAATTCCAAGATAGCCATTCAATTTTTCCAGGGTCCAAAACCCTCAGTTGGCAGCTTTCAACCCCCACCCCTAGCTTGTAAAATGAAGGAAATCACTTTTTTACATGGTTTGTTGGTATTTCATTGTTTATTTTTAATTCTTTCTTTCCAGCATGCCCCGCCAGTAAGGCTAACAGGAAAGGACGCGTCCAAGATCTTTGTTCAGGGAAGTTTTACAGTTTAGAATAAAAAAAAAAACGCATCCCAAATTTGTTTATGTTCATTTTTTGTTACGCTTTTAAGAGTTTGACAAAATTTTGAGGGGGATAAAATCCCGAACTCACCCCCTCCAACGATAGTCCTGCTAACACAATATTGCAAAATGGCAGGGATGTTTAATGCCTTATTTATAAGTTACTGCCTCTCTTTTAGAGACACTCATAAATTAGTCTTAATGACTTAATTGTGAAGGTCCAAAAGGCTCCTTCTGGTGCGGAAGGACTGGGAAGCACAGTAATGGTACTTATGCAAATATAAAACAACCAGCAAATCACTTGCTCGAAATAAATTTGCATTTAATAAATAGCCTTACCGAAAAAATGCCTTTGTTTTGAATTTTCATCATTTGAAATAAAACATCACCCATTCAACCATAAATTTCCCAATTCTACACCCTGAGAATGTAAACTCAGACATATTGAAATCATAATCACTAGGGGAAAGAGTATCCCTCTCCATCTGCTAATTACCTGATAATTTTTAATATAGTAAATTGGTCTAACTTAGAAGTTTAGTTTATAACCTTTATACTACAAACAAAACGAAAGTCTTCAAAATTCAGACAGTCTATTGTGTTAGGTTTATTGTGTTTCTCGGGATCTATTTCTTCGCTTACAGCCACATTAAGCTTGAATACCGTTAACTTTCAAGGAGAAGAAATTAGTGATTTTAAGGGTTGTGTCATTTTAGGTTTCCACAGAAGCTATCCCGCGTTTCATCCCTCCTCCTGGTGACGTCCAAATACGGAAGTTCTCCCATATTCAAGGCTACTACTTAATAGGCTTCGAAAAAAGGTGACACCTACCTATCTGCACGCAAGGTTGCCAGTTTTCTTGGAATTGATAGCCCAAAGTACAAAAACTATTGGCCAATTAGCCTGATTTTGATAAGGGAAATTTTTACTAAATTTTTTACCGTATCTTTACCGCTTGGATTACTACTTTTTTATATGGCACTTACCTTTTTTTTGCGGCTACTCCTTTAGCCTCAAGAATCCATATTGTCAGTGAATTATGAACACGTCTTACTTGCTCTTCGTCAGCATTTATTTTCAAGCTGTAACACATAAAAAAACAATGTGTTAAAACGATAAAATACACGAGGAATTATTCATCCTCAAAATATGAAAAAACACTTTTGAAATGAATCATTATTAAAGCATAACCACACATGGTCTCAAAAACAATGGTGGGGAATATCAAATAGAGCACTGGGGGGACGCTGGGGCATATCATGCCTTCAGAGGCACCCGTTGAGTAGCAAAAATCAATCACCGAGATTTTATTTTCAAACTATATTTTGCCTCCAATTCAAAGGTAGCCCAAACCAGGATCTCTGTTTATGCACTCGTGGCCTCATCTGGGCCTTTACTCTTCCCTGTTTATCCCACAAAAATGTATGGTATGGGCTTTATAAAATATCATAAAGCAAAACCAATACAAAAAAAAATCAATACTTGATATTGTGCGCGATTTTTAGCCTACATAAACTATTTTTGAAGTTAAAACCTTCTAAGCCATAGGCACGCCAAGTTTAAATTGCGAAGACAGGAAAAATCGATAGTGGGGGATTTAATATGCTCTTTTCGATGATTATCAGGTGATCACCGACACTTATTTTTTTAAGCCAAACCTACCCACTGTGGCCAGTGCCTCCATATTACCCGAGCTTTCATTCTTCTCTTTTTATACAGGAAAACTGTAAAGTATGTGTGCTGTGTTTTACTTAACTTCCAATTAGATATAAATTAAGACGGGTGGACAAAAAGAAATTGATTTTATTACAAAACATATGGCGGAATCAAAGTGGAACACATGGCGGAATCTCTACATAACGACCATGATGACTAAGCCATTTCTCATATCTGTGGATAGGCTTTGAGATTTCCTCCAAAGAGCATAGAAAACTTGTTAAGAGTGAATACCGACGCTACCGTCCGATACAATTCAACGACACTATCTAGCATTTTGCAAATTTATTTTACCTTCAATTAGGGTCTTTGGGTTGGGAGAGGGGGAAGGTGTCCCCCTAGTGATTTGGAAAAAATATTACATAACTCGTTTCCCTGGACTATCCGGATATGGATCCCTCTTGCCCTTTCCCGAAAAAAAGTGCTGGAGCTACACCCCTGCCTTCAGCTGTAACACATTTCTTCATATACGCAATGAAATTAAAGGAAAGGTTATGGAAAAAGAATTACGTCAAACCTAAGCCTATCAGCTAAAAGACTGCTAGCCTACTTTTCCTGCTGTCAAAAAAGTTAAAAAAAAAAAAAATGGCTGTCACACATCAAAAATGAAAGTGTGAACACACAAGACCTGAGACGATGGCTTTATTATAGCTTCACGCAGCTTAAGCAGGCGATTAGGTCTATGTTAGGTTTAACTCGGACTGGTTAACTTATGAGATGAGATTTCATTGAAAAAGCCCGCAGGCCATACGCCCACAGCTACAAACGAAGCCCGAAGAAGAAAATAAAGCTTCAAAAAATACAAACCAAGAAAACAAAACCACAATAAGGTCAACATTTTTAACCGACAAGTGCCTACCATAACAAAATTCAATTCCTAAAATCTGAACAAACTATGCCCTCAAGCATAATACTCTACACTTAACCCCCTAAACGAAGAAACTTAGCAGACGCGTTCCTCTCCGACATTGCTCACTCCCAGAGACTCTTCCAAAACGTTCATTCCGCAACTTAGACATCTCTTCACGCTCAAATACAAAATGAAAGAGATTCTCATTCACATATCCACGCATCCAGCTACAGTAGGGACCGGCTGCCAACCTAAGCTTTGCCCAAAATTTTCTTCTTTCCTAAATCAAAACTATCTCCCCTCACATACAACAAATTCTTCAAATCCTCTCTATTAAACCCAAATTTTAAACAATAAGGTTGACTATCTTAGCTGGATCAACTTTGGTTTAAATTAGATAAGCTAGGCTTGGTTGAATTATTCACTCAAAACTCAGGGTCACGATTTGCTATGGGGCAAGGGGCAACTGCCCCTTACAGACTCCGGCCTGCTCCACTCGCTCCCCAGCTGAAATGAAGTTTCTTCGAAAGTCTTGTTAAAACTAAGATAAGCCTGAATAATTCAAGCATCCAGAGAAACAGTCATGTTTTCTTTAGTATATCTTTACCTTTATGTTATATTATGACTCATTTTTCACTTTTCATTGTCATTTTCACTTTATTTGGGAATATCGGCTCCACCCTCACTCCCCCCACCATGATTTTGACAAAATTACACCACTAGTAAAACTGTATTTACATGTTAAACTTAATCAAACAGTTCGTGCTAACGAACTGTAGTAAGGAGCGACCCGGCTCAATAGTTACCAAAACTCTAGAAAATGGAATTTTCATACCAATAGTTACAACAAAAGAATCGCATTTTAATGCTGATTTTAAATATATAAGTTTCATCAAGTTTAGTCGTACCATTAGATTCAGCATATCAGAGAACTCTAATGCAGAAGTTTCAAGCTCTTATCTACAAAAATGTGGAATTTTGTATTTTTTTTTTGCCAGAAGGTAGATCATGGATGCGTGTTTATTTGTTTGTTTGTTTTTTGTTTTTTTCCCAGGGGTGACCGTATTGACCCAGTGGTCCTAGAATCTTGCGAGAGGGCTCATTCTAACGGAAATGAAAAGTTAAGTTCTAGTGCCCTTTTTAAATGACCAAAAAATTTGAGGGCACCTCTCGCACGCCAATTATTTTCCCAAAGTCACCGGATCAAAATTCTGAGATAGCCATTTTATTCAGCGTAGTCGAAAAACCTTATAACCATGTCTTTGGGGACGACTTACTTTCCCACAGTCCCCGTGGGAGGGTTACAAGTTACAAACTTTGACCAGTGCTTACATAAATTATAGTAATGGTTATTTCGAAGTGTACAGACATTTTCAGGGAGAGTTTTTGGTTGGGGAGGGGGTTGAGAAGAGGGGGATATGTTGGGGGAACTTACCTTGGAGGAATTTGTCATGGGGGGAAGAAGATTTCCATAAAGGGAGCGGAGGGTTTTCTAGCATTATTAAAAAAAAAAACAATGACAAAATAAATATGAAAAAGTTTTTTTCAACTGAAAGTAAGGAGCAGGATTAAAACTTAAAACGAAAAGAAATTATTACGCATACGATAGGCTCACCTCCTCCTACTACCTCGCTCTTTACGCTAAAGTATTTTTAGTAATTTCAAATTGGGACAAATTGGGACAAAATCTAAGCTTTAGTGTAAAGAGCGAGGTACTGACAAAATCTAAGCTTTAGTGTAAAGAGCGAGGTACTGACGAGGGGTGAACCCCCTTATATACGTAATAAAAACATGAGAATATAGAAGTTTGTTACGTAAGCTAATTTGTAAGTTACGTATATCTTTTACTAATAAAAACATTCTTAAAAAATTAAAAGCTCTAGTTGCCTTTTTAAGTAACCAAAAAATCGGAGGGCAACTAGGCCTCCTCCCCCGCTCCTTTCTTTCTCAAAGTCATTCGATAAAACTACGAGAAAGCCAATTAGCCAAAAAAAATAAATATGCAAATTCCGTTTTAGTTATTCATCTGCAGAGAGCCAAAATCAAAACATGCATTGATTCAAAAACGTTCAGAAATTAAATATAAAAAAAACTAGTTTTTTTAACGGAAAGTAAGGAGCGACATTTAAACTTAAAACGAACAGAAATCACTTCGTATATGAAAGGGGCTGCTTCCTCATCAACGCCCCGCTCTTTACGCTAAAGTTGTTGATTGTTTTAGAAAGTAGAGTTAACTTTATAAAAAGTTAAACTTTATAAATAGTTAACTTTAAAAGAGTCAAACTTTAGCGTAAAGAGCGGGGCGTTGATGAGGAAGCAGCCCCTTTCATATACGAAGTAATTTCTGCTCGTTTTAAGTTTTAATGTCGTTCCTTACTTTCCGTTAAAAATTCTTTTTTTTTTTACTTAATTCACACATAAAACTGTGACGAAGCTTTTTTCAAAATAAAGATCCCCGCTAAGGGTTGTTTCAACTTTTATGTCTTGGTCACTTAAAACGTATATCGTATTGTCTTTCTAACTTTCTAATAAGTTTGCTTTATAACTCGGATGACGGTCACATATTCTTTTTCCTTTATACTCCAATTTGGAGACCACTTATTTTTGGACCATTCCATCATTAAAACGAGAATAACCAGTCACTGCGTAATCACTCCGTGTTAATGAAAGAATTAAAATATAGGTTAGTTGTCTTTGTATGTTAATGAATCTCACTTTGGATGTAGGATGTTTATTCTTTTCAAGGCTCGAAACCATATACATTACGAGGAGAATCTATCTTACATTTAAAGCTAATCCACTCAAAGCTTATTGGTCCACGTAAAAATTAAAGTGGCATAAGAAAGATCTCATCTTCTAAGATAAATAAATTTAAAACAGTAATGTACAATAGAATATTCTAAAATCATCGTAAGAATTTATAATTTTCTTAAATGTTTTTTGGATCTTATGTCACCAAATTTGAATCAGTTTTGTCAGTTGCTTTGTCTAAGGCTGCGCCATCTAAAAGTGAAGATGCACCGAAAGATCCATTTTTCTAGTGGAAATGCACCGAATGACCGATTTTCCTTCTCAAAAAATGCACCGATTCGAATAATTCAATGCACAACCGCCCCCAAAAAAAGTACCGAAATGTCGCAAACGCGCCCCATCTACATACTACTATGAGGGTGACAGGCAACCAGGGTTGCCTCCGCCATGGATTTGTGCATGTTTACTTGTGGTTGTTTTTCCTTTGCCATGGATATTGGACATGGACATGGATATTGAACATGGATTTTTCAAAGGAATTATGAGTTTATTTCTTTTTTAAGCCGTTTTTTTTTCATTCAAGAAAAAATTACCGTAAAAAAAGGCACAAGTAGCAAAAAAAAAAAAATAGTGTTGGATTGTATCAAAGGAATAGAAAGACAGCTTAAGAAATTGAGAATAAGCATTCAGCACACATTTGCCGAAGTACAAATCTGTTAAACTTAAGTTCTATAAAGGTTGCTTCGTTTAATCAAGGCAGCAATACTCTTAGTTTGTGAGATCTACAAAGGTATGTATATGTATAAGTATATGTTGGCAAGGGCTCATTTGGTAAAAGTCTAGAGCAGTGGCTGTTCAGGAGGAGACATGCAAGAACAAAAACAATGACGCTTTTAGATAGCTAATTTTATGTTCATTTCTCTAGTTTTGTTCAAGTTTTTGGAAAATCATCTGCAGCCACTCCTCTAATGGTCTCATATAGCCACTTGCTGTATATTATAAAGTCAGAATTCCATCATTTTTGATAAGATTAAGGATGACAGATCGCCAACGACTTTCCTTTTCGGACAACCGTCTAGGGCAAAATAGAAAGCAGGTCTTCCTCAGTTAGGGTAGGAGGTTGTCGCAATGAAAGATTGAAAGGAAATATGAACTTCCTGAGAGGGTTTAAAAAGGGAGGCTTTGAATAGATTGGGTTGGAGTAGGAGCGTAGGTGGTTGCGTTGGCCTCAGGTAGCTTCGTGCAGCAGTACGTTGTTAGCAGTAGTAGCAGCATTAAAGGAGACTAGAGACGTCAAAAAAGTGAAAAAACTATAAAAATGAAGGGTTTTTGTTCTAGCATATCTCCTTGTAAAGAGCCACAATTCTAGACCTTTAGACCTTTAGAATTCATTTTTTAAAATATGATAACCTTAGACTGAATGACAACAATTCAGCCCTAGGGTTAAAAAACCTCATCTTGAAGGACCTGTGGGATCGATACATTCCTTTATCAGCCTCGGTGGTTTTGCTTTAGATAACCCAAGCAAACAGATCCGGCTTCACTTATAAAAAGATATGCCACGGTTCGCTGTTTTTGGGTGTATTTGCCATTCATTCCTTCTGTGTTTAGAGACTGCATGCAATGTCTTGGATCCCAAAATTGTTTAGTTTTCCCATGACGTTTACAATTTTGTTGCATATGGCCCCAAAAGAAAAATTAAATTTTCTGAGTGCTAGAAATTCGATAAGGGCACTTTATTATATATATTCCTTTTGGCCATGCTGGTTGGCAATGGAGTAAATAGTCGAAAGTAAAACAGTTCAAAATAGGGTATAAACAGTATAAACAGTTCATCATCCCTATTTTGAACTGTTTTACTTTCGTCATGGAAAGGCAGTGTGGTCTTCGAAGTTATCTGAGTAAATAGTCAAGAGACTGCTGGAACGGGGGGGGGGGATTTCCTCCAAAATTTTTTCCAAAGTATGCCCACTTACTATATTATCACTACGAGTATCCGTCAGGGACTCGGAAATTTTAAACTTAGCCTGCCTCTTTTTTCGGGATATATATTACGGGTAGCGAACGAGCTAAACTTAGAATTCCACTAGAAGTATTAGAGTTCACTTGGTTCTTAACAAAGTGTGTGAAACGCAATAAAAAATTATGCAGATTTTTGTCAAAAGAAACTCGCAAACAAAAATGACCTCTCTAAGAATAATGTATGATCTCCCAACGATTTCAGGTCACACGAAAACGCTTACTCTGAGGTAAAGCATCATGCGCTCTGTGATGAAACGAGTGAAGAGACTGCTTCCAATCAAAAGTTGACATTCGTCGAACATAACATGTCTTTTTTTTTAATCGAATTGTGCGTAGAAATCAGCAGAAGGGTAGATTCTGGTAACAAGCTTTTTGTTCAGCTGTAGTGCACCGATCCTAAGGTAGCGATGAGTTAGGGTATTCAGAGGTTTTGAGTTATACTCAATTGATTTTGCGATTTGATGAAAAAAGAACTAGGAGTATTTCGGTGCCAGCTTCGAGAGCAAACTGTTATTGGTAGCAACCCAGCGGTACATCCAAAGTTTTTGCCGAAATTTCATGTCAGTCACATTCCTCTACAGTAGTGGAAAGACAATTTTCGCTTCTGAGGTTGAACGAAGCACCACTGAGAAACAAGTTGGATCCTGTGTAAAGAATCATGAGAGTACATCGGTATGGCCAGGCCATACCGGTTGAATGAAGCACCACTGAGAAACAAGTTGGATCCTGTGTAAAGAATCATGAGAGTACATCGGTATGGCCAGGCCATACCGGTTGAATGAAGCACCACTGAGAAACAAGTTGGATCCTGTGTAAAGAATCATGAGAGTACATCGGTATGGCCAGGCCCAACATGTGTTCAGTAGCGGTTCTGGTTACTGGTGTGCCCGGTGCGAAACTTCGATTAGCGCCTCTCCCCCGTCTACCAAAAATTATCAAGTCAGATATTAACAAAATTGTCATTTATAAAAAAATCCATTTATTTGAATCAGACTTCTCACTTTAGCTTCTTCAAAACTATTAATTATCTTGAAACCAATTAATGATGAAGACCAAATTGCCTTTCTATCACAAACATCAAAAACAAGAAGAACAATAAGGAATTCTTTTCGTAAGACATTGGAATTCTAATTTGAATGAATATTTTGGCTCTATGTCTAAGGGCCGTCCTCAGCAAGGCATAAAATTTATTAACGAAAAAGACGACACATGGCGAATAAAACTAAAATGAACAATTTTAAAACAGTCCCAGCATCCTTACTATAGCGATCCTTACTACAGCGAAATTCAGCCAGGACTGATAAATAAAGTGAGGTGAAACATTGACTTTGCAAATTATATTGCATGATTAGCAGTAGAAATTTTTCTTTCATTTCTATGAATTGCCTTGTGTCACCTCACTTTTTTGCCAGTCCTGGTTAAAACAAGTTAATGTAATGGCCATAGCATTGGAGTGGCTTCTCTTGCTCCCGAGACAAAATCTTGATTAGCGCCCCCAACCAGCGTCCTAAAATTTTCAGGCCAATTTAAACCAAATTTTCTTTAGTAACAAATTTTTCCTTGCTGTAAATCTGATTTTTCTCGCTTGAGCCTTTGCAAAATTAGTAATTATGATATATAATCAAATGTTAAAAATCTAATTTTATTTCCTTTTTCTTAATTAATAAAAACATCAAAAATGTCTTAGACAATTCAAGCCTTGCTAAAATTAGGTTCTGCTCTATTTCAGTACCAGCATGAAATGTATTGTTGAAGTAAGGATGCTGGGACCGCTTAAAATTTTTCATTTTAGGTCTTTTACGAAAAAAATTCCCTATTGTTCTTCTTGTTTTTGATGTTTGTATCTCGAACCCAATTGACTGCTTCTAATTCTTCACATTTTATGCTTATTCCCTTATATTACTATTGACCATTCATTACTGGTCACCGATACTGCAATTGCTGATAATATTTGATAGGTATCTTACATTTGCGGAAACCACTGGTCTGTCTGTCGGTCCCGGTTTTGCTACTTTAGGCACTTCCAGGTAAGCTAGGACGATGAAATTTGGCAGGCGTATCAGGAACCGGACCAGATTAAATTAGTAATAGTCGTTTTCCTGATTTGACCATCTGGGGGGGGGGCGGTTAATTCGAAAAAAAATAGAAAAAATGAACTATTTTTAACTCACTAACGGGTGATCGGATCTCAATGAAATTTGATATTTAGAAGGATGTCGTGTCTCAAAGATCTAATTTCAAAATCCCTACCGGGTATGGTGACATTTGGGGGAGTTTGGGGGGAACCTAAAATCATGGAAAACGCTTAGATTGGAGGGCCGGGATGAAACTTGGTGGGCAAAATAATCAGAAGTCTTAGATACGTGATTGAGATAATTGGAACGGATCCGCTCTATTGGAGGGGAGGGGGGGTTAATTCTGAAAATTATAAAAAATGACTTATTTTTAACTTACGAAGGAGTGATCGAATCTTCATGAAACTTCATATTTAGAAGGACCTCGTAACTCAAACCTCTTATTTTAAATCTCAACAGGATCCAGCGTCATTGGGAGGGGGGCAGTTGGGGGGGGGGGGGAAATCTTAGAAAATACTTAAAGAGGAGAGATTAGGATGAAACTGGATGGGAAGAATAAAAACCTGTCTAAGATACGTGACTGACATAACTGGACCGGATTTGCTCTCTTTGGTGGAGTTGGGTGGGAGGGGGTAGTTCGAAAAAAATGAGGCATTTATAACTTACGAACGAGTCACCAGATCTTAATGAAATTTAATATTTAGAAGGATCTTATGCTTTAAAGCTCTGATTTTAAATTCCGACCAGATCCTGTGACATTGGGGGGAGTTGGAGAAGGAAACCGAAATTCTTGGAAAACCTGAAAATTGGGGTATTTTTATCTTACGAATAGGAGATTGGATCTTAATGAAACTTGATATATATAGAAGGATCTTATGTCTCAAATGCTCCATTTTCGACTCGAATTGGATCCGGGGACATAGGGGGTTGGAGGAGGGAAACAAAAATCTTGGAAAATGCTTAGAGCGGAGAGATCGGGATCAAACTTTATGGGAAGAATAAGCACAAGTTCTAAATACGTGATTGACATAATTGGAACGGATCCGTTCTCTTTGGAGGAGCTGGACGGTGTTAATTTGAAAAAGATGGAAAAATTGAGGTATTTTTAACCTAAGAACGGGTGACCGGATCTTAATGAAATTTGATATTTAGAAGTAATTCATGTCTCAGAGCTCTTATTTCAAATCCCGACCAGATCTGTTGACATTGGGGGGGGAGTTGGAGGGGGAAATCTTGGAAAACGCTTGGAGTGGAGGAATCGGGATGAAAATTGGTGGATAGAATAAGCAAATGTCCTTGGTACATGATTGACGTAGCCCTACTAGATTCGCTCTCTTTGGGGGAGTTGGGGGGAGGGGTTCAGTGATTTGGCGAGTTTTGTGCTTCTGGACGTGCTAGGACGATGAAAATTGTTAGGCATGTCAGGGATCTGCACAATTTGACTTGATAAAGTCGTTTTCCCAAATTCGACCATCTGGGAGGCTAAAGGGAAAGGAAAAAATAGAAAATGAGGTATTTATAACTTACGAGTGGGTGATCGGATCTTAATGAATTTTGATATTTAGAAGGACATCGTGACTCAGAGCTCTTATTTTAAATCCTGACCGGCATTAAGCCTCTGGTTTTCCTTTTAAATCAATCTATTGATTCTTAGAATTTTGTTAGAGCTCATACCATATGAGCTCTTGGCTCTTAGCTCTTCTTGCCTCGCCACAAGTGCCATATGAGCTCTTAGCTCTTGTTATTTTCATAGAATGGTGATGAAGATATGAAATGAAGATAAAAATTTCGGATCCAATTTGCCAATACTTGCTGAAAACTCTGCCCATTAATCTACTGTTAATAAAAATTTAATTTCAAACATTACAAAATGATTATATCCGTTAGGCTACTTATTTGAAATTTTGCTCTCTAACAATTTCTACGTCCGGGGCAAGTACCCCCTCCTAGAAAGACCACCTCTGCACGAGTTGAATATCCATGATTCGCTAAGTAGGTGTGCTCAGTGCTGGAAGTGAACATAAAGAGGGACCAAGAAAAATCCCTTTTTGATTAGTCTGTGGCAAATTTTAAAGTTTTTTGTTTTAAGTCTTAAGTCGATCAGCATTTAGACTGGTCTAATGCTAACTAGTGTCTTTTATTGCTATTTGCTATCCATTTGAAACCATTCTTATTGTTCCTTGGAATTGAATAATGACTATATAGAACTTGTTTTTATTAGTTTAGCGGTACGATAAGCAGAACATTAAAACCTCTTATAGCCCTTCGATGAATTTTAAGTGTATTTCTTATCCCAACCTGAGAAAAAGAGCTAAACGGTATACGACGAGGTGAAACTGAGCTCCGAGCTCAGATTATTGTCTGAGCTCGTAAATCGGGGGACAAACGAAACAAAAATGAACTGTTTATAAGGGAAAAAAAGTTAGATTTAGTCTAGCTCTTGAAAAACTCCTTAGGTAGTGAGAAGTTCCTTTGTCAATCAGCACCGAGAAGGATGAGAAGAACCCTTTTTTATGGCCCAGTAAGCTACTCTTGGTTCTAACAGATGCAATGGCGAAACACTGAATACGCTCCGGGTTTCAAAATTCCATATACCTACCTGTTTATCCAGTACGGTATAGAATCTTGCATCATTTGGGGGAAAACATATTAACTACATACGTGTGTTTCACATAAAGGGAGTGATTGAACGACGAGCGGCAAAATTTGTTTATTTTGGCAATGTCTTTCATTTTCTTCATCTCACGGCAATATTACATTTTGTTATTAAAATCTGTCAGGTTCCACATATAACTTGGGACAATGATTGCAGCGAAGCAACTCCTTTGTTGAGTCACTGTTGGAAACTTCAAGAAATTCCCCCAAAATTGTATGAGACAATAAGATTATATTATGATGTTGACTTACGGAGATGGGGATAGGGGTGTCCGCCAACGGTTCAATCAACAATCCTAAATTTCACATAGTGAATGTTTCAATACAAGTTCAATCAATGCTTGAGCAGTAAATGTAAGAATTTTATTGGTTAGGCTACGTCAAATAAAACTATCTGATAGCATTTATTTGTAAGTAAAACTCCATTTCAAATATTGCATTTAGATATGCTGTATTATGTACAATGTTTTTTACTTAACATTTCTAAAAATTCTGAAGCATAGTATGAAATTAGCGGGGCTTTTGCTAATTTAATGCTCTAAAAAATTAAACCACTCAAGATTCACTGACATTCTCTTTTATTACTACTACTACTACTAATAACTCACTGCAGCACCAAGCCGCCTGAGGCCAACACAGCTACGCACGCTCCTCCTCCAACCTAATCTATTTAAAGCCTCCCTCTTTACACCCTCCCAGGAAGTTCCCATTTCCTTTAAATCCTTATTTATGACATCCTCCCAACCCAGACAAGGACGACCTGCTTTCCGTGTAGCCCCAGACGGTTGGCCAAAAAGGACAATCTTCGGTAATCTGTCCTCCTTCATCCGTAGAACGTGGCCTAGCCATCTCAACCTTTCTTTCATTATAGCCCCAGAAAGAGGGATTGAACCACACTTTTCGTACAACCTACTGTTTGAAATACGGTCAGTCAGCCGGGTACCCAGAACAATCCGTAGGCAATTTCTCTGGAAAACATCTAGTAAATTTTCATCTGCTTTTCGGAGTGTCCATGCTTCAGAGCCATATTTGACCACTGTCATCACTGTAGCTTCCAATATTCTAATCTTGGTTTGTAGGCTTATCTTTCTATTCTTCCAAACTTTTTTTAACTGTGAAAAAACACCCTGAGCTTTAGCTATTCTACTTTTAACATCTTCACTGCTCCCACCATCTTTACTAATAATACTACCAAGGTAACTGAAGCTCCCAACCTGATCAATCTTTTCGTTACCTAAGGTCACCTGTTCATCTTCACTTATTCCTAACCTTAGTGACTTAGTCTTCTTAACATTAATTTTCAAGCCTATTTTAGCACCCTGAACTATGCATCGGCACTGTTTCTGTTTTCTGTTTCTGTTTCTGTTTTTTCTTGCCTGTTTCTGCCTGTTTCTGTTTCTGTTTTTACAAAAAACAGAACAGAAAACAGAAACAGGCTACCTGTTTTTGTTTTACCTGTTTCTGTTTCTGTTCTGTTTTTTTTCATCTGTTTTTTTCCGTTTCTGTTTTTTTTTTTATCTGTTTTCTGTTTTTTTTTCTGTTTTTTTTTTTTCAAATTCCGCGCTATCTAGCGGGCATGATACCGAAACGCATGATACCTACCCGTGCCTACCGTACCGAAACGCACATCTAGCGGGCATGATACCATGATACCGTTGATTTTTGAATTTAAACAAAAAGGGAATAGTTGTGGGAAAAGTCAAAGTCATGGCCAATTGTAGAAAAAAGCTAAGACAGATTGTCCAATTAAGTGGGCAACCCAGTCAAGGTTAATTTTACCCCTTTGATTGCCGTTGTGACTGTCTCCCATTTATGCCACACCTCTCCGTGCATGCATGTCCCTTGACAATGCCAAAATAGAGTCAACCCGTTGACTACGGGTTGACTACTTGAAAATTTTCCTCTCATGCATGTCACTCCACAATGCTCAACTAGAGTCAACCTCTCATGCTAATTCACGACGGGGTAAATCTGAGCGAAAGAGAGAGATGGAGAAAGAGAGAGAAGCTTGAACGCTATACAGTGGACATGAGCTAGATGGGAACCCCATATGACAATGTCTCTACTGTTGGTATATGTGTAGCGGATGGCTATTACCGCTTGAGCAACGGTCTAACCATTGACGGCTTTAAGGATTCGTGCTTTAAGCGGCAAACATGGGCTCAATGAAATCCCATATAAAAGAGGAATATAGCGTTGGTATTTACTTAGAGCAATGGGTTACCGCTAGAACAGCGATCCAACAAGCCACGGCTTGAAGGCATCCGTACTTTAAGCGGTGAACCTAGACACCTTGGTATGTGTGTAGCGGAGGGTTATTACCACTTGAGCAATGGTCTAACCATAGAGCGTTATAGAGCGTTGGTATTTGCTTAGAGCAATGGGTTACCGCTATAGCGACGGTTTAAATAGCCTCTAACTTAAGCGGTGGACATAAGCTAGATGGGATGACTCTGTGTCTGTCTGGTATATATTAGCAAGCAGCGGTCTAAGTAGCCTCGGCTTGAAAGCATCCATGCGTTAAGCGGTGAATATAGTGTTGGTATATGCTTTGAGCAATGGTTTACCGCTAAAGCAACGGTCTAAGAGCAACTAGGGTAAATTGTCAATTATAAATGACATTTAAGCTTGAAAGGAATATAGCGTTGGTATCACCCGATTGGACACATTTTATGACAAATTTCGCCCCCCCCCCCTAAAAATACGCTAGTGTGTTGAATTACACGAAGTTGCTCATCTTTTGTATGTGACTACAAGGATTTAACAAGAAGATGTTTTCTTTCCTATTAGAAATAGAAGAAGTAAGGAAAAAACAGGAAAAACAGCTGTTAAAACAGCTGTTTTTTTTTAAAAAACAGCTGTTTTCTGTTTTTCCAAAAACAGAATAGATTACAGAAACAGGTCACCTGTTTTTGTTTGACCTGTTTCTGTTTCTGTTCTGTTTTTTTTCTAACTGTTTTTTTCTGTTTCTGTTTTTCTCAAAAACAGAAACAGTGCCGATGCTTACCCTGAACTCGTAAAACCTCTAAAAATTCATTCATTTTGCTCACACTTTCATCTAATATGCTTAAATCATCAGCATAATCTAAGTCAAGGAGCGTTCTTCCTCCCCATTTGATTCCATGGTCTCCAATTGCCTTTCCTGTGCTCCTTAAGACGAAGTCCATCAAAATGATCCATATAAAGGGGGATAGAACACAACCCTGCTTAACTCCTGATTTAATACAAAACCAGTTGCTAACCTCATTTCCTACCTTAACCGCAGCAGTATTATTCTCGTACATAGCGCAAATCACTTTAATGTATTTTTCTGGTATACCATATAACGATAAGACCTTTGTTAACGCTGTTCTATCAACAGAATCGAAAGCTTGCTCATAATCGATAAAACTAAGGACCAAAGGTGTTTGACAACGAAGGGACTTCTCAATTATTAACCTAAGAGTGAAAACATGGTCGACACATCCTCTACCTTTTCTAAAACCGCATTGTTCTTCCCTTAAAACTTTGTCTACAGCATGTCTCAGTCTAAAAAGTATCAAATTACTCAGTAATTTGCTACCTACAGAGACCAGACTAATGCCTCGATAATTCCGACATTCACTCTTGTCACCTTTCTTATACAGTGGTTTAATTAAGGTTTTCCTAAAATCATTGGGTACTTCCCCTTTTTCAAAAATCATGTTCATAATCTTCAGTAGCTTATTCCTAACCTCAGAGCCACCATATTTAAGGAACTCATTAATCATACTATCAGCACCTGGGGCCTTATTATTTTTTAATCCTTCTAGTACTGTCGCTAATTCTTCCTCACTAAACAAATCTTCCTTCACATCCAAGGTATCACAAACTTTTTCATTTTCATCTATATCTTTTCCTGCAACTGTATCTCGGTTTAGCACATTCTCAAAATGTTCCACCCATCTTTCTTTAACTTTTTCCTTATCACTAATTGTGACCCCATTTCTATCTTTAACTGGGACTAGTCCGGATCGGCTACTCCCTTTCAATTTATTAACATGCCAGTATAATATTTTACTATTATGCCGTCTAGCCGCATCTTCCAGATCCTCAGCAATTTTATCCATCGCCTCCATTTCACATCTCCTTAGTTCATATTTTAATGCTTTCTCCACTTTCTTTACATTCCTTTTGTTTTCATACGACCTATCGCTCAGATAATTCTTATACAAACCCCTTCTACTCTCTATTAAACCTAAAGCTTTTTCACTAATATTCCTAGTTGCTGTCTTAGCACTCTTCCCTAGGACACCATCAGCAACTTCACAAATTGTTTTTCTGAAATTATTCCATCCATCTTCCACATTGTCAAATTTTAAACCCTCAAGTTTAGTACTCAACTGTTCCTGGAATTTTTTTCTCAAATTTTCATCCTGAAGTCTACCAACATCATAACTTTCCGGGAGGGAGTTACTCTTCCGAAATTTCAGCTTTAAATTAACCTTAGACACTACTAGATGGTGATCTTTACTTTTAACATCAATAACGGCACTCCTATACACCCTAGTATCTTGTATTGATCCTGCTAGTCTTCTGTTTACAATAACATAATCAATAAGGTTTGCTGTCTTACCATCACGTGAATACCATGTCAACTTATGGGCCATTTTGTGACCAAACACCGTATTGGTTATAACTAGGTTGTTATACCTACAAAATTGCAAAAGCCTATAGCCATTACTGTTTTCTTTTCCTACACCAAAATTACCTAGGCTAGGATACCATCTATCCCTATTTCTACCAACCTGGGCATTAAAATCTCCTAGCAAAAACACCATATTTCTACCTGGTACCCTGTCTATTTGCTCCTGTAACTGTAAGTAAAATTCATCTGAGTCACTAGTATCTCCATCAGTTGGTTCAATGGGGGCATATACTACTATAACTGATACCCTAAACTTTTTAGTCATAAAATGAGCAATTAGTATTCTATTATTAATACCTTCCCAGCCTAAACAAGACTTAGCAGCTTCCTTATTCATCATGAGCCCTACTCCCTGTCTATGTACCCCATCCTTCCTTCCTGAGTAAACAAATTCTATGTCACCTAATTTCATGCTTCCTACCCCTGGGATATGAGTTTCTGAAACTCCTAATAAATCCAGTTCAAACCGTCTGAATTCGTCAGTCAAAATGTCGATGCGATAGTCATTTTTTAACGTCGTAACATTCCAAGTTCCAATTTTCATGTTCTTTAAATCTTTGAAATTATTTTGGCCTCAAGAAAAGCAGTGATCCCGGATACCAGTGCAGGATGGGGACCAACATATCTTCTCAAGTCTACACCGAAGCGCTTAAGCCGGCTTAGAACCGGACAGCAAGAAGTCCCTGGGACCTCCAGTAAGTTGGAGGCTTTGTGCAATCCTGGGCCCATCTTGGTCACAACATGGTTTTCAGCACTTGGCGATGCTCTTCTATCAACAAGAGTCGAAATCCTGCACAGACAGTCCCAAGCCTATTACCTCCGACTCATTATATATTCATGCCTACAAATATTATGCTACTACGGGGAGGCAGCCCATAGTAGATAAATTAGCTAGGAAGAGGTTTTTCAGCCCGAAAACGCCCATCAAAACAAACCAAGCCCAGAAAATTATCCAATAATCAGAATCCCGTACGAGTGCTGTGTTGTTTACTAGGCTATAATTTCCTCGAGGGGCGCCACTCCTCAAGTGGGAAAAATTGACCGCAAGTTTCCCAGTCTTGCAGGTACCCCGAAAGCGTCGAGGCAGCCCTTTACAGAGGCCGTTGTCCATAAATCTGGATCTTACGCCCTGCCGCAGTTGTCCTCCTATAGAGGATCCTCCCACGATGGTGTTCTGCTTCACCATGCAATTTAACCCATTACTGGGAGAAGGTTTGTAACTCATCTGACGCGTGAACACGGCAGTTGGCCCTGCTGAGTGTACATTTGAGGGGCCTTCTTCCTCCTCCACCTGAAATTATGACCCCCAGGGGAGGGTTTCCCAGTTTCTATTATGGGCCCCACTGGGACAAGGTCCTACTTGGCCTAAGCCTCCTATGGAGCTACTCTACCTATCTATAGGGCTTACATATATACATATATATATATACATATATATACACACATATACATATATATATATATATACACATACATATACATACATATACATACACACATACATACACACATACATACACATACACATACATACACATATACTCACTAACGTGCAAATATATACCCTGAATTGGTATAGGCTAGGTCTGTATATGGTGAATATTAATTTCCTTTCTGATGCAAATGCACAATAACTTTGGATTCAGGATGCAATTCTGACTATAGAGATAAGTATTTTTCTTACTTGAAATGTATGTGCAGAATTAGAAATTCTGCTGGTACTACGAAAGTAGACCTAAGTAGCCAATTTAGCCTGTCTGAAACATCTCACAAGCCAACACCTTATAAAAAACACCTTTGATAATTTAAATGAATAAGAAAACTTATTAGAAATTCTGCTGATACTGCAAAAGTAGACCTAAGTAGCCAATTTAGCCTGTTTGAAACATCTCACAATCCAACACCCTATAGAAAACACCTTTGACAATTTAAATGAATAAGAAAACTAGTTAAAAACTCTGCTAATACTGCAAAAGTAGACCTAAGTAGCCAATTTAGCCTGTTTGAAGCATCTCACAAGCCGACACCCTATAGAAAAACACCTTTGACAATTTAAATGAATAAGAAAACTAGTTAAAAACTCAGCTAATACTGCAAAAGTAGACCTAAGTAGCCAATTTGGCCTGTTTGAATCATCTCACGAGCCGACACCCTATAGAAAAACACCTTTGACAATTTAAATGAATAAGAAAACTAGTTAAAAACTCTGCTAATACTGCAAAAGTAGACCTAAGTATCCAATTTAGCCTGTTTGAAACATCTCACAAGCCAACACCCTATAGAAAACACCTTTGACAATTTAAATGAATAAGAAAACTAGTTAAAAACTCTGCTAATACTGCAAAAGTAGACCTAAGTAGCCAATTTAGCCTGTTTGAAACATCTCACAAGCCAACACCCAATATCTTTACTTAACTCATATCTATCTATCTTATTGAACGAGCGATAATAAAAAACAACAACAAATTCTTCCTTAAAGTTGTAACCTTTTAAGATCGTTTTTTGGCCAGAAATTTCAATATGCTAATTTCAAGAGAAAAAACTATGTAGCCGATTTCGAGGCTGGGTCCCGGCACTCACTATGTGGCAGGCCTGTATATATTGATTCTCGCTACAAGCACCGACCTCCAAATGAGTCACCTTGAGTCATCTTAGAAATGTTAAAAAGCATATATATATATATATATACATACATACATATACATACACATACATATATATATATACATACACATATACATATATATACATATACATATATATACATACATACATATACATATATATATCCTCTTTGTTCTCTTGTTTAGATCTGTTTAAAATCAAGTAATTTCTATTTTAATGAGGATATCTTGCTTTTCAAAACATTTGAAGTGCTTTAATCTATTATTATCACACCGATCCATTACCCCTTCTTCCCCACAAAACTTTCTGGTAGTATCCTTGTGCGGTGTTGAGAACCAAATGGGAACCGGTCACTTTACTGAAGAATAGAAAAACATAATAGCCAAGGGATTTAAGAGTGTACATGCTAGACTTGATTAAGTCAGTACATAGAAATTCATTTCAAGATCTAGGTTTTCTTTGAGGGAGGGGAGACTAAACGTGCTAAACAGTCTAACTCTATGAATAATAAAAATCCTACAGAGAAACGACACAAATTTTAAAAATCTTTGTGAGGCAAAGACCAAGGGCGCTGACAGAAAATTTTTCAGGGGGGGGGGCAGACACCAAAATAGCAACGGTGGTTGGGTGACAGTTTATGTGGTTTAGGGCACCAAACTGCGACTTTACCCCGAAGAGGACGAATTTGCAATCAATTTGAAATTCTTAGAAGCTAATTGATTGAAAAGTATCAATAACTATATTTTAGGCTTCCCAGTTGCAAAGGAAGTAATGCCACACGGTGGCAGTACTGGATTCAACTAAGTTGATTCCCTTTATTTGTAATGACATTAGGCCACGATTGGTGATCTGTAATTGCGTGTCAGCTATAATGAAGGGGGATGAGTCATTGTTTAGGTGAGGGTAGAGTAGATTCCTACAAATGTATATTTTTATGGACAAACTGCTTAATCTTCCTGAAGCTTCAGATGAATGTTGAAAGAGGTAGGGGGGAGTAGAAATTAATTAAAATATTCTCTATAAAGCTAAAATGATACATTTCCATATCTAAAAGCACAGGTGGCAAAGGCAAGGCAGGTCATCATCAGCCCCGCCAGGAAATATCTTTGGGGTAGCAAATACTGCTAGCAACTTAGTTTTCAACAATCTTAAATGGTAATATTTTTCTTTTTCTATTTATACGAAATGTCTCACAGATTTTCCATCCATACAAACAATAATACTCCTTTTCATCCAACCAAAATTCTTTAGTAGTAATATTAACAAGGAGGTTTTACCAAAATTACTATTCATCGCCAATTTTGTAAATATATTTAAATTTTATCCGAAATTACTACTACTACTACTAATAACAAACCGCAGAACCAAGCCGCCTGAGGCCAACACAGCTACGCACGCTTCTCCTCCAATTCAATCTATTCAAGGCCTCCCTCTTTACACCCTCCCAGGAAATTCCCATTTCCTTTAAATCTTTATTTATGACATCCTCCCACCCCAGACGAGGATGACCTGCTTTCCGTTTAGCGCCAGACGGATGGCAAAAAAGGACAATCATCAGCAATATGCCATCCTTCATCCGCAGAACATGGCCTAGCCATCTTGACCTTTCTTGCATTATAGCCCTAAAAAGCGGGATTGAACCTTATTTTTTGTACAACCTGCTGTTTGAAATACGGTAGGTAAATTGAGATTGCAATTTAAACGTAGGATGGTACTAATCAATGTAGAATTATTGATTCACATATTTTACAAGCAATTAACTAGGGATTTAAGGGACCAGTACTTCAAATTATATCTTGCTTCAGGCCTGGGTATGATTTGGAAAATCAATCAGGAATTAAATAAAAAAAGAGTTTTTCAACTGGAAGCAAGGAACAGATTTGGAACCTATTTGAACAGAATATTCTTTTGTGAAGGGGGCTGTCTGTTCCTTAGCTCCCAACTCTTTACTGTGAAGATTGGCTTTTTTCCAAATTTTTAGGAAAATATACAATTGGACAAAAAGATTTTTCAAAGCATTAAAAAACTTTTGTTTAATGAGCATTGAATTTTGTAAAGTATTGAGAAGGGGGCAGCCCCCCTTATATAACCTACAGAGTAATTTATATTTATTTTAAACTTGCTCCTTACTTTAGTTTAAAAGCCTTTTCTATTTGTTTAATTGCATTTCATGGAACTGCGAAGTTTTATAAATACAATACTTTTGGTAGCGCAGAAAAAACTATCAATATTTAAAGAATCAATAGTCACCGAAACTCTAGAAAAGGGAATTTTTGATACCAATAGATATATCAAAAGAATTGGCTTACTATACTGATTCCAAATTTAAGAGTTTCATTAAGTTGAGTCTTACCCATCAATAGCTACGAGCCTGAGAAAATTTGTCTGAGTGCCGAAAAAGGGGGAAAGACCCCCTAGAAGTCATAGAATTTAACGAAAACCCATAATCAGATTCACCGTATCAAAGAACTCTACTGTAGAGGATTCGAGCTCATATCTGCAAAATTGTGGAATTTTGTAATTTCTGCCAGAAAAAAGATTACGGATGCGTGTTTATTTGTTTTTCCCCCCAGGGGTGATCGTATCAACCCAGTGAGCTTAGAACGCCGGGAGATGGTTCATTCTAGTTCTAACTCCCTTTTTAAGTGACAAAAAATTTAAAGGGCAACTAGAACTCCTCCCATGCCACTCTTTCCCAAAATCGTCCGATCAAAATTTTGAGATAGCTTTTTGTTCAGCATAGTTGAAAGGCCCAATAACTATTTCTTTGGACATAAAACGACCCTCTAAAGCCCCTGGAGAAAGTTTTTAAGTTATAAAATTTGCCCATTGCTTAAATTTTTTTTTTATTGGGAAGTGTACATATATTTTCAGGGTGGGAGGGGAGGACAAATTTTCTTCTGAGAGAATTTTCCATGGAGAGGGAAGTTTTAAGGGTTTGAACTTTTCAGGGGAATTTTTTAAAATTGTGTTTAATGTTCTTATTTTTTTTTCTAAAGGCAATGGAAAAAGTATGTTCGTTAAAGTATAAGTATACAAAAATGAGTAAGTAATTACAAAAATACACAAAATAATAGCTTACTTACAAAAACTAAGATATAAACTCCCAGTATTCAGTTCTGCTGAGCAATATTCTCAATTTAATTTTGAATACCAAAAATACAATATATTTGACACCTTTATACTTCAGAACTATAAAAAATAAATCTTTTTCAAAGTGACAACTAGGTAAATACAATCACTCCTGGGGAAAAAATGATAACACAAAAAACGTGTCCATTCAGGGGGGAAACACAGAAATCCCCTGTATTCCATTCAGAGGAAACATTGCTGATTATAGTGGCTTCATATATCAGCTCATGGGTACTCTTGCAATGCAAGCAAAAATTGGCGGCATATTTTTTACCGAAATCGCTCCTTATTAAGTTGTTTCCCTTGTGTTTTCTATAATTATACGAACTTTCTTGTGTACTAATAACTGTACTAATTACTAATAAACAAATACATATTTAGGATCACCATAAAAGGCTGATTCTTTGATTGAATGTTATTATTTATTTATTTTCTTTATTTTTTAAAAAATGAGGAGTAGGCTAGAAAAGACAAATGATAATGCTTAAAATAAAAAATATCAAATATTGATCAAACACTTAAGAAGAGAAAAAAAGATACAAAAACACTTGCTAAATAATTTAGCCTGTAAATCATCAAGAGCCAGAACTGTTGCTAAAAAACGGAAATAAATTGTGGCCTAACAAGGCAATAATTTTCGCCTTGTCTTCAAATGTTTTATGTTTTTTCTTTATACGGACTACAGGATCCTTCACTTTAAGCTTTAAAACATTCTCAGTGTTACTAAAAGAAAGGGGGGTACCAAGTAAAAAATTTTGCAAAATTTAAAATAAGAAACTTTAATGGGCGAAAGATCAGAAGTTCTGAAATTACGGAAGAGGAGGGACGGGAACAGTACGTGAGGCAGAGCAACAGCGCTATACATACGACCAAGGACGTCCCGACGGTAAAGACCCCGAAAACGAATTAAAAGACCAAATGCCTTGCGTAGTTTCATCTGAACATGCTGAACCAGGATTGGTTTAAAATTTCTTTTCGAAGCAGCATAAGGTAATCCCAAATTACCTTATAACACCTTTGGACAATACATACCATTGCCGCAATCGAGAGTCGCCCTGACATTATCCTCTAAACAATTTACAACCAAAAATTGACATTTTTCAAAACTGATAGAAAGGCCCAAACCTTTTAACCAATTAATTAAAATATTAAAATTAGAAACAAGACTAGACTTGGACCGGCTTAGAAGGATAATGTCATCAGCATATGCAATATAAGACAGATTTCGAGATAATGAAACAAAAGAGCAGGAAAGAGAATTAAGGGCAGTAGCTAAACATGAATTGAATATATAAGGAGAAATAATTCCTCCTTGTCTAATTCCTCTACCCACTTTAATTAATTTGGACTGAGATGAAGACTACCTCGGACAAATACGGATTTTTAATCCAGAATACCAAGAGCGAAGGACTCGAATGACAGCTAGGGGCAATCCAGCATGGATTAAAGCGAGCAGTACAGATGCATGAGAAATGTTATCAAAGGCCCCTTTGATATCAACCAAGAGGGCGTATAGCGGTTGACCAGAGATTCTTGCTTCTTCAATAACTTTGCTGAAAGATGCACGGGTGTGGTCACATCCCAAACCTCTCTTGAAACCAACTTGATTAGAACCAACGTTGAGAATTTACGGAAGATCCTTCAAACACAACTCAAACACTTTCCCAATCTTGGAACCCATAGTAATTGGCCTCCAGAAACTACAAGATGACAAGTCTTTCTTCCCACTCTTAGGAATAGGTGTAACTATCCCAATATAGAATGACGATGGTACTAAACCAGTAATAAGTTAAAGGTTGAAAAATGCCAGTAGAGTAATAAGAAAAGAAGAAGGAGCAAGTTTGAGGTGATTAGCAAATAAGTCATCATGATCCTTAGCCGACTGCGCCTTCAACGTTTTGATTGCTTTACATAACATATCCTCAGATATCCTGCAATCAGTTGAAAAATTCTTCTACCATCTAATTGCAACACGACACTGTTAGAATCGTGCGAAGTCGACAACTTACAAAAATAATTTTCCCACTCTTTAAGCGATGGTGTGGAATTAGTATCAGGCATGTTAGTCCGCCTATTGCCTCCGAGAACTTTTCAAAGGAGATTCTTGTCCTTGTCATTATCAATGTTTGAAGAACCTTCTTCCATGATCAGGTTATTATGACGGCGGAGCTCCGCTTGGAATATGGCCTTTCTCTTTTTCATTAGCAAAAAAGCTGGATGAGAGTCTCTAGTCTTACCAAGCGCCCGCCATTCCCAATACGCTTGTTTTGCCACCTTATTAGAATTTACCAAAAAGGATTGAGGCTCCAAAAAGGTTTCTGTACGCCCAATCTTATCCTATTAGTAGGAAAAACTAATAGTATAAAAAATTATAAAAGACATGAAAAAACATAAAATATATAAATATATTTTTATATAAAAATATAAAAAAGTATAAAAAATTAGTAGGAATAGTTAGGCTCTTATACTTTCGTTTTTGAAAAAGGCTCGTTATTTACTTACCATTCATTACTATGAAGAATTTGAATTTTTTGTTGCTCCAACCAAATCATATAGAAAAATGTTTGTGGAGACCTCAAAAGGGATCTCTCAGTCAGAAATTAGAACTTTTATTTTCTTTTTTAATGGTCAAAATCTATTGGCAACAGGCCAACAAGGTGGCAACACAGATTCTTTCCCAAGGTTTTTTCCTTATTCTGCTTTCTTTCCTTTGGTTTTCTTAAAATTACTTTATAGTCCCAAATTTCCAGGGGGGAGAGGGACCCCCTGCCCTGTCATTTTTAGTCCCAATTACATTATTGAGCATAAGACGATTTTTAAACCACTTTCAAAGCGCTAAATCAGCATCAAATATAATGGAAATGAAAAAATTCCATAGATAAAAACTAGTACAATATGACTCAATCTTAGTGTGAAAGTACGAAACTCAATAAACATGCAAATACCTTACTTTGGAGAAAATCTTTTACTTACGAGATTTCTCTCAAAACTTGGATGCTCACAAGAGAAAAAAAAAAACAAGAAGAAAAACACACAATTTTGATGAAAAGTGACATTTTTCTTGCCAAAATATATACCCAGTTGCGAGATGTTTTCATGTTATGTCCCAAATTTCCGAAATGGATCAATCCTTTGCATTTTTATGTCATTGCGTCCCGGCACATGGGAATGTGTTCATTTGATTTAAAATATGTCAAGTTGGCAACCCTTAATAATTTTCCAAGTTTAAAATTACCACCAATAATTAAATCAAACCTTAAAACGAATAGAAACTATAATAAATAACCGAGTCAAACTCAAAACGGTCAGAAACTATAATGAATAGGGCTATTGTCCCCCATGCTTTCTAAAGACCAGTGCATAATTTACACTTTACTGAAAACAATCCTTAAATTTAGCTATATAAATATATATATATATATATATATATATATATATATATATATATATATATATATATATATATATATATATATATATATATATATATCGTTTTTCATTGCTAAAAGCCTCAATAACTTCGGATTTGTTATAGTGAAAAAAAACACATTAAAATATATTAGTTTTTGCTCTTTTAGAATTTGATTCAGTTATTTATTGTAATTTCTGTTCGTCTTGAGTTTTATCTACTTATTGATGGTAATTTGTGGCAGTTTTACACTTGAAAATAACTTGAATTTATTTCTGATCATGTCTGGTTTAATGTAGTTCTTCACTTTTCTTTGAGCAATTTCTGTTGTGGATTTCTATTAATTAATTTTATTCGTTTTTGATTGACATTAATTTTTTTTTTACTGAAAGTAAGTAGCAACATTAAAACTCAAAACTAACTGAAATTATTTCAGATACGAAGGGGTTACCCTCTCCTCAATACCTTGCTTTTTACGCTGAGGCATTTGAAACTTTCGAAAAAGCTTCGTATTCTACTTAAACAACCCCTGTGTTTCAGTAGACGTTCTTAAAAAAAATTGGGAAAAACAGATAAACATTGAGATTCCTTGACTTTTAGGGGGTGTTTACCCCTTGTTTAAAAATCAGGTAAATTTTCTCATGTTCATAACTGTTGATGTGGTAACATTAAGCTTGATGAATCTTGTATATTTGGAATCCAACAATTCGTGGTAGCGAACTATAAGCGAGGAGTGGCCCCGCTCAATAGTAACCAAAACTCTAAAAACCAGAATATTTCGAGAATTTGAAGATAAAATGACTTAGAAAAAGTAAAAAAAAGGCAGAATGTTTTAAAAACTTTACAGCAAAGCCTTCAGTTCACCGCAGTTCACCCAGAATTCCAGCGATGGGGAGGAGGAATCAGTGAAACGGAATCGAGATTCCTTTTACTTAGAGTCGCCATAGATTTTCAATGAGTAGTATAAACAACAAGGCTTTGAGGTAATTGACAATTTTTATACAAAATTTATACGTAATTGTTGTATACGAGGGCTATTAAAAGGAGAAGATGTGGATGCTTGCTTTATATTATCCACTATTGCGTGTCAGAAAGCCAGCTCAATTGAATCAGCGAGAAATTGGATAGGCTCCTAAGCAAGCTATATTATGCTCACCAGTTCCATCACCAGTGAATCTCTTCCCTCGACTCTCTCAACTCTCACTCTCTTTTAACCTCTATCTGCTAAGCAAGTCATGTTACCCTCTCTATACCTATTATTAAGTTGTAACTTCACACCTCTCTAAGGCCTCTCATCACCCAGCCTCTTTACTTCGATCTTGTTAGCTAGATATGTTAGGTTCCTGACTCCCTCTAAAAGGTCCAAATAAATGACAACTGTCTGAACTGCGCTAGTAATTATTCAGTGCCAACTTTGACTGCATCTCTCTGTCAGTAGAGTGGCCAGAAGGGGCGCACTTGCGCCATTTCGGAGCTTTTTTGAGGTGGATGTGCATTGAGTTTTTTGAACTGGCCCGTTTTTGAGCGGGAATTGTTCATTCTGTGCATTTTCACAAAAAATGGAGCTTTCGGCGCATTTTCACTTTTATGACGGTGCAATTTTAAACCAGAAAGCTGGTGACACTATCTGTCAGTAAGAAAAAAAGTAATAACTTACCGATCGACCAACTGAGCTCGCTCTTCTTTGTGTTTGCAGGTAACATAAGGTGTGCGGTCAGCTTCTTTTATTTCTGAACAGATTGTTTCCATGAGCAGAGAAGATGGTTTAGTTTGTTTATCATTGCCCTTTCTAGAATCCAAGCTCTGGATTGCTTGACTTCCATCGCCAGACTCTAAGAAGAGGAGGGACTCATGGCTACGAGATGCTCTAAGTCTTCCAGGGCTGAAATTAAATCTATCTCATCAAAATATCGCCACGGAGAATTTTCAAGTAAAAGATGTAACAAGTAAAAGAGCATGTAACAAGATGTAACAAGTAACAAGTAAACGATGTTCAAGTAAAAGATAACCAAAGCTTTACGCTTATTCTACTTACTTATAACTCATTAAAATGCAACTGACTGAAACACTTCTCCATTTGATGTCGCGGCATCAAATGGAAGACGGAAAGCATTATTATCGTATTTTTGATAGTCTAATATATTTAGAAAGTAGTTTAAATTAATAGTCTCTTATGGAATAAAAAATTATATTATATTCTAGTATTTATTATTACAGTATAGGCTATATGTTTAATAACGCATTATTAAACTTACACTTTAAATCTGACTATTAATCATACTTAATAACTTAATATTATATCTAACATAGGCCTATGAGGTGGTCTTTTCTGTTTGGCACACAAAATTTTCTTCATTTCTTCAAAATAAATCAAATTATCATTTTTAGAATCATCTTACATTTTATAATCATCAAAATTAATACAAAAGATGCAACTTTTGTGCGAAATATAAAACATATCATAAGAAGGTATTTTGCACAGATAGTCTTAACCCTACAGTACATGTTTTTGTTGGTATATATATTTGTGTTTGCTTAAACATATTATATAAAAAAACATTTTTTTTAAAACTGAAAGTAAGGAGCAACATTAAAACTTATAACGAACAAAATTATTACGCATAAGAGGGGGTCAACCCCCTCATAAATACCTCGCTCTTTACGTCAAAGTTCGAATTTTGTCTCAATTCTTTGAGAGTGACTCCTGAATCACAAAGGCCGTTTAATTAGAATAAACAGATCTTTTAAAAGTACAAAAGAGAACTTTAGAATAAAGAGCGTGACATTGACGAGGGAGTGACCGCCCTCATATTTGTAATAATTTCTGCTCGTTTTACGTTTCAACGTTGCTCCTTACTTTCAGTAAAAAAAAAAATTATTTCTGATAATTTTTTAAATAATGATGGAAATCCAGCTCCCTCTTCCATGAAAAACTCCTCCAATGAAAGATCCTTCCAAGTAATCTCCCCACCCCCACCAGAAAAATCTCCCCTGAAAACGTCTATTTACTTCCCAATAACCAAAACTATATGCAAACAATGGGCAAAGTTCATAAACTTGCAGCATAAGTCATCCTCAAAGACAGTTATTAGATTTTTTGACTTTGCTTTACAAAATGTATATCTCAAAATTTTGATCAGGTGAGTTTGGGGAAAAAGTGACCGTGGGAGGGGGCTAAGCGGCCCTTCAATATTTTTGATCACTTAAAAAGGACATAAAAACCTTTGACTTCTGATCAAATGAGCCCTCTCCCGGAATTCTATGATCACTGATTCAATATGATCACCTCTGAAAAAAAGCGCATCCGCGATCTTTCTTCTGAAAAAAAATATAAATTCCACAATTTTGTACATAGGAGCTTGAAACCTCTACAATAGGGTTCTCTAGTATGCTGAATATGATGGAGGATTTTCATTAAGATCAGTTGATGTTTCGGAGTATCTCCCCCTTTTTCAAAAATTGGGCAAATTTTCTCAGGCTAGTAACTTTTGATGGTTACCATTAAATAGAGTATCGGTTACTCTTGAGCCGCATTGCTTCTTACTTACAGATCGTTATCACGAACTGTGTGATAAAAAAAATTGCTTTAGACAAATTGAAACTTATCAAACAAAGTAAAATTTTAGTTGACAATAGATTATGGTTATTAACGACATATATTTGGGATTAGTTAGTCATTATCAATACAATAGAACACATGAATTTCTCATACACACACACACACCTATTATGCTAACTATGAACCTAGGGGTTCACTCACTTTTAAAATCATATACAACAGGAACTGCGTGCCGTGCCTCGCTGAAAGGTGTCACACGTCTCGCAAGTATGCCCCACACCAGTGTTGGAAAGTGAGTGATCCGTCTTGTCAAATATTGCAACACACACAGCTTCAACTCCCATCAAATAAACCAGATGCTGTTACTTTATTTTTATTTATTTTTTAGAGAATGGTGAAAACTTGCATTCCATAATATATTTTTTTTCTTTTTAAAAGATTAAATAAGAAAAACAATTTTTTCAACAGAAAGTAAAAAGCAACATTTAAAACTTAAAACGAACAGTAATTATTACGTATATGAAGGGGTTGGTCCCCTAGTCATTACCTCGCACTTTAACGCATAAGTTCGAATTTTGTTCCAATTCCTTAAGAAATACCCCTGAATCACAGAGGCCGTTTAATTAGAATTAATTTTTAAAAAAAGGTTTCTTGAGGGAAGTAAAACGCGAAGTTGAAATTTAAAACGAAAAAAAATTATTGCTTCACAGTCTATCTAACATGTATCAACAAAATTAGTACAAATAAACCAAATAATCATGTTTCCCTATGTTTGTAGGATTAGAGAGAACTAGCACTTTACCAAAAACACAAAAACCAAGTATAAAAAAAAACAAGAATACTGATTTATTAGTTAAATCTGAGTACGTAGCCAGACAACAACAAACTAACCTATAAAGCTTTTCATAGTCTTACACCAGCTGTGATATCAGTAACTTTCAGAATACAGTTAAAATTATCTTAAAAACATAAGCATAAAAATAAATACTTCTATTAATAGCCGCAAAGTCACTGAACAGCATACACAAATATTGGATTGATTTATCAGGTAATATTATGGTCTCACCAGCTATAATACCAATAGTGAATAATAAACAATCTTAAATTGTAAAAAATGAGCTTTAGTATTACTCAAAATGAAGATCAAATAAGCCATAATATGAACTCTGTAAGTCCGGTAATTTCTCTCTTTAGAACAGAAAATTTCAAAAATTTTAAAGCTTGATGGTCCTAATACTATCGGTTTCAAATATCGGTTTCAAATCGGTTTAAAATCGGTTTAATACTAATACGGTTTCACTTAAAATATGTCGACAAACTTGTCATGACATGTCCTTTTCACAACCAAAACAAGAAGTCAGTCACTGAACTGAGGCATTGTGCAGAAGTGTTTCCAAAACGACAAAAAAATAAGCAACAATCCTAAGATGCTTTTTTTATACTGTTAAAAGTGTCCTTAATCGGTTTGCTATACTGTACCAAAACTCCTATATTGTTTTTTAGTAAAGCACTAGTTTTCTATAATTCATTTTCTATAGTTCTCCTACAAACATAAGGAAATATGATCATTTGGTTTATTTGTACTAACTTTATTGATATATGTTAGATAGACTGTGAAACAATATATTTTTTTTTTCGTTTTAAGTTTCAACTTCGCTCTTTACTTCCCTCAAAATACTTTTTTTTTTCTAAATTAATCTTTGCCCGTTTTTAATTTAAATTTAATGCAGAGGCAACACTGCAATGATTTTTTGTATTTTTTTTCAGGGGAAAGCGGCAGCCCCCTCATATAAGGAATAATTTCTGTTCATTTTAAGTTTTAATGTCACTTTTTAGTTTCAGTTGAAAAAAATTATTTAATTTCTGATCTTTTTCAGGTAATGCCAAGAAATTTATCCTACGCCAAATCTTGTAAGATTTTCCTACAAACATAAGGAAATATGATTATTTGGTTTATTTCTACTAATTTTATTGATATATGTTAGATAGACTGTGAAACAATATTTTTTTTGTTTCAAGTTTCAACTTCGCTCTTTACTTTCCTCAAAAAATTTTTCTTTCTTTAAATTAATCTTTGCCCATTTTTAATTTAAATTTAATGCAGAGGCAACACCGCAATGATTGTCTGTATTTTTTTGCGGGGGGAAGCGGCAGCCCCCTCATATAGGGAATAATTTCTGTCCATTTTAAGTTTTAATGTCGCTTTTTACTTTCAGTTAGAGCTAAGAGGTCATGTGGCACTAGTGACGAGGCAAGAAGAGCTAAGAGCCAAGAGCTCATATGGTATGAGCTCTAACAAAATTCTAAGAATCAATATATTGATTTAAAAGGAAAAACAGAGGCTTAATGCCGGTCGGGATTTAAAATAAGAGCTCTGAGTCACGATGTCCTTCTAAATATCAAAATTCATTAAGATTCGATCACCCACTCGTAAGTTATAAATACCTCTTTTTTCTAATTTTTCCTCTCCCTTTAGCCCCCGAGATAGTCGAATCTGGGAAAACGACTTTATCAAGTCAATTTGTGCAGCTCCTTGACACGCCTACCAATTTTCATCGTCCTAGCACGTCCAGAAGCACCAAACTCGCCAAATCAGCGAGCCCCTCCCCCCAACTCCCCCAAAGAGAGCGAATCCAGTACGGTTACGTCAATCTTGTATCTAGGACATTTGCTTATTCTATCCACCAAGCGTCATCCCAATTCCTCCACTCTAAGCGTTTTCCGAGATTTCCTATTTCCACTTCCAACTCCCCCCAACGTCAACAGATCTGGCCGGGATTTGAAAGAATAGATCTGAGACTTGAATTCCTTCTTAATATCAAATTTCATTAAGATCTGGTCACCCGTTCTTAAGTTAAAAATACCTCAATTTTTCCAAATTAACATCCCCCAGTTCCTCCAAAGAAGACGGATCCATTCCAATTATGTCAATCACGTATCTAGAACATGTGCTTATTCTTCCCATCAAGTTTCATCCCGATCTCTCCACTCTAAGCGTTTTCCAAGATTTCTGTTTCCCTCCTTCAACCCCCTATGGCCCCGGATCCCATTCGAGTCGAAAATGGAGCATCTGAGACATAAGATCCTTCTATATATCAAGTTTCATTAACATCCGATCACCTATTCGTAAGATGAAAATGCCCCAATTTTCACGATTTCCAAGAATCCCGGTTTCCCCGGGATTTTAGGTTCCCCCCAAACTCCCCCCAATGTCACAGGATCTGGTCGGAATTTAAAATAAGAGCTTTAAAGCACAAGATCCTTCTAAGCATCAAATTTCATCTGGTCACCCGTTCCTAAGTTACAAATACCTCATTTTTCCGAATTACCCCCCCCCCCCAACTCCACCAAATAGAGCGGATCCGGTCTGGCGCTGTCAGTCACGTATCTTTGACTTATTTTTATTCTTCCGATCCAGTTTCATCCTGATCTCTCCGCTTTAAGTATTTTCTAAGATTTCAGGTCCCCACCCCAACTGCCCCCCATAATGACGCTGGATCCAGTTGAGATTTAAAATAAGAGATCTGAGTTACGAGGTCCTTCTAAATATGATGTTTCATGAAGATCCGATCGCTCCTTCCTAAGTTAAGAAATACGTCATTTTTTCCAATTTTCAGAATTAACACTCCCCCCCCCACCAATAGAGCGGACCCGTTCCAATCATGTCAATCACATATCTAAGACTTCTGCTTATTTTTTCCACCAAGTTTCATACCAAACCCTCCACTCTAAGCGTTCTTCATAATTTTAGGTCCCCCAAAAAACTCCCCCCAATGTCACCAGATCCGGTGGGGATTTAAAATAAGAGCTCTGAGACAAGATATCCTTCTAAATATCATCAAATTTCATTGAGATCCGATCACCCGTTCGTAAGTTAAAAATACCTCATTTTTTCTAATTTTTCAGAATTAACCCCCCCCCCAACTTCCCCACGGAGAGTGGATCCGTTCCGATTATATCAATCATGTATGTAGGACTTGTGCTCATTTTCCCGATAAGTTTCATCCCGATCCCTCCACTCTAAGCGTTTTCCAATATTTTATGTTTCCCTTCCTAACTACCCCCCTTAATGTTACCAGATCCGGTCGGGATTTAAAATAAGAGCTGTGAGAGACGATATCCTTCTAAACATCAAATTTCATTAAGATCTGGTCAAAATAATTTCAAAATATACTTCATTCTGGTTCAAAAAATACTTCATTTTTTATATTTTTTCCGAATTAACCACAAACCCCCCCACTCCCCCCCAGATGGTCAAATCAGAAAAATGACTATTTCTAATTTAATCTGGTTCGGTCCCTGATACGCCTGCCGAATTTCATCGTCCTAGCTTACCTGGAAGTGCCTAAAGTAGCAAAACCCGGACCGACAAACCATACAGACAGACAGACCGACAGAATTTGCGATTGTTATGTCACTTGGTTAACACCAAGTGCCATAAAAAAAACAATTATTTAATCTCTAATCCTTTTCAAATAATGCCGAGAAATCTATCCTACACCAAATCTTGTAAGATTTTTCTACAAACATAAGGAAATATGATTATTTGATTTATTTGTACTAATTTTATTGATATATGTTAGATAGACTGTGAAACAATATTTTTTTTTTTTTTGAGTTTCAACTTCGCTCTTTACTTCCCTCAAAAAATTTCTTTCTTTAAATTAATCTTTGCCCGTTTTTAATTTAAATTTAACGAAGAGGCAACACCGCAATGATTTTTTGTTGTTTTTTTTTCGGGGGGAAGCAGCAGCCCCCTCATATAGGGATTAATTTCTGTTCATTTTAAGCTTTAATGTCACTTTTTACTTTCAGTAGAAAAAAAAACAATTATTTAATTTCTGATCTTTTTCAAATAATGCCGAGAAATCTATCCTACACCAAACCTTGTAAGACTTTTAAGGTTTTCAAAATCTAAGCAAAATATTGGTATGGTAACCTATTTCACTTAAAAACATACGCCTTCCCCCAGATAAAAACCAAAAAACATTAGCCAAACAGGTTTGGAATAGCAATAAACTAGAAAAAGTTGGAAACTAACCTAACCACTAGATAAATATCACAGAAAAAAACATTCAAATAGGTTCTTAGTGCTATAATTTCTCTATATACGTCACAAATATTTTTATTCTGTTTATTGAATAGAAAAAAAAGCGAAATAACATGAATAAATAAATATAACAATGAGTGATCATTCTTAGAAGATACAACTTTGAGTGGTTCTAAAACCATATGCCTACACTTCTCCAAGCCCTAAGTGGCAAGGGATTGGGGTCCAGGGCGCACTTTGTACCCAAAATAGTGCATGGAACATTTCACAATTCACAAAAGAAAATTCAGAAAAATGGAGAATTAGCTGAAAAATAATCATTTATAAGGCAAAAAACCATGATTGAAAAAAAAAAAATGCCTGATTAAGAAACTGAACATTTGCCATTCTGATTCAAAGTCTAGCGCGCTAGTCAAACAGTTCGTGGTAACGAACTGTAGTAAGGAGCGACCCGGCTCAATAGTTACCGAAATATTTACATACCAATATTTACATCAAAAGAATCACATTTTAATGCAGATTTTAAATATATAAGTTTCATCACCCAACAAAAGTCTTACCCAACAAAAGTTACGAGCCTGAGAAACTTTGCCTTATTTTAGAATATAGGGAGAAACACCCCCTAAAGGTCATAGAATCTTAACGAAAATCACACTATTGAATTCAGCGTATCAGAGAAACCCACTTTCGAAGTTACAAGCTCCTATCTACAAAAATGTGGATATTCGTATTTTTTGCCTGAAATTTTTTTTGCCGTATTTTTTTTCCAGGGGTGATGGTATCCACCCAGTGGTCCTAGAAGATTGCAAGAGGGCTCATTCTAACGGGAATTAAAATTTCTAGTGTCCTTTTTAAGTGACCGAAAAAACTGGAGGGCACCTAGGCCCCCTCCCACGCTCATTTTTCCCAAAAGTCGCCGAATCAAAATTCTGAGATAGCCAATTTATTCACCATAGTCGAAAAACCTTGACCAGTGTTTACATATAGTAATGGTTATTGGAAAGTGTACAGACGTTTTCAGCGGGATTTTTTGGTTTGGGAGGGGGGGAGAAGTTGAGCGGGGTGAGGATTTTTCCATGGAAAAATTTATCATATGGGAAGAGAATTTCAAAGAAGAGGGCGCAGTTTACTCCTTACTTTCAGTTTTTCAACTGAATGTAAGGAGCAGCATTATAGCTTAAAACGAACAAAGATTATTACGCATATGAGGGGGTCACCTCCTCCTGATACCTCGCTCTTAACGCTAAAGTATTTTTAATAATTTCAATTATTTATTCTACGGCCTTTATATATATTAAATAAAAAAAACAAGTTTTTTTAACTGAAAGTACGGAGCGACATTAAAACTTAAAACGAACAGAAATTACTTCGTATATGAAAGAGGCTGCTTCCTCATCAACGCCCCGCTCTTTACGCTAAAGTTTGACTCTGTCTCTCAATTCTTCTTTTTAAAACAGTAAAAAACTGAAAGAACTTTTTCATATTTATTTTTTCATTGTTTTTTTTAAATAATGCTAGTAAATCCTGCGCTCCCTTCATGGAGATTTTATCGATGACAAATTATCGATGGAAAGTTCCCCCAGCATATCCCCCTCTTCTCAACCCCTCCCCCAACCAAAAAAATCCTCCTGAAAACGCCTGTACACTTCCCAATAACCATTACTATACGTAAGCATTGGTTAAAGTTTGTAACTTGTTGCCCCTCCCATGGGGACTGTGGGGGAGTAAGTCGTCCCCAAAGACATAGTTATAAGGTTTTTCGACTACGCTGAATAAAATGGCTATCTCAGAATTTTGATCCGTTGACTTTGGTAAAATAATTAGCGTGGGAGGGGGCCTAGGTGCCCTCCAATTTTTTGGTCACTTAAAAAGGGCACTAGAACTTTTCATTTCCATTAGAATGAGCCCTCTTGCAACATTCTAGGACAACTGGGTCGATACGATCACCCCTGGGGAAAAAAAACAAAAAAAAAACAAACAAATAAACACGCATCCGTGATCTGCCTTCTGGCAAAAAATACAAAATTCCACATTTTTGTAGATAGGAGCTTGAAACTTCTACAGTAGGGTTCTCTGATACGCTGAACCTGATGGTGTGATTTTCGTTAAGATTCTATGACCTCTAGGGGGCTTTTCCCCCTATTTTCTAAAATAACGCAAATTTTCCCAGGCTCGTAACTTTTGATGACAAAAACTAAATTTGATTTTTTAGAGTTTGGTTACTATTGAGCCGGGTCGCTCCTTACTACAGTTCGTTACCACGAACTGTTTGATATATATATATATATATATATATATATATATATATATATATATATATATATATATATATATATATATATAAAGGCCAATATATTATAGATCAATATATTATATTGATCTTAAGGACGGCAACAGGTTTTAGTTTGAGACGTTAAATTAACATAAAATAAACTATATGCATCCAGGTTGTTGAATCAACAGGTTTGCAATATCATACAAACAGATGAAAACAGATAAGGGCCATAAGGTGAAACTTTCAGAGAATGTTGAGAGGGGCGTTGAACTTAATCAGCATCTTCATCCCGGTTGTCAAAAGAGTGCAGCTGTAATATTCAGAAACGGCTAAAAATATAAATTGGAACTGTGGGAAAATGCTGACAGAAAATGCTGAGGGGGATTGTTGGGCCCCTGACCCTGACTATCAGATAAATGTCCTTTTTCTCACGTTCTTTTACTCTAATGGTAAAGACAACTTGGCTTTCACTTCACGATGCCGGGGCGTTTAAAACCATTGAATCGAATGAGGGTACCAGTAAATATAGTGAGGGTAATGTTGATTAATTCAGTAGACTCTTCTCCTTATTGATCGGCATCCCATTGACTGCAGAAGATGTGATTTTACATTTTTAGCGTTTCCTTATTTTCCTAGCAGTTTAAGATCTGAGTTCAAGCTTTTCTTAAGTATAAAGGGAGTAAAAGGGAGTTATATTTCCTAATAGGCTACGCTTATGATTATTCTCTAACTCTTTTAGGTTGGGGAGGGGGTCTTTGGGCGAGTTCTTAGTACATGTTGAGGTGCGACACCTATATTTCAAAATATTGGTAGATACCCCTTCCCATACATCTTAATAGTGGTTGCAATGGGTTCTCATCGTATCGTCTTCAGTTATTTTAGATAATCTAGGTAGGTATGCGTTTATTTCATCAAATAAAAATTACTAAAATTACACTTACAATCAATAATATACTGCTCAATTTAGGGACCTAAAATGTCCATGTTCAGCAGCAAAACTACAACAAATAAATGATAACTATTCATTCAAAATCAAAGAAATACGCAAAAAAAAAAGAAAGAAAAAAAAAAAAAAAAGACGAAACACTATACAATCTCTAAACAGCCATCTCTCATCATAAAAAAAGAAAAAAAGGGATAAAAATTTAAACAATATAATTTATAATTTATTCAAAAAATAATTTTTTATTCTTACTTTAAATAACATAAGATTTTCAGAACACCTAACACTCTCTGGAATTGAGTTCCAAATAACAACACCTACATGTTTAATCATAAACCCAGATCGCGTTGTATGCCTGATTTCACTAGTCAGCTGATCAGAGCTCCTAGTAGAATAATCGTGATAATTTAATTATATCGATAAAAACTTCTAAAATATTGAGGAGACAATCCATTTAAAACCTGGTATACAAAAATTAAAATCTGCTGAGATTTAATAAAATCAATATTCAAAATATCTAAATCTCTAAGACAATCTCTAGTACTACCACACGCAAGATACTCACCCAAACTTCTAACTGCCTTATTCTGCATAATCTGGACCCTTTTTACATGACTAGAAAAATTGCTTGCATACAATGAACAACCATACACTAAATAAGGATGGACAATTGAATAATAAATTGCTTTCAGGACATGTAGAGGAAAAAAACTATTAAATCTTCTTAAAATACCGACTCCGCGAGCCAATTTTGACGATAAAACTTTGCAATGATGAATCCAACTAAAATTTACATCAAAATAAAATCCTAGATATCTACATTGAAAAACCTGACTAATGGAAACACCTTGTAAAAGAATACTATGACAGTTATTTACAACTTTACCAATACGACTAAATATCATATAATTAGTCTTCTCAGTATTCACTGCAAGAAAACTATGCTTTGTGAACTGAGATAAATTCTCCAAAGCTACATTAGTTATCTCTATAAGATCTTCGACAGATTCCCCAATCACTGTAAGCGCTGTGTCATCTGCGAATGATGTAACTACGGCACCAGGAATGTAAAAACGCATTGTATCCACGTATATAAGAAACAGTAAAGGTCCTAATACCGAACCTTGGGGCACTCCACAATTCACATTGAAGGGTTTCCCTACCACATCATCTGTCATAACTTTGATGGACCTACCATGCAAGTAAGACCTAAACCAATCCAAACACTTCTCACGGACTCCCAAACAAGCTAGCCTACTTAGTAAAAGATTAAAATCAACGGTATCAAATGCTTTTTTAAAATCTATGAACACAGTAAGAGGGATAAGATTCCTTAACAACCACCACACCCTACACCCTACAATCACCACAAACTCGTTCAATTGATGGTGACAGCATTAGAACTCGCGCTTATCGAAGATTCGGGCTAGTGGTGGCCAATTATAAAAGAATAGCCAAAAGAATCGACTAAAAAAACCCAAAAACTTTGAAGCTGTGTTGCCAGGTAGGGCTATTTCCCGCCAATTCGGCTATTAGTTTTTTTTTGCTTCATAGGACAAGTCACTAAAAACCCGCGGTGAGGGCTTTTAGGCTGTAATGTGTTTAATCGCACTACTTTTGGGCTATAAAATGAATTCGCTTGAGACAAAAAAATCCTGTTTCTCATATCCATTTGGTCAATTATCTTCTTTGGAGTCTTGGAACACAATATAATTATAATGTGTCTAAGACAGTGGCAACCCCCTGTTGTCTCTCATACGGCTTCTGAAATCCAAACATGCGTCCTTCTTACCAACTCGAATTAAAAAGTTGACGAAAAATAATACTGGAACTTTGGATTCTGAATATTATCGAATCACGATGAAAGTAGCGAAGCAGACAGGGTGAATTTTGTTACTTTGAAGAATTCAATCTAACAATTCGTGGTAAGGAGCGGTAACAGACTGTAAGTGAGGAACGACCCTGCTCAATAGTAACCGAAACTCTAAAAATGGTATTTTGATACCAATGGATATAGCCTATCAAATTAATCGGCTCGTTATGCTGATTGCAAATATATAATTCTTATTTAGTTTAGCCTTAAGCCTACCCATCAAATGCTACGAGCCTGAGAAAATGTAACTAATTTGCGAAAAAAGAGGAAAGACCACCAAAAAGTACTAAAATTTTAATGAAAATAATAACAACAATTTAATGAAAATCACACCATCAGATCCAGCGTATCAAAGAACCTTACTGTAGAGGTTCCAAGCTTCTATCTGCAAAAACATGGAATTTTATATTTTTTGCCAGAAGGAAGATCACAAATGTGTGTGTTTTTTTTTCTTTTATTTCTCAAGGGTTATCGTATCGTCTCAGTACTCCTACAATATCGGAAAAGGGCTTGCTTGAACAGAAATGAAAAGTTTTGTGTCCCTTTTAAATGACCAAAAAGAGTAAAGGTCAACTAGACCCCCTCCCCGCACCTTTTTTCTAAAAATCATCCGATGAAAATTTTGGTGATAGCTATTTCGTTCAGCATAGTTGTAACTTTTGGAGGTTCTACGATCCCCAACGACCCTTGGGGAAAGGTTTTAGTCAACTCTAGTTCAAAATAGTCAAAAGATTTAAAGGCTAGGATTTTGAACATAACTTGACCCCTCAACACCCACGGGCAATGGCTAAAAGCTTTGAAAACTTTGGATCACGGGGAGGGGAGTACTTTGCCAAAATTAATATGCAAATTTCGTTTTAATTTTTCATAGCCCTGGCACCCCCTCACTCAGCTGAGGTATATATATATATATACATATGCATATATATATATATATATATATATATATATATATATATATATATATATATATATATATATATATATATATATATATATATATATATATATATATATATATATATATATATATATATATATATATATATAGCTTTCGTGGAGCGCGTGTTCAATGCCTAGAACTGCATGAAAACTAATTCAGAACGCGATTTCAATTGCTTTCGTCCATCTTAGTTACTAGGGGATGTTTTTCTGGGGATGGAATGTATTTTCAAACCTTTGTTCCATCACAATTCATATCCTAGAGGTTTAATAATTTGATGTTTAAGTTTGAGGAAGCAACGAATCACGTGACGTCAAAGAAGCCGGAGCTTTTGAAGTTTTGGATGAAATTTTTCACATTTCCTAAACCTTTTTGACATTGCCTAAATTTACACCTATTTTAACCTTGAGTTACAATAAACCTTTCTGTAATTGCGGTTTCAGTCTGATTTTCCTTTACTCTAGATTTTGAACATAATGGGTAAAGATTCGATAGCTAACATTGCATAATACTTAGGTATATACGCCTGATGGAATAAGTGGGATGATAGAACCAAATTGAAACTGAAAATTAACAAAATTATCTCCTCTCCATTTATGCCATCATAAAATTGACTAGCACTTTATTGAAAGCAAAAAAAAAGTAAAAAAAAGTAAAAAAGCCAGTGCCTCTTATTAATTACCGCCCCTGAGTCTATGGAGCATATTTACATGGCAAACTTATCAATGGCATGCTAAAAGCTTAGAATAAAATAGTGCATAGGTGAATTTTCGGTTTGTTATTAGGTATTCTTTTAAGCTTGCACAACACTGCTTTTCAATAAGATCATGACATGCATGCAATAAACCGAGTGTAAAAAACAAACCACTCTCAGAAAACTGGTAGTTCATTTTACGACGGCACACGTGGAGGGTGGTAATTTTTGTTCTTTCACAAGGCTCTAATTTAGCTTTTAGTCTACATTTTATGTGTAGGTTACCTGATATGCCGATTGTATCTTTTTTTTTCGTTTTACCCATTACAGCACCATTATAGGGCATAATAAGGTTATAATAGTGTTCGGTAGTTTTTGCTATTTTTGGGTAAGTGATTGCTCTGGTTTGGGCTATACGTTTTACCAAAAACCAGGCAACCATACTTTGAATCAGAAATAGAGGAGTCAAAAAGAAGAATAGAATTTGCCAGTGTTAAAGTAAAGATAATAGGTTTTGTCAGGGAGAAAAAAGATAGAAAAGGTTCAGATCGAGAGAAATTTTCAAGTTAATAACTGGGATTAGTAGACTATAGGATATAATTGTGAGGACCCGAGAATATAAGATGATTTTTGGAAAGTAAAATTGGCAATGATTTGTCTGTGAGTTTGTTTGGAATGTGAGGTACACTAATCCTGTTTGGTTTAATATACCTTCGTGGGAATTTCGTTGCAGGAATTTGGTGAGAATTTGCTGTGTTGAGCAACCAATATATGGAGCAGATATTAGATTTCGTGACGCACGGTAGGCTTTTTTTGCCATGAATGATGTTAAAATGCGCCAAGGGGCTAGTTCTGTTACTATTAAGGATTGAAATTGATTTTACCAATGAAAGTTCCTTTTTACACCCTCTACAGTAAGGGAACCTTTTTACAGTAAGTTCCCATTTCCCTTAAGTCTTTCTTAATGATGTCTTCCCATCCCAACCACAAACGACCTGCTTTCCGCAGAATATGCCCTAACCATCTTAACCTTTCTCTACATATAGCCCTAGAAAGCAGAATTGAACCGCAATTTTCATACAGCCTTATTTTTGAAATAGAGTCAGTCAGTTGGGTGCCCAGAACAATCAGTAAGCAATTTGTCTGAAAAACATCTAGCAAATTTTCCTTCTTTTTTTCAGAGCACCCGTGTTTCAGAATAATATTTGACCATTGTCATCACTGTAGCTTCCAATATCTTAATCTTGGTTTGCAGAATTACTTTCCTATTCTTCCAAACTGTTTTCAGCTGTGAAAAGACACCCTCGGCCTTTGATATTCTACTTTTAACATCTTCGCTGCTCCCATCATCTTTACTAACAATACTATCAAGGTAAGTGAAGTTGTCAACTTGATCGATCTTTACTTTTCATCTTCGCTTATTCCTAGCCTTAGTGACTTAGACTTCATAGAAATAATTTTATCTAGTTCTGGGTCTAGTACCCTGAACTAGCAAAACCTTTAAAAGAACATTCATTTCCCCACATTTTCATCTAGGATGTTTAAATCATCAGCCTAATCTCAGTCCAGGAAAGTTTTTCTTCCCCATTTTACTCCGTGTTTTCCATTGCCTTTCTTGTGTTCCTTAAGACTAGGCCCATCAAAATTATCTGTATAAATGAGGATAGCACACAACCTTGCGTAACTCCTAATTTAGTACGAAATTAGCTACAAACATCATTCCCAACCTTAACCACATCAGTGTTATTCTCGTACATTTCATTAATCACTTTATGGTATTTGTCTGGTATACCCTACAAGGGTAGGACCTTCACTAAAGCTCTTCTATCAGCTGAATTCAACGCTTGTTCATAATCTATAAAACTGAGGATTAAAGGAGCTTGATGACCCAGGCACTTCTCAATTACTAACCTAAGAGTGAAAATTTGGTCGACACATCGTTACTAACCTTACATCCTTACTCTAACCTTACTAAAACCACACTATTCTTATCTTAAGACTTTGTCTACAGCATCTCTCAGTCTAAAAAGTTTCATCATGCTGAGTAATTTGCTACCCATAGAAACGAGGCTAATACCTCTATAGTTACCACATTCACTTTCCCAATATTGCTTGATATTTCCCCTTATTCAAAAATCATATTCATAATCTTCAATAACTTATTTATAACCTCATAGCCATTATAATTAAGAAACTCATTTACCACATTATCAACAACATTTCAATAGCTTATGTACCTGCAATACCTCAGGGGAGGGTAATAAGTCAAATGTCAGGGAATGTTGAACTAAATCAAAAGACGATCTATGCAGCCAGATGGCCAAAAACGAATCTGCAATATTTTAGAATTAGAGGGTGTTGAGGGGGATGTGAAATTGAATCAAACGACACGTGCATCCAAGTTACTACAAGGAAAACCTGAAATATCTCAGAACTGGCTAAAGTTATTCATCTGAAACTTTCAGGGACTGTTCATCTTAATCAAAACGTACTATTTGCATTTAGGCTGTCAAAAAGGCGCATTTGTAAAACAGTATATCATGTAAAACTGAGGGTGCAGATTAACAGCTTAATGGACCTAACTGAAACTTATAGGGAATCTTGGACGTGGAAATTACATAGATCTTAAATTTCGAAATAAAAAAAACAAGTTTTTTTAACTGAAAGTAAGGAGCGACATTAAAACTTAAAACGAACAGAAATTACTTCGTATATGAAAGAGGCTGCTTCCTCAACAACGCCCCGCTCTTTACGCTAAAGTTTGACCCTGTCTCTCAATTCTTTTTTTTTAAACAGTAAAAAACTTTAGCGTAAAGAGCGGGGCGTTGATGAGGAAGCAACCTCTTTCATATACGAAGTAATTTCTGTTCGTTTTAAGTTTTAATGTCGCTCCTTACTTTCAGTTAAAAAAACTTGTTTTTTTTTTATTTAATTTCTGAACGTTTTTGAATCAATGCATGTTTTGATTTTGGCTCTCCGCAGAGGAATAATTAAAACAAAATTTGCATTTTTTGATTGATCGAATGATTTTGAGAAAAAAAGAGCGGGGGAGGAAGTCTATTTGCCCTCCGATTTTTTGGTTAATTAAAAAGGCAACTAGAGCTTTTAATTCTTTACGAATATTTTTATTAGTAAAAGATTTACGTAACTTATAAATTAGCTTACGTAAAGAACTTTTGTATTCTCAAATTTTTATTACATATATGAGGGGGTTCGCCCCCTTGTCAGATCCTCACTCTTTACACTAAAGCCTAAATTTTGTCCCAATTCATTAAGAATGACCCCAGAATAAGTAAACCGTAGAATAAATAGTTGAAATTACTAAAAATACTTTAGCGTAAAGAGCGAGGTATTAGGAGGAGGTGAGCACCTCAAATGGGTAATAATTTCTGTTTGTTTTAAGTTTTAATGCTGTTCCTTACTTCCAGCTGAAAGAACTTTTTCGTATTTATTTTTTCATTGTTTTTTTTAAATAATGCTAGTAAATCCTGCGCTCCCTTCATGGAGATTTTCTTCCCCCATGACAAAATATCGATGGAAAGTTCCCCCAGCATATCCCCTCTTCTCAACCCCTCCCCCAACCAAAAAATTCCTCCTGAAAACGCCTGTACACTTTCCAATAACCATTACTATATGTAAGCATTGGTCAAAGTTTGTAACTTGTTGCCCCTCCCATGGGGACTGGGGGAGTAAGTCGTCCCCGAAGACATAGTTATAAGGTTTTTCGACTACGCTGAATAAAATGCCTATCTCAGAATTTTGATCCGCTGACTTTGGTAAAATAATTAGCGTGGGAGGGGGCCTAGGTGCCCTCCAATTTTTTTGGCCACTAAAAAAGGGCACTAGAACTTTTCATTTCCGTTAGAATGAGCCCTCTTGCAACATTCTAGGACAACTGGGTCGATACGATCACCCCTGGGAAAAAAAAAACAAACAAAAAAAAAACAAAAAAACAAATAAACACGCATCCGTGATCTGCCTTCTGGCAAAAAATCCAAAATTCCACATTTTTGTAGATAGGAGCTTGAAACTTCTACAGTAGGGTTCTCTGATACGCTGAATCTGATGGTGTGATTTTCGTTAAGATTCTATGACTTCTAGGGGGCGTTTCCCCCTATTTTCTAAAATAACGCAAATTTTCTCAGGCTCGTAACTTTTGATCAGTAAGACTAAACTTGATGAAACTTATATATTTAAAATCAGCATTAAATGCAATTCTTTTGATGTAGGTATTGGTATCAAAATTCCATTTTTTAGAGTTTTGGTTACTATTGAGCCGGGTCGCTCCTTACCACAGTTCGTTACCACGAACTGTTTGATTTGAGGGGACAAACGGGGCTTATCAACAAAAATAAATTATTTGAGAAAAACATGGTTGCATAAATTAGGAGTCCATTTTTTTATGTTGATTTGCTACAATTTTAGACCATGAAAATACCTAAATTAAAGCTTCAGGACAATTAAACTAAAATGAGAATAAGTTTGGTTGCATTGATACCTGGTGTCGATGGCGTTAGAATAGCTCCAGCGTTATAAAAATTAGACAATTTTTACAAGTTATGAACAGAAATTAGTTTTTTTTTTTAAATATTCAGAAAAGAAATTTCTCAAAGAAAAACAAAAAGTCGTATTAAACCAAAGACGAGCAGAAATCAAGTAAACTAACGATTCAAATTTAAAACGAACAGAAATCACTGTCAATGAATAAATTAGACCTAAATCAAACAGATATCGGAAAAAATCGAATAGATTAGAATAGAAGGATGATTAGAATAGATCGGATAAAAGGATAGAATAAATCGAATGGAATGATAATTCAGTCAATCTTAGAACGAACAAAAATCACTGTCAATGAATAAGTGAGACCTAAACCGAATAGAAATCGAATAGATTAGAATAGAAGGATGATTAGAATAGATCGGATAGAATATATCGAATAGAAAGATGATCAAGTCAATCTTAGAACGAACAGAAACTACCACAAAAAGGAATAGAGTTAACGCCCCTTCTAAAGGCCAGAGTGTCATTTGTGCTTTACTTAATTTTCTTAAGTTTCTTTTTTTTTGTTGAATAACGCTAATAAGTTCGAAATTGCTCATACTTCCAGGAATTAATATCATTATATATTAGCCATTCAGTCTATTTTCATTAAATCTTTTCAGCAATCTTGGTTATTTTGCTGTTGTTTTTTTCTTTTTTGCTTATACTACGATATTCAAAATACAGTGACCGAAATAAAAATTGTTTTCAGTAATGTGCAAATGACACTCTGATCTTTTAAAGGGTTAGAGAGGGTTAGCCTCACCCTTGTTTGTAGTTTCCGTCTGTTTTGGGTTTGACTTAATCATTTATTGTAATTTCTTATCGCTTTGGGGGACACTATCTAATTGATTGTGATTTATATTTGGGTACTTATCGCATTTACCCACCACACTCAAGAAGTGAAGTTAGGTTAATTCTAATCGAAAATCCCAGATCAAGTTGAAGATATAATACTTTAGAAACAAGTTTGGGCTATATTTGCACATTAGGGTGGGGGGGGGGGTAAATTATAGCGGGTCTGGATGCAAAATGTGTTAGCTACAATCATTCTGCACATTATAAGGAAGAATGGTTTTCTAAATTCACGCTCTCCAAACACTTTACCCCCACCCATACCCCTGATGTGCAAATATACAGCCCCAATTATAAGTCCAATGAATTCTGTCACCTGCCACTTGTTTTCCACTGAGTGTAAGCTAATTGTCTGTTAAACAGACAGATGAAACCGGTTTGTTCTAGATTTTACACAGCGTAATTCTTGAGTGTGGTGGGCATCAGAGGTATGTATATATGTTTGTTTTGAATTTGTATTATTATGTAAATTTGGTTCTGGTTGTTTCTGGTTTAATACAGCTATTTACATTTTTTTTTTTAACACCATCTTTTTTTAAAGACCCTTATGCATGCAATAATGCAGTTTTTGGTGATAACAGACCCCGAATGTAGAAAAGAAATGAGGGTAAAAAATAATCCACCAAAGAATAATCCATCACGTATACAGCTTATACAGTGTAATACTTGGCGCTCCTGTATTATTCAGAACACATTCGAGAAGTTTGCTGAATGTACGATCTACGAAAACCGGTTCCATAGCCACAAAGACAAATAACGGGTCACAGAATACATCGGACTTGTAAAAATGGGGCTCTATATTTGTATTGTAGGAGGGGGAGGGGTAAGGTTAGGTAAAGTTAGGTCACGTTAGCTTTCTTGACCCTGAAACACCCCTAATGTGCCAATATATAATCCAAATTATGCTATTATCTAAATTAAAATATTATATTTTCATCATATTCCGGTATATTTCATTAGGATTGACCTAACTTCACTTTGCAAGTGCGTTCAGAATAATACAGGAGTACCTAACAGTCCTTTGAAAAAATAATATTGACTCAAGAAATAAACCGATCGATGGTGCTTGCATTTTTAAAGATATAGAGTTGTCAAAGTTACCTAATTAGTTTTACTAATTAGTAAACTAATAAGTTTGTTGCAAAACTAGTGCAAAACTGATGAAAACGTAATACTACTGTAAAAACATAATTATAAATCACCGATTTTAAATCAATACCTTAGATAATTACGAATTTTGGGTGCAAAAAGACCTGGGATGTTTTCGGACTCTTACATTTTACTCACTGTAAGCCGTATGGAATAATCCGTACGAATATTGATCATTGTAAAAAAAATTACGCAAGTTTTTATCGAAATTATTTTTTACTGGCTAATTTAAAAAAAATCTATTCTAAAACGTACATATTAATGTAAAAAAACACAAATAAAAAAAAATCAACAAATCACAAATAAAAAAGAAATAAAAAACACAAATAAAAAAATCTTTGAAAAAAGAATCTTGAAACTCAGGCCTTTGAGTGGTTGATACTACTATCAGACTGTTTTTGCACAAGCTACCTAGGTTAGCAAAGCTTTATATGCTGCTTCTCTACCTCAATATGTTCAAAACTTTACACCTTGCCGCCTCCCAATAAGCCCTCATTTCCTTTAAAGCCTTCCTTGTCGCACCTTGCCGTCTAGATCGAAGACGTTGCGATTTATTCAGATCCAGAAGAATGGAAAAAAGGCGGGAATCCAGTAACCTACACAATAGAATTAAGGCAGGACGGACTCCCAAGATATCTTCCTATCTTTAAGGTATCTTTACCTCCCATGTTAAACATTTATAGTTTGCCTGACGTTCCTGAATTAGTTTTTTCGGCAGTTTCTATTTCAATAGAAATAAAAAAAATCTGGTAAATATTTTGATCTAAACAAATCTTAAAGCCGACAATTGGTTTTTTTATAATTCCAAAATAACTATAAAATCTGTTTCGGGTTTGCATTCTAGGCTGCTACACTTGACACTGCTGTTGTGGGGTATCAAAAAATAGAGCAAAAAATATTTCATTCAACAATCAGAAACTTATTTCTATAATATATACTTGCTGGCTGCAGTCCCTTCAAATACTTTACATATTTGTGTTCCAAAGTCAAAAATTCCCCTCAAAAGACTAAATACGGTTGTAATCGGAGGGCGGGAGAATGCATAAATTAGACCAAGGGACTAACCACTCGGGCTGTTCTTGAGCGATTTAGTGAAGTATTAGTTAGTTGTAACCTGTTTAAACAGAGTCTAGAGAATAAGTAGCGAGCAGATATAATTACAAGAACAATTGCTAAGAAAACTGATACCTTTGTATTTGACTCAGTTGCCGCCTAAGAAAAAGAATTGACTAGGGAGTAAATAGCTTGGACTTCGGCTAGGCCTTAAAAGCGGCAATAGATACTCTTTTGAAGCGTTCGAATGTTCTTACATTGTTAAAAAAAAAACTTTCCAAACGGAAGTAGAGTGAATTTTAAACGGAAGTAGAGTGAACTTAAAGACAAAAAAAAAAATTCGCAGATAACGCAAGATATATCTACAAAATTAGGTTAGGTAAACTTAAAGCAATATATTGTCAAATATCATTATAATTCTAAAAACTTGCAGTTTACTGAAACTCAAAACTGGAACCGAAACTATACTTCGGTAAGTATAGTTATTTACTAAAAGCAATTGATATCACGGCTGATGACCAACTGTTGGGAAACTTTCATTTTAGTGAATTCTTGCAGGCTACTTAAGGATTTTTTCGATCCTCACAACATTTTTTGGTTTTAAACAACAAAGAAATCAATTGGTTACCTTGGAGCCGAGATTCCCAACGTGGGACGAAGGCCCCACCAGTGGGGGTAGTAATATTTGTTGAGTCATGGACAGGGCGTACACTCTTCGGCTGACTATACATTAGAGAAGAGATTCTCAAACTTATTTAGACAAAGTACCCCTTTTTGCTCACAAAAATTTAGGTACCCCTACTCAGTAAACGGTACTAAGTAAGCTACAGCTAAAATATAAATAAAATTGCCAGTTCTAAGGTTAAAGGGTTGTTTTTTTTGCCGGCCACATACCCCCTAAAGATTTTGCATACCCAAGGGGTACGAGTACCAGAGTTCGAGGACCACTGCATTAAAGCCTTAATTTTGAAGAAAAAAATATTTTTTTTTTGCCTGAATTACTCCCTATTCAAATGCACTTAAAGAGAGACAAAAATACATAGTAGCATTGCAGTGAAGTTATACATTGCATAAAAGATGTTGTATTTAGACAATGTTTTTCATTAATAGAAAACATTCCCAGAGGACAGCCCAACAAAGATACCGAGTTAATGACCTTTTAATCTGTCTTCTCGTGAACATATTTAAAATTTGAGAAGCAAAATTGAAATATCACGAGGGGAGCATCAGGATTTTAGGTATATCTAGGTTAGGTATGGCCCAAAATTGGTTGAGACCCACTACATTAAGGGTTTACATATTTCAACATTTTGAGCAACCTTGGAAAAAAGCTCTTGTTCTAAGGTATAAAATGGCAGAAAATTCCATTTTGTTTCGATTTATCAAGATTATGCCCTCAGCTCCTCTTGTTATTGTCCCTAAATAATAAAAAAGCAATTGACCAGCTTTGAAGTTAAATTTACTGGCATATTGACCTTTGGAGGAAAATTGATATTTATGGCCCAAAGTGGCAGTAATTGCACTTTGGTTTGGCCCTGTTTTATTACTCAAAAAGCCATGCTCTTCCGACGATTTATCAAAGAGCATGTCCTCTCCCAAAATTCCAAAACCGCTAGTTTGAACACAATCACGGCTGGTGTAAAAAAAGACACACCAGTACATTCCATGCAAAAGTGATCTCACTTGTTGTTTAAGGTGGTGGGTTCTAAGTCTCCTGCAGAGTGCTTTTGACCAAGGCAATCCCAATGATCCCCTTTTTATTTTAGAGGGGTATTAGGGTCTTTCTAGAAAGTCTCTAAAAAATTCTTAATTAATTTCGTCATATACGTTTAATCGAAATAGTAGTAACTACTCCTGAGTCAGTGCAAAATAGCATTTTTTTTTCAATAGAAAGTTTTACCCAAAAATGGTTTTTAAACTCTTGGTTACTATTTGCTGTGGTTGACTCTTTACTAGTTTGCACCTATCAGAACAACCATGACATTAATTAAAAAAACAAAATAATTTTTCTGATGTCAGTATTAAGTGAAGTAGAAAGTTGAAACAAACGAGAATGATTGCTTCACTGATTTGCAACATAATATGGACAAAGCTAGCTCAAATAAACTGACTGTGATATTTTCTGATGTGTGTAAACTTCTGAAAACTAGCAATTTACTTAAAACATACAACCCACACAAAAATCCAACTGCTTTCTTGTTTAAAAATTCTGTCCGGTTCTGTTATAGCGCCTATGTTAAGTTCTTTCATCTATTGGAACACGTTTCTCTGACTAACCCTAATGAAATACCAGAAAATGTGATGAAAATATAATTCTTTGGAAACAAATTTGAGCTATATATTTGCACTATAAGGGGGGGGATGTAAAGTATAGCGGGCCTGCATGCAAAGTGTGTTAGGTATAATTATTCTACATATTAAGAATTGTTTTCTAACTCCACATTGTCCAATTACTTTACCCCCACCCCCCTAATGTGCGAATATATACCCCCAATTATGTATTTCCCATCTATGGTGTCATTTGTCTTTGTCTTTTCTCACGCTAAGCTGAAAGAAATTAACAAAGAAACCGGTTCTACAGTGCGTCAATGGATGAGTAACTTAACATATGCGCTATAACATCAATGTTGTCAAATGGGATTTACTGCAATATCTCAAGAACAGCCAATAGCCCTAAGCTGAAAAGTTCACGGAAAATTAAGGAAGATTTTTCACTAAATCAATAAAGACTGACCTATATAAATCCAGGTTGTCAGAAGGGTACATCTGTGTAAGAGCTTTTTCGAATTGTTTAGGTAAATATAATGGCATTCTAAAAGTAATCAAAATTATGGGCGGCGAAAGACTTTTGGGAGACTTTTAAGTTAGCCTTTAATTTTCTGCAGTCTTCTTATAGAATTTTCTGATCCTCAGAGGACATATAGTTTTTAGGATAGTTTTGTGTTTTCAGTAAAGCACTAGTTCGCTTTTCTTCTTCTCTCTTTACAACTGTTGAAAACTTAATTGTTTAAAATTAATTTCTAATCATTCTTATTGCGTTTAAAACATTCACAATAGGCCTTAAGTCTTACAAAAATGTATCCAATCATTTTGGCCGATGAAATTAACATGTCAATACGATTTTTTGTTGAAAAACGAAATAAAACATAAGTTTTACTCCCTACTTTACTTAAAATTTTCAACAGTACGTTGCACATTGATGTAGCATAATATCTATTGATACTATAAAAAGGCAAGATACGAAGAGATTTAACGATTTCGAAAAAACAATATATGAAACTCACTGCGACATTTACGTAACCTTTTACACCAGTTTTCCCAAAAGGAAAGCTTAGAACCTCAATTATTTGTTTTCAGACCTTAAGAAATCAACTGGCTACCTCGGAATTTACACTTCCCCGGATTTTTACCAACCTTGGACAAAAATTGCTGTTTTGTATTACGGTACTGAGTGGCAAAAAATGCACTTTGCTATAATTTGTCGATTCAGGGCACTCAATACTGAAAACAAATCATGATTTGTTTTCAAAATAAAAAATCATGTCCTCTCCCAACAATCTAAGACCCCTAATTTGGCACAATCGCCTCTAGTGAAAAAGAGAGATAGACTATAGTGCTTCCAATACAAAAATGTATTTCCCCTTATTTTTGAAGGTTTCGTGGCGTAGTCTTACTGTCGAGTGCCTTTGACCGTGGTAATTCCAATGATTTACATTTTTGATTTGAAATCATTATTAATGGACTTAGAATCTTTTTGGAAAGTCTCCTAATTTTTCATTTATTTCCAATAATTAATTTTCACTATTAGGATTAATCAAAATAATAGCTACTTTTCCTGAGTAATTTTTTTTTCCTCACAAAACACATCTTTAAACTTTAGGTTCCTAGAACAGTCAATAACTCTTTGTTAGTTGCAACCATAACATTAATTTAAAAGTGAAAACTACATTCTTTTTGAAGAAAGGAGCGAAATTCAAACTTAACCTAACAAAAACTATTGCTTGACTGATTTGTAGTATATATCTGCAATACTAGCCCAAATAAGCTCACTCGTGATATTTTCTAATATATGTAGATTTCCGAAACTAGCACTTTACTAAAAAAAAAGACAGCCAACACCAAAAAAAAAGAAAAACTTTTTACGAGTAATAAGCTTCAAATTCAGTTTTGATTCTGAACATTTCTCATCTTACTTCTAATTTCTATCCCACCCAACCCCATTTTTCAACTGTTTCAAAATGAAGTATTTTTATTTGAAGTTGTCTTATGACTACAAAATCTACATAATTTTTAAACTATAAAAATCAGTTTTTGGCGCTTCAAAATTAGAAAAAAAATTCTTCTTGTACAAAAAAAAAGAAAAAAATCACTGAAAAATAAATATAGAGAATAACACAATAGGGAAGTCTCGAACTATTGGTTGACTTACAGTCAATTTATTCGCAATTTTATAGTTAATTGTATGAATATTCTACGTAATTAGCGTTTTCTCAGCTATACCGAATAACATCAGTTGGCTCAATTTAAAGACTATTTTCGCCTTTTGTCATATTTATGAGCCATGAGTAGCCCATTCTTAGGTGATACTTCGCTATTTTACCCGTACTAGGCTTGCTAGACTAGCAGGCTATAATTGAAATAATTGCCCGTGAGGATAGGAGTTCGAGTCCTGGTGTCACTGATTATTTGGTTTTTGAAAGAGGGTCAGAAGCGTCACTCTGTAAGCTCAACTAGGGTCAGCTCTAAATGGGTACCTGGTGAAATCTGGGGAAGATAAACAAGAAGGTGTGCAAAAGGAGAGGATGACTTGCCTCCGGCCCACCATTGTACTTCTTTTACTTCGGTCTTCCATTGTACTTCTTTTCTGGCTGGAGGGTCATAGAGCGAAAATAAGCACTGCCGGTGCGGACTTTTTGAAGTCCGCACCGGATAATCTAACTACTAAATTTGAAGTGAAGTACTTCACTAAATTTGAAGTGCCGTATTCTTTACCTTTTTGCCTTTTGCCCTATTGTTTCCGATAATCTAATTTCTACATTTTAGCAAATGAGATGTATCTTACGCTATTTTTCAGTATTTGAGATGATTTACATACTATATCATAGTCTATAAGGACCAAATTTGACTTTTGTATTATTTATTTGAAGCGCTTAACCTATTCTTAGACAGTTATATTTAGTTATATTCGATTATTTGAAGACTATCTTTCAGTCAGTCTTTGAGAAAATTTTTAGACCATTCAGGTATTATCATAGAGAAATTATTATACTCTTTTATTTAATTTATTGTACATACTTGACTTGATTGACACTATTTTAGGTAAAGTTCCAATTGAATTGGTGTAATTATTCTAGTAGAATAACACATTAACATGGAATACTCTGGGGACATTTCAACTCCATACGAAGTACACGCCAGATATTGACGATTTTCTTAGTTGATATATCATCACTTAGACATTTTCTTTGACTTGATCAACATCTTTTTCGGTTAGGTTTCCTTGTTTGCGACTACTCATCGCAAAGTCTGATTTATTATGGACTATTTAGTACACTGATAAGATTTATCCTGTCCTCGTGTGTAATTTACTATATTTATCAAGTTTGATCAACTCAATCTTACACTATGTTTCCGCATTTAATTTTAGTTGCAAGATACTTCTTATGATTCAATTCATCCTCTATACATACACAGAAAACAAATCGTAGCGATTTTTCCATGTTCCTCTATATAGTTGACAATTGCTTTTAACCCTTCTCGTATGGTGATATGGTCATTCTATTCACTTTCACGATAATTCATAATTTTTCGTCCATTCTGAATCTATTCAATTGTATCACATAGGTAATATAGTAATATACTTATATACTATATAAGTATATATAAGTATAGTAATATACTTCTCATCCTATTCAAATGTTATTCTGTATTGCATTGGAACTTTGATAAACGGTGCTACAAATAAAATGTACATAGTAATATGTAAAATGTACATATTCTATCTTTAAGAAAAAAAAACTACACAACCTAAAAGCATATAATTCTGGTTACAAGATAAAACTTAGTTATTTAGGCGGAATTACAGGGTTGACGTTTCGACATTTTTAACTTCAGGAATTTTTTTTTTTTTACAAATTAATCATTCAAAACAAAAAAAAATACTACAGAAAAAAATGATTACAAAAAATGTAAACTGATTATTTTTTCAGCCTATCCGAAACGAAAACATAGTTATCATTCAAAATAGGTTTCAGATCCATTTTTACAGGCAAAGAAAATTATTTTCGTATATAAATTTTTTTTTGATAAAACATATTGCAAACAAAGTGCTATTGTAAGTTCCCATGGTAGTTTTCTTGCTTTAGTTTTGTTTTCATCATTTTTGACAGTGTACCATACAATACCATTTAAGTTTTAATTATTTCCATTGCCTAATGATCTTGTCAGGAATATCAAAAATGAAGGTACATTTAAAGCCTTGCTTCATGGCTTTCTCTATTATATCAAACAGTTCGTCGTAACGAACTGTAGTAAGGAGCGACCCGGCTCAATAGTAATCAAAACTCTAAAAAATGGAATTTTGATACCAATAGCTACATCAAAAGAATCGCATTTTAATGCTGGTTTTAAATATATAAGTTTCATCAAGTTTAGTCTTACCCATCAAAAGTTACGAGCCTGAGAAAATTTGTGTTATTTTAGAAAATAGGGGGAAACACCCCCTAAAAGTCATAGAATCTTAACGAAAATCACACCATTAGATTCAGCTTATCAGAGAACCCTACTGTAGAAGTTTCGAGCTCCTATCTACAAAAATGTGGAATTTTGCATTTTTTGCCAGAAGGCAGATCACGGATGCGTGTTTATTTGTTTTTTTTTTCCCAGGGGTGATCGTATCGACCCAGTTGTCCTAGAATGTTGCAAGAGGGCTCATTCTAACGGAAATGAAAAGTTCTAGTGCCCTTTTTAAGTGACCAAAAAAATTGGAGGGCACCTAGGCCCCCTCCCACGCTAATTATTTTCCCAAAGTCAACGGATCAAAATTCTGAGATAACCATTTTATTCAGCGTAGTCGAAAAACCTTATAACTATGTCTTTGGGGACGACTTACTCCCCCACAGTCCCCGTGGGAGGGGCAACACGTTACAAACTTTGACCTGTGCTTACATATAGTAATGGTTATTGGGAAGTATACAGGCGTTTTCAGGGGGATTTTTTTGGTTGGGGGGAGGGGTTGAGAAAAGGGGGATATGCTGGAGGAACTTTCCATCGAGAATTTGTAATGGGAGAAGAAAATTTTCATGAAGGGAGAGCAGGATTTACTAGCATTATTAAAAAAAAAACAATTAAAAAATAAATGTGAAAAAGCTTTTTCAGCTGGAAGTAAGGAACAGCAATAAAACTTAAAACAAACAGAAATTATTACCCATATGAGGGGCTCACCTCCTTCTAATACCTCGCTCTTTACGCTAAAGTATTTTTAGTAATTTCAACTACTTATTCTACGGCTTTTGTGATTCAGGGGGTCATTCTTAATGAATTGGGATAAAATTTAAGCTTTAGTGTAAAGAGCGAGGTACTGACGATGGGGCGAATCCCCTCATATATGTAATAAAAACATGAGAATACAAAAGTTCTTTACGTAAGCTAATTTATAAGTTACGTAAATCTTTTACCAATAAAAAGATTCGTAAAAAAATAAAAGCTCTAGTTGCCTTTTTAATTAACCAAAAAATCGGAGGGCAACTAGGCTTCGTCCCCCGCTCTTTTTTCTCAAAAATCATTTAATCAAAATTATGAGAAAGCCATTGAGCCAAAAAGAAAAAAAATATGCAAATTTCGTTTTGATTATTCCTCTGCGGAGAGCCAAAATCAAAACATGCATTGATTCAAAAACGTTCAGAAATTAAATAAAAAAAACAAATTTTTTTAACTGAAAGTAAGGAGCGACATTAAAACTTAAAACGCACAGAAATTACTTCGTATATGAAAGAGGCTGCTCCCTCATCAACGCCCCGCTCTTTACGCTAAAGTTTTTTACTGTTTTAAAAAGAAGAATTGAGAGAAAGAGTCAAACTTTAGCGTAAAGAGCGGGGCGTTGATGAGGGAGCAGCCTCTTTCATATACGAAGTAATTTCTGTGCGTTTTAAGTTTTAATGTCGCTCCTTACTTTCAGTTAAATAAACTTGTTTTTTTTTATTTAATCTTGAAGAGTATGAACTATCCGTATATGTAGTGCTTTCTTTTCTTAGACTTTTGCTTCAGTCATTCTACTTGTTTCATGTAATTTTGTACATTCTGACTGTCGCTGAGCCTCATAGTGTCTATTTCAATGGCAATGGCAGCCTTATTACATCGAGATTCCTGTAATGATTTTAATGATTTAATTATTTTTTTTCTTGCATTTCTGCTTTTCACAACCCTTCCTTTGATTTTATTGAGTCCTCAGGAATTTTCAATTCTTTTTTATCCTTCTCCTTTACTTTTCTATTTTCAGATCCAAAATACATCGTGGTTGAGGAGGGGACGTTGAAGAAAGAGTGCGGCGTTGAGGAGGGGACAGCCCCATTTATATACGGAATAATTTCTGTTCATTTTACGCTTTATTGTCGATCCTTACTTTAAGTAAAAAGAAAAAACAATATTTAACAGACATAAGAACGACGGTACATAAAAGGGGTTGTCCTCCAATTCTCCAAAACCAAACATCAATCGATTTTCAATAAATTTGAAAGAAATGCGTTTAAAAGAAAAAAATACTGATAATCATTTCGTGCATGTCAAACTTATTAAAATAGTTCAGCTATTCAAAATATGATTAAATATAAAAAAAAAGATTCTTGGGATTTAGAATAGTTTTTAAGTCTTACAAAAGTAGCCTAAAATGTCAAAAGAACGAAGATTCGGTTTTTATTCGTTTTAACAAAGAGCAAGTGATATTCCAGTATTTAGTGGGCTATATAGAAATCACCTTTCTGTTCGGTTTTTGATTCTTTTATTAATCCCTAGCCGCTTTTGTTTGTTTTAAGGCTTTATTTTCGCTAGTTAAGGTTTTACGGCTGGTCTTTTCTTTTTTTTTATCAATATATTTTATCAAATTAATTTACGTTGATTTTTAATCGAAAATAGGCACTTACGTATTAAAGCGACCACGCTGTTGTTCTTGGTCTGTCGTAAGACCGGTTTCTCTGTGTGCGCTCGGATATAATCAACTTACCAGGAGTGAGATAAATTATTATGTGTGTATATTTTAATTAAATATTTAGTATAGAGAGTTGGTTAGGTTAGGTTGTTAGATACTTAATATAATGCGTTCTGGGCGGCCTGCTGTCCACAATTCTCTATTGTAGTTTCCATAATTGTGTTACTAAAGTATTAAATTTTCATCATAATTTATTATATTTCATTTCGATTAAACTAACTTCACTTCTTGAGTGTGGGGGATATAATAAACAAGTACCTGACAATGTTTTGTTATATGCAAGCTATAGAAGTAATCGTGGCTTTTTTCTAAGTGTTCTTTTTAACAGTCAAATTGATGAAATACAGTTTAAATATTATCCTGAATTCTGATATTGATTGCAAATATCCGATCAGCAATAGTTTTCAACCACAATATATTAATTGTGGGTGCAACTCGACTTACGGATATTTATTTTAAGTCATTGCAAAATAAAAAAAAAGCTTAGCCTTTTCCGGGTCTTCTTTGCTCCCAAACCGGTATTTTAAAAAAAGAAAAACTTTGGACGAATCATTCACGCTTTATCTTTGCTGCATTGGAGATCCGCGTACAAATGTATTCACGTGCCTTGTTTTTCAATAGCAAACTACCACCTATATCAATAGTTTTGGCATTTTGATTCATTTTTACTTAACTGATCGATCATTTTTCAATGTTTTGTTATCTCGACCACACTCGAGAATGGAAGTTCAGTTAATCATAAGTAGTTGTGCCTCAACAATTTTAAACTCAGCCATAGGGGGTATACTATTGGAGCTACTAATCTCTCAAGACGTTATATCGCATACCTGGGTCTTAAGTAATACTATAGTGTACCTGCAATCATATAATACACCTGTTTGTTACATAATAGGGGTTTGTTTACTAATGTGAATGATATCTTTGGTTGTTTGGTAATAATGTTTGTTTACATATGCAAATAACTTCCCTGGATGTTATATAATAGGACTTGTTGCAATTTAGCGGCCACAAGTCAAGATGCAAACGTAAGAGTTACGTAATGGTTTCTTCGATTGTTTAAAAACCTACAAGGGTCAGGAATAACCTTCAGGGGTGTCTAGTCCAGGTGCAAACATAGATGTTACATCCTAGTTTTTTCTTTGATTCTTTAAAAACTCAGAAGAGCCAGGAAAAAACCTTTCTAACCCGCCCCTGCCAAATCACGATGCCAACGTACGTGTTACATCACACTTCTTTCTTTGATTGTTTAAAAGCTTACGAGGGCAAGGAAAAAACCTTCAGAGGCCGCTAGTCAATATGCAAACGTAGACACTACATCATAGTTTTTTCTTTAATCGTTTAAAAACCCGCAAGGGCCAGGAAGAAAACTTTCAGGGCCTAAAAAATCATGATTTCTTAGATTGTTAAGTAATAGGAGTTGTTAAGAACTCAAGGACCCCCAATCAACATGCAAACGTAAGCGTTACATCATAGGGAGTTTTTTCACCAAGACATTGTCAAGGCGTTTTCTAAGACATTTTTCTTCAAGACATTTTTCTTCAATGGCTGACAAACGGCACCATCTGGCAAGTATTATCACATATAAGACATTTTTCGAGCATTTTCTTGCAAAAATATACCTTTACAATAGAATCGATAGTTTAAACTTAATGGAAAATCCCTAATAGGGGAATGATGGCTCCTGGCAATTGAGACCAGCATTGCACAACGTACCAGCTCAATGACGCCCTCTAGGGCACATTATCACACCTAAGGGTTTTCATCCTTTTTCCCACAAAAAAAAAACTTTGTAAACTAAAAATTGCCGTTGTTTCTATTTGAATGGCAGAAACTTTTGATTCTTAGCCTCTTTGATTCTTTGATTCTTATTCTAGAAACTTTAGCCTCCTTTTGATTCTTAGATTACAATGTTCCCATTGCAAGATTGCAATTCCCAGCTTGTGACGCTCAATGGTTGACATACAGCACCCCTGGCAAGCATTATCACACATATGACATTTTTAGGCATTTTCCTGCAATAATGTTCGTTTACACTAGAATTGATCGTTTAAACTTAATGAAAAATCGCCAAATATAATTTCTTCTGATAATTTCTGGCTACTGAGGGCAGCGTGGCACAATTTAATATCCCAATGACACCCTCTGGCGCACATTATCACACCAAAGGGATTTTCAACCCCTTTCCCCACGAAAATAGCTTTACAAATTAAGATGATCACTCTTTTAATTTGAACAACGGAAACTTGACATTTCATTTTTAGCTTGCATTTTTCCATGGCCATTCCCAGCCTGTGACACTCAATGGTTGACACACGGCATCCTCTGGCAAGCATTATCACTCATATGATATTCTTCGGGCATTTTCATGAATAAACATCAGTTTATACTAAAATCATTCCTTTAAACTTAAGGAAAAATCCCCAATAGCATTTCTTCCGATGACTCCTGGCAATTGAGGCCAGAATCGCACAATGTACTAGCCCGATGACACCTTCTGGCACATATTATTATACCTAAAGGTTTTTCAACCTTTTGAATGATGGCCCATGACAAACATCCCTGGGTCTATTGTTGAAAAGTCATCAACTTTATTAGTATGACTATCAAATTTTTGAAGACTTACCACTTTTCCTTGGTCTACTGTTCAAAAGAAATTAGCCCTTCCACTTTTCCTGCGTCTACTCCTCAAAAGAAATCAACTTTATTGGTCTGACTATCAAATTTTTGAAGACTTTCCATTTTTCTTGGATCTACTATCCTAAATAAACCAACTTTTTTGGTTTGGCTATCAAATTTTGAAGACTTTTCACTTTTCCTAAGCGTGTTTTTTTTAAAAAGGCTCTACTGGTTCGAATATCAAATTTTGAATACTCTCCATTTCTCTTGAGTCTATTGATCAAAAGAAATCAACCCTCTAAAGTACTGCTTAACAAGCAGGTGCACGTCAAATGTAACCAATTTCCAGTTAACACGCGTTCCATAGATTTTCCGCAACGTTTCCATTAGAAAGTAGAATATTTGTAATATATGGGTTCCCCGAGGAAAAAATCGAAGAAAAGGGCGTTGAAAGAAAAAACACGCCTTGAAAAAAAAATCCAGAAAAAAATACTTAAATTATTATGTAACCCTTACGTTTATATCGTCATTAAGTAACACCCCAGGTACGTGCCCTCTTCAGTTACAAGCGGGGATTCCCTAGGGACCTAGAAGAAACAAGTCACGCGAGAATGCGTCATCCTTAACACAGGTAAATATTCGCTATTACGTATGAACCAAAAAAAAATTGAAACAAAAGCCTTAAAGAATTATGTCTCAAAAACGTCTTGAAGAATGTACTGAAGAAAGCACTCCCTGTGTTAAGTATAGCGTACGTTCGTATCTTGACTAGCGGCCCCTGAACTCTAACAAGTTTTACTATGCAACAACCAAAGAAATCATTGCAGAAGTAAACAAACTCTATTATGAAACAAACAGGTATACTATACCGTTACAGATACATTATAGTATCACGTAAAACCTAGGAATACGTCGAAACGTTTTGAGGGACTATTAGCTCCGATAATATACCACCTATAGCTGAGTTTAAAATTGTTAAGGCGTCACTACTATCATAATGAGATACACCAAAATGCGATGAAAGTAAAATGATTATATTGGATATAGTAATTTATCTCACTCAGGCTAAGCTAATTATCTCCGAATGCAGAGAGAGAAACAGTTTTGCTCAGATCAAGAACTTGAGTGAGGTCGGAACAACTAACCAGTAATATATAATCGTGTAATTGAAACAACAAAACTTTGATACAAGTTCGCCAGCTGCTTTTTGGTGCATGACATGTGTTTAACAAAATTAAAATAACTTAGCTCAATAACTACTTAAAATGCACTCCCAAACTACTGGGACTATTAATGACACGTCTTTGTACAGGGTTTAACATACACTGCCAAGCTAAGCCTCTAATTGTCATAAGGGCTCTTTTTGTCACCCAGCCCATCGTAATTTGTTTCTCGTCTAGTAGACTTTAATTTCACCACGCTTGGTACACTTTAATCATGTATAATACAGTTCCACCACGCTTGGTACACTTTAATCATGTATAATACAGTTCCACCACACTTGGCGATTGGATCCATCATATTTGGAACATTCCTACCACACTTTTTCCCCACCTGGCACTCACCAAATGCTGTACATGATTTCTGAAAGTTATCCCCCTTGGCTTTGACATCCAAGTTCTCTGTATACGTATTTTCGGTATTTGCGATTTATAGGCTACTGTATTTGCCACCGTGATATAAGAAAAGGAGCACTGAACCCACTATTAAGGCTTTATCCTTGAATACCCCGCCCCTAAAAAAAGAAGAAAAAGAGTACTTCGTCGAATTTTATATCGCTCGGAAAAAAAAATCAGTTAAAGAGACTGTATGAAACTTAAAATCATTCTCAAACTTATAAAATCTTCTTTTAAAAACCGATAAGGCCTTCACCCCTTGAAAAATAATTTATTCTTTTTTGGTAAAAAGAAAAAGAATGCAAAGCCTCGAAATGAATTGGGAATAATTAATTTAGCTTTAAGCTTTTCTTTGACAGGTGTATCAAGTTACCGAAAACCTGTCTTTTTTGAGGAGATGACAACTTTCAGAAATCAAGTAAGCCAAATGGTATGTACCAGGCATGGTGAAAGGGTACCTAACAGTATGGAATTGTGACAAGCGTGGCAGTGGCTTTACCACGCGTGGCAGAGCAATGCAGCACACATGGCATCCTAAGATATAAACAGGGTGGTAGAGTTTGTGACTCCTCGATATTTTACTTGTTTATGTTTATGGCTTCATCAGATAATTCAATAAGGTTTCTATTTTCGAAAATTCCATTAAAAACTACTTTTTGTAAATTTTACAAATATATATATATATATATATATATATATATATATATATATATATATATATATATATATATATATATATATATATATATATATATATATATATATAGGTAAAGTTGCAGCACTTCTGAAGGAATTGTCTTAAATGAAAATAAAAGTAGTACCATTAGATTTATGTATCTTATACTATTTAAAACATCATGGTAGTTTTTATGACAATGCATCCCAACCCAACTGGTGGTTGAATATTTAGCCGGACGATAACTATAAAACTAAACGAAAACACTTCCTCAAGTCATATCGACAGTTTACAATACGGAACATGTTTCTATTAATCAGATTAGCCTTAATCTTTAGATTAATTCAGATTCATTATCATGTAGGCCTAATCTTTTTAATTTAGTTTTGTTTTATTAATTAATTGGGAATATATTTTATATTTACAATTATCTTAATTGAATCATTTAATTGTTTCTTATTTCGTTTTATTTTATTGATTAACTAATAATATTTTAATTACCTTCACTATTAACTGCCCCCCTTACTTTATCTAGATATATATAAAATTTCAAAAATTACAAAGCGATTATAACGTTCGGATTATGTTTTTGAAATTTTCTACCCCCTAAAATTTCTATGCCTGGAGCAAATTGCCCCTCTGCCCTCTAAAAACCCACCACTGATTTTGCCGTATATCTATGGAATTAGACGTCTGCCTACGAAAAAAGAACGCAATTACGGAATGCTTACGGTAAACCGGAATTCCATTGAAAAATATCACATTCATTCGTTCATTTTCTTTTTAATATTTACCTCAGTTAATTCTGCTAAGACTTCTAACTCTCCATTCGATGTCAACGGGTAGTTATACATAAATTTTGACGCGATCTTATCGGTGACTTTTTTCGTCTATAGTATTGGGCATTGATACTTTTTGTTGTGAGGGTTTCAGACAAAACCCTCACAAAAAGAAAAAAAGTTTGGAGAGTCCTGCTAGCCAGCAAAGGAGGAAAAAGTTTCAAAACTGGGTGAAATTCCAGTCTTGTAACAGTGAATATTTAGGACAGAAAAAACGAGCGTGTTTTCGCGATTAAATACTTGGGCCATGATACTTTTGTGGCATCTATGGCTTACGGAAAGTTCTGCTGAATCTGAAACGCGCTATAGTGATTTTCTACAGCAAACTTCGGACGGCTAACGGATTCTAAGAAGAAGCTGGTGGAAACAACACTCTAGATACCCATTTTGAGCTGGTTCAACTCTGGCTGAGCTTATCTATTCACACCGCTGACACCCGTTAAGAACCAAATAGTCACCGACATCAGGACTCGAACTTCTGCCCTCATTGATACAGGATCAAGTCCATGACTCATATACTTAGAATATTGCACGAAAGAATTGTCAAGGGGTTTTGTAGAAACATTGTTTCTATAAAACTTCTTTTCTACAGCATTAATTAAAATGGAAGCCTATAGATATTGTAATTATAGGAAAGAGAGACATAACGACTACCAAAATGTATGTCATAGTCGAGAAGCCTACCTGATTTACGGTTACCGAAGACTGAGGGTTCACTTCCTACTTTTTTGTTTCTATAATTTTATAATTTCTGGAATATTATTTCTCTTCAAGTAAAGTAGAGGGTGCAGTTAATAATGAAAGTAATTAAATAAAATATTAATCCAGAAAATAAAACCGAATTAAAAACAATTAAATAACAATAATAATTAAATTAAGATAATAACATACAATATCAATTAATTAATGAAACAAAAAAATGAAAAGTAATTAAATAATTACAATAATTAAATTAACATAATGGTAATTATAAAAAATATTAATTAATTGATTAACTGAAAATAGTTTTGTAATAAATGAATTTCCCTTATTTATTTTGGCCTTGAAATTTCTGGGAGGAAGGGGCGAGCTAATCAATAATATGCCCCGGGCGCAAGAGAGGCCAGAACCGTCACTGGGAAAAATCCATAGAAATTGAAACACTGACCTCGAGAAATCTAACGTAAAAACACGGGAAGCGTCGGATGATTTGCCCCCAACCATTCACAGAACTCCTGGCTGAGGGCAGAGAGTTAAGAGATTTTTTTCTACGTAGATTATTTCCTGGGTATGAATTAGTTCTGAATTCATAGATTTCGACTGGACTTTAGAATAAAGTAGTCTAATATTTTTGAACATTGAAAATTAAGGAGTAAGAGAAAATCGTCATGGTTAAAAATGCGGAAAAGAATAAAAGGAAATAAAAGTATTATTTAATGGAGTTTAAAAAAATGGAGTCGTCATACCCAAATTTTTATGCGATCTGGTCTGCGACTTTTTTCGTCTATGGTACTGGGTATTGCTACTTTTTTCTATAAGGGTTTGGACAAAACCCTTACAAAAAAATCAGATAAGTTTAGAGAGCCTTACGAGCCAGCAAAAAAGAAAAAGGTTTCAAATCTGGGTGAAATTCGAATCTTGTAACTGTAAACAATCAGGGCAGAAAAAAAGAGCGGGTTTTGGCAGTCATGTACTTGGACTATGAGACCTTTGTGACACCTAGTGGCTTACGGAAATCTCTATAGAACCTGCAATGCGATCTACAAATTTTCTAAGGAAGGCCTCCGACGGCAAACGGATTCTAACAAGAAGCTAGTGGAAAACCCATCCAGATACCCATTTTGAGCCGGTTCGACTCTGGCTGAGCTTGCCGAGTCACACCGCTGACACCTGTTAAAAACTAAATGGTCAGCGACACCAGGACTCGAACTCCTACCCTCATGGAGACTTGATGGCATGCCCATAACATATTTGTTGGAATATTGTACAAAAAAATTGTCACAAGATTTTATAGAAACAAAAAAGCAGCAAGTGTATCCTCAGTCTTCGGTAACCACAAATCAGGGCTACTGGACAACCGATTCACATTTTGGTAGTCCTTTATATAACGGCATTTCCTATAACAATATCGATAGATTTTAATTTTTACAAATGCTCTTTGAATAAGTGTATAATATTGTTTTTACTTCAGACAAATTCATTTGATGCAAATTATCCGCTTAATCAGATCCAAGCTTTGGCGTTATGTATAACCTATATGTAAGAGCACGTGGCTCTTGGAATGGGACAAGAAGACGGGCCAAATTATATTAATATTTTTTGGTCGACTTTATATCATTTCCTATAGTCCTTTCGCTAACTGGGCCACATCACAGAAGAAAATAGAAAAAAAAAGAAATATGGATTCCCCATATCAGTAGTTGATAGAAGGGAAAAATTTCTTTTTGTTCTGAAAGCCTTAAAACTTAAGACGGTAAGTCCCTGAACCGAGGGGGGCCCTTCATATCGAAAAAATAATTTTTGTTTGGGGGCATGGGCCTTAAAAGCCGTCATATTTTCTGGTTGACTTGAAACCTATTTCCACGAGTTCTTTGGCTACCAGGAACCAAACTAAAAAATGCAAATAAAATTTTTATCCATTTAAAGAGGGGCAGTTAAAAGGGCCTAATATTAATTCTTAAATTGTGTTAAAGGCCTCACATAGCCCAAAAATTACTGTTTTTAGCCTCGCCTGAAACTTTCAAGAATTGTTGTCTCAACTAAGAGGATAAAAAATTGTCTGCAACGGGAGTGGGATGGTTGCTAGGGATTGGAAAATGAACAAAACACCCTGTCGTTCCTGATTATTCTTAGACTTACAGCCATAAGTCCGTGAATCATGGGGAATCAAATATATAAACAAGCTTGGTCCAAAACTGGGTCCCAAAAATTATGACTTCTTATAAAATTATTATCTTCTTATAAAAATTATATTCTTATTAAAAATTATGACTTCGTTTGGCTTAAGACTTCTGCTTCTATTTTTCATTTATCAATCGGCAAAATCTTATTGCTCCATAAAAACGAAAGAAAATTCCTATCCTGATCAATTTTTCAGATTAAGCCTCGAAAAAAGCAACTAAACTGCATATTAACCATCACTGCTCTCTAGTGGGGAGTGGTAAAGAGAAAATATTGAATAATCATACCAAACCATCGAATCATTCCAAAATGTAGGAGCTTCAATATACCTACCGAACTCTAATTTGGGGGTTAAATTCGTTCTGTGAGACTTAATGGACTTAAACTTGAAATAGACTTCAAGGTTTTTTCAAATAGCTATTCTAAATTCACCAAAGGTCAGTGTCTTTTGTAGGGACGTGGGAAGATACCTTAAACAATCACAGGTTAGATTGGGTTTTTGATCAATTCTTAAAAGTTCATACTCCAAACTGTATAAAATTCAGCGAAGGTTACAAATGATTCATCAAGAAAAGAATAATAGTCCGTCATAAGGGTTCCCTTCCCCTGCTCCTCCACCCCCCTAATGGAGTCAGATGTAGCCATAGCCTATGATTTTTTTTTTATTTGCTTAGTCGTGTTTGGCGGTAAAAAACACGTTGTAATGAACTTTTTTTGTACATAGTATATGGTTTTATGCACCCCCTTCAAGGAAGGTTGTGATAGGTGGATTGACTGCAATCATGACAGAAGTTATCATATTTGGAAAGAGCATTGAATGGAAAATAGGATGGGACAGCCTATTTCTTTTGTTAATTTTCTCTCAAGATTCCTTCTATGAATGAAACATTGTAGTAAAAATGGCCGCTTAATTCCACATTAAGCATTCGTTCCAAAATTTATTTTCCCAGTCGCGAAAAATGTCCCCCCCCCCCCGATGGGGTTGGGGTAAATAATGAGTATTACTAAGGCTATGCAGATTCATGGGTGAGCATGTAATTGAACCCTGTGAACCTGAACACGCGTAACTACACCGTCGTCAAACTGAACCCCAATTTAACTTAATTCCTGTGCCACTCAACCTAATTTAACTGAACCATCATTCGAAGATATAGAAGAAGATAAATTCTCAAAAATTGTTTCGTAATTAATTTTAGTGCTAACATGAAATTAAATAGCATCTATCATTGACAAATCAGCTATACGATGGCTGAGTTGCACGGGGTTCAGTTAAGCGAGGGTTCAGTTGCATAAGGGATTAGTTTAACGGAATGGTTTTGAACGGGGTTTAGTAAAGGGGGACCCAGTTAAGCAGTAGTTGATCTGAACGAGGTTTGAGCTGCACATGGGCTCAGTTACACGATGGCTTAGTTACGTGGGTTCAGCTGTATGGGTTCAGTTACACGAGGGTTCAGTTGCAATGGAACCAGAATCAAGGCACACCACTTGATGTGTCTTTTTCCGAGTACACATTGTTCCTGCATCAAAAAACCCCCACCCCTCTCTAATGGACAAACATAAACCCAAATTTTATCATTTAAACCATGTAAATGACAAATTTCTCGGTTGCACCGCATTTAGAAAGAAAGCTGAAAGAACATTTTGTTTTTTCCTATCTGATTTCTATGCTATAAAAAAGAGTGGTAAATGTTTAGTTTCGTTCTAGTTTAGAGCACTTGGAAAGGTTAATTTTAGAAGCGCGTCAATTTTCGGTTGACCCTCCTCCTCCATGGGGCAGACTAAAAATGCGTAATGTGGGCTTGCTTACAGGTGACATTACCTATAGAGCGAAGATTATTTGTCCATGAGCCCCACGAGGAGTGGGGCGAGGTCTTATTGTAATAAACCTCGTTTAAGGTTTATTCTTTGCTGAATAAATATAGAATACATACCTCGCCCCGCGGAGCTTATTGACTAATACGCTTCGCTCTATAGGTAATGTTACCTGAAAGCAAGCCCACTTTACTCATTTTTAGTCTCTTTGGAGGAGGATTTTAGAAAGCTAAAAAAATAGATGCACGTCTCTAATAATGACAGATAAACAATATGTGATCATCAGAATCTTGCTACATTCAGTAATACACACTTTAGAGCACTTGAAATGAAACTAGGCTATACATTTACCAAAAAAGAAACTTGACTTTATTCGCTAGAATTTTACCGGCATAGAGAAAATGTGTAAAAATAAAGGGAAGGGCCCTTCATGTGAAGCACCCATAGGCGGATCCAGATCAAAATCTTGGGGGAGGAGCAACGTGACAAGGGCGCCAAAAACTGGCCAAACAGACAAATTTATTTAAAAAAAGAGCAAAAAAATATTATAAAAAAATGAGGCTACCAGGAAAATCTTGGGAGACGGAGGGCACGATTCCCCCCTGGAAGCACCTGAGTAAATTATACAAAAATAACCTACCATTCAAGAGGATTCATTGTAGACTCTTTAGTATGAAATAGAGATACCTTCCATCTCTTAACCCTACCCAAAAATACATCCATATCTGTCGCAGTACACTTTTTCCATAAGTTGCAATAAAAACACTTTAATCACTTGTTTCGCACCACTACAGAACGACAATCACACACTGCTTCATTAAATTCACAAGCAAAATAGCAGATTTGCCACTTAATTAATATGCGCCGCAGCAATTATTGTGCAAGAGACTTTAAGGAAAGTCATTAGCTTCACCTTAAAATCTTATCCGCAATATCATTAATGGTGTAACACAACCTATATATTATATACATTTATATGTATACATAGCCTATAATGTAAGCTAAAAAGGCCAGTTCTTTCCTTGAAAAGAATTGAAGAGTTTGTCAAATATTCAACTTGCGGTTTTGACAATTTGTTATACTTGACTCATAACTCACAAAATCTAGTTGAAGTAGCCCCTTTCATATACGAGTGAATTATTTGTCACAAGAATTCGGGCCATTGAGGGAGCATATGCTCCGCAAGTCAAACACCAACACAAACATTCTCATGAATTGTTTCTTGTCCCTTTTATGTTACAATTATACACCTTTGGTTATCACAATGAAAAAGTTTTCTCGAAACGCCAATACTGAAAAGGAGTTGTTATATTTCGGCACAATGTCACAACTATTTGGAGTAATTACAAGGATATATCCAGTGATTATTTGTTTTCCAATGCACTCAACATTAAGACTACGGGCAAACATGTTTCCCAGATAGAATTTTATTCATTATTCCCCTTGGACCAATTCAGAGGAATGTTTCCATAAACACTAGACACTTCCTCATTTAAGCACACCTGTCTGACTAGAAGTTGGGCCTCTTGCTTTTAACATCCGCGCAGGGACCCTCTAGGTACAAGTTAACAATACCCGCAACAACAACGCGTTTCGGAAGTGGTTTTAAAACTGCTCGAAAAGGGAAATGACAATACATGTACTAGGCTATAATATGGAATGAGGTCATTATGCAGACTGCACCCATTCAATAAGAGGTTTGTAATAATACTGACACAGACGCTAATTTAAAATAACAGGGGTAGGAGGGCGAGTTTTTTCAATGAAGATAAAAAATGGTAACTTGTAAAATTTGGAGCTAGGAACTAGGTGCCTGTCCCCCACAAATTACATCCAAAACGAACGTAACTTAGGTAATAGATTTCTCAACTGGACCAAATACAATAAAAACAAAATCCGAAGAAAGGGGGCACTTACTCTCAGAAATTATGTGCAGTAGGTGGCGCGTGCAAAGCGTGATGGAACTGTGCCAATCGTGGCCGAGGTGTGCCAAGCGTGGAAAGCTATACCAGACATGGTGAATATCGATAAGCCTGGTACAGGGACTTGCCGTTAACTATAACAGCAAATTATGGATGCATATTCAGTGTCGGGTAAAGGGCGATTGAGCCCAATTACCCCACCCCCACATAAATTTGAAAGGGCCCAGCGTTGCCATCCAAATGAACAAAAAAGTAGATTTTCAAATTTGAAGCAAATTCTTTTTGACGATAAGAGATGAATTAAGAGTTATTCAAATAATAAGAAATACATTTATCTTAACTTTGCATTGATAGATGACATTTGTTAGTTTGTTTATTATTATGTAACACATACTTTATAATATAGAGGACTGATGACTGTAAAAGCTCATGTCAAATCATTTCAATTTAATCAGGATAGTCCTACATTAGAGAGATTGTGGACTTTGCAAGTGAATTACTTTACGTAAGTAAACTACTATACAGGTATATTTGATTTAAATGTATTGCATCGACAGGGCCCCGCAAAAAAATCCAACCGGGCCCCTCGTCAATTGAATCTAGTCCTGTGTATATTGCATACTTATTGAGTTAATTAATATTTACTCTGTTAAAAACTGGTGATGAACTAGCTTTATAGTGTAAAACTAAACAAATACAAAGCTTATGTTATTTCTCATTTAATAGGTGGTATATCAGACACTAAAGTTAAAGTTCAAAATTTATTGGTTTATAAGACAGTTAGCATACTTCCCGCAATAGAAGAGAAACACCCTAAAAAGAGACACTCGGTGAAAACACCATCAAATTCAACATGTCTGAGTATTCATAAACTGATGTCTCAAGCCTCTATAAAAGGAAATATCTACTTTTTTGTTCTCCTGGACGAGATACATGTTTATCTCTGTTTTATTAATATTGCTATGCATATTTTTTCCAGGACTGATTGTCTTGATCCGATAGTTTAATTTTTTTTAAACTGCAATCTTTGTAGTTGCTCATTGGGAACTTGTCGAATATATGGGTCTTCGGTATCCAAAATTATTTTCAAACTATAAATACTGCTCAGTAGCATTCAGCATTAAAAACACTGATCAAAAACTAGAAATTGATTGATTGATCAAGTCCTAGAAATTCCTGATTGCCCTTAATCTTTGTTTTAACACTGTATTTTCAACTCTACTTTGAAAATGTTTTACGTTTTATAATTACAGAGTCTGAAGGCATCTGATTAACGATGTTTAATAACAGAATTAAAAAATATTGTTCTTATTGCTTCCCAACCTTTATGACATCGCTCAATGAAACTAAACTCTAGAAATTTCTATCCAATTTTTCATGAGTAGGCTATTGTTTTGTCTTTTTTTGCAATTACTTTATTTTTCACCTTTTACATACTTTTAATTTATACTACTTTAAATACTTTTTTCATTACTTTCGGTTTTTGTTGCAAGGCTTCGCAACCCATAAAAACAAGAGCTAAGAGCTCATATGGCACTTGTGACGAGGTCGGAAGAGCCAAGAGCAAAAAGCTCATATGGTATGAGCTCTAGCAAAATTCTAAGAGTCAATAGATTGCTTTAAAAGGAAAATCAGGGGCTTAATGCCGTTCGGGATTTAAAATAAGAGCTCTGTGTCACGAGGTCCTTCTAAACATCAAAATTCACTAAGATCCGATCATCCACTCGTAAGTTAAAAATACAATTTTTTCTAGTTTTACCTCTCAATTCAGCCCCTCAGATGGTCGAATCGGGGAAAACGACTTTATCAAGTCAATTTGTGCAGCTCCTTGATATGCCTACCAATTTTCATCGTCATAGCACGTCCAGAGGCACCGAACTCGCCAAAGCAGTGATCTCCATCCCCAACTCCTCTAAAGAAAGCAGATCCACTCCGGTTATGTCAATCACGTATCTACGACATTTATAAGCGTTTTCCTAGATTTTCGGTTTCCCCCTCCAACCCTCCCAAATGTCAACAGATCTGGTCGGGATTTGAAATAAGAGCTCTGAGACATGAGGCCCTTCTAAATATCAAATTTCATTAAGATTTGGTCACCTGTTCTTAAGTTAAAAATACCTCAATGTTTCTAATTTTTCCAAATTAACCACCCCCAGCTCCCTCAAAAAGAACGGATCCGTTCCAATTATGTCAATTTCGTATCTATAACTTGTGCTTATTCTTCCTGTCAAGTTTCATCCCAATTTCTCCACTCTATGTGTTTTCCAAGATTTCCAGCCCCCGCCCCCCACCAATGACACTGGATCCAGTCGGGATTTAAAAAAAGAGATCTGAGTTACGAGATCCTTTTAATTATGAAATTTCATTAAGAACAGATCAGATCATTCCTTCGTAAGTTAAAAATACCTTTTTTTCTAATTTTTTAGAATTAACACTCCCCCCAACTCCCCAAAAGAGAGAGGATCCGTTCCGGTTATGTCAATCAAGTATCTAGAACTTGTGCTTATTTTTGCCACCGAGTTTCATCCCGATCCCTCCACTCTAAGCATTTTCCAAGATTTTAGTTCCCCCCCCAAATCCCCCCTATGTCACCAGACCAGGTCGGGATTTCAAATAAGAGCTCTGAGACACGATATCCTTCCAAACATCAAATTTCATTAATATCCGACCACTCCTTCGTAAGTTAGAAATACCTCATTTTTCTAATTTTTCAGAATTAATCCTCCCCCCAACTCCCCCAAAGAGAGCGGATCCGTTCCGGTTAAGTCAATCACGTATCTAGCACTTGGGATTATTTTCCCACCAAGTTTCATCCTGATCCCTCCACTCTAGGTTCCAAACATCAAATTTCATTAATATCCGACCACTCCTTCGTAAGTTAGAAATACCTCATTTTTCTAATTTTTCAGAATTAATCCTCCCCCCAACTCCCCCAAAGAGAGCGGATCCGTTCCGGTTAAGTCAATCACGTATCTAGCACTTGGGATTATTTTCCCACCAAGTTTCATCCTGATCCCTCCACTCTAGGCGTTTTCCGAGATTTTAGGTCCCCCCAACTCCCCCCAAGGCCACCAGGTCTGATCGGGATTCCAAATAAGAGCTCTGAGACAAGATATCCTTCCAAACATCAAGTTTCATTAAGATCCGATCACTCCTTCGTAAGTTAAAAATAATCCATTTTTTCTAATTTTCAGAATTTACCACCACCCCCCCCAACTCCCCCAAAGACAAAGTATCAATAACGTATCTAAGACTTGTGCTGATTTTTCTCACCCAGTTTCATCCTGATCTCTCCACTATAAGTACTTTACAAGATTTATGGTCCCCCCAACTTCCCCCAACGTCACCAGATCCGGTCGGGATTTAAAATAAGAGCTCTGAGACATGATATCCTTCTAAACATCAAATTTCACTAAGATCTGACCACCTGTTTGTAAGTTAAAAATACCTCATTTTTCTAATTTTTCCGATTTAACTGGCCCCCCACTCCTTCCCAGATGGTCACATCGGGAAAATGACTATTTCTAATTTATTCTGGTCCGGTCCCTGATACGCCTGCCAAATTTCATCGTCCTAGCTTACCTGGAAGTGCCTAAAGTAGCAAAACCGGGACAGACCGACAGACAGTCCGACAGACCGACAGAATTTGCAATCGCTATATGTCACTTGGTTAATACCAAGTGTCATAAAAACAGATAGAACATTGAAATATCGATTGTTTTTCCTATGTTAGTAGAATTATCGTATTCCCAAAACTGTCCTATTTCAAGAACTGTAAAAAGAAGTATTAAATTTTATTTAACACGCTCCCCTTGTTCACTTGAATTTGAGCACGAGAACACAGCATCAGAGGTTCAGTTTGAAAGCTGGATTGTGGGCTTTAATTTTGTTTTTTCTTTTGCTATTCTATTAATCCTTTAAATATCTGAATTTATAAGAAATTGTATTTCGAGCAGGATAACTGTCGAGTTGTAAGAAAATGTACAATTTATATGGCCATTATAAGTCAAAACACGGTATATGCGGGAAGGGTGGGTTTTGAGAATTGGCCTATAGAAATCTGAAGATCTTGGCAAAACCCCATCTGAGGAGCCTCTGAGATCTTAGCAAGTTTTTGATCTAAGACAGGTAAACGGAGCCTCAAGGGATGAAATCAGAGCCTGATATTCCTTTGGAAGGGGTTTTCAAGTTCATCTCCTTTCCTGTTTCTGTAGCATGTTTTAAGACCTAGGAATTTCCATAGAGGCAAGAATAAACTTGTTCCAACCTTGAGGGAAATCGATTTTTCCGCTATTTCGGCTGGTGTCAATTTTCTTTTCTTTTTTTGACATTATAGATTGAGATTAAATACATAATAGCACGTAATATTAGATCATATCAGATCCAAGTGATTGATCTCTTGGCCAGGAATCCCTTCTTAAAATTTTGTTGAATTAATATGTCTAAATTAAAAAACAAGCTTTTCTCAACTTGAAAGAAGGATAAAGATTAAAAACTAAAACGCACAGAAGTTATTACGTACATAAAGAAAGTGGAGAAAGTATTAAAATATGAACTAAGGAAGTATGAAATGGAGGCCGTGGATAAAATTGCAAAGGAATTGGAAGAAGCAGCTAGACGGCATAATAGTGAAATGTTGTACGGGAATAGTGTTGCCACTATGAATTTGATAACAGCCATAGCCACTACTTTTTACTTGCTTTAATGACATAAGATGACAAAGAAGTTTAACGGCGAACCCCTCAGGGCAAGATGCAGGTGCTGTTGCGTGATGGGGAATGTTTTTTAAAAGATGCAGGTGTTAGTTACGTAATAAGGAAGGTTTTCTAAGCGATGCCGGTTTCAATTACGTATAGGAGAGTGTTTTCTCTTTGATTGCTTAAAAACCTACGAGGGCAAGGGAAAGACCATCAGGACCCAACTAAATCATGTTCTTCTTTCTTGTTGCGTAATAGGTTTGTTTACTTTTGGTTGTTACGTAACAGGGTTTGTTTACTTTTCATTGTTACGTAATAGAACGTGTTCGAGTCCATCAGTCAAACGGAGAGATTTTTTAAGACATTTTCTTCATGACGTTTTTTCAAGACGTTTCAAAACATTCCGAGACGTTTTTAAGACATCTTTCTTCACGACGAATCAAGACATTTCAAGATATTTTTTAAGATATTTTTTTTCAAGATATTTTTCAAGACGTTTCAATACATTTCAAGACGTTTTTTAAGATATTTTACTTCAAGATGCTTTATCAAGAGGTTTCAAGACATTCCAAGACGTTTTTTAAAACATTTTTATTCAAGATATTTTTCAAGACGTTTCAAGACATTTCAAGGTGCTTTTTAAGATATTTTTCCTAGAGATATTTTTCAAGGCGTTTCAAGACATTCCAAGACATTTTTAAGATATTTTTCTTCAAGATTTTTTTTCAAGACGTTTCTAGACATTTCAAGACGTTTTTTATACTTTTCCATCATGACATTTTTCAAGACGTTTCAAAATATTTTTAATACATTTTATTCAAGATATTTTAAGACATTTCGAGACGTTTTAAGACAGTTTTCTTCAAGCTGTTTTTCAGGATTTCTTTGGTTGTTATGTAAGAGGAGAATGTTCAATGATGTCAAGGATAACTCAGTCTCGCGTGACCAGGTAGGCTTCAGGGGCGACAGCTGGGAATCCCAGCTTGTAACTGAGGAATACAAACACGTTGAGTGTTACGTAGTGACGATGTACACGTGAATGTTACAGAATATTTTAAGAGATTTTTTCCTTCCAAGGCGTTTTATTCTTCGAGATCTCATTTTCTTTCAAGGTGTTTTTTTCTAAGGGACCTTTATATGCCAAAGATATTTTTTTACATTAGGATGCGAAAGAGATTTCCTCCCTTAACAGAAGGAAGTGCTAGACACCTGGACCAAGAATCATTTGATGTTATTTTGATTCAGGGAATACTTTCCACGTGCCAACATATTCTACGCACGGAGAATTACTTACAAACTTTCTAGGTCAATGAAGCTATTGATTACATCTTTCCAAGCCTTTCCAAATGAGAGCACACAAGCATCTCAATGCTATTAATTTCTTTTCTATAAGATGCACCTACATGCTACATTCCATTAATTTAAATATTGGTATTAGCAAAATCACATTTTGAATGAGCTGTAGCTATGAAGCATGGGCATTCCGAAAAGCGAATGAAGATTTAGAAGCGAATGAAGAAGTTTTCCAGAGAAATTGCCTACAGATTGTCCTGGGTACCCGGCTAACTGACCGTATTTCAAACAGTAGGCTGTATGGAAAGTGTGGTTCGATCCCGCTTTCTAGAGTTATGATGGGACGAAGTTTGAGATGGCTAGGACACGTTCTGCTGATGAAGGATGACAGATTTGCCAAAGATTATCCGTTTTGGCCAACCGTCTAGGGCTAAACAGAAAGCAGGTCGTCCTCCGATTTCCAAACATCTGTTCTTAGCGGTAAATTTTTGTAGCGCTTTATTTAAAGTTTTCGTTAAAAATCAATGGCTTTTGTGTCTGAATAATCATTTTGAAGAATTGGGACAAAAAGTCTAAATAAGCGTAAAGACCAGAGAGATTTAAAAGAGGACAGTACTGCTTGGATACGAAATAACTTTTCTCGTTTTTAAGTTTTAAGGTTGCTGCTTTCTTTAAGTTGTGAAAACTAAGTTTTTTTTATTTATTTTTGGACTGGTTTCAAGGCATTCTCAGGCCTAACCAATATATGACATGAAACTTGAGTAAGAAAATTTGGGTTTATACGTCCTTTTTGAGAAAATAGGTAGCCCCCCTCCCTGAGGAGACATGCTGGATCCTGGGTCATAAAAAAGGCTAAGGGTATTAAATTGAATTTTTCAGTATATGTTGAGCAAGATACCGAACAAAAATCTAAACATACTATGTGCATGCTGGTCGTCAAAAGGGTTATTAGTAATATAAAAGTATGTTTATACTTAGATATTATGGTATGTTTAAAGGAATATTAAAGACTGATACGGGGGTAAAAATCCGCCTTTGTGCTTTTTAGTTAGCCTCTCCTTTCAATACTGATCGAATTTCTTTTAAAGCCATTTTGTCCAAATGGATTTACATTTACTGCATCTGAAGCTGGGAAGAATAGCATTAAGTTTTTCAATAATTTGAAACCAATTTGCCCTCTTTGAATTTTCAATTGATTGCAACGTAACTGCTAAAGTGCTAAAATAAAAATAGGGCCAATTCTGTAGGACAATCGTTTGCATTACCTGAAAAGAGCACTAAAATTGTAGTTTCTAAGAGAATAAGCCGTTATCTGCTCTTGTAGGACCATTGGTTCGATAGGACCACCCTTGACAAAAAAAGAAAAGTAAAATAACCAACAAATACGAGACTGTTATCTCGCTTCTAAAAAAAGACAAATAAATAGTAATTCCTATTGAAACTTTACAATGGGGTTCTCTGATGCGTAAATGCACATTTACGTGCATTTACGCATTTACGCATCTCTATGCGTATATACAACACGCTATGTTTAAATACATCAAAAGATTGTATTTATATTTGAAAATAGAAGTATTACCTTATAATATTGCTGAAAACAAAGCTTCTGGCTGCACTTGCCACCCCACCCCAAAAAAAAATGTTAATGATATTCCGCATTGTATTTTTCACCTATGTGGCGGTGTGCATGTGAAAGTAATATTTTACTTTAAATAAAAAATATTGTTGCGATGGGATGAGCCCTTTCACTCCAGCCCCCAGTCCCCAGCCCAAAAAATAATAAAGGCTTAGAATGAGTAAGCCTACTAATCTTACTGTGAATAATATTAAACTTCATGAATTATACACATTTTGAATCAAAATAAAAAGCTAATTATTTATATATATTAATTATTATCAAAATTCCTTTTTAAAGTTTCTGTTACCCTTGGCATGAGTTACTCCTTGCTCGGCCTTGCTTTCATTACAACAAGCTTGTTTGAAAAATTGTATACTTCTTTGCTTTTTTTTCTTACCACCAAATATCATCAAATATATTACTCTACCCCTCTCCCCGCTGCTATTCTTGCCTCTACCTACCTCCCCCCGCAACTTTGTTTAGTGTACTAATGCAAGTGTTCATGATTTTTTTAAGCAATATTATTCAATTTAGTTTCTATTTAATGAATAAAAAACATGTACTTCTTTGCTTTTTTTTCTCACTACCAAATATCATCAAATATTTTACCCTACCCCTCTCCCCGCTGCTATTCTCGCCTCTATCCCCCTCCCCCCGCAAATTTGTTTCGTGTACTAATGCAAGTATTCATGATTTTTTAAAGCAATTTTATTCAATTTAGTTTCTATTTAATGAATAAAAAACATGTACTTCTTCGCTTTTTTTTCTCACTACCAAATATCATCAAATATTTTACCCTACCCTCTCCCCGCTGCTATTATCGCCTCTCTCCTGGCTTTGCTTTCTGATACGTACTAAGAAACAATTTGATTGGCTCAAGAAGACGCGGTACCAAAAGCAGCAAATGGAATTTTCGCAGGATTTTAGCAGAGAAGTACAAGATAGTATTTCTTTTTCGTATTTGTGATTGGTTCTGCGAGTTTTGCAGTTCTTATACACAAAAAAAGACTGGTCAAACTCTTCCAGGGTTTCCTATGTTTATTTTGAATATCTAAAAAGTGGAATTCTTGTTTTGGGAAATATGAACAAACAGATAAGACATGCGAGGGTAATATGTACCCTACTAGCAAGGGTGAGATTATGGATATGGAATATTTGGTGTTACAAAGAGTTTAAAAATTGTAAACAATGTATCTTTTATCAGTGGTTGGCCTATCGCATTGTTTAAATTCGGAATAAAGGTGCATACCATTAATCATGCCTTTAAAATTTAATCTACATACCTGTTTCTGTTTATTGCACATTACCTTCGAAGTACCAGGGTTATTAAAATAAAAATATTCTTCTGCACACAGGAACTATCCTATGTCTATTCATGCCTGAAAACAAAGATTCTCCAAGATTTTTCTTGCGGCTTTTAAAAATCGTAAAGTTGTTTTTTTTATCGACATTAAACTTTTGCCGGTGTCACCACGTTGACACAGTAAATAAGCAAAACGAAATTAAATTAAGCTTTTAACAACGACACAGGTACCCATCCCAACACATAAAGACCCAACCCAAGACTACCTGACCCTACAAACGAATTGTATTGGATATTGAAAAGTGATCCAACGTATGGATGGCTAATTATGTGACGAAAACAAAGGAGCTGCTTTTGTCTGAATCAAAAGTGCCACACATATGCCGTAAGTTCATCTTCATGAGCATGTTATATAGAAACTTGACGAGTTTCGTCTCCTTGGACTCTACTTTTCATCAGATCCCGCCTGGAAAACTCACCTCGATCGAATGAGAGCCTCCTATGTAAGCAGAAAACGCCGCAAAAACCTTCTACTGGATCATCAGGCTTTACAAGTCTTGCACCCAATCTATCGCCTATTATGGATGCCCACTGTATGCTGGTGTTTCTAATACGTTGTTAGTATTACTTTTAATGATCCAGAATACGGCTAATAGTGTAGGTTCTGTCATGATCCATGACTCTCTCCTGTCTGTTGGTGAAAGGTTTGATGGGGCATTGATATCTGTTTTTTACAAGTGCATATATTCACCTTCTCTTGAGCTGTTTCGCATTGTGCCCCCCCCCCCCAAACGACAATATTGACATGGTTCTTAGTTAAGGCCCGTAGCTTCCCCCATCATACTAAGGTGAAAAGCCGTAACAGAGTACTTGAAAAACAGCTTCGTTCGATGTTCAGCTTCGATTTGGAACGATCTTCCTGTTATCTCTAGAAGTTTCTATGTCAAACTTCTTCAAAAGAAGATTCAACAGTCATTTTATCCCTCGTGATGAACGACGTAAAAGACTAGCGGCGAATCAGCTATTTAAATGCATGTGCCGCTAGATATTTAAATGTAGGCTTCGTCGTTCCCCAGTTTTTTATTTTTTATTTTTTTCTAGTTTTCTAGAAGTTTTCTAGTTTTCTAGTTACTTTCTCTAGTTTTTTAGTGAAAGGCTTGATGTAGTGTCGATGGGTATTTCCTACAAGTACGCAAATTCATGTCCTTCACTGGATTTTTTTTTTTTTTTTTTTTTTGCATCTCCAATGGTCCAATCGACAAAAAAAATATATTGAAGTTGAAGAACAACTTCATTGGACGTTGCACTCTGAATGAATCTCTTTGGACCGTTATTCCAAAACTTTTCCTTGTCGTCTCCTTCAAAAAGAAGGTTCAAGAGTCATCTGAATACATCGTGATAAAGTTCAAAAACGATTGTTTTGCGTTACAATTCAAACATCGACAATCAGTTGATTTTCAAAGTCCACAAAAACCGAAACATACCTTCATAGCCTGTTCGGTCCCATTTGTTTTAACCTTATGTTCTGCTGATTGTTCGACCACGTTTTCTTTTTTGTAGACCTACAGAACTGCAATTACGGAACTGCATACTGAAGCTAGTAAATTAAAAATTATATTCCTAATTTTCCGTAACTTTAAAATATGTTTGTGAATATATTCTTCTCATCAGATAATATTTCACTGTCTTCATATCTGTCTTATATAAATAAGATATAGATACAGATATATATTTAGATACAGATACAGATATATCTGATTAGATAGATACAGATATATGTTATCTGTCTTGTATATATAGATTATTATTATATTATAATCTATAATATTAGCATTAACTCAACCTAGCGGATATTATTTAAGAGAAATATTATTGAAATTTTTGAAATTTTTATTTTTAATTCCTCAAAGATACATCTACCCCGGTTCATCTACCCCGCAGGCCCTTTAACTGACAAATATCAGATTTGTTTAAGGGAAAGTTTAAGACAGATGGGAATTTGAACCTTTATTTGATGCCCTATATTTGCCCTTTTTATTTTTTAATAATATATTGCTCTTAGACTTTCCCTATATTCGATGCCCTATGAAGCCTACACTTTTTAGCAAAAGCTCATTTTGACTTCTATAGTTCCTTAGCCTAAGTCGGAAAAGATCTTTTTATAAGATTTATTGTCTATATTTCTAGAACCTAAAAAATGCACAATAATTAATTTCTAAAAAGCAAAGTTTTTTCGATGATGGTAAAGAGTGAAGTTGAAATTTAAGACGAACAGAAATTACTGCCTTATAGACTAGGCAAAATATTTTTGAAGTGCTTTTTCAAATCAACATACTGGTGATATTTTCCTTTGGATCTAGAATGCATGTTGTTATCGTGATGCATAATTTGTCTGGTATTGATCCCACGGGTAATTTGATACATTGCGGTTAGTTTTGAATCTAAGTTTCGACTTTGGTTCTCTATGATTATCGAAAAGCTTTCGATAGAAAATTATGGTATTTCTTTAATACTTAGTTTGACATTAATTAGAAAAAGCAAGATTTTCGCTAATAAATAATAGTTTTTCGGAAGTAAATTTTTTTTTGGATTACTTTTTCATGCCTTTTGCCGTTTATAATTATTCACAAAGTGACAGAAAATGTTTCTAATCTCTAGGAATTGGATTTTCATGATGGGACAAAAAATATTTCTGTGCAGTATTCCTTCGCAGATTATAAGTGGTACATGCACAAAACAAGCTGAAAAAATGTTGACGTTTTCCAATATTAATAAATAGCACATTTTAAGCACAGGGGCATATTTTAGGGAAACATTTTTAAACTTATAAACAGGCTACTATAATTTATGATTTATTATACTACTATGTAACTTATAATTTACATTTATTATATATTAATAAATATTATAATTGTATTTATTATAACTTACTATAATTAGAATTTATGTCAAACTGAAAGAAGTATTGCTTCACAAAATCCTATTCAATCGAAGGATAAATTTTAAACCAAGAGATATATTTCTATTATGTTCTACTTGTATTTATTGTTTAAATATAAGATTGTATAAATATATATTGCTTAAATATATAAAATCTCAGAGCTCTTATTTAAATCCCAACCGGACCCGGTGAGATTGGGGGTGGTTGGAGGGGGAACTGGAAATCTTGGAAAACGCTTGGAGTGGAGAGATCGGGATGAAATTTGGTGGGAAGAATAAGCACAAGTTCTAGATATAATATAATACAATAAAAGAAAAAAACTTTTGTGTCAAAATTGACTAGAAAACAGCAAATATTTTAATCTTTGTCGGCGCTTCTGTCTCACACACAGGGGCACAGGGGCATATCTTAGGGAAACCTTTTAAAACTTTTAAATCTACTGTAAAACAATTATAAACAGACTACCTATTTATGTCAAACTGAAAGAGGCATTGCCCCACAAAATCCTATCCAATCGAGGGATAAATTAACAACCAAGGGATATATTTCTATTATATTTTACAATAGCGATTCATACTGTAAGGCACAAAAAAGAAATTGCAATTGGGGAAGGGGATAAGAAATCCCAGTTAAATTCCTAAACAAAAATAAATGGATTTCATCAGAATTTGCGTTTCCAAATATATTGACACACTTTGGAGAAAAAATTAATGTTTTGTGGCGTAAAGTGGGAGAAAACACCCATTTTATACGGAGCAATCTTTTGCTACTTTAAAAGGCCATCAGCCGCTGAAGATTGTAAAAACCTTTGAAATTGCCGCACTATTTTGGTCAATGTGAGATGACAGCCTATTCATCAATCAAATTATTTCTGACCGTCGACAAAACAAAGGAGGGCTTGTAGCCCTTGTGACGGAGTAAGACAAAAAATAAAAGAGAGAATAAACAACAACGAAAAGAGAGATTACAATCAGCAAACACAAACATAACTACATACTATACGAAGAGAGAAGACCACCGGTGGTTGAGGATTTGAAATCTTCCACTCTTTTTATCAATAATGTTTGAAGGCAGAATCAATTTAAATTTTTGTACCAGAGAAGAATTTCTGGTCCAAGGAGGCAGATGCAGCAGATACTTGGTGAATTTAAAATAGATTTGGTTAATATTTTTTGTTTGAAGCCGAAAAAAAAATTCCAAATGGGGAATTTTAGACATTTTGACATTTGGAATTTTTTCTGCAAATAGAACATAGAAAATAGAAGGGACACAGTTGGACTGTCGTAAAGTTTGGAAAGGTGAAACTGACTAAGATTTGTGTTATTAGATGCAAGCGAAGCATATGCGATTCGAATTTTTTTAGCGAGGTTTTGAATTACAAGCTTAATGGTTTCTTTACTACTTCTTCCAATGGACATACCTAGATAAACAAGGCTTTCAAAAAGCGGAATAGATGTTTCAGAAAGTTCATATCATTTGTCCGAATTGTGTTGCGAGAGCAACACTTTGGTTTTGTCGTGTTTTTTTTTATTTTTTTTTTATCCTAGCACCCCGATTTCAGCTTATTCCTAGAAAGTGGTAAGGGTCTAACCTCTGCGGTTTTTACGGAAAGTGTGGACCTTAGGCCGGATTGATGAATATGACTTTACATTTTGGAAAGCTTCGTAGAACTCTTGCCTGGGGCCAAAAAGGATGGTTTTTGCTTGTCCTTGAGCCAAAGCCTATAGTGTTTGAAGTGAAGAGGAGTTGTATACCCTATGTCAGAGAGGACTATCTGAAGTTATGCAGCCAAGCTTTCGTTTCATCAAAACATGTTTCTGCTTTCGAGTGGAAAGCTCCGTTCTAGCAGGCAAGCAGGCAGGCACCAGTTTCAAATTGAAGATGGACTAAAATCTATAAGTGTTAAATATATGCGACAGTTACCCTGCCCCACAGCCAATATATCTTCTTTGAGTGATAAATAGAAAAATTTAGAGAAGCAAAAAAGCGGCATTTTCCCACGGGTCCGAAAGTGCTGCCGTGATTTCGGCTGAGTTTATCATTCGGTTTTTCGCACTTGGGATTGCGGTAGAGAAATGGTATCAGATGTGCCTCTTAAACTTTAAAAGTTCTCTCATTGCTAAAGAAATTAGAGTTTATCCTTTGCTCCTTTCTAAGTGATGACGTTAGAAAGTTGGCCTACGGCAAAAAAGTCAACTTTTGAACTAAGACAGATAGATTTTTTTTCGACGGCAGTTGATAGCTTTTGATGAGCTGATCAAAGTATATGTCATCCATTTTTTGTACAAAAATTCCTTCATGAGATATACCAGTTTGAAAGTTTAAAGGGGTTGACAACTTCAGTAGTAAGGTACACACTGAAACCAAAAATAGGCCGATACCAATTGTGAGACATAGGGGAGTTGTAAGCAACAGTCGGCTGTTAGCTCATAATCATCCTCGGCAATGAGGGGTTCGCAACTCTTTCTAGTTGGTGTACCTATTTTTTGTTTCCGTTGTATTTGATGGTAAGACCAATTTGGTTCCAGTGGTAAGACATGTAGGGGACTTGTAAGTAATAATCGGCTGTAAGGCTACAATCATCTTTAGCAATGAGGAGTTTGCAACTTTTGCGAGTTGCTGTACCTAGTATGTATTTTAGCATCCTTACAGATTAACAACTTCAGCGTTTAGTCGCAGCGAGGAAACAAAACCAAAGTGTTGCTCTCGCAACACTTTACTCGGCGAAGCCGAGCAAAGGTTGCCGCAACACCTCACGTTGCCCATGCAACGTAGATCTAGTTACCCTTAAGATTGAAAGCGATTGCTACAGTTTTATCGACAATAAAATTCAGGCCGATTTGCTGATATTGAGGCTGGAGTTTTGAAAAAGTTCTCTGAATTCCCAAACAGGTGTGACTTTTTTCAAAATATCATCAGCGTAGGTAAAAAAAAGAAACATTGATTCCACCTTAAATACACGTACGCTCGACAGAGCTATGAGAAACAGAAACTGAATTGTTAAAAAGAGCAGAGGAAGTTAAGCCACCCTGTCTGACACCCCTAAATACATTGAAAAGATCCAAACCCCCTTTTATTTAAGCTCTAAGATGACTATACACATAACGGAGACATTTAATAAAAGAAGGATCAACTCCCCTTTTTATAGCTATGTCAAAGACATAGTTATTAGGCTATGTCACTTGCACAAAGAACAAGGAAATCACCAGATCCTTCTACATCAGCTAGGACATGAAAAAGGGCGTAAAGAGCATGCTCCTGTCTTACTTCTTTCTGGAAACTAAGCTGATGTGGAGGAGCATAACACTTACAGGAAATTTCATTGAAATAACAGACTGAAACATTTTCAACGAGGTACACGAAACAGTTATAGGGCAGTATGATTGACAATCTTCAAGATCTTTTTTCCCTTTTTCGGGATGGGAGTAAACTGGCGAATGCAAAACTGTTGTGACACCATACCTGAAGAAATTGACATAAATTGGTCACTGGTAATATGAATTTCAACCTCACACTCACTAAGATAAGGACTACGATCGGGACTAAGGAGACGGAATGGAACCTTGATTTTATTAAGTAGCGAGTCACACTCCAACATAAATAATTGGTGATTAACGCGGCTCTAGTCTTGGATATCGAACTATTTTTTGAAGTTAGAAGTTTTCCTATCATTGATTCACTCAATATATCCACAGACCGCAAGGTGATCAGAACAAAAGCCTTCACACAAGACTGTGGCTTGGTTCAAGAGAAAAGAAGCGACAATATGATCGAGGTTTGACGTTGAGAATGCCTATGTAAGTAAAATTTTCGTCTTTTTCAACTAGAGATTAAAATAGTGGAATAGAGCTCTAGAGCAACTGACTTCTTGGGAGGGTTTTGTTTGTCAAGTCACAATTAAAATCACGGATGATTATAACACGTGTATCAGATGACTTCTCCACTTTTTTGACGAGGCTGCACACTTTTTCGCAAGCGCTTAGAAACTTTGAATCAGAGTTTTCATTCCGGTAATTCGTCGCTGAATTCACTGGGGAGAAAAATATGAAGCAATCAGGCGAAATTCTTAGAAGCCATTTTTAATCTATTGAAAGAAAATGTTCTTGAAGACTGGTTACATCATGTTTTTTCGAGCAATTGGGTCAAAATTGGATTTAATCAGCGACTTTGCCGTTTATATTCCATGATGGAACTAATAGAGGATGGGTCTTTGTCTCGGGATCTGCTTTAATAGGGATTGAGCCACAGGGAGCTTATAGCTGTAGCATGGGTGACTGGAGGACTTGTAAAGAGCACATTTTGTTGTTTTCATACAGGGATCATCTTTAGAGCTGGAAAGTCCGACCCCACCACAGACTGAGCAAACGCAGGAGTTTTTACAAGAGGTGGATATAGGGCCAAATGGGTGGCAGTTATAGCATCGGGGTGGGAGGAATTTGTATTCTTCTATTAATGGACGCTCGTAACCAACTAAAACTGGAACTGATGACAGCATTCACCTCATGCTATAAAATGTAGGTCTGGGATTTTAGAATTTTAGGATAAGGATTTTTGATTATAAACGCTTGATTTGCTTTATTATGATTTTGACCCGCTCTGGGGAAAAAAGGGTATGCTACAAAACCTTGTTACTATGCTCCTCGCGCTATACCCTCCTATACTCTACAAATCCTCGTTTAATACTTTCTTTAACCAAAATTTAGCACGTAAATCTGTCTTAAACCCCTAAGTGTTTGTACCAGATATAATCTGTTCCTGTATGTGGTTTACAATATTAATTCTTTTATGCCAGGTGCAGCAAATGCCACTCTGTTTTGGTTTATCAAGAAGCATGGCACAAAACCTCTCACTTAGGTTTCCAAACACTTGAAAATTGACTGGCTATCTTAGAATTTTCTTTCTTTTGGGATTTGAAGCTAGCTTCCAAATGGCAAAAATTACTTATGTTCATATGGCAAAAATGGCAAAATGGCAAAAATTACTCAGAAATGATCTCTTTTGGCGCTTAAAAGGGACACTAGATATAGTGAGTTTCTTTCAAACGAGTCTTCTTGACTGGGACAAACAATCACTGATACAAGGACTTGAATTAGAATTTTCAAACTGAAAATGAAGTCCGGTCTTCTGTTTGTTTTTTTTAGAAACCATTTCTTCCAGGTTCAGCAAACTCATACTTTTTATCCTAGAAGCGTGTCATTGCTTGCTTTTCTTGCTAATTTTGACAGCATACTGAGCTACTTCACACCGACCATGAATATATACCTAGATAATTGTCTATATAGGTAGCTCTAATCCTGTTACTATTTTTCAGATTTGATAACAGCCATGTGAAGCTATACGACCACGGCATAAATATATATGCAAACAGTAGCGAATATTTTCTCCAAACATAGCACACATTCATTTCGCGCTGTTTGGGAAGTTTCCAGAACATCAGAGCAATAGTCTCTCATCGTGATGCGCTAAACCTTTGTTATTGTGCTTTCGCAAAGGTGGGGTCATGAAGAGTGGTTTACCTTATGCGGCTTTAGATTTGTTTCAAAAATCTTCAATGGAGAATATAGGACTTTTCGCTACTGTTTGTATATATTTATGCTGTTTTATTTGACGGATGCCTAAACCCTGAAGCCAAGCAGGGGTTTTCATTGTACTGTCGGTAAGTTTGATAATGCTGGTCAATTTTCTCCGTACTTTTGGGAAGTCTATCCCATTTTTTTAGGCTTGAGAACGAAGGTGAAATCTTCAGGGTACGGTTTTTTTCGTTGAGAAGAAGTGAGGAGACTTCAAATTTTCCGTTTGGAGAAAGAAAGTATGGTCTTTTTGTGGTTAGATGAGAGCAAACACTATGTGTATATGATCTCTTGCCAGCCAAATACTGGACGATAATTGTCTACATCTACCACACATTATTATGACTACAGGGAGATATTTGCCGCGAAAGATGCCTTGTTAAATATTCCATTTTGAAATACTTTGGTTAGGTCTTTTATGTAGAATAGTTTCTGGGAATAGTTGTCAGAAATAGAAAAAGAAAATGAAACACAGATTTGTGATATTTCAAACATGATAGATTGCATTGTATTTGGTGAAAATTGTTTATCAATATCAAAAATGTTATTGTTGACACTAAAACCGTTTGCCGTAAAGTGATCAAAAGCATTATAACCAACATAATCGCCATCAACATCTCAAGTCTTTTGTATTTTCTATAGCATGTTTTAAGTAGAGTTATTACTTCTATTGGAAAATAATGTTTTTACCTTTCTTTCCTAGTTCCTTTTCGTCTTTCCAGCCTGGTGACGCTTTTTGTGCGCTTCAGTGGATTTGACTTAAACGATCTCTTTGAGAAGAAGTTCTGAAATGCGAAGAAACAATCAGTCTGGAGTTGTATTATCTAAGCCCGCCAGATGACACACAGAAATACTTGGCGTTTTACCATTAGTATAGTGCTTTTGCAATTAAGACAGCACCCCAAGAAGGCGCTCTAATGACCCCGGGTAATTCATTTCCCATATCTTTTAAGAAAAACTCCGAATTCAATATAATTAGGGTCCCCAACGGCCCCTCCAACCTAAAATCTATTTAAATCTGTTTATCTTAAAAAAAAAGTAAAACCATCCAGCCAAGACCGACATTGGAGACTCGGAATATCAATGACTGACCTTCAATATTATAAGTTCAGTTTAATCAATTGTCTTGGTTTGCTTTTGTTGGTTTCATTTGGTTTTGTTGATTTTACCCTAATTCCCAAAATTTATTATTCTTTTTTTTTCAAATAGAGTTAGATTTTTTGTGTAATGACTCACGAACACTGGCAGTAAAGCTGGTCTATTATTGTATACAAAACAAATAATAATAATACTGCATAAAGTGATGACCATTGTTGCCAGATCTTAAAGAGAGGATTGAGCTTTCTTGAGCCCAACGTTGGGCTTTCTTGGACATTATTATTCTACACTTATTATTTTTTTCGCCCGAATTTATGAACAAATTAATCAGCTGTATGTTGCTATTTTTTTCTGATGAAAGACAAGTCCAAACCTGTCTTATCTTCATAAAAAGCTCTGAATAGAAACAAAAAATCTCATAATAATATTAATCTATTTTTAATTCACTGAGGATGCACGGTATAAACAAAGGAAAACAGAACTACAAACAGAATAACTAAATACAGGATAAAAACATTTTCGTTGCAAGTTTGTCCTTCTTCCAGATGTGGTTTACATTGAAAACAAATTGTCTTACCTCATTATCAAAATTTCACTTAATATACGTAAAAAAGAAACAAAATTCTTTCCGAGTCTGGGTTCGAATGCAGTAGGGACATGGCCATCTTCCCTAGTTCTGCGAAATCTAGAAAAAACTCCTTTGTCAGTGAAGTTTTTCGTTTGACGGATTTTCTCCAAATCAAAAGTATAGTCATTTTGCTCGAGTTTTTCTGGAGTGACTAAAACATATGGCAGCTTGCACCACCGGAAGTCAGTATCTTTAAATTTTTTGCATGAGACTTAAAAAATCCGTTCACTGCTAAACTTAGTGATGGAATACTTTTTATTTTGATTCTCAGGGCAATCTTGGCATTTACGGACTGAAGGACACTTCAAAAAGGATCATTTGTTCTCACAACCATCCTTGCAAATTCTTCGACGATCTGATTTCTCAGCTGTAGCAGCAGCACATAGATGGACCGAATGGCAAATACACTTCAAAAGCATTAAAATTCACATACGATTATGCTATCTTAAGGAGGATTATACTTGGATAAAGTTGTTTCCTAATTATGCTACATCTGACAACACTGGTAATGACATAATAAACTGAAAATTATGATCTCTAGCTTTTCAGCTGTAGCAGAAGTAATAGCAGCACACAGATGGAGCGAATGGGAAATACACTTCAAAAGCATCAAATTTGCTTTATTTTTAGATGTGATGTTATAAGTTGTTCTACATTTTCTTAGACTATGCTACGATTATGCTATCTTAAGGAGGGTTATGCTTGGATAATGTTTCCTAATTATGCTACCTCTGACACCACTGGTAATGACATAATAAACTGAAATACATTATTTTCATCCATGCTTAAAAGGAAGGGCAATGTTTGGCTATGGTTATAAAATTAAACTTTTCAGCACATTTCGAGAAGAATTTTCTAAACACTGTCATAAACGCTGTGTACAATTAGACAAATATGCATTTTAATATCTCAAGACCTATAAATTGGACGTGAATAATAACATAAGATGACCGTTCAGTATATAAGTTAACAGATTCTGAAAAATCTCCAAAGTATATATTTACCCCTTGCAAAAGAGGGAAATAAGCATTAGGGAAAATAAATACTTGTTCTTTTAGGATTAGCTAAGCTAATTTGGCTCAAACTTTCACAGGTTGTCGCAGGGGGGGGGGAGGTTGAAGTAAATCCATAGATTATTCTAAGATCAGACCTTCAAAGGAAAGTAAAGAGTAATGTTAAAATATAAAATTATGCATCCAAATATCTCAAAAGATAGACCTATCATTAATTGGACATATCTAACGACATAATAAGATTGTTCAATATATTGGCTAGTAGATTCTAATGGAAACTTTTTTTTTTATTTTTACCTCGAGCCAGTCAGGGATATAAGTAGAGAAAAAATAAATATTTGCTAACCTAGGATTCGTTGAACCTACTGAGATGAAGCTTTTGGAGATTAATTGAGAGAGAAATGTTGAGTCAAATTCACATATTGTTTTTAGTTCACCTCTTTAATGGAAAGTAAAGAGCAAAATTAAAATTTGAAATATATATTTTAAAATATCAAAATATATTATCAAGTGACATATCGTATGACGTAATAAGATCGTTCTGTATACGGGCTAACAGATTCTGTTAAAAAAAATGAAAAATTAAAAATTTGGTTTTACCCTGAAACAAAAAATGAGATTATAAGCATTAGTAAAATAACAGTTTTTTGTCTCATGATTGGCTGGGATGAACCTACTGAGAGGAAACTTTCAGAGATTGTTTAAGGGAGAAATGTTGATCTAAATTCATTAATCATTTTCTGTTCGAACCTTTAATGAAAAGTAAAGAGCAATATTAAAACAAAGTATAAACTTTCATATCTCATGATATTTTACCAAACGGGCATATTTAATGACGTAAAAAGATATTTAAATATATTAGCTAACAGATTCTTATAAACAAATTCTAAGTTTTATTTACTCCGAACAAATGAAGGGCATAAATATTAAGAAAAGAAATATTCGCTGTCTTAGGACTGGTGGACTGGTGGACTTTATTGAAAATTAAATATAAAAAAACAAGTTATTTTAACTGAAAGTAAGCAGTCACATTAAAAATTAAAACGAACAGAAACTATTCTCTATATGAAAGGGTCTGTACCATCCTCAACGACCCGCTCTTTACGCTAAAGTTTGATTCTTAGTCAAAATTTTACTTTCTAAAACAATTTAAATTCTTTGTCAAAACTCTACTTTTTGAAACAATGAAAACTTTATTAAAGAGCGGGGCGTTGAGGAGGGGACAGACAGGATATTTCAATTCATATTTCGATTGGAAATATCCAATGTCAGGGGAAGATCATTCAATATATTGGTTAACAGGCTCGTATATAAAAAAAAAAATCCAAGTCTTTTTACCCTAAATCAGGAGGTGATATTAGTATTAGGAATATATATATATATATATATATATATATATATATATATATATATATATATATATATATATATATATATATATACATATATGATATCATAGGATATGCTAAGTTTGATTGGGAGAAACTTAGGGAGATTTTCAAAGGAGGAATAGTGAACTTAAGTCATAGGCTATGTTTAAGTTCAGACACCCTAAGGAAAATAAAGAGTAACATTAAACAAAAATGCTCATAATAAAGTCTTTGAGTCCTTGAGGCAAATCTACTGTATTCTTTTTTTTTTATTCTGAACAATTTCCCTCAGATTTTGCTAACATATTCTGACAAGAAAAAAAATTCAAAATGTTTTTTGCCCCGAACAAAAAAGAAATATAAGCAGTTTGACTATGAACATTTGTAATCTTAGGATTGGCTGAACTCTGGACTTGGAAGCTTAGGAAGCTATTCGAGGGTGAAAGTTGAACTAAATCCATAGATTACTTTGAGTTAAGAACTTGGAAGGAGAGTAAAGAGAAATATTAAAACTCAAGCTTTCATTTTAATTTCCAGACACATATTATAAACTAGACATATCTAGTGAGATAATAAGATTTTTCAATATAAGAGTTAATAGATCTGTTTGTTACACAAAATATTTTTGTCAAAATAGATTCCCTTCTAGAATTTACCCCCAATCTAAAAAAAACTAAAATTAAGCTTCTAAAGTATCTTTTTAATTGAGATTTTATTATTCTTACTTATAGCTCCAAATTCTATAGCAGTAATTGTTGTTGCAGCAGTAGAAGAAGTGGCGGTAGTAGTACCGCGTTACATTTTGGCTTTTCACTGAAAGTTCCAACTTAATACCCTGAAGATTAGGACCTAAGCCGTTCCAAAGGTACGTTCTCTTGGCAACTTGCATGGATAAAACGTATTTTGATTTAGTTCAACACTCCCTGACGGGTTCAACTTAATACCCTTAGCTATTTAAGGCATCAAGGGTCCAAAATTCCCTCTGTTCCAATAACAAATACGATATTTAAGCAATTGGCTAATTGTATAGCTTAATGCACTTGCCCCAAAGACAGTGGGGGAGGGGTTGTTATCTTCATTAGCATTCTTTTCAACTATGCTGAACATGACAGTTTTATCAGAATTTTTAATGGTTGTCCTTGGGGGAACAAGGGGCGGGGCTGCTTGCCCTCTAACAATTTTTGACTCTTCAAAACGGCATTTGCACTTTTAATTAGGAATTGATTTATCTCCATCTGAAGGTTCTACGACTGCTCCTTCCTTACAAAGTGGTTTGATGTGAAAATGGACCGATAATGCACAGATCAGGACCCACTTGCTTCGGCAGGATTGTTGCATCACCTATATATTTTTTAGACAAGTCAATTATAGATGGCAGTCAAATTCAAAAAAGAGGACTATTGCAAATTAAGACAATTAAAATCTTCCTAAATTAGATTATTCATGAAAGAGTAGCACAAAGCCGACCAAAAATGCTTCATATGTAATATCTAGATCTTTAATTTTTCTATTTCCTTTTTTTCATTTTTTTTTCATTAGAGTATTTTTTAATACTTTTTCTCAAGCGTCTTTCTCTGAACATTGGATGGCTTTACAAATTAAATGTGTAAATACAAAGTTTTTTTTTTTCATCAAATCTACATGCTCAACTAGGAGTTTTACTTCTGGAAAAAATGAAAAAAATTGGGAATTCAATTCTTAACGCAATTGATATCTGCTTGGCAGTATGCGGTTTTTGATAAACAGCCTAAGAAAGTGTAGCTTTTTTTTAAAGTGTAATTATCTTTGATGTAAAATAAACCGTTAGAGTTTTGATTTTTATGACGAAAGTATTGTCAAATACAGCTATTTAATTATCCTTATTTATTTTTACGGTTCAGCATTACGATACAGATGAAAATGGGATATTGCCCTGAAACCTTCATACATGAGAAGCAACAAATTAATTTTAAATAATCAAATATAATAAAATAATAACTTTAAACGAAACACTTATATTCAAAATAATTAAACCTTAAGTACTGTCTTATACCATAATCGGACGTATAATATTGGTTATGCACGTATCAAAATTTCCCTAATGGAAACAAATTCAACAGCCATGATTAATAAGTTTTTTTTGTGATTTTTTTTTTTTTATTAAACCTACATGGAAACCCTAGCCTAGAAACCCAAACTATAAACAAGGTCTATTGTTTAATTCGTTCTGTTTTTTAACAAGCTCAATTCGTTGTGTTTAACAAGCTCAATTCGTTCTGTTTTTCTAAATCCTGTTCTGGATATATTTAGAACTTTTGTTCCCTAAGCGTGCAATGTCATTTTTTCCTCCCATCATAGAAAGATTCTTGACATGAAGCTTCTTTTATCAAAGCTATTTTGCCGTAACTTTCATGACTTAGAAACACCATTGTTCGCATAACTGGTAACGTACTAGAAAAAAAGAAGATTTTTTCTGTCTTTCCGCTGACCTGTAAAATTCTGTTTTCTTGAATTATATAATGAAATTTATATATAATAAAATTATGATATATTATTAAAATACATTTTATTATTTTGTATTATATTATTGTAATATGCTATTATTATGTTATCATACTATATATTGTTGTTATATTATACTGTAAAAATATATAAGATTATAATTATGGCAAAATTATACAAATAGAATTTATTTTAACTGACCAAGCCCCTTTGAAATTTCATAGTCTAGTTGCTTAACATCCTGTATTTTATTTCGTTGGGTTTGTTTCATTTGATTTGTATTTTATTCTGATCAATACGCAGAAATAAAACTCTAAATTTATTTCCAAACTTAAAGTAATAAATACAATAGCTTTGTGTTAGCCCAGTAGATTAATGCTTTGCTTGAGGATACTGGGCTTGAGGTTCGAATCCACCTGCCACAAGGTTGAAATAAAACATCAAGTAGATTTTTCAAATAATTTTTTTTGCGGAAAACTAAGGCAATGTATGATTTTCAAATTTACGTGTTACAAAGAAAAAAAAAATAAATATCAAGTCTTTTATATTACTAAAGTCGCTTAGTATTACAGCTACGTTATAATGGAGTCAAACTGTTTAATGATTCAAAACAACACATATTTTCAGGTATCATGTGAAATACCAAGAACGATGGAAATTAAATAGGATTGTTTGAATTTTTAAAGTGCAAATTTATGCTACAGTTTTTAAAAGCTGGGAAATCAATCTTTAGTGAAAAAGTCCTTCAAATGCAATTATGCTGTTTTGATCCGGGGATCAAATTAAAAAAAGAAAAGAAAACTGACGAATAAATAACAAAATATAAACTAAAATACGGCAAATTATCTCGATAATTTTATTTTTTGATAAAATTATTTCTAAAACACCAAACACCTAGAAAAGGTATTCCATTCCTTTGAAGGTATAATTTTCTTTGTTAATCAACGGATTGCTTTGACACGAATTTTAATTATGAAAATCCTTTCCAGTTAAAAATATAAATTCTTTTTATTTATTTTCACGGTTCAAAGTGGCTGGGGGCCATATAGTGTCAGGGGGGCCAAAAATGGATCTATACGTCCTTGGTACTTTAACAGTTATTACAAATACTTTTTGAATTTTGAAGGGAATTATAGCCCTTTACCATTTGTTTCACAGAACTTAAAATCCAATAGAACTTGTGACAGTCACGGTTCGCATCCATAGTAAAATTTTACCAGATTTTGCAAAAAGCAAGTCCAGCAATAGAAAGCAAAATACATTCAAACATTTTCTCTTTTTAAAATTTAATAGATCCATAAATTATTGAGACTTTTAGGAATGAATATCAGTATTTGTGGTAAATTGTCAATTTCAGGATTTTTTTTTTTAAGAAATGACTTATTTAGCCATTAAGACTTTCAGGAATAAATATCGTAGATATATTAAACTGTTAATTTGTGCAACAGTCATTACTTTTGGCAAAAATTGCCTGTGACAGCGACCAATTAATAGAATACTCGATCTAAGTCTACTAGCGACTGCAATAGAGACTACCTACTATGTGCCTATCTACAATGACGACCGTAACTACTTGTGACAGTGACTACTACTACTAGTTCTATAATTTTGATTATGGCTGTGATTGCTAATGCTACTGTTACTGCTACTACTAATATTCTAATTACTACTACTACTACTAATAACTCACTGCAGCACCAAGCCGCCTGAGGCCAACACAGCTACGCACGCTCCTCCTCCAACCTAATCTATTTAAAGCCTCCCTCTTTACACCCTCCCAGGAAGTTCCCATTTCCTTTAAATCCTTATTTATGACATCCTCCCAACCCAGACAAGGACGACCCGCTTTCCGTGTAGCCCCAGACGGGTGGCCAAAAAGGATAATCTTCGGTAATCTGTCATCCTTCATCCGTAGAACGTGGCCTAGCCATCTCAACCTTTCTATCATTATAGCCCCAGAAAGCGGGATTGAACCACACTTTTCGTACAACCTACTGTTTGAAATACGGTCAGTCAGCCGGGTACCCAGAACAATCCGTAGGCAATTTCTCTGGAAAACATCTAGTAAATTTTCATCTGCTTTTCGGAGTGTCCATGCTTCAGAGCCATATTTGACCACAGTCATCACTGTAGCTTACAGATCAAAAGGTTCTAAGTCCATTTAAGTTATCAAAAGTGCTTATCTGCAATATCTCAGGGACGACTAGGGTTATTAAGGTGAATATTTCAGAGTGTGAGAAGAATGCTTAGTTTTATCAGAAGCCTCTATGTACATCTATATGCTCAAAAGAGCATATCTGTAATATCTCAGGAACTTATAAGGGTATTAAAACGAAACTCTTCGAATTATTGGAGGGGGTTGTTGCACTAAATCAAACGACACTGAATACATCCAATTGTCAAAGGGAGTATCTATATTGAGCTTTGAATATCTACGGGTAACAGATTGAAACTTTGAGGAACTGGGAAATAGGATGTTAAATTTAACCAAAATGCACTATACGCAATCGGTTTGCGACATTTCCATGTATTCAATGTCCCATGAACAGTTATTTTTATTAAATTGAAAATTTCTGAAAATGTCTACGGAATTTTAAACTTAGACACACTATAGTTATCTCGATTTTCAACAGAGTGTATCTGCAATATTTCAGGAAAACCTAGGAATACCAAGTTGCAACTTTAAGGAAATATCAATTGGGATGTTTAACTTAATCAAATGACTCCGTGATTATGCAGGTTTAAAAATGGCTTAAAATTGTCGAAATTTTGGCGAAAATGGCTCAAAAATGTCGAAATTGTCAGAGAAAATTGAAAGGGTTGCTGAACTCAATCAAAATACAATATGTGTATTCCAAGTGTCAAAAGGGAATACCTACAAGACCTCAGGAACGGCTATTAGTATTTGGCTGAAAATTTCAAGGAATATAGAAGGAGATGTTGAACTAAATCAAAAAATCTTAAGTTTGTTCAGGTCTCAGAATTGTATTTGCAATATCTTAGGATCGGTAAGGGTATTAAGTTAAAACTTTTAAGAAATGTTGAATAGGATATTGAAATAAATCATAAGACATTATTTGTAGCCAGGTTGTCAAAGAGCAAAATATTTCAAGAAAGGACAGAATATTGAGTTAGAACTTCTAGATGCAGTTTTGAGGGATGTTAAATTCAATCAAATGACACAACATGCATGCAGGTTGTTAGAATCACATCTGTTTTACACGAAATTTAGCAAACGCTCAAATCAGAGTAAATAAAAAAATGAAGAGCTTAAAAAGTCAGAGGGCTGAGTGGTTTCTCTGTTATATGTTTATTCTCTTATTTCTGGTTTATTCACGTCTAACATATTGATCTTTTTCCAATTAAAATCCTTTCGATTTTATCATCAACAAGGTTTTGTTGAAACTAAATCTTAGTCCTAGGATCTTTGATTTCAAAGTGAATATAATTTATGAAATAGTTTTATTTAATGTATTCAGAGACAGCACTCAGAGTACCCAGAAATTTTCAAAGGAAAATTAAGTTATGTTAAAACTTAAGAAGAGATGAATTAATAAAAAATAACAACAATTTTTTAGCAAGCTGACCAACGGTCTGTGTTGTGCAGGTACCGAATGCCTTCGGCCGGGAGCGAAATGCGTGGTTGGGGGCAAATCATCCGACACTTCAGATGATCATCGGATGATCGGGGGTAAAGTATAGCAGGGCTGCATGCAAAATGTGTTAGGTACAGTTATTATGCAAACTATGAAGTAAGGATTGTTTTCTAAGTTCACACTATCCAAATACTTAACCCCCGCCCTCTCTGTGCAAATATATAGCCCAAATCATATATTTACAATCTATTATGTCACTTGTATTTGCTTGTCAGACGTTACGCTGAAAGAAGCTGACGAAGAAACCGGTTCTACAATGCGCCAATGGCCGAAGAACTTAAAATAGGCGGTATAACATACAAGTACCTTATGTTTCACTAAACTTGCCTGCCATCCACTTAATTTTGCAGAAGTAGATGAAACATAGCTGCGATTTAGAATTTATTTAACAAGGTACTTACCGTCAACTTAGATGTTTGGAGTTGGGCTGCAAATTGACGGCTTGATATCTGCTCAGAAGCCGAAAATGGAGCCTTCTGTCTACCAGAATCACCGCAAGCTTTTTCATAAGACGTATCTAAAGACAAAAGTTGTTTAATTAATTTCAATCATAATAATGCTTAATGTTTAATATAATAATGTTTAAGTTAATGTTTAATATATTTCAGAAGCCACTAGTATAGTTATTTAATAAATTTAATATATTCCATAAATTTTCTCCAAACCTCCAGGCTCGGACTCCAGAAAGGTATCTAGAGGCACTGATTTCCTGCTACAAGCTAAATGAATGCTTACATTAAGTCATTTATATTAAATCAAATTATTTTATATACGGTGAAATTTTGAGCCTTTCTCCCCTGAAAGTATATAAAAGTTATTTTGATTTTTCAAATTGGTAATAAAATTTAATTAATTTTCTAGAATCTTGAATTATGAACAACAAATCCACAGTTTTATTTAACAGAGCTAGGCTTTAGTAAAACAATTGTCTGTTATCTGGTAATTAATGTTAGTCTGGTTATCTGGTATAATATTGAAATACGTACCATAACTTATGCATATATATTCAAATTAATTAAATCTTTGAATCAAAATTTTTTTAAATTTATTAATTTTAGCTTGCTTCCAGCGTACGTATTTGATACAAATTAAAATATGCACTGTAAATAAAAATTGTATTTAAAACAATTCTGTATTCAAACTAATCTATCTAAATCAAGCAAGTTTTAGCTTATTTCTTTTATACATATATATGACTCGACAATAAATGTATGGCACAAGGTCTGATATCGTAATGCGATTATTAGAGCTATTTTCGTGATTTGTAGATTATTCCTAAACTTAAAAGAACCTCATAAGTAACAAATTCAATAAAAAATTTCAATTTAATAGAGATCTCTGAGATTGTATCCTAAGACGATATTTCTGAGATGATATTTTAAATTCATTAACACATTTCTGATATGATATTCAGGATATATATTTTGATTTACTGGTGAAATAATTCTCACTTTTTGCAGTCCTTAATTTTTCCATCTAATATCCTTGTGTACAGCTAAACGGCGAAACCAGGTACTGACCGCAATCAAGAACACTGATTAAGAAAAAAGAAACCTTATCTGTTATTTTTTAATTACAGATAAATAAAATTTTGTGATTTTACAAGCCGATAAGGACTTTTTGCAAACATAATACTTCCAACACGATTAAATATTTTCTGCCAAATTTAAAGAGTCTACAAAATCTGTATAATACTTTACAAATCTAAGGGGTTAAGACGATGTTTTTCTATTCTTTCCCACTCTTTTAAATACCCCCATCCCAACTTCGAATGAATTTTTCATAAACGCCGAGGAGAACAGATTACAGCCTTTTGTATGCAAAAAGGTTTAGAAATTCCAATGAAGAAATCCAAACTTGTTCTCGAGAATCAATGAGCAAGAATACAAACGAGGGGCACATAATGGATTGCGCTCTACATAATATAGATGTAAATTTCATCAAGTTGTAAATCCATAAATGAAAAATAAAAGTCAGCGAGTAGAGGAAAGCGGTTTAAAAAAAAAGGTCAAGCTAAAAAAAACCCAATCGATTGTATGCTCTTCTTTTTTACTTATATTCATAGATTTCCAGAAAATAATATCTACTTTAAGACCATTTTCAAAATGAGTTTATTTTTTTTTTACAAATTATCGTTATCAACTTTTTAGCTTTTTCTAGAACTAAAAAATCTAGCTTTCTTTAAGACAAAAATCTGTCTTCAAACTGATAAAGTTTGGAAGTAGTCAAACATTCAGACATGGTCGAAAAAAGGTTCACAAATATAAGCGACAAACACACAAACAAATTATTATTGTAATTTTCTGCCACAGTACGATATAACTTTTTATTCATGATTTTTGTCTTTTTTAATTTTGATTTTTCTGATATTTTATCTAAATCTAGCAGCAAAAAATGTTTAGTCATACATTATAAAGCTCCTACTTATTCTCAAGCCTTTCAAACTTTATGGGGTCTCTAGTTTCACGTAGCAAACGATTTTTGAAGAATATCAAAGGGGCTGAGAGGCGGAATCCACAAAGAGCAAAGTTTTAAGTTGTTTTGTCGTTCTGTTATCAAAAGTACATTTACTAATAAAAATTGGAAGTAATTGAACCGGAGCTAGTTACAAATATTTCACAAATTCAACAAATAAAGGAGAAAAATCTTCAAAGAAAACTCAAAAGCCGTTGAGTTGTGGAAAACGAGAAAAAAGAATTAATGAAAATTAGCACTCGGGAGTGAAAAAAATACAGAAAAGGAACAGCTCATAAAAATTCCCTAATTCAAGTAACAAATTGTAGCGGCAAAAATAAAATTTATCTTCTACCTAATCTTATCATTTTTTATAAGATCATCTGGCTTGGTCCATTTCAAATACACTTAATAGTAGACTTAATTAATTTAAGTAATAAGTCTATTAATTAGACTTAATAGTTTGGTAGTCTAAAATAGACTACCATAGACAGTGAAAGTGAAAAGCAAGTTTGGTTAAATAAAGACTTACGCAACCATTAGAAAAAATAAAATAGAAGTAAACGAAACTCGAAGATTTAAAACCACCAACTTCAAGAAAAAGAAATTTAGATGAGAAATCAGCCTGGGTGAATAGAACAAACTAAAACCATACAACGCAAATCGACTTAACAAGAGGTAGCTCCATTGTATGACATTTCTTGTGGAGAGTTACACAGAACTTCAAAGGGTCTCTTTAGCTTTGAACTTGAAAGTTCTAGTGGTTTTTAAGAATCAACATTAGAAATCAACAAGTCCTCTTCCACGCCCTCTTGTTTCTGACCTCCAATTGAGTGGATGTTTTCTAACGTCCACTAAACATTTTAAGATACTCAATTGGTTCAAAATAGTCGCAAGGTCCAACAATCATGCATATGGGTTAGACTATCAGGAAAAGTAGTAGGTTTGGTCCTGACTATAAAAAAAACTATGGGCACTAAGATGAAACTTTCAGGGAATGTTGGTTGAATCTAAGTAAAATCTTAATCAAAAAACTACAACAGACATTTAAGCAGCGATTGAGGATCTCAGCATCCAAGAATGGACTGAGTATTGTTATTAGGAGTATTTTATTTTTGGATTCGTTAATAAACGCCATCGAACTTGAAAAGAAGTGGTCACAAGGGAGCATCTATATTATCGACGTTGAGTTGAAATTTTAAAGGCGTGATGAGATGAAGAAAAACACCATATAGTTCAGGGTTATAAAAAACATGCCTCAACAATCAGGTACAAACATAGGCACTCATTTCGGGGGAGGGAAGGGGGTCATCCAAAGCTATAAGACAGTGGGTATTGGGTGCATTGTATTCCGTAAAGTTTGTAAAGTTAGAATAACATTAATGAAGAAAAAGAGACACTATACTGCAGATCGCAACCTACGAGTGGAGCTAAAAGCAAAAGGGCTTTTCAAAAGGGAATTTATGGGCATTCAAAAGAGCCAAGCCATTTTGTCAACCTCAACTATTCTGCTTTGGAGATACCATACGCTATGGAAGTAGGGTTGACACAGAAAATGGCGAGTAAAATATGAACTTAGGGAAATATGTCTATTTGTTTGTTGTATGCCCAAATATGCCCTTGTTTAAAAAAAATAATTGCCGATAGTTTTTCAAATAATACTCGGTTATCTAACTTCCTTCCATGGAAAATTTCTTCCTACCACAGGAAATTCATCAATGTAAAATTCTCACACGTAAATTACCCCTAGCCTCCCAGGAAAATTCTCCCATGATAATTCTACCCTCACTGAAATTCCCCCAAGAAATTTTTACAGACATTTCCATCACGAAAACTCACCTTAGCTAATTTGACAAAGCCTAATTTCTAATCATTTTTAGAATCAAGTCGGACATTCATCCTCCGTCAAAACTTTTACAGGGAATCTCCCCCCCCCCCCCCCAACCGGGAAGCTGCTACCGTGGAAAATTCCCTCACGGAGAATTTTTCCCTTGGAAATCCCCCCATTGAAATTTCGTCTAGACAGTTGCAAAATTACTGGAAATCATCCCCAGAACATTTTTACATGTTAAATTGAGTTGGCAAAGACAAATAATGACCAATAAAAGAATTTCATAGAGGAATTCTGGAAAATTTCCCTAGTGTAAAATTTAACATGTGGTGGAATTGACCAAAACTTCCGTGGAAAAACTTACTCCAAAACTTCCCTTCCTACCAAAAATTCTCGCAAGGTAAAATCTCTGGGCAGCACATTACCCCCCCCCCCCCCAAATTTCAGTGTACTTTCCAATAATAAAACTCTACGCAAACTTTCCCCAGGGGTCATAAGGGTTATACTATCCCCAAATGCGTAGTTATTGGACTTTTCAACAACACTGAAAAAAAAAAAAAAAAAAACATTTTTTTTTGGAAAAAAAATTTTTTTTTGGAAAAAATTGGGAGGGAGTTGGTCACTTACAAAGAGCATCAGAACTTCTGATTTCCAATCAAATCAGAGTAGTGACATATCAACAATTTCAAACGCATCCCTATTCCTTGTTTTAAAAACAGCACATTCCCGTCATTCCATGATAACCAGCAAGCGTTTGTTACGACTTAGGGAATGTTTTCTAAGAGATGCAGGTGAATGTTACGTAATTTGAGTTGTGTGGGATGCAATCTTGCATGACTTAATGGATTTATTGGGAGTAGCAATCTCACGTGACAAGCTAGACCTCTGTGGCCGATGAGGAGCCCCCACTTGTAAATGAGCACAGCATACACGTGGGTGTTACGCAATGACAAGGGGAGGGTACATATGGGTGTTGCGTAATGACTTCGCACACCTGGGTCCGACGCAATGCTATATCACACGCAGTACATCTACGTAATAGGGAGTGTTTTCTAAGAGATGCAGGTTCATGTTGCGTAATAGAGAGTATTATTAGGAGATGTAAGCGTCTGTTACGAAATAGGGAGTTACGAACTGAGGAGAACACACATGGGGGTTACCTAATGACGGTGCATACGTGAGATGCAAAATAACACTAAGAAATTTCATTTTCTTTCAATACAATTTTCTCAGGGCTCCTTTATATTCTAAAGAATTTTCGTCACAATCAGGATTCAAAGCAGCATTTCCATCTAATAGAGAATGGATCCCTAGACAGCTGGACCAGCAATATGTTCCTATTATTTTGAAACAGGAAATATATTCTATGAGATAGCCTATTCGACCCATGGAGAAATCCCTGTTCCGCTTACTAGAGTAATTGAGCTATTGATTACATGTTTCTTATGACTGCAATAATTGAGATGTAGAGGGGAAAACAAATAATAGAAATTGCTTACACTTAGTATGTACCAGCATGCTGAGTACTGCTTTAGAGAGTTTTATCAGATACTATTGCAATCAGAGATGAAATAAAAGCGAGAGTATCATTATGGCTAGAATATGCTACCCCGTCATACATGATCGAAAGTTTTTCCTTTTCCTCTTTCTCTTTACTACATAGACGTGTACACTTATATTGAGGGCATTCCTGAATGAGCACACCTATGTGCATAGGCTAAAAGAGGCTCAAGTTGCATTACTGAAATATATTGAAGTTTTATTCTGGATCAATAAATCCAAAGGACACAAACTTTTGTACATACAAATTTTAGTAACATAAACAAAATTACACATAATTACACAATACACAATACACATTTAAATTCACATTTGAATAATATTTTGTCTTCAAATTTCACATAATCTTGTTAGAGGTAAATTTAAGTCCTATTCAGGGCTTTTAATGAAAATGCCGTGCTTCTTTGAGCCAAGACTATAAATCCCCTGTTGACAAGTGCACATTTGAAAAATAGTTTCTCGTCAAATTTCAAACAATCTCATTAAAGGTAAATTTAAGCCGTATTAGGATATTTTTAAGGGATTTTAAGGAAAATGTCTCGTTTCTTTGAGCTAAGATTATACAGCCCCGGTTAACAAGCTCTCATTTGAATAATATTTTCGCTTCAAATTTCACATAATCTCGTTAGAGGTAAATTTAAGCCACATAAAGATATTTAAAGGACTTCCTTAATGAAAATACCCCGTTTTTTGACAAAATTCAAATGTTAAATGTCAGTCTCCCTCAGTCAAAAAGATTCTTTTAACACCCATCAGCTTAACTTTAAACTCACGAAAATACTATGAAATCACAAGTTTTTGTTAAAGTTCAAAAATGCTAGTCCGAACAATTCCCACCACCGTGACGATATGCGGCAAGCCCTTCTTAGCAACATATTTCAGAGGGGGTACTATCAGAGATTAATTGAAACTTTATAAGGAGTATATCTACAATGAGTCTTAATGAAAATACCTCATCTCATTGACTGGGTATTAGATTTCATACTCCATCTTCAAAAACTTCATTTAAAACCTCTCACCTTAACTGTAAGCTGTAGAATATATTAGTCCAAGTAATTCATATCACCGTGATAGTATGTGGCTGCCCCAAGGTATCCCGATGATATATAATATCAATTCTAAGACATTTTTCAAATATTTTCATGATAAAAATATGATTTAAATACATTGATTCGTGTTTTTCGCAAGCCCACCCCCTGTGACACACTTTCTCAATTCACGCCATCATGTCTTGCTGTGAGTAGTGCCCTGTCACCCTTTCATCATTGCTAAGACTCCCCGCTGGAACCTGCCAGAATACTACTAGATTGCAATGTAGCATGATAAATCGATGCCCGTGATACTGGATGGCTAGCATGTGGCACCCCCTAGCAGGCACTACAGCACAATTAGAATTTTTGGGAATTTTCCTGAAAAAAATCGTTTACACTAGAATTGATCCTTGAAACATAATGAAGAAATCCCTTTTAGCGTTTGTTCTCATGACTCTTAGCAATTAAGGCTAACAAGGCACAAAGTACCACCCTATGACACCATCCAACACACATCCTAAAAACTCACAAATTCATATTACAACACACAAAATACTTATTACAAAACAAAGCAGAAAATACAAGCTAAGAAATCACGAATTCTTATTGGAAAATAAAAATATTTCGCACAAGACAAAACAAAATAATTTTTAAAAAACAAAATACGTCTTAAGTAATTCTTAAAAACGAAAGTACATTGAAAAATCGAAGATTGTTCTTAAAAAATACATCGTAAAAGTTCAGAGATCTTTCTTACAAAAAAAAACAATACTTGTTATAAAAAAATACTTCTTAGACAACAAAAAATAATTCTAATACAAAAATACATCCAAAGAAATAAAAAATTCTCCTTACATCATATAAAATACTTTTAAAAAAACAAAATTTTCTTACAAAATAAAAATGCATCCCAAAAGATAACAAATTATTCTTACAAAATACAAAATACTTAATACAAAACTAAAATAATTGTTACGAAACTTAAACACATCCTAAAAGATCACTAATTATTCTAAAAAATATAAATACTTCTTACAAAACAAAATACATCCTAAGAATTTAAAAAACTTTCTTACCAAGAAAAAAATTCTTACAAAACGAAAATGCATCGTAATCAGTTACAAACGGTTCTTACACAATACAAAATACATCCTAAGGAATTAGAGATTGATCCTAAGAAATAAAAAATACTTGTTACTAAAGAAAAGAATACATCTTACGAAGCGACAATTAACTCTTACGAAAAAAATACATCCTAAGAAATCACAAATACTTCTTACATCATACAAAATAGTTCTTACGAAACAAAAAAAATCTTACGGAAAAATTTATCCCAAAAGATCACAATATCTTCTTACAAATACAAAATACTTTTTACAAACCAAAAAAAAAATTAATAAACAAAAATACATCCTAAAACATCACAAATTATTCTTACAAAATAAGAAATACTTCTTACAAAACACAACAAAAATCTTAAAAGAAAACAGAAATCCACAAAATGTTTTTATGATGCAAAAATAATTCTTACAAAATGAAAATACATCCTAAGCAATCACAAACGGTTCTTAAAAATACAATATACATCCTGGGAAATCAGATTCTTCCTACAAAATACAGAATACTTGTTACAAAACAAAAATACTTCTTACAAAGCACAAACTAATTCTTACAAAACAAAAATATATTCTAAGAAATCACGAATTTTTCTTACATCATACAAAGTACTTCTTACGAAACAAAAAATTCTTAAAAAAATTACATCCCAAAAGATCACAAATTCTTGTTGCAAAATACTTCTTACAAAACAAAAATCATTCTTAAAAAAACAAAAATATTTGTTTCAAAAGAAAAAATACTTCCTGCAAAGCAGAACATAATTCTTACAAAATAAAAATTCATCCTAGCAAATCATAAATTCTTCTTGCATCATACGAAATACTTCTTACGAAACAAAAAATAGTTCTGACAAAACAAAAATACATCCTGAAAATCAGAGATTCATGAAGCAAAATACAAAATACTTGTCACAAAAGCGTGCCCCGCTACACTAAGTGAACCTAAGTGCACCTAACTAGTATGCAATTATTTGAATCTTGATAAATTCCCACTTCCTAGGACTCTAACTCTAAACAATCGAAATAGTCGAAACACGTCATCATCTATGAGTAAAAATAGACGGAGGGCAAAAATAGGAATGTGAAATTTTGGAAGAACAATCACTGATGTTTTAGGATATGTTTTTGTTTTTTAGGAATGATTTTTTGCTTTTTAAGAAGTGTTCTTTGTTTCGTAACAAGCATTTTGTAATTTGTAAGAAGAATCTCTGATTTCTTAGGATGTATTTTTGTTTTCTAAGAATTATTTTTTGTTTTATAAAATGTATTTTTATGATTGAAGAAGAACTTGTGATTTCTTAGGCTGTATTTTGTTCTGTAATAATTATTGTTTTGCTTTGTAGGAAATATTATTTGTTTTTTAGCAAGTATTATGTATTTTGTAAGAACAATCTCTGATCTTTTAAGATGTGTTTTTCATTGTAAGAATTATTTTTCGTTTTGTTAGAAGTATTTTGTATGAAGATTTCGTGATGTTTTGGGATGTTTTTTTGTTTTGTAAGAATTTTTTGTTTCGTAAGAAGTTTTTTTCTATGATGAGCACAGATTTTGTGATTTTTTAGGATGTATTTTACTTTTTAAGAATTATTGTTGCTTTTTAAGAAGTATCTGATTTTGTATTTTGAAAAAAACAATCTTTGACTTTTAGGATGTATTTTAAATTTTGAAGAACTTTTTGTGATTATTTAGATGTACTTTCGTTTTGTAAGAATTGTTTTTGCTTCATTATAAAATGTTATGATTTCATAAAATGTTTTTTTTTGTTTTATAATAAGTATTTTTTGCTTTGTAGCAAGTATTCTGTATTTTGTATGAATAATTATTGATCTTTTCGGATGTATTTTTGTTTTGTAGGAATTATATTTTTTTGTAAAAAGTATTTTGTATGATGTTAGAAGAATTTTTTATTTTGTTGGAACAGTTTGTGATTGTTTAGGATGTATTTTTTTTTTTTTTAATTGTTTTGTTGCTTTGTAAAAAGTAATTTTTGTTTTGTAACAAGTATTCTGTAAGAACCGTTTGAGATTGTTTGGGATATATTTTTCGTTTTGTAAGCACTATTTTTGCTTCGTAAGAAGAATTTGTGGATTCTTAGGATTATTTATTTATTTATTTTCTTTATTGCCCTCAAAAATTGAGGAGTAGGCTACAATATAACTATAAAGAAAAGACAAATGGTAAAGAAAAGGATAAATGACTGGGAAAATGTGTTAAGAATGTTGAGAGGTTTCCAAAAGGCTTGTAATGATGTGACAGGTGTTTTGTAAGAAGTATTTTGTATTTTGCAAGTAGAATCTGTGATTTCTTAGGATATATTTTTGTTTCTAAGAATTGTTCATTGTTTTGTAAGAAGTATCTTGTACTTTGTAAGAATAATCTGTGATCTCTTAGGATATATTTTGTATATATTAAGAACAGACTGTAATTGTTTAGAATATTTTTTCATTTTTTATAATTTTTTTTCTACTTAGTGACAAGAATTTGTGATTTCTTAGGATTTTTCCTTAGTTTTGAAACGACAATCTTTTATTTTGTAAGAAGTATTTTGTGTTTTATTAAGAGGAATTTGTGATCTTTAACGGATGTATTTTTGTTTTCTAAGAATATCCTTTGTTTAGTAAGAAGAATTTTGTATGATATAAGAAGAATTTTGCTTTGTAAAAACTATTTAGTTCTTTGTAAGAAGTATTATTTGTTTTGAAACAAGTATTTTGTGAGAAAAATACTGATTTTTTGGAATGTATTTCGTATTTTGTAAGAACACTCTCGAATTTTTCTATGTATTTTTTTTGTAAGAATTATCTAGGATATAATTTTGTTTTGTAAGAGTTATTTTTTTTGTGAGAAATATTTTTGTTTTGTACTAAAAATTTTTGATTTTTCAGGATGTATTTTTTGTTTTGTAAGAATTATTTTTTGTTTTGAAAGAAGTATTTTGTATTTTGTAGGATGAATTTTTGATTTTCTAGGATGCTTTTTTGATTTGTAAGAATTATTTTTTGTGTTGTAATAAGTATTTTTTATTTTGTAAAGAGAATTGGTGATTTCTTAGGATATGTACGGAAGTTTGCCATCGGAATGGTATATTATGCAACGTTGGGCTCAATTGCTAGGTATCGTCAGAAAAAACTCTAATAGAGATTTTTTCACGAAGTTTAAAGGATCTATTATAGTGTAAATATTTGACAAATATTTAAAAAATGCCTGACAAATTGCCATGCGTTCGATAGTCCTGACTAGAGGATGCTGAATGCTAGCCATTCAGTGTCACAGGCTGGGAATCACCATGGAACATTGCAATCTAGCAAGGAAGTGGCAAATTTTCGCTGTTCATAAAAGAATAGTCTTTTTTAGCTTATTTTTGTGGCAGGAGGCAGCCGCATACAAAATCTGTAATTGGCGGATGTTGGAGCGGAATTAGCGGAATCAGAATTGTTAAATCGGGAGGAGGAGGAGGTTAGAAGTGGAGAATCCTGAACTTGGCCACCAGGGCCAGATTTGGAGTTGGAATAATAGGGGGTATAGTGGAAGCTGGGATTGGTTGAACCGGGGTGGAAGTCAGTGGAATCGATCATCGAAACGTTGAACCCGAGGGTCAAAGCGGGGGAGCGGAATTAGGTATGAACTTATTGAAAAAAATATATCTAGAAATGTTTTAACAGTTATGACATGTGCCAGAGGGGGTAAGAATGTCAGTAATAGCGTGGCACCGTGGTGTGAATTGACTTGGTGTATCCCGGTGGGTTGGGTTTCAAAAACAGGAAGCGATGGATATAATTTCATTTTATTTCATTTCATTTATTTATTCATCACACATACATGTGCTTGTCTCGCCCATGGGGAGACAAGCTCGAAAAACGATGCCTAGACAAAGATACAATAACAAACTTACACTACAATACAGAGATAAATATGACGGTAAAGACACAAATACACAACAATAATATGAAAGTAGCAGCCAGCACAGGATCTTTCAATATTTTATGAAAAAATTAAAAAAAATTCAATATTGTTTAATATTAAATTAATACTGGAAGATAGCTGAGAGGCCCACAATTACCCAGAGCAACAAACCATACAAGTAACTTTGCCCTATTAAAAATATGCTTAATTAGAAATAATCCTGAACTAAATGAAATTTATGTTTCCTTTTTGTTAAATGGATAGAGGAAAATTTATCAATAAGAGCCTTGTGAGCATCCCAGCACCGAGCTATTGACAGAAATGGAGCAAATTCAGATCTCTTAGTATTATACTTGTCAATGTAGATAATGCGTGATTTTTAACAAGAAAATCCGTCCTGGCCGAGTGATTTGTTGCGCTGGATCCAGGATCCTTTGCCTTAGAGGACGCGGGTTCGAATCCCAGGGTACCCAATTGTTCAGTTTGGGACGGGGGTCAGTGGCGTGACTCTGTAAGCTTAGCCGGAGTCGACCCAGCTCTAAATGGGTACCTGGAGCAAACTGGGGAAGGTAAACAGGAAGGGTGTGTGAAAGCACAGGATGGTTGGCCCCCAACGCCCCATTACACTTCCTGGCTGAAGGGCCAAGAAACGGAGATCAGAAGCGCTGTTAGGGACTGTAAAGTTTAATGCCGTATCCTTTACCTTTTTTAACAAGAAAATATCAGTAAGATGTCTGAGGAATGATTAAAGAGTGGTAGAGGGTGCTAGTAGGCGAGTAATAGTGTGGCGCGGTGGTGTAAATTGACATGGTGTATCAAAGAGGGTTGGGTTGTGAAAACATGAACTAATGGATTTCATGCACGATTTTTAACAAGAAAATATCTGGAAAATGTCTTAAGAACGATGAAAGCGTGCCAAAAGGTTTGTAATAATATGACAGGGTGGTGTAAAATTGACATGGTTTATCACAGTGGGATTGGTTGCGAAAATATGAAGCGATGGATTTAATGCGTGATTTTTAACACGAAAATATCTGAAAAATTTCTTAGGAATGATGAAGGGGTGGTTGAGTGTGCTAGTAGGGTAATAATAATAATAATAATAGTGTGACACGGTGGTGTAAATTGACATGGTGTATCACAGAGGGTTGGGTTGTGAAAACATGAATTAATGGATTTCATGCGCGAATTTTAACAAGTAAGTATCTTTAAAATGTCTTAGGAATTATGAGAGGGTGCCAGAAGGCTTTTTGATGTGACAAGATAGTATGAATTGACATGGTGTATCACGGTGGGTTGGGTTGCGAACACATGAAACAATAGATAGAATGCTTGATTTAAAAAAAAGAAAATGTCTGAAAATGTCTTAGGAATGATATGGCAGCGGTACAGGGTGCCAGCGGGCCAGAGGATATCAGGAAATAACATAAAAAAATAATATATCTATCGGGTATTCCAACGTCAGAAAACGCTAAAATAGTGATGACAGTTGCCAAAAAGTGCCAAGAGGGGCAGCCACATAATACCATGGTGTTGTGAATTGTTTTCTTTGGAGGGAGCATCACGAAGGGGATTGCTCACAAGATACATGAGCCAAAAGCGTTAAAGCATAATTTTTTATCAAGAAAATATCTGAAAATGTCTTAGGAATTATGAGAGAGTGCCAGGGGACCAGTCAAAGTGTGACACGGCGGCATGAATTGACATAGTGTATCATGGAGGGTTGGCTGGTGAAGAACATAAAACAATGGGCTTGACTCATATTTTGTCATAATAATATCTGGAAATTGTCTTAAGAATAATAATATGTATCATCTGGGTGTCATTGGGTAGCCAAATATTCCCATGGTGACGTAGATTGCTTGGACCGATATTGTTTACGGCTTAAAGTTAAGGTGGGAGGAGTTAAATGAATTTGTCGACGGTGACGTGGGTGTGATCTAACACCCAGTCAATGAAATGAGGAATTACCATTAGGATCCCTCAGATATAACTCTTAATAAGGTTTAAATTTATCTCTAATAGCAACCCCCTTGGAATTGCTTTCTAGGGTGGGCTAGCCACATATTGCCACGGTGGCATGAATTGCTTCGATTAACATTTTCTAGAGTTTAAAGTTAAGCTGAGATGTGTTAAGAGAATTTTTCGACCAAGGAGAGAGTGAAAGTTAATGCTCAGTCAAAGAGACTAAGTATTTTCATTAAAAGCCCGCAAAAAGTATCTTAATGTGGCTTAAATTCACCTCTAACGAGTTTATGTGAAATTTGAAGAGAAAATATTATTCAAATGTACGCTTGTCAACCATGGGTGCATAGTCTATACTCAAAGAAACAAGATATTTTCATTAAAAACACTCAAAATATCTTAATTTGGCTTAAATTTAACTCTAATGAGATTATGTGAAATTTGAAGGGAAAACATTATTGAAATGTGCACTTTTCAGCCGGGAGTTTATAGTCTTGGCTCAAAGCAACGATGAATTTTCATTTAAAGCCCTCAAAAAGATCTTAATGTGGCTTAAATTTACCTCTAACAAGATAATGTGAAATTTCAAATATGCGCTTTTCAACCGGGGGTGCATGGTCTTGGATCTAGAAAAAGTTGCATTTTCGTTTAAAGCTCTCAGAAATAGCTCTTAATAGGGCTTAAGTTTACCTCTAGTGAAATTATGTTAAACTTGAAGAGAAAATATTATTCAAATTTGCACTTGTCAACAGGGGGTGCATAGTCTGGCTATAAGTCGACGAGGCATTTTCATTAATAGCTCTCAGAACATATCTTAATATGGCTTAAATTACCTCTAACGAGATTATGTGAAATTTGAAGAGAAAACGCTATTAAAATGTGCGCTTGTCATGTGAGGGTGCATAGTCTTGGCTTAAAACAATGCGGTATTTTTATTAAAATCTTACAGAAATAGCTCTTAATAGGGTTTAAACTTACCTCTAACGAGTTTGTGTAAAATTTGAAGAGAATATATTTTTCAAGTTTGCTCTTATCAGCAGGAAGTGCATAGTCTTGGCTTAAAGAAACGATGCATTTTCGTTAAAAGCTCTCAAAAACATCTTAATGTGGTTTAAATTTACCTCTAACGAGATTATGGGAAAATTGAAAAGACAACGTTATTCAAATGTGCGCTTGACAACTTGGGGTGCATTGTCTTCGCTCAAAGAAATGTGGAATTTTTATTAAAAGTTCACAGAAACAGCATAAATTTACCTCTAATATCAACCCTCCCGTCTGGATATTGTTACTAGGACCCCCACTTTTCTTTACTTCATTTTTTTCGTTTATAATTTATCTTATGTCACGTTTTTGTACACGTTTTTTCCGTTGTTGAGTTTTAACTGCTTTTTCTGTCTTTTAATAATGCTTTTTAAGTTTGATTCTATATTTAAAATTCGCATGTACAAAATTTTGTATCCTTTAGATTTATTGATCCATGATGAAATTTCAATATATTTCACTAATGCAATTTAAGCATTTAACAGCCTACGCACATAAGTAAGCCCTTTCAAGAATGCTTAATATAAGTGCAAAATTATGTGTAGTAAAGAGGAAAAGGAAAACGTTTGATCATGTATGAACGTGCAGCATATTCTGTACATAATAATGCTCCTTTTTTTATTTCATCTCAGATAGCAATTTTATCTTATAACACTCATAAAAGCATTACTTAACATGCAGGTGCATACCAGGCGTAAGCAATTTCTATTAATCGATGTTTCCCTCTGTATTTCAGTTATTGCAGTCATAAGAAACACGTAATCGATAGCTTAATCATTCTATTAAGGGGGACAGGGATTTCTCCATGAGTCGAATAGGCTATTTCATAGAATATATTTTTCGAATCAAAATAATAGGGATAGATTGATGGTACAGCTGCCTAGGGCTCCATTCCAATGGATAGAAATGCCCTTTCGAATCTTAATAAGGAAGAAAATCTTTAGAATATAAAACTTCCCTGAGAAAACGCATAGAAAGAAAATAAAATCTTTTGAGAAAGGACGAACTCTCACGGAGCCTTCCTATACCTCCCATATTAAACATATGGAGTTTGCCTGACGTTCCTGGCCTAGTGAACTCGGCAGTTTTTATGTTAACAGATAGAAAAAATCTGGTGAATATTTTGATTTAATCAAATCTTAAAACCGACAAAAATTTTTCTACAATTCCAAAATAATTACAAAACCTGTTTCGTGTTTGCATTCTAGATTGCTACACTTAACATTGTTGTTGTGGGGTATAAAAAATACAGCAAAAACTATTATAGTCAACAATCAGGAACTTATTTCTATAATATATACTTGCTGTCTGCAGTCCCTTCAAATACTTTACATATTTGTGTTCCGAAGTAAAAAATTCTCCTCAAAAGACTAAAATCTGAGCTCTTGAGAATACATGAATTGGACCAAGGGAATAACCACACGGATCGTTCTTGAGCGTTTCAGTGAAGTATTAGTTAGTTATAATCGCTGTTACCGGACATTGTCGACAGAAGGCTGCCAAGAAATTGCTGCCAAGAAGGTTGCCAAGGAGGTACGGGAACCGTTTGTATGAATGCAATTATACTAGGTGTAGGTAGCTGTCATGTCTAATTACTGTCTTATCCGAATACAAATTCAGATATACAAACGCACAAGCAGCACTCAAGCCTTAGTGTTCTTTTTATGTACCCGAATGGATAAATAGAATAAAGTAAATTGGTCACTTCAATGCAAGCAATTATTTAAATTTTATTTGTGTGACTGGGTCTGCATGAAGTATAAACCCGAAGTCATGTATTTTTTATTTTTAGGATAATTTCCAAAAGTTTTTACCTTACCCTGGCAAATAATGATGACCAGACCACAGGCACGCACGCAGGGGAGGAATTTGAACCCTCACCAATTTTGCAAAATGCTTAATTTTCTCGCGAAATGTTTTATTTTCCCCTGTTTACCAGGTATTTCTTGCCTAAGAGTTGAACCCCCCCCCTAAAAAAAATCTCCTCGAATAATGATTTCTCTAATTTTCTTCTCAAATAATAGTGCTCTTGCAAATAAATCTTCCTATTTACTTACCAAATTACGATGAATAACAATGCACTAATCGTAATTTTGAGTGAGAAACCCTTTGAGTTCAACCTTCTCATATTTGTTTAGTAGAAGCTGCGAAAAAAATGATAACTTTGTCTTTGACTGATTTGCCACATCTGAAAAAGAATTGAATAGGGAGTAAAATGTTTGGACTTCTGCTAGGCCATAAAGTATTATTTAACATCCCATGTGTGCACCGTCATTACGTAATACCCACCTGTGTGTCCTTCTCAGTTACAAGCGGAGATCCTCCACGGGGGCCTGAAGAAACAAGTCACTTGTAAATACGTCATCATTACTATCAGTAATAATTACCCTATTGCGTAAAAACTAAAGAAATCTTGAAGAAAAAAACCTGAAGAAAAAGTCTTAGAAAATGTTCTTGGGATGTCTTGAAACGCCTTGAAAAAACATCTTGAGAAAAATGTCTTAGAAAGCGTCTTGGGAGGTCCCGAAACGTCAGAAAAAATGTCTTGAAGAAAAATGTCTTAGAAAACGTCTTAGCATGTTTTGAAGGGCCTTGAAGAGAAATATCTTGAAAAATAACTTCCCTATTTGATTAGTGGACTCTAATAAACCATATTACGTAACACCCCAAACCTTATTATGTATCAACCAATTATTCTCTCCCTATTGCGTAACAACCAAACTAAAACCTCCATATTACGTAACAGACACTCTTATATCCTAGAAAATATTCCCTATTACGTAAAATGTACCTGCATCTCTTAGAAAAAATTTCTTATTTCGTAGGTGTACTATACACGTGCGCTATTGTATTGCGTCAGGTCCGGTTGTTCCCTGAGATTACGTGACACCCACATTTACCCCTCCCCCTCCCCCCGTGATTACGCAACACACACAAGTGTGCCGTGCTCAACTACAAGCGGGGGTTCTCCCCAGGCCTTGAAGTCTAGCATGTCACGCGAGATTGCGTCAATCCCAATTAATCCATAAAGTCATGCAAGATTGAGTGACCCTCAACTCCAATTACGTAACAGGGATCAGCATCTCTTATAAAGATAGTTCCTATGACGTAACAAACACCTGCTGGCTGTCAGGAAATGACGCGATAGGGCTGCGTTCAAAAGCAAGGATAGCGCTGTGTTTAAAAGCAGGGATAGGGCTGCTTTAAAAATTGTTGATAGGTCACTACTAATAATCCCTCTCCCCAGCTTCTAAGATTACTTGTTCGATACAATCACCTCTGAGCGAAAAACAAAAACAAACAAACAAATAAACACGCATCCCTGATCTTCCTTCTGACAAATAAGTGCAAAATTCCACAATTTTGTATATAGGAGCTTAAAACCTCTAAAGTAGGGATTGGTGATATGCTGAATATGATCATGTCATTTTCAATAATATTGCCTACTGTCTCGGAGATGTTTCCCCCTTAATAAAAAATAGAGCAAAATTTCTCAGACTCGTAACTTTTGATGGGTAACGTTAAACTTAATGAATTTTTTACATTTTTAATCAGTATACAATTCAATTGTTTTAATGTATCTATTGTTATATAAATTCTGTTTTTTGGAGTTTGGATTACTATTGAGCCGCATCGCTCCTTACTTGCATTTCGTTACTACGAACTCCGTTAAATCGCCAGCTGATGCTGACATGCATCCTGAAGTGATCACCAAGCCTTATTCTATTTTTAGTGTTGCTGCCTGTTTAAATATCTGTTGCTTTGTCCCCTAATGTCTGGATATAGCTCGTAGTTCTACGTAGAATTTGCTTATCTAAAATTTGTGCTAATTATAGACAAAAGATAAGTAAAAAAGAATACATTAAGAAATTAGCAAACATATGTGCATAGTCACGAATGGTTGATTTGGAAGGGTGCACTAGGACATAATTCCACTGAAAGCAGCCCTGCAAAACCTGAAACCTGATTGCGATGAGCAGTGTCGCCGAAAGGATTGAAATTTAGGTCATGCTGCATTTTGAAATTATTTTTTTTCGATTCGGTGCAACTGATAATAAAATAAGGTACTTTTGTATAATTCAGAACACACCCAATAAGTGAAGTTAGGCTCCCTCGTGAAACAAACTACGATACAGGTACATTTTAATTAAATATTTTATGTTTAGAGGTGGTTAGGTTAAGCTAGAGATTTGATACAATGCACCCCGTCCCACCACCCTCTAATGTGCAAATATCTAGCCCAAACTTTTGATAAAGCTAATGAAATAGAACAAAATATGATGAAAACATAGTACTTTATTAGGAAAATTGTAAAGTTACAAAGTTACGTTTGTCTTTGAGTTTTGTCCTTGTGGCTACCAAACCGGATTTTTTCATAAAATGCACCTGCATCGCAGTTTGTTTCACGAAAGAACCAAACTTCAATTATTGAGTGTGTTCTGAATAATACACAAGTACCTAAAATAATAGTTGGTTGCTATAGTATTTAGTCAACAACAGGTTAAACTAGACTGGTATGAAGTCAATTAACTAGAATTTTACCGAAATATTTAGAAGATATAGAAGATCAAACTTTTGGAATAAAATCTTTAATGTCGCAAGACCGAGGCCCCCCAAAATTACTTTCCACAAGCAATTGTCCGTCCAATAGCAGTAGCATAAACCCGAAACGCACATTGCCGTTAATCTCCTATCTATATTACAACGAATTTGAATTAGCAATTAACATGCCTTAAAAGGAATTATTAAAAACTTATATATTTTCAGTGTTTCGACGTCATTAACAATCAACCTGTTTGTATAAAGGTTTTTCTCTCTCATTGAAGATAAGACAAATACAATTTCTGTGTAAAACACTACAAATTACAACTGTTTTTGCATCTAAGAATAAGACATAGTACAGGCATAGCAAGAATGAGCGGTACTTAGCCCTTCCACCTAAAAAGTGTCACCACCTTGTAAATCACTCGTAAAACACTGGTAAAAAGGCCATTTGTCTTAAAAGTAAGACAATAATTTTACTTTTCATAAATTGGCCTAAAGAATACATCTAGAAAAACCAGAAGCTCGAATTACGATAACAGTACTACCTATTTTTGTTGTTATGTATTACCGTTACCTGAATATTCATCGTCGCTTGAACTTTCCTTTCGTTTTCTCCCAAAAGAGACATAAAATATTGCTCCTCTTTGTATTTCCTTTAAATTCGCTCTTGATCTCTGCTTATCTGTAGTCTCTATTACCTTCCTGATATCTATTTTCTCCATTTCTTTATTCACTGTTTTTTCTAGCACGGTTTTCCACACTGGCTTGTTTATAAGCCCTACTCCTTTAGAGTTTTGGAGTTTATTACAATCACATTCACTAGATTTTGACAATGTTTGCGAAAGAACTTTCTGGTGACACATTCGGTGCGATCCACCTGGAGGCACATGATTCCTTTTTACAGTGTCAAAAGTCTTCCTAAAGCTTAACGGTGATCTGATATTCCTCACGATGTTGAGATGAACCTGGCTTTTACAATTTTTAACTTTATCGTCAAGTCTGCTGCCCGACGCTCGTAGGGTTGTCGAATCTGATGGACTCCGACAAAGAAGAGACTTTTTATAAGCCCCATCTGATTTATCAGCCATTTTTGTATACAATCGGTAGTTCCAAATACGTCAGTGTCTATTTGAGTTTACACTTATTTGGTCTTTTCAAAAGATTTTGCTTCTCAGGCGAAACACTTGTCACATCTTCAATGCTTTAAATGACGATTATAAGATTAAATGTCAAAATAATTTTTTGTTAATTCACATAATACCAGTAGTGTGGTTTCTGAGTTAAAAATAAAAGTATTATTGGTGTATACCCCCTTTTGAAGAAAATACAACAATAATAAAACAAAAGAGCACTTTCATTCGATTCCCCCCCTGTTACTCATGTCTAATATAATAATGGTTGTTTTTGTTACATTATACTCCATCCATCCGAATGCTGCCAAACATAAACCCAATAACATTTCCATCTTATTTTATTGCATGAACCAAGGGCGTCAAACGGGTGAACAATCAACCTCTAGACCCTTAAAAATACTTTTTTTGCGTGTTTTAAATCAACTCCATAGATTTTGAAAAAGACACCCCCCCCCCCTACCATTTCACTGAATGGATGTTCCTGGTATGAATGGAGTTATTTTTTTGACGTGTTTTTGTCATCCTGTCAAAAGCAAACGAGTTGAGATCAACCGGACATATATTTAATTTTATAAATATTTAGAAAAGTAGAAAAATATGAAAAATTGACAAATATAATCTTCATTACAATAAGTATATTATTGAAGCTGTATCTAACATATAGAAATATTTGGTCCCATTAGGGAGGGGGTCCGATTTTCTCCCAGGAGTTACCTTTATATCTGGAAGTTTATTGGTGATTTAGAACTTGAATGCTTATATTTATTATTTCTGTTTTAGATGAGGCATAGACCACCATGAAACCCCGAACTGATTTAGATTTGACACTGGCAATAATTAAATAAAAAAAAACTAGTTTTTTTAACTGAAAGTAAGGAGCGACATTAAAACTTAAAACAAACAGAAATTACTCCGTATATGAAATGGGTTGTCCCCTCCGCAATCCCTCGCTCTTTACGCTAAAGCTTTTAATTGTTTTAAAAAGTAGAATTGTGGCAAAGAGTCAAACTTTAGCGTAAAGAGCGAGGGATTGCAGAGGGGACAACCCATTTCATATACGGAGTAATTTCTGTTCGTTTTAAGTTTTAATGTCGCTCCTTACTTTCAGTTAAAAAAACTAGTTTTTTTTATTTAATTTCTGAACGTTTTTGAATTAATGCATGTTTGATTTTGGCTCTCCGCACATAAATTATTAAAATGAAATTTGTATATTAATTCTTTTTTTGGCTAAATGGCTTTCTCTTAGTTTTGATCAGACGATTTTGTGAAATAAGGGGTGGGGAAGGAGGCCTAGTTGCCCTCCAATTTCTCGGTTACTTAAAAATCTAACTAGAAATTTTAATTTTTAACGAACGTTTTTATTAGTAAAAAATATACGTAACTTAAGAATTAACTTACGTACAGGCACGTACGCAGGAATTTTTTTCGGGGGGGGGGGCAAAACCTTCGAAAAAGCAGATATAAAGTAGCACTTTTTTATTTAGTAATGCAAAAAGCAGGTATATCGGAAAATACAGATCCTGTAGTATTGTAGCGGATGGGGGGGGGGGAAGAAGACTGAAGCCTCAACAGTATGTTTTAGGCTCAGGTTATGTTCATAGCGATTTAGAACCAGTGATTAATCTATTATATCCCTCTGAAAGGGAAATTTTAGGGTTAACAGTGCAATATGGATTCTGTGGGGGGTAGTTCTTTTATTGCAAAAACTTAGATTTTAATGAAAAATGATAGTCTCCAAAATTGATCCATTAAAAGCTGTACTTTATCCTGAAAGGGGGGGGGGAATAAACGCCCTAATATATAGGATAATTCTATTTTGCTGTGGAAAGCAAACTCTCTTTACAAAAAAAAATAACAGCACAATTGCTAATTACTTCAAAGAGGGCAAAAAGTTAGACAGAAAATGGGTTAATAATTGGGCAGTGACTTGACCGGATAATGGCATGCTGTAAAATCCCCAAAAAAGGCTTCACACATATATCTAGATTCTTAATAAATGTCCTACTTTTGCCAGAAATCCCAAGAAACCATGGGGAAATTAAACATTTCAAAAAGTTTTTTTGGGGGCGGGCCCGAAGGCCCCCACCCTGCGTACGTTCCAGCTTACGTAACACACTTTTATATTCTTATATTTTTATTATGTTTACTAGGGGGTTTGTACCCTCGTCATTACCTCGCTCTTTACACTAAATCGTAAGTTTTGTCCCAATTCTTTAAGAATGACCCCTGAATTAGAAAGGCCGCAGAATAAATAGTTGAAATTACTAAAAATACTTTAGCATAAAGAGCGAGGTATTAATCTCCTCCTAAATACCTTGCTCTTTATGCTAAAGTATTTTTAGAACCCCTCATATGCGTAATAATCTCTGTTAGTGTTACGTTTCAATGCTACTCCTTACTTTCAATTGAAAAAACGTTTTCATGTTTATTTTTTCTTTGTTTTTTTTTATAGTAATGTTAGAAAATCCTGCGCCCTTTTCATTGAATTTTTCTTCCCCCATGACATATTCCTCGAAGGAAAGATCCTCCCACGTAGCCCCTTCCCCTCAACCCCACCCCTTAAACCAAAACAGCCCCCTGAAAACGTCTGTACACTTCCCAATAACCATTACTGTATGTAAACACTGGTCAAGGTTTGTAAATTGCAGCCCCTCCCCCAGGGATTATGGGGGAGTAAGTCATTCTTAAAGACATAGTTATTATGGTTTTCGATTATGTGAAACAAAATGGCTATCTCAAAATTTTGATCCGTTGACTTTGGGAAAAAATGAGCGTGGGAGGGGGCCTAGGTACCCTCAAATTTTTTGGTGACTTAAAAAGGGCACTAGAACTTTTCATTTCCGTTAGAATAAGCCCTCTTGTGACATTCTAGGACCACTTGGTCGATACGATGACCCCTGGAAAAAAAAAACAAAAAAAAACAAACAAATAAACACGCACCCGTGATTTGTCTTCTGGCAAAAAATACAAAATTCCACAGTTTTATAGCCAGGAGCTTGAAATTTCTACTACAGGGGTTCTCTGATACGCCGAATGCGATGGTGTGATTTTCGTTAAGATTCTATGACTTTTAGGGGGTGTTTCCCCCTATTTTCCAAAATAAGGCAAATTTTCTCAGGCTCGTAACTTTTGATGACAAAGACTAAATTTGATGAAACTTATATATTTAGAATCAGAATAAAAATCTGATTCTTTTGATGTATCTTTTAGCATCTAAATTCCGTTTTTTAGAGTTTCGTTTACTATTGAGCCGGGTCGCTCCTTACTACAGTTCGTTACCACGAACTGTTTGATATTTGGTCGCAAATCCCATCAATGTAGAAAACTGTTTTATTATATAAACTGTCTTGTGTTTTCAGTCTGTATTTTACAACAAACGATCTTAGGCGTAAATACTAAGCATTTAGTAAATCGATGATGCATTAAAAAAAATTCTTATAACTTCTTAGAAGTTGCACACTTGCTTATTGACTGACCAAATTTTGTAGTTCACTCTGAAAAATTTAACTCTTTGGCCAAGAGCCAACGACGAAAAGGCACAAAGAGCCAAATCTCTATCACCTCAAACACATATCCTGCTTGACAGTTTGACACTGAACTAAAGTACCAACTGTTATGCGGAACTTGAATTGCTAAAAGCTATTTTGCCTTAAAGCGTAGTTACTCGGTAGTCTACGTTAAGTTTTTAAACTCATAGAGGGTAATGAAAAGGTATCAATAAAAAACTATTCAAATCCTGGCCAATTTGTTATGATGACGATAAAGACTTTAGGTACTCCCCTCAAGTATCTGACCTACAGTTGTGGGAGAAAAAATGTAGATCCTCTTGCTCCAACTTCTCAGACTTCAGAAATTATCTTTTTTTCTTAGAATTCCTCATGAAAATAACAGCATTTTTATTTTAAATGAAAATAAAAACGAAAAATCCAAACGTTGATATTGAAAAATACATTTTTCCCTTTCCTTCCATTTTTGTGAAATGACCCCTCTTACTCCGTTCAGGAGACGCAAATACAAATCCATTTCCGTTTTTTGTTGTTGTTGTGCCAGCTACTTCAAAACGTCAGTTAGAACGACGAGTTATGAAAAGTTACTTTTTAGTAACTTACTTTTTTTGAACCGAGAATGTAGCTCAAAAATTTTTTATCATGGTCACCATGAAGGATTAAATTACTCCCCTCAAGGGTTTAAAAAAACTGTAAATCTTCTTGCCCCAACCTACTAAATTTTAAAGATTACCTTATTTAGAATTTCTGGTGGGAAAAAAAAATTTGGGAGGAACCTCCGAATCGACACCCTTTGTTCGTACGACACAAAAAGACGAATAACTATACAAATTGGAGCTACGTCTGACACAATAAGGATGGATACGGTGCAAAATTGAAATAGCACCCATTCATATTTGAAACAGTGATGGTCGGGGACTCAAATGATTAAACGGTTTTGTTTTGTCTTTTATTGTCCTTCCTTCAAAAGGGGTATAGATTTCGGATGGTGCAACTTCAGTTCTGGTCTTAGCAAGGTGTGGGAGTTGTCAACATTACTCACGTTAATTTTTCTCGTTTTGAGTTTGACTCGGTAATTATTTTTAATTTCGGTTCGTTTTGGGTTTCATTTATTTATTGATGGTCATTTGTGGTGGTGCTACGCTCGGAAAATTGTTTGACTTCATTTCTGCTCATTTTTGGTTTAATGAAGCTGTATTTTATGTATTAATGTATTTTATGTATTAATTAATGTATTTTATGTTTCTTCTGTAAGAACGCATGTTTGGCTTGCTATTTGTATATTGAAAAAACATTTTCAGCAAATTTTAATCGTAACACAAATATAATTGTTTAATTCAGTTGTATGCCTCCTCAAGTTGACCGGAAAAATGAAGTTATTACATTTTCCAAAAAATTCCTTCTATGCTCTTTGATTTTCTTAATACGCTTACACTATTTGATTTTCTTAAATTGTAAAAGCGAAATAAGCAATGATTATAAACCGAAAAGTTTCAACTTAATACCCCAATCTCTTCTTGAGATATTGCTGAGGTTCCTTTGGCAACCATATAGACAGTACCTTTTAATATAGTTTTAAACCATAATGGATACATTTCATGACCGTGGAGGGTTGGTATACCCAATATTCCAAGAGACATAGCTGCTGCACTCTGAGACATAGGACTGCTGCTTGTCCTCCAGTCACTTTGATGCTTAAAAAGGCCACTAGAACAATTAATTTCCAATCAAATTAGTTCCGTTTAAAGTTTCAGTGATATTGCTAGCTATCATGGATTGGTGCTGCCTATAATATTACGTATATGTCATTTTATATATATATATATATATCTATCTATATATATAAAAATAAGTTGTCTGTCTGTGTGTCTGTCTGTGGATCAGGTGACGTCATGTTTCTGTGTCAGCTGACGTCATGAAGTTAGTTGTCGTCATTTTTGCTATGACGGTGACGTCATTAAAGATATTTAAGACATATATGTTCACGTAGAAATCTATTAATGTTTAAGTTTAAAATGACTGATGAACGTACAATGGCAAAAGCCGATGAAGATGCTGAAAGAGTCTATGCCAAAAAACTTGCTGCTGATAGAGAAAGTCAGAAAAGAAAGCGTGCCGAGGAATCAAAAGAACAGCAAGGAAACAGGCTTGAGGCTAAAGAACGCAAAACCGCGCAGTTAGATGAAGATCCACCTGGACAGCGAGAGTCAAAACATATCAAAACTGAAAATGATAGCGATGATGATTGGGTTTGGGATTTTGACTCGGATAAGGTCATCAATGCCTACCAGATTTTAGTTAAAAAACAAAGGTTCGGCGATATGTATTTCATAGTGAAGCTGAAAAATAAAGAAGAAAAAGAAAACTGAAAAAAGAAAAAATGTAAAAAACTAAAAAATACTAAAAAGAAAAAACACTCAAAGAGAAATTACAGACCGGGACACAAATGACGACCGGGACAGAGGGAATATAAATAACGACCGGGACACTCAAAGAGAAATTACAGACTGGGATACCGGGACACAAATGACGGCCGGGACACAGGGAATATAAATGACGACCAGGACACAGGTATTTAAGAATATCGTTCAAAGACAAATTTTTAATTGTAAGAAGACCGTTGAAAGAGAAATTTCTAATTGTAAAATGACTGAAGAACCTACAATGGCAACGGTACCACCATCGAAGTAGATAACCAGTGGGTTGTTCCATATTCCCCATTAGTGCGAAACGTCAACCCCAAGTCAAATTCGTGCATTGTTTGGCATCATTTTAACAACTTGCTCTCCATCAGCTCCTACAGAGTTATGGGAAAAATATAAGTCAAAAATGTCCGAAGATATACTCCATCGAAAACAGTTAGAGACATCAGATATGACTTTTGATTTTACATCAGAAATTTATAACTACACTTTAGTTATTATAGAAGATTTGTGCGTACGTATGGCAAACAAACCTCTTCAGGATTTGGGAATGCCTTCACCTAACCGTATCGCTGCTGTTTCGACATGTGTAGAATTGGATCGTGAAAAAAGTACAGTACGAATGATCTATTGTCGTATGTACAAAATAACATTTCCAAGTTAACGTCGGAACAAAAAGACATTTATGATACGATAGACTCAATTTCAGGACGTATACAACTACCTGCTGATTTCTGTAATTTAGTGACGTCCAAAAATTAATTGATTGAAAAAGTATTTCCGAATATTCTAAAAAATTATAAAAATAATAAATGGCTAAGTGAAAGAGCGATTCTCGCACCCAAAAATATAGACGTCCACGAAATCAACAATATTGTTTTGACCAAGATTCGAGACCCGGCAGTCCTTTACAAGTCAGTCGACACAGTTTTGGAACCAAATGAAGCGGTCAATTATCCATCTGAATTTTTAAATTCCATAGATCTTCCAGGGTTTCCACCACACGTGCTACAACTAAAATAGGCGTACCAATAATACTTTTAAGAAATATCAACCCACCAAAGCTTTGCAATGGCACGCGACTTGCCGTAAAAAAAATAATAGAGGCCACAATCTTGACAGGGCCTTTTGAGGGTGAGGCTGTTCTTATTCCTCGCATTCCCATGATTCCAACGGATCTGCCTTTTCAATTTAAAAGATTGCAATTCCCAATTCGATTAGCATTTGCAATCACCATTAACAAAGCTCAAGGTCAATCATTAGAAAAATGTGGTATAGATCTTAATACTGATTGTTTTTCCCATGGACAATTTTGCGTTGCATGTTCGAGGGTCGGTAAACCTGACAATCTATTTATATGCAGCGACAATTGGACAGCGAAAAATGTTGTATATTCGCAAGTTTTACGCAGTTAATTTGTATTGTATCTACCTATCTATCTATCTATATAAAAACGAGTTGTGTGTATGCATGTTTGTTTGTTTGTAAAAAGAGCGTTTGCATATGACGTCATTACTAGTGCATGCGGCTTTGTATATGCACAGACAATGGGAAAGCCAAGAATGTTGTATATTCGCAATTTTTACGTAGTTTAACTCCTGCAGACGAAATGAATGCTTGCCTGAAAAATTCTAATTTATGGGCACACGTAAAAATATTAAAATTAACTACAAATATGCGTGTCCGATTGCAAAACGACGACTCTGGTCAAACATTTTCAGATCAATTGCTGGCAATTGGAAACGGAAAGCTCCCAGTAGTGGGAAAGCCAAAAATGTTGTATATTCGCAATTTTTTAGTACTTTGAAACACATATATAAATCTATCTATATTCACAGGTGGGACACAGGGACACAACTACAATGGCGCGTAACTAATATGGCGCGTAACGACTTACGCGCGCGGGGGGGCTTGGGGGGGTGCGAAGCACCCCACCAACTAGGTGTTGGGGTGGCGCGAAGCGCCACCCCAACAGCTAGTATATATATATATATATATGTATATATATATATATATATATATATATATATATATATATATATATATATATATATATATATATATATATATATATATAGTTTTTCGTCTAATTGAAACGTTCCTTGAAAATTTCCCTTTAGTACCCACAGAGCTATTAGTTAAAGTAAATGTACTAGTAGTAATAATAATACATACATAGTGCCTTATGGCTTGTTCAACTCTTAATTGTCTAACCTAAAAATGTAAGCCGTTCTTGAGATTTTACCTTTTGAAAATCTACATACACATAGTTTGTTGTGATTTAGTTCAATATTTGCCTAAATAGCCCTCCAAAGTTTCATATTAATACCCTTAGCTAGCGTAGTAGCTATAGTCGTAATAGCAGTAGTAGCATTAGCAGAAGTATGCATATAGCGCCTTTGGTTTCTTCAACATCCCGTTCAACACATGCTTAAAGTTTTGATTTAATACAATCAGCCATTTCTGAAGCATTGCTGATACGTCCTCTTGACAATCTGTTGGGGCATAATGATTTTCAGATTAGTTCAATACAGTTTCAATGTTTCCCAAATGTTTTGGCTTAATGCCCTTAGATTTAGTAGCAGCAGTAAAAGTACCAGCAGTAATAGTAGTAGCAGTAGTAGTAGTTTCAGTAAAATTAATAGAGGTAGTCTTACAATTAGTGGCAGTAGTAGCAGTAACATCAGCAGTAATAATAGTAGGAGAAGTACTAGTATAAGCAGAAACAAGTGCAATAGGATGCAAATAATGTCTCTTGGTTAGTTCAACACCCCCCGCAACAAGTCCTGTGATTTTCAACTAATAAAACTGTTATCAAATTTTTGCAGATACGCCCTTTCAACCACGTTTATACAGACGGTGTATTATGATTCAGCTTATATTTGACCCTCATAATTCCCTGAAAATTTCACCCACTTTTAGAAAAAGTTGTAATAGCTGTAGTCAGAGTAGTTGTATTAGTAATAATAGAAGTAGTATTAGCAGTAATAGCACTAGTACTGGTAACAAAAGTAGTATTAACACATTGCTTTTTGGTCACTTAAACCTTCCTCTCATCATGTCCCGGAAGTTTCAATTTAATGCAATTAGTCGTTACTTTTTCATTGCGGATACGTCCTTTTGATTGCCTTTATATTAGTATAATTCTTTAAATTTTTATCTTAATGCTCTTAACCTTACAAGTAGTTGCTATAGAATTAGTTGTTGAAGTAGCAGTAGCAGTAGTTAATGTAGAAGTGGTAGCAGTAGTAATATTAGCCATAGCATGCGTATATTGCCTTTTGGTAAATTGATCTTCCCCTTTAAGCATTGATGCCGGAGTCGGTTTTGTCATAAACGTTTTATCAGTACCACCTGGTGCATCCCAGGGGAGGATTTCTCCAACTTTGTTATCGACACAATGCATTATCGTATCATAAATGTCTTTTTGCTCAGACGTTAATACATATGTATATGTATATGTATATATATGTATATATATATATATATGTATTTATGTAAGCCCTATAGATAGGTAGAGTAGCTCCATAGGAGGCTTAGGCCAAGTAGGACCTTGTCCCAGTGGGGCCCATAATAGAAACTGGGAAACCCTCCCCTGGGGGTCATAATTTCAGGTGGAGGAGGAAGAAGGCCCCTCAAATGTACACTCAGCAGGGCCAACTGCCGTGTTCACGCGTCAGATGAGTTACAAACCTTCTCCCAGTAATGGGTTAAATTGCATGGTGAAGCAGAACACCACGTGGGAGGATCCTCTATAGGAGGACAACTGCGGCAGGGCGTAAGATCCAGATTTATGGACAACGGCCTCTGTAAAGGGCTGCCTCGACCCTTTCGGGGTACCTGCAAGACTGGGAAACTTGCGGTCAATTTTTTCCACTTGAGGAGTGGCGCCCCTCGAGGAAATTATAGCCTAGTAAACAACACAGCACTTGTACGGGATTCTGATTATTGGATAATTTTCTGGGCTTGGTTTGTTTTGATGGGCGTTTTCGGGCTGAAAAACCTCTTCCTAGCTAATTTATCTACTATGGGCTGCCTCCCCGTAGTAGCATAATATTTGTAGGCATGAATATATAATGAGTCGGAGGTAATAGGCTTGGGACTGTCTGTGCAGGATTTCGACTCTTGTTGATAGAAGAGCATCGCCAAGTGCTGAAAACCATGTTGTGACCAAGATGGGCCCAGGATTGCACAAAGCCTCCAACTTACTGGAGGTCCCAGGGACTTCTTGCTGTCCGGTTCTAAGCCGGCTTAAGCGCTTCGGTGTAGACTTGAGAAGATATGTTGGTCCCCATCCTGCACTGGTATCCGGGATCACTGCTTTTCTTGAGGCCAAAATAATTTCAAAGATTTAAAGAACATGAAAATTGGAACTTGGAATGTTACGACGTTAAAAAATGACTATCGCATCGACATTTTGACTGACGAATTCAGACGGTTTGAACTGGATTTATTAGGAGTTTCAGAAACTCATATCCCAGGGGTAGGAAGCATGAAATTAGGTGACATAGAATTTGTTTACTCAGGAAGGAAGGATGGGGTACATAGACAGGGAGTAGGGCTCATGATGAATAAGGAAGCTGCTAAGTCTTGTTTAGGCTGGGAAGGTATTAATAATAGAATACTAATTGCTCATTTTATGACTAAAAAGTTTAGGGTATCAGTTATAGTAGTATATGCCCCCATTGAACCAACTGATGGAGATACTAGTGACTCAGATGAATTTTACTTACAGTTACAGGAGCAAATAGACAGGGTACCAGGTAGAAATATGGTGTTTTTGCTAGGAGATTTTAATGCCCAGGTTGGTAGAAATAGGGATAGATGGTATCCTAGCCTAGGTAATTTTGGTGTAGGAAAAGAAAACAGTAATGGCTATAGGCTTTTGCAATTTTGTAGGTATAACAACCTAGTTATAACCAATACGGTGTTTGGTCACAAAATGGCCCATAAGTTGACATGGTATTCACGTGATGGTAAGACAGCAAACCTTATTGATTATGTTATTGTAAACAGAAGACTAGCAGGATCAATACAAGATACTAGGGTGTATAGGAGTGCCGTTATTGATGTTAAAAGTAAAGATCACCATCTAGTAGTGTCTAAGGTTAATTTAAAGCTGAAATTTCGGAAGAGTAACTCCCTCCCGGAAAGTTATGATGTTGGTAGACTTCAGGATGAAAATTTGAGAAAAAAATTCCAGGAACAGTTGAGTACTAAACTTGAGGGTTTAAAATTTGACAATGTGGAAGATGGATGGAATAATTTCAGAAAAACAATTTGTGAAGTTGCTGATGGTGTCCTAGGGAAGAGTGCTAAGACAGCAACTAGGAATATTAGTGAAAAAGCTTTAGGTTTAATAGAGAGTAGAAGGGGTTTGTATAAGAATTATCTGAGCGATAGGTCGTATGAAAACAAAAGGAATGTAAAGAAAGTGGAGAAAGCATTAAAATATGAACTAAGGAGATGTGAAATGGAGGCGATGGATAAAATTGCTGAGGATCTGGAAGATGCGGCTAGACGGCATAATAGTAAAATATTATACTGGCATGTTAATAAATTGAAAGGGAGTAGCCGATCCGGACTAGTCCCAGTTAAAGATAGAAATGGGGTCACAATTAGTGATAAGGAAAAAGTTAAAGAAAGATGGGTGGAACATTTTGAGAATGTGCTAAACCGAGATACAGTTGCAGGAAAAGATATAGATGAAAATGAAAAAGTTTGTGATACCTTGGATGTGAAGGAAGATTTGTTTAGTGAGGAAGAATTAGCGACAGTACTAGAAGGATTAAAAAATAATAAGGCCCCAGGTGCTGATAGTATGATTAATGAGTTCCTTAAATATGGTGGCTCTGAGGTTAGGAATAAGCTACTGAAGATTATGAACATGATTTTTGAAAAAGGGGAAGTACCCAATGATTTTAGGAAAACCTTAATTAAACCACTGTATAAGAAAGGTGACAAGAGTGAATGTCGGAATTATCGAGGCATTAGTCTGGTCTCTGTAGGTAGCAAATTACTGAGTAATATGATACTTTTTAGACTGAGACATGCTGTAGACAAAGTTTTAAGGGAAGAACAATGCGGTTTTAGAAAAGGTAGAGGATGTGTCGACCATGTTTTCACTCTTAGGTTAATAATTGAGAAGTCCCTTCGTTGTCAAACACCTTTGGTCCTTAGTTTTATCGATTATGAGCAAGCTTTCGATTCTGTTGATAGAACAGCGTTAACAAAGGTCTTATCGTTATATGGTATACCAGAAAAATACATTAAAGTGATTTGCGCTATGTACGAGAATAATACTGCTGCGGTTAAGGTAGGAAATGAGGTTAGCAACTGGTTTTGTATTAAATCAGGAGTTAAGCAGGGTTGTGTTCTATCCCCCTTTATATGGATCATTTTGATGGACTTCGTCTTAAGGAGCACAGGAAAGGCAATTGGAGACCATGGAATCAAATGGGGAGGAAGAACGCTCCTGGACTTAGATTATGCTGATGATTTAAGCATATTAGATGAAAGTGTGAGCAAAATGAATGAATTTTTAGAGGTTTTACGAGTTCAGGGTGCTAAAATAGGCTTGAAAATTAATGTTAAGAAGACTAAGTCACTAAGGTTAGGAATAAGTGAAGATGAACAGGTGACCTTAGGTAACGAAAAGATTGATCAGGTTGGGAGCTTCAGTTACCTTGGTAGTATTATTAGTAAAGATGGTGGGAGCAGTGAAGATGTTAAAAGTAGAATAGCTAAAGCTCAAGGTGTTTTTTCACAGTTAAAAAAAGTTTGGAAGAATAGAAAGATAAGCCTACAAACCAAGATTAGAATATTGGAAGCTACAGTGATGACAGTGGTCAAATATGGCTCTGAAGCATGGACACTCCGAAAAGCAGATGAAAATTTACTAGATGTTTTCCAGAGAAATTGCCTACGGATTGTTCTGGGTACCCGGCTGACTGACCGTATTTCAAACAGTAGGTTGTACGAAAAGTGTGGTTCAATCCCGCTTTCTGGGGCTATAATGAAAGAAAGGTTGAGATGGCTAGGCCACGTTCTACGGATGAAGGATGACAGATTACCGAAGATTGTCCTTTTTGGCCAACCGTCTGGGGCTACACGGAAAGCAGGTCGTCCTTGTCTGGGTTGGGAGGATGTCATAAATAAGGATTTAAAGGAAATGGGAACTTCCTGGGAGGGTGTAAAGAGGGAGGCTTTAAATAGATTAGGTTGGAGGAGGAGCGTGCGTAGCTGTGTTGGCCTCAGGCGGCTTGGTGCTGCAGTGAGTTATTAGTAGTAGTATTAGTAGTTTAAGCATTCTCTGAAAGCTCCAACTTAATAGTAGTGACCCCTCCAAAGTTTCTATGAGGCTCATAGGGAGTGTAAAAGTGGAGTAGCTAGTCCCTCAAGACGTTATTACCACACCTGCAAACACTAAAGTGCAACTGTAACGGTATAGTACATATATGTCAGAGAGAATGTTTTCTAATAGATGCAGATGCATTTTGTGCAATAAGGAGGGTATACTTTGGTTGTTATGCTATTGGGTTAGTTTACCCTTGGTTGTTACATAATAGGCTGTGTTTACTTTTGGTTGTTACGTAATAGGACTTGTTTCCACTAGTCAAGCAGAAGAAGTTTTATTAAGACATTTTTCTTTAAGATCTTTTTCAAAAAGTTTCAAGCCATTCCAAAACCTTTTTTAAGACGTTTTTCTTCAAGACGTTTTTCAAGAGATTAATAAAACTTTTTTCTTCATGACGTTTCAAGACATTTAAAGAGATTTTAAACAAATTTTTGTTCAAGACATTTTTCAAGACATTTCAAGACGTTTTTAAGACGTTATTCATCGAGATATTTTTCAGAATTTCTTGGGTTGTTATGCAATAGGGGAATGTTGACTTAGGTTAAGGATGACGTAATCGAGCGTGAATTGCTTCTTCAGGGAATGCGCCACTGTACGGCATTGCTGTCTCTGAAACTTGAGGCTAAATATGTGTTTTTATGATATTTCTAAATCAATTAACTATCTCAGAATTTTCACACAATAGCATTTTGTCTTCTTTTTTTCTAGAATTGCTGTTTTGCGTCATACAATGGCTGGAAATTGCGCATTGCGGTGGGACAGTCTTTTTGGCTAAAATGAGTGTCTATGTAAACCGTTGTTCTATAAGACTACCTGCAACTGTGAAAACGAATGCGCTACCGTTCGACATCACTGTCTCTGAAACTTGAGACTCAATATGCGTTAAGTTTTTTTTTATTTCTAAATCAATTGACTATCTCAGAATTTCTACAGAAAATCATTGTGTTGCGAGAGCAACACTTTGGTTTTGTAAAATTTTTTTCCTATGCCACCGATCTCAGCTTATTCCTGGAAAATGGTAACGGTATAACCTGTGCGGTTTTTACAGAAAGTCTGGACCTCAGGCCGGATTGATGAATATGATATTACATTTTGGAAAGCTCCGCAGAACTCTTGCCTGGGGTGAAAAGGGTGTTTTTTGCTTTTCCACGAGCCAGAGCCTATGTTGTGCTAAGTGAAGTGGAGTTATATAGCCTACGTCAGAGAGGAGTATCTGAAGTTATGCAGTCAAGCTTTCGCTTTATCAAACCATGTTTCTGCTTTCGAGTGGAAAGCTCCGTTCTAGCAAACAAGCAGGCAGGCACCACTTTCAGATTGAAGATGGATTAAAATCTATAAGTGTTAAATATACGCGGCAGTTACCCGGCCCCATGGCCAATATATCTTCTTTGAGTGATAAATAGAAAAATTTACAGAAGCAAAAGTTTGGCATCTTCCCACTGGTCCGAAAGTGCTGCCATCTATTGTTTCTACCCATTTCTATTCGTGATTTCAGATGAGTTTATCATCCGTTTTTTTCAGACTAGGGATTGCGGTAGAGAAATGGTATCGGGTTTGCCTAATAAACTTTAAGAGTTCTCTCATTACTAAAAAAAATTGGAGCTTATCCTTTGCGTCTTTCTAAGTGGTGACGTTAGAAAGTCAAATACGGCAAAAAAAAATCAACTTTTGAATATAGACGGATAGAATTTTTTCGACGGCAATCGATAGCTCTTGATCAGCTGATATAAGTATATGACATCCATTTTTTGGTACAAAAATTACTTCATGAGGTATACCAGTTTGAAAGTTTCAAGGGGTTGACAACTCCGGTTGTAAGGCCCACACTGAAACGAAATCTAGGCAGATGCAAATTGTGAGACATATAGAGAAATTGTAGGCAACACACGTCTGTTGGGTAATAATCACTTTCGGCAATGAGGGGCTAGCAATTTTAGAATAGATAAAAAGGGAATAGTTGTGGCAAAAGTCAAAGTCATGGCCAATTGTAGAAAAAGCCAAGACAGATTGTCCAATGAAATGGGCATCAAGTGCAAGGTAAATTTTACCCCTTTGATTGCCGTTGTTACTGTCTTCCACTTATGCTACACCTCTCATGAATGTCGCTCCACAATGCCAAACTAGAGTCAACCTGTTGAGGTTCTACCTTGCCTTTTCGCAATTATAATTGCCAAATTGACAATTGTCGATTATAACTAACTGACGAAGGCAAATTGTTTATATATAGTCCAATTTGCCTATATATAGTCAGATATTGTCATTATATCCATACTTTGAGCAGTGGGCATGGGCTAGATGGGATGAGGGTCTGACTGTCTGGTATTTATTAGTTAATTTAAAGAATTTGTAACACCTTGGTTCGTGGCTTGTTTAGAGCAATGGTCAGTACGAGCCACGGCATCAGGCATCCGTGCCTTTGAGCAATGAACATGGGCGTAAAAACACTATATTGTTGGTATACACTTGGTTCCAGTGGTAAGACATGTAGGAGACTTGTAAGTAATAATCTGCTGTTAGGCTACAGTCAACTTCAGCGACGAGGGGTTTGCGTTATTTGTTTCCGGTGAACTTGATGCCTATCACAGGAGAGGGACTTATAAGTATGAATCGGTTCACTTTGGGCGAGAAACGGCTGTTAGCTCATAATCATCTTTGGCAATGAGGGGCTTGCCACTTTTGCTAGTTGGTGTGTCTTTTATTTGTTTTTGGTGCATTTGATGGTTAAACCAATTTCGTTCCAGTGGTAAGACATGTAGGGGACTTGTAAGTAATAATCGGCTGTTTGGCTACAATCCTCTTCAGCGATGAGGGGTTTGCAACTTTTGCTAGTTGGTGTACCCATTTATTTGTTTCCGGTGAACTTGATGTCTATCACGGGAGAGGGACTTGTAAGTAAGAATCTGTTCACTTTGGGCTAGAAATTTGTGCAAATTGGTGCACATTGTATTCGATCTCTTTAAACCTGACAGAATTAAGTGTTTACGCAACGGGTACAAATGATAATGTAAAACAATGAGGTAGTTTCTTAATAATTCGTGTCATCTATGGTATTTTAATCCTGAAAGTTACGGATAGCTTTATAATACCAACCAGATTATATAAGATATTGTTCCAGGTTTTCATCCGTCCCGATGTCTACGATTGAAAAGGACAAAGTTCAACTGGCTGCAAAGTCAATTTAGTCCCTTCTTTCGATACTATTCTGTTTTTGTTTTTTCAACGCTGAGGAATAGCCTTTGATCATGTGATTACTCATCGATAGCGAAAAAACAAAACCAAAGTGTTACTCTCGCAACACTTTAGTCGGCAAAGACGGACAAAGGTTGCCGCAACACTTTACGTTGCCCGGGCAAAATAGGCCTAGTTTTGGTCTTCTTTTGGGTAGAATTGTTGTTTTGTATCGCAATTTGGCTGAACTACTGCTTTGCTGTGGGACAGTCTTTTTGGCTAAAATAAATGTCCATGTTAGCCGTTTATTTTTTAGGATTACCTGCAGTTTTTTAAAGAAAATACGCCAGCACACGCATTACTGTCTCTGAAACTTAAGACTCAATATGGGCATAGTTGTTTGATAATTCTAAATCAATTAATTATATCAGAATTTTCGCGCAGTAGCTTTTTGGACTTCTTTTGGCAAGAATTGTTGTTTTGCACATCTGATGACTAAAAATACCACTTTTGTGTGGGACAGTCTTTTGACTAAAATAAATGTCTATGTTAATTGTTTATTTTATAGACTCACCCGCAACTTTAAAAACGAATGCGCTACGATACGACATTACTGCCTCTGATAAGAGAGCAGAGAGGGCTAGCTGCCCTTCAGTCCCTTTTGAATTTTAAAAAAGAAACTAGAACTTTCCATTCCCAATGGTAAAAGCCCCCTCCGAAGTTTATACAATAATCTTTTCCGAAAAAATCATATTTGCCCCCAGGGTATAATTTAAAACACCTACACCTAGGTATGGGGGGAGGGGATTTAATGGAAACTCGGGAAATTTTCTTATTTGATCGTTCGTCTATTTTGAATAAAATGACTATCTAAAAAAATTTTGCTATCTAATACTTGAATTATATTTAACAAAACGGCTGTCTCAAAATTTTTATCACATGCGTTTGGGGAGAAAAGGGCGATGGGGGCTAGTAGCCCAGGTGATACTTTTCACTCTTATAAAGTGAACCAAAAATTTCAGTTTCCAATCAAATTAGCCCCCTCTGAAGCTTATACCAGTACCCCTGTCCCAATAGCCATATATACCGCCAAGACATTACTTACAACAACTTCCCTCGGGTTCTGGGGTGTTGTATCAACTTAGGAGTATTTAATATCTAAACTTTAGACTATTTTTAATAGATAGTTATGTCAACATTTTTATCAGATGCATTTGGGGTAAAAAGGGCGTGAAGGGTGGGGGCTATTTGCCATTCGATCACTTCTGTCTCTTAATAAAGGAATTAGAATTTTCAATCTCTAATCATTTGAGCCCTTCCGAAGTTTATACGACCTTATCTTTCATAAGAACCTTATATGCTCCCGGGACAAAAGTTAAAGACCTTCATCTGGGTTCTGTAGGGGGGGGATATGTTGGCCTCAAAGTTTTTTTTATCAGATCGTTGGACTATTTCGAATAAAAAAGCCATCTTAAAATTTTGATCGGATGTATTGTGGGAAAAAATGTAGATGGGGAGAGGTTAGATGCCCTTCGATCAGTTTTAACTCTTAAGAAAGAAACTAGAGCCTTCAATGACCAATAAAATGAGCCCACCCCCCTTCCATAAGAACTTACATGCCCCAGGGGCATAAATTAGAATACCTTCCCCCGGGCTGTGGAGGGTTGTATCAACCTCTAAGTTTTCGTTATCTGATATTTGAACTTTTTTTTAACAAATTGGAGGGAAAAGAACGTGAGGGGCTAGTTGCCCTCCAATCTCCTTCGACACTTGAACTAGAACTTTCAATTTAAAGTCAAATGAGCCCCCTCTGAAGTTTAGACGAGCACCCCTTCCATAAGAACTATATACATCCCCATGGCACAATTTACAACGCCGACACCAGGCTCTGGGGTGTCGCATTGAATTCGGAGGTTTTGTTATCTGATCTTTGAACCATTTTAAACAAAGGGACTATCTAAAATATTTTATCAAATGTATTTGAAAAAAGGGCTTGGGGTTGCTAGGTCTCCTCTGATCACTTTTGACTCTTTAAATGATTATTACAGGTTCCAACTATCAATCGAAGGAACCCCCTTCAAAGTTTATTACGACCACCCCTTCCATATGAAGTGCCTCTGGGCATTTTTAGTTTTTAAAATAAGGAAATAATATTCTGGCCTTTATACTTCCCTAACATAAAAAAGACACAGAGGCATCATGAATCCTACTCCATGCCTATCTACCCCATCGTTTCTGCCTGACTAAATAAGTTTTATCCAGTTTCTGTTATAAATCTCCTAATTCAATGTTTCATACTACTCATAAATGAGTCTTTTGAAATCCCCCAATAAGTCCAATTCGAAACGTCCGAATTTTTCAGTCATAGCGTGAATACAATATTACACTAGTCACTATTTAACATTGTTACATTTCAAATCACAATTTTCATATTCTTTAAATTATTGATGATAATATGACCTCAGGAAAAGAAATGGACAAGATATGTTTATCCAGGTTGTCATATTAATCTTTATATATATATATATATATATATATATATATATATATATATATATATATATATATATATATATATATATATATATATATATATATATATGTACATATATATATATATATATATATATATATATATATATATATATATATATATGTATATATATATATATATATATATATATATATATATATATATATATATATATATATATATATATATATATATATATATATATATATATATATATGTATATATATATATATATATATATATATATATATATATATATATATATATGTATATATATATATATATATATATACATATATATATATATATATATGAGAGAGAGAAAGACTTTTATTTTAAAAAAGACTTTGACAGCGCGTGGCACCGAATTAGCGCTTTACGTCGGGTGCTACAGTCAGATAAAACTTGTCAAAAAAAAGAAGGAAAAACACAGACACAGACACACAACGTCATACAGACACTTGTCAGGTTGAAAAAAAAAAAAAAAAAACAAGAGCTAAGAGCTCATATGGCACTTGTGACGAGGCAAGAAGAGCTAAGAGCCAAGAGCTCATATGGTATGAGCTCTAAAAAAATTCTAACAACCAATAGATCGATTTAAAAGGAAAATCAGAGGCTTAATGCCGGTCGGCATTTAAAATGAGAGCTCTGAATCACGATGTCCTTCTAAATATCATAATTCATTAAGATCCGATCACCCATTCATAAGTTATAAATACCTTATTTTTTCTAATTTTTTCTCTCCCTTTAGCCCCCCAGATAGTCGAATCTGGGAAAACGACTTTATTAAGTAATTTGTGTAGCTTCCTGACATACCTACCAATTTTAATCGTCTTAGCACGTGCATAAGCACCGAACTCCCCTAAACGATGAACCCCCACCCCAACTCCCCCAAAGAGAGCGAATCCAGTACGGTTACGGCAATCACGTATCTACGGCATTTGCTCATTCTATCCACCAAGCTTCATCCCGATTCCTCCACTATAAGCGTTTTCCAAAATTTCTGATTTCCCCCTCGAACTCCCCCCAATGTCAACAGATCTGGTCGGGAATTGAAAAAAAGAGCTCTGAGACATGAATTCCTTCTAAATATCAAATTTAATTAAGATCCGGTCACCCGTTCCTAAGTTAAAAATACCTCAATTTTTCTAATTTTTCCTCTTTCTTTAGCCCCCCAGATGTTAGAATCTGGGAAAACGACTTTATCAAGTCAATTTGTGCAGCTTCCTGACATACCTACCAACATTTCATCGTCTTAGCACGTCCAGAAGCACCAAACTCGCCAAAACACTGAACCCCCACCCCAACTCCCCCAAAGAGAGCGAATCCAGTACGGTTACAGCAATCACGTATCTACGACATTTGCATATTCTATCCACCAAGCTTCATCCCGATTCCTCCACTATAAGCGTTATCCCAAATTTCTGATTTCCCCGTCAAACTCCCCCCAATGTCAACAGATCTGGTCGGGAATTTAAATAAAGAGCTCTGAGACATGAATTCCTTCTAAATATCAAATTTAATTAAGATCCGGTCACCCGTTCTTGAGTTAAAAATACCTCAATTTTTCTTATTCTTCCAAATTAACACCAAATTATTTTAATCGCGTATCTAGAATTTGTGCTTGCTCTTCCCATCAAGTTTCATCCCGATCTCTCCACTATAAGCGTTTTCCAAGATTTCTGTTTCCCTCCTCCAACCCCCTATTTCCCCGGATCCAATTCGAGTCGGAAATGAAGCATATGAGACATAAAATCCTTCTATATATTAAGTTTCATTAATGTCTAATCACCTATTCGTTAGATAAAAACACCCTAATTTTCACGTTTTTTAAGAATTCCGGTTTCCCCCTCCAACTCCCCCCAATGTCACAGGATCTGGTTGGAATTTGAAATAAGAGCTTTAAAGCACAAGATCCTTTTAAATATCAAATTTCATTAAGATCTGGTCACCCATTCGTAAGCTCATTTTTCCGAATTGACCCCCCCCCCCCCAACTCCACCAAAGAGAGCAGATCCAGTCCAGTTATGTCAGTCACGTATCTTACACTTGTTTTTATTCTTCCGATCCTGTTTCATCCTTATCTCTACGCCTAAAGTATTTTTTAAGATTTCCGGTCCCCCCCCCCAAAATGAAGGTAAAATAAGAAATCCGAGCTATGAGGTCCTTCTAAATATGAAGTTTCATGAAGATCTGATCACTCCTTCGTAAGTTAAAAATACGTAATTTTTTCTATTTTTTCAGAATTAACCCCCCCCCCCCCAATAGACCGGATCCGTTCCAACTATGTCAATCACGTATCTAAGACTTCTGCTTATTTTTCCCACCAAGTTTCATCCCGATCCCCCCACTCTAAGGGTTTTTCATGATTTTAGGTTCCCCCAAACTCCCCCCAATGTCGCCAGATCCGGTAGGGATTTAAAATAAAAGCTTTGAGACACGATATCCTTCTATATAACAAATTTCATTGAGATCCGATCACCCCTTCGTAAGTTAAAAATGCCTCATTTTTTAATTTTTCAGACTTAACCCCCCCCCCCCCCAAACCACCCCAAAGAGAGCGGATCCGTTCCTGTTACGTCAATCATGTATCTAGGACTTGACCTTATTTTTCCCACCAAGTTTCATCCCCATCCCTCCACTCTAAGTGTTTTCCGAGATTTTAGGTTTCCACCTCCCAACTCCCCCCCGCCAATGTCACCAGATCCGGTCGTGATTTAAAATAAGAGCTCTGAGACACGATATACTTCCAAACATTAAATTTAATCAAGATCTGATCACCCGTTCGTAAGTTAAAAATACCTCATTTTTTCAATTTTTTCCGAATTAACCAGCCTCCCACTCCCCTTACCCCAGATGGTCAAGTCGGGAAAATGACTATTTCTGATTTAATCTGATCTGGTCACTGATACGCCTGCCAAATTTCATCGTCCTAGCTTACTTGGAAGTGCCTAAAGTAGCAAAACCAGGACCGACAGACAGACCGAAAGACCGACAGACAGACCGACAGAACTTTTGATTGCTATATGCCACTTGGTTAATACCAAGTGCCATAAAAAAAACAATCATCAACTAAAAAAATGAGTCAATACAACAATACGTCAATACGTCAATACAACAATACAGCAAATCAACAATACGTCAATACAACACATTCAATGATTAATAATTTTTACAAATGCAGGAATGAAACTATTCCTGTATCTCTCGTGGATTGGTGGGAGATGTTGAAGGGTTGGGAATTTCTGGGAGCTGGGTCTTTGAGGTCGGGATCTTAAAGGTTGAAAGGGTGGGGGAATAAATTTTGGAACTGGGGGTTTGTCATGGCTTTATTCCCGAACCGGGTAGACAGGAGGGTTCTTCTCTCTGATAGGGTAGTGAGCTGAAAATGCTTAAGAAGAAAGTGATATGGGAGTTTACCTTGACCATAGATAATTCTTAATGCTCGCTTCTGGACTGACTCAATTGAATAAGATTGGGAAGTAGTTAAGCCAAAATGCCAGACCGGACAAGAATATTCAAGAACAGGGTGAATGAAATCAGTATAAATTCATAGAAAGTGGAATGCAGGGCTAGAAAACTTGAAGAAAAATTTAAGCGTAGAAAGTGCCAAATTAGCATGGTTTGTGATGTTAGTAACGTGGACCTCCCACTTCAGATCGCTCGAGATAGTGATACCGAGGAGTTTGCACTGCTGGACGGACATCTCCGGTGGGATTGGTTGCTTGAACGAAGGTGTACCCTTCAAGAAACTGATAGTCATTACATCTGACTTTTTCGTATCTGACATTCACAGTCATGTCGGCCTGTGCAGTGTCACTGGAAATATCTTCCATGATTTCCATGGCTGAGCTCTTCAAAATTTTCCGGCATTTGCCCAGTAAGGAAATGTCGTCGATAAATTTCCAGCGGTCAGGGTGTTCATTAGCAAATCCATCATAATCAGGAACAGGAGTGGGCCAAGGAGGGTACCCTGGGGCACACCACAGTAAACTGGAAGGAGATCTGAATAGACAAATTTATACTTTACACAATGAATTCTACTAGAAAGGAAAGACATTATTATTCTAACAAAGTTTGGGTTAACATGAAATTCTTTTAGGGGTTTTTCAACTAAAACATTTTGGTTAATCAGATTGTGATTAATCATGATTGATCATTGTGGTTAATCAAAAGCTTTTCGGAGGTCTATTAGAAATAGATTTAGCCAAACATCAGGGTTTTTCAAATTTTTATATATTGTATACAGTAGGCTTTCAAGATAATGAGTAGTAGAAAGGCCACGTTGATTACCAAATTGCTTTGGGTGAATAAGTTCTTCAATTTTTGATTTGAGGTAATCAATCAGAAAGCTTTCATATAATTTTGAAAAAACTGAGGTGAGCGTAATTGGTCGAACACCATTGAAAGTCACCTCAACGCCCTTCTTCTGAACCGATGTCACGAATCCCTGCTTCCTGGTGTTAGGGTAGCATCCACTTTCAGTGATCGTGCAGGAAATATCTGCCGAAAATATATATCCAGGTATGTCACGATATTACACATGTTCAGTTTCTAAGGAAAAGCTTAGGGTATTGGTTGCATACTTCAGTCAGAGCATACCAGGGAGGATCTTTAAGTAAATCAAGAGTGGCTTTGAACATTCAGGTTGTCAAAACCTATATCTACGATATCTGAGAAACAGTTAGAATCAAAAGTTAAAACTGTCAGGAAATGACAAGAAAGATGTCAAATTAAATTACAACACACCAGTTACATCCAGATTATCAAATCAGGGTGTCGGCAAAATCTAGGAAATCCAAATCGTGATTTTGTAGGAAAAATTGAACATTAAAAATAAAAATTATCAAATAGCTCTTATTTGTGGTTTTTTCAGACCACTTTCCTCAAAAACATGTAGTTTCTATTTTGCTCTCATCCACGGATCCAAGTTTATTTGTCGCTATTTTTGCCAGGTGTAATTGTATCAAAACAATGGGCCCTACTGTATAAGGCGAGTGCTGCTTCAAAAGTAGATTGAAAGGTCTAATGACTGGCAAAAAAGTGGTAAGTAGTCAAAAATATTTTACCAGAGTGTTTTAGTCTTTTGGAGGCATAGAGCGATAAGTTTGGCAATATAACTTAGTGTATTCGGTTAAGGATCCGTAAAATTACTTAGAGTTGTGTATAATCGCGCATACAAAATAATAGTTATAATTCCTAAGACAGGCAAAAATGATTTTTTTGTTTCTACAAACTTCTATAAAATTTATTTTCACCCCCAATTTGCAAATATATAGCGCGAATTCGTTTTTAAGTGTTATACTTTCATCACATTGTGTGATTTATCATTAGAATTAGTCAGAGAAACAGGTTCTGCTTAGATGAAGAACTTGACATAGGCACTACAACAGATAAGTACCTTGTATTTGACCTACTGTTTGTTATTGGGCGCAAATTCTGTTTCGCTAGAGAAAATCCATAGAGAATTTGCTACACACTATAGAGAAAACATAGGATTACTAGATATTGATGGTGAAAAATAGAAAAATGAAAATGTAAAAACGCATGTTTTTACCGCCTTCAATCTCTGTTGACAAACGGGTCAAATTCTATTACAAAAAAAAGTTTTCCTGCGTGATTTGAATCTAATCGAAGTTTTATTCAACCCTGCTCAGATATTCAATACTAAGACTTCTTTCAAATACTTCGGAATATGATCCTTCGGTGATCAAAGCAGAGAAGGGAAATGTGAGGCGTCTCTGCTAAAGAAGTTGAATAATTGGATCACTGTCAATATTATTCATGAATAATTTTCTTTTCAAATCCCCTTATTTGAACATTTAGTCCACTTCCTGTGAAGCTTTGGTCTTAAATTACAAGACACTTTTTTAATTGAAAGTGGCATGAAACTTGAGAAAGAAATTTCAATTGTAATCCAGAAACTTTTAAACTGGAATGTTCTCAAATAGGCCGCGTCAGATGATAAGAAATCTCAACTTTTATTACAGTACGGTTTTCCGTATATACATAGGAGGCCTTTTCTTGCCTGTAGAAAAGGAAATCATTAAGCAAATGAATGAAAAGAAATTTTTAGGGAGAATTAACTTTAATTTGAAACTGATTTAGGAATGGTAGCTATTATTTTGGCTTATCTTAATCGTAAAAGTGTGCTGGCCAAAGTAATTATATGTGAATTTGAAAAAAAAGATCATGAAATCACTTCGAAATGGCGAAAAAAAATTCAACACGTGATTTAAATGGCTTGACAATTTTTCACCTTTATTTTGGATTTCTGTTCCTTACCAAATTGTCATAGGTGTCATCATGTTAGGCTATAGAAAAATCTCAATTTAGGCCTTAAAATGTGATGTTTGAAGATTATTTTTTCGGAAATTATCTCAAGATGTAATTTTGCAGTGTTTTACTATTCTTAAATTTCAAGTCTCTTTAAAAATTTCAGGATTGATAGTAGGAAAGGTTTAATCGGCTGCCTTGATTCAAAAAGTGGCAGGTTATACCGCTAGAACAAAATGCATATAAACGAATTTTTGATGCGTTTTGTAATTATTTCCGTATTAAACCAAAATCAGGTATTTCAAAAAACAAGAACAAAAAAAAAACCTGTCAGTGTAAATTTTAAAGCTTAGCAAAATAAACCGAAAACACTATTTTCTTCTATTTTACTCTAAGTAGTACCCGTTAGTAAAAGTGACACCTTTTAGGCATCCAAATAATGTCAAAAATTATGCTAATAAAGAATATACATATGGCACAATATGGTGGCATACAATAAAATACAATTTTTTTTCTTTAAAACTCCTAAAATTCTTAAACTCCATAATCAGACATTGAAAGAATAAAACAAAAAGATATTAAAAAGGTTTTTAAGTTACAGATGTTATATTTTAGTTCTACTGTCCCACTGTAGGACACTCTAGCGTCATTTAGTGAGGTTTAGAGCTCTTTTTAAGGCGTATAGTGAAGGGAATGTAATTATCCCCCTCTCGTTCCCTTTTCCTTTGAGATGCCTCCGTTGCACTTGTGTAAAAATTTCCAGTTGACCATTTTTTCATATTTTTTTAAAATCCAACCAAAATACGCTAGTGACCTAAACCATGTAGCCCCATACCCTTGATGCTAAATGTCGAATGTTCACAATAGGTATCAAAGTAAAAAAAAAAAGGTTAATTGCTTGATCTTGGATCTTCGGTTGCCTATAAAACCTTTGAAGACTATTTCTTCGGTGGACGAATGATCTAATTTTTCTTGGAAAGGGGAAATTTTTTGGAACCCTAAGGTAATCTTGGTTTTTTCATACCTAAACAGTGGGAATATACTTATCCTGGTCAAACTGTTATCAGAATTTTAATTTGTATTGAATAGACTGAAATCACCGTGGCTTTGGATTTTTTTTTGGCGGGGGGTTGGGGACGAAATCTGGCTTACACTTCAACTGTTGCAACAACAGGAAACGTTTTTATTGTAGAAAATGTGATGCTGAATTTCCGCTTCAAGGTCAATACAGTTTGAATGGAAGTGATTTACTGCTTTTGTTTGCTGCTGATGATTAATGTCTGCACATACAAGAATAAGAACTAAAGAGCATATAGAATTGAGCGTAGCGTAAATAGCGGAATGTTGAGAAGGGAGCAGCCCCTTTTATATACGGATTAATTTCTGTTCGTTTTAAGTTTTAATATCGCTCCTTACTTTCAGTTTAAAAAACTTGTTTTATTGTTTAATTTCTGAACGTTTTTAATTAAAGCATGTTTTGATTTCGGCTCTCCACAAATGTATAATTAAAACGAAATTTGCATATTAATTTTTTTTTTGGCAAAATGGCTTTCTCATAGTTTTGATCGGATGAAATTGAGACAAAAAGGAGCGGGGGAGTAGGCCTTTTTACCCTCCAAATTTTTGTTTACTTGAAAAGGCAACTAGAACTTTTAATTCTACGAACATTTTTATTTGTAAAAATATACGTAAATTACGAATTAACTTACGTAACGAACTTCTGAATTCATATAATTTTAGTGCGTATAAGAAGGAGTTCACCCCCTCGTCAATACCTTGCTCTTTACACTAAAGCTTAAATTTTGCCCCAATTACTTAGGAATGATCCCTGAATCACAAAGGTCGTAGAAAAAATAGTTGAAATTAATAAAATTACTATACCGTAAAGAGTGATGTATTAGAAGGAGATAAACCCATCAGATGCGTAATAATATCTGTTCGTTTTAAGTTTTAATGCTGCTCCTTACTTTCAGTTGAAACTTTTTCATATTTATTTTTTCATTGCTCTTTAAAAAATGCTAAATAAATCATGCGGCCCCTTCATGGAAATGCTCTTCCCCCATGACAAATTCCTCCATGGAATTTCCCCTCACATAATATCCTCCCCTCAAACCCTCCCCACCCCCGAACAAAAAAATCCCCCTGAAAGTGTTTGTGCACTTCCCAATAACCATTACTATGTGCTAACATTGGTCAAAGTTTGTAACTTGCAGCCCCTCCCACGGTGAATTAGGGGGAGTAAGTCATCCCCAAAGATGTAGTTTTTATGTTTTTTTACTATGCTGAATAAAATGACTGTCTCATAATTTTGATCCGGTAACTTTGGGAAAGAAGTAGCGTGGGAGGGGGTCTAGGTGCCCTCCAATCTTTTTGGTCGCTTAAAAAGGGCACTGGAACTTTTAGTTTTCGTTAGAATGAGCACTCTCACGACATTCTAGGACCACTGGGTCGATACGATCACCCGTGGGGTAAAAAATCCAAACAAAAAATAAATAAATAAATAAACACGTATCCGTGATCTGTCTTGTCGCAAAAAATAGAAAATTCCGTATTTTTGTAGATAGGAGCTTGAAACTTCTGCTCTAGGGTTCCCTGATACGCTGAATCTTATCGTGTGATTTTTGTTAGGATTCTATGACTTCTAAAGGGTGTTCCCCCTATTTTCTAAAATAAGACAAATTTTCTCAGGCTCGTAACTTTTGATGGGTAAGACTAAGCTTGATGAAACTTATATATTTAAAATATAATTCTTTTGATATAACTATTGGTTTCAAAATTCTGTTTTTTAGAGTTTCGGTTACTATTGAGCCGGGTCGCTCCTTACTACAGTTCGTTACCACAAACTGTTTGATATAAGACTTTTTTTAAAATAATTTCTGAGACCCCCCCCTTTCTCTTCGTTTATAATTTAAATAAAAAAACGTTTAAATAGGGTTGGAAATTCTAATAAGGACAGGGAATAAAATATCTGCAAAATTATATAAATACAAGCTTGATTGTTTTGGTATTAGGCCTACGTTGAAAAAAAAGGAGAATAAAGCTATATTCAAATGAAACGCGAGTGCAGTTGATTGTCAAAACTGAGAGGAAAGAGATGTAAAGCTTTCTTGGACAAACAATAGGAAGCTGTAAAATATGACAAAAGTCGGCTTCCAATACAAAACGGTTAGAACCATGTTGTGCCAAAATCATATAGCTACCTTATGTGATCTGTGATATAATGCCCTCTTCTCTTTTGGGACATAACTAATATTTACGTGCATACATACCCACACTCAACACAAATAATTGGAGCTCCAAATAGTGGTAATTGAAAAAGAGGCACACTTTGGAAATACTTGGTTGCAGCTACCTCCGCAACCACGACATGATTTTGACATCAATCTTCCTCTTGTGTACGAAAATGATGTGTTTCGTAAAGTTTTTCGTGAAGTTCTTCAGTGTGTGTATATATAAATATATACACTCACTGTTGCTCAATTAAAGAAAGTGGATAGTATACATATTTTATAACAAAAATTCTCAAGTAATTAGTTAACGAGATGGTTTATTGTTAATGGTTAAGTAATTGTTAAAGAGATGGATGTTGGGATGGTTATTAATTAATTGTTAACGATACACATTTTCCATGTCTGCATTGAAGGAATGAAGTTATTAATTTCAAAATTATCTCAAAATTTTACCCCCTCCTCAGGTAGCGCCACTTTATCAACCAATTATGAAGTTGCTAGCCTGGGTGCTGTCTTCAGAAGAAACACAGCTTAGATACCAATACAGTTATGAAAACTCGATTCATTTTTGGGACAGAGTGCGCGGTAGCGATGCTAGCGGCTGGAGACAGGAAACTGGCAGCACAGCTTAGATACTATTATCGGTATCTAAGCTGTGTATGCAATAAAACAAAATTGCGTTCCCGCCTATGGTGCTGTAGTACGATCTACGCGTCGGAACGTGGGCTTAGAGGAGGCGCCAAGTTCAGAGCTCTGTACCAAAAGCTTCTCATGGGCAAGATAGGAGCTTTCATAGCTGTATATTGGTATCTAAGCTGTGAGAAGAAGTGATAAGTGTTTCAGAAGCGCCTAAGCTTAGGAAGTATTTTTCTAAATGCCGTTCGGTAGACTAGTCATGTTGTTTAAGTGCTGACTTGTGTCTACTGTTTTCTTTCATTTTTTTTTCTTTCTCATCAGTTTTTTGGCTTTATGCCAATTAAGGGTAACGGAACTATACATATATACATACATGGATTAGATTTGTCTCAAATTAAAAAAGTGTCATCCAGGGTATAGATGCACACAGTTGTAATTCTCAGCTCGTGTTCAGAGCAGTACTTCGACCATCCCTGAAGCTTTTGGGTTTTCCCAAAATTTCCTCTAGAGATGGTTAACAAGACACATTTTCTCCAAAGATAATTACACACAAAATAAAAGAGATGGCTCTTAATTAGTTGAAATAGTAATTGACAACCTACAGGGAATAAGACAGCGATGTCAGGCATTAGGTATAACACTCACCTTTAAAATGAGCCTTTGAACAGTTTCTGTATGATGGTTCAGTGCCCCACTAGCAGGGAGAAGAAAAAAAGAAAAAGAGTTTCTTCCAATGCAATGAAAAACCAGAATAAGATCAAATACATTAAATTGAGTCATAGAACACCCCTATACGATATTGTAATAGAAAGGTAGGTCCGATAGCTGGATGATGATTTACAAAAGCCATCAAAATGGTTGGTAGGAGGGTTATACAAGATCGGAATTGAAAATATTAGATTTAGGGTTTTATATTTAGATATTCTGATGGTGCTTTTTCCTTACTTCCTGTTGTGTACCCAGGATTTTTTAAGAGGGGACACGGAAGGGGGGAATCAAAAACATATCAAAAATTGTCTATATGCATCTTGTCACGTTTTTGTGAGTAGGACAAAAGTCTCAAGGTGGGCTCAAACACGGTACCCCACTCTCTCCATATAGGGCATTGTGTATATACTAACCTTTCCACTTCAGAAATAGTATCCAAAGCGCCGTTTCGGGTGCTATTCTCAACTTTATGATAGCTCTATCTAGTTGAATGTTGAATTGAAAAATAGGTGGTTCGATTTTAAAAGTAAGTTTTAAGTGAGCCCTAAAATATTTGTTTAAGATAGCCCAGCACCCAATTAGTACCAGAGAAAAAAGACATGGAAAAACAAAATAAAGACATATCATTACTTCTCTTGTAAAAAGGAACCTTGCTCTTCAAGGTGAGGGGCTGTCATTTTCTTGAGTTTTGCAGACACATTTTACCATTAAAACTAATGGAAGTAATATTTACTATTCCTGAACTAGCAAAAAATGGTAATTTTCCACTAAACCTCTGATTCTATGAAAATCTGCCAGGAAATTTCATTTTTCAAAGGAGCTATACTTACACAAATATGCAGTATATTTCGCCCATATTTTCAAAATTAACCAATTAAATACGCGAAAATACAAAGCGGGATTCCAGAAAGAACTAAGTAGAAGTCCAATAAATAGGGGTCTCTAACTAACAGAGAGCAGAATGGGTAAACCGTTTGGCAAAAAGGCACTTGAAGAACATCATATCTATCTATTTGACTGAAATATAAAAACTATTTCTTATAAGTATTTTATTTTGAAAGTGATAATCTTAGTGCTTTATTATTAGGCTGATTGAAAAATTCTAAGAAATCTTCTAAAGGGAAGCTTTAGATCTGTAGGAAGAGCCCTGAAACTTCTATTCCATTTATGAATAAATTATAGAAATTTCTTAAATTTTAATATTTCTTTGGAACAGGGCCTTATTGATATTATTTGAATATATCAATGGAAAAATAGGCGAATTTTCGGTAATTACTCCAATTCCCAGCTCAATATAGGATTGGTGATTGCCTTCAATACTCGTATTTTCGTTCATGATAAAAAACAAACTTATAATAACGCATAATATTCAATAAAATACGACATTTTGTGACGCGGGACCTCAGGGAGTGAGGTCCTATGTTTTCGCACATCCTTCCTATTTACCAATCCCCAGATAATTCCAAGAGCTATTTTAGAGCTGGGTCGGCTCTAGTTGAGCTTATCTAACCACGCCACTATATATATATATATACATATATATATATATATATATATATATATATATATATATATATATATATATATATATATATATATATATATATATAATATATATATATATATATATATATATATATATATATATATATATATAAATATATATATATATATATATATATATATATATATATATATATATATATATATATATATATATATACTAGCTGTTGGGGTGGCGCTTCGCGCCACCCCAACACCTAGTTGGTGGGGCGCTTCGCGCCCCCCCAAGCCCCCCCGCGCGCGTAAGTCGTTACGCGCCATATTAGTTACGCGCCATTGTAGTTGTGTCCCTGTGTCCCACCTGTGAATAGAGATAGATATAAATATATGTTTTTAACTACGTAAAACATGCGAATATACAACATTCTTCGCTGTCCCATTGTCTGTGCATATAAATAGATTGTCAGGTTTACTGACTCTTGAACATGCAACATATAATTGTCCATGGGAAAAACAATCCGTATTCAGATATATACCTCATTATTCTAATGATGTGTCCCTGTGTCCCGGTCGTCATTTATATTCCCTGTGTCCCGGTCGTCATTTGTGTCCCGGTGTCCCAGTTTGTAATTTCTCTTTGAGTGTCCCGGTCGTCATTTATATTCCCTGTGTCCTGGTGTCCCGGTCGTCATTTGTGTCCCGGTGTCCCGGTCTGTAATTTCTAATCGAACAATCCCTGTGTCCCGGTTGTCATTTATATATCCCGCCTGTGCCCCGGCGTCCCTGTTGTAGTTTTGTCCCTATGTCCCGGTCGTCATTTATATTCCCTGTGTCCCGGTCGTGATTTGTGTCCGGGTGTCCCAGTCTGTAATTTCTCTTTGAGGTTCCCGGTCGTCACTTATATTCTTCTCTTTGAGTGTTTTTTCTTTTTAGTTTTTTTTTAGTTTTTTACCTTTTTTCTTTTTTCAGTTTTCTTTTTCTTCTTTATTTTTCAGCGTCACTATGAAGTATATATCGACGAACCTTTGTTTTTTTAACTTAAATCTGGTAGGCATTGATGACCTTATCCAAGTCAAAATCCCAAACCCAATCATCATCGCTATCATTTTCAGTTTTGATATGTTTTGACTCTCGCTGTCCAGGTGGATTTTCATCTAACTGCGCGGTTTTGCGTTCTTTAGCCGCAAGCCTGTTTTCTTGCTGTTCTTGTGATTCCTCGGAACGCTTTCTTTTCTTACTTATTTCATGACGTCAGCCGACACAGAAACATGACGTCACCTGATCCACAGACAGACAGACAGACAACTTATTTATATATATATATATATATATATATATATATATATATATATATATATATATATATATATATATATATATATATATATATATATCTGTGTACATATATTTACGTATTTCCGAACAGTTGATTAGATAGCTTAACATTTCACAACATAGTTTTATGCAATTACCTGAACAAACGGAAATTGTATCGAAGTCTTCAAAAAACAAGTTCATTTGATCTGAACTGTATAGGAAAGGCATATCTTGTCTTGAAGTTGACACAAATTTAGCTTCATGATCTTTTTCTTCAAGATGCCCTGAAACGAACAAATTATTACATGTATTCAGAATAATTAAGTTAATTCTTTTTGGAGATGATTCGTTTCTAAAGATCTGTGAGCAAAGATGCCCCTTATATTGCTCAAGATTTTGTTTATCTTGGCGGTAAATTAGGGGTCGGCACTATTTCTGTTTTTTTGCTGAAACAAAAACAGTAAAAAAACGGCAATAAAAAAAAGAGCAGAAACAGGAAAAACGAAACGGAGAAAAACGGCCTGTTTTTGGCCTGTTTTTATTAAAAAGAGTAGTTTTAACAAATATTTTAATGTTTTTCAGGCCCTGCAAGATGTATGCTCGCAACTTCAATTAACTCAGGGTAGATGTAGAAGCAGTCAGTCCAAAATTCTAGTGGATCAAAATCATTTTTTCTTGATCTTTGTCTCTCACTCAAGAAGACTGGAATTGTCCCTTCAAATGTCCTGATAATGTTGGTTGTGACGCGGGCAGTTCTTATATTCTTGAAATTTCGACTCGAATATTTCGTCAGCAGCCTAGTCGTATCGAGAGACTAAAAAACAATCTGTCTTCTTCATCTGCAGTTTGTGATGTATTTCGGTTAGTCTCTGTCTTGATAGGAAGGAAGTCGATTGGGAAAGAGTTCAACTGGAATTGAGCAAGTTCTTCTGTACTTCTCTGCTAGGAATGTTACTGATGGAGAAGAGAGAAGACAATCTGACGAGCTGAATATCTGCTTATATTGCTCGATTTTTCATAAATGGCAGGGCATAAAAGCCAGCTCTTGTGTAGAGTAGCGTATCAAGCTTAGTTTCTTCAATGTCATTGTCTCCTACAATCAGGTCGGGAAAGTCATCTTGTTCAGCAGTATATCTATCTACTCTCTTTAGAGGAGCAACTGTGTATGCATTGATGCATGTATAGTTTTGTCTTGAAAATTGTTGCATTATTTTTTTTTTTTTTTAAGAATTGAAACCCTTGGATTTTCTGGCCAGGAAAAATGATCTATATAAGCCACGAGTTTGAGAAAATTCATTTAAAGTCTCAATTTTGGAAAAAAAATTCATGTGAGTGATATTTATATACATTTCAAGAGCATAAATTTCATCTTTACCTCCTCCTCATGAGTGTAATTAGTATTAAAGAAAAACTACAGAACACGAAAAATTACCCTGAACAGCTGAAAAAAGGGAAAGGAGCAAAAACAGCAAAAATAACATTAAATTGCAAAGCAAAACGTAGCACACCAAAAACCATTCTTAGAACACAAAGTAAAATTACAGTCGAATGAAGGAAAGTTTTAGAATTGATTTCATGCCAGAATTGCTTTATTCAATCAAAATTCCTGATCTTTCACCATAAAATGAAGAAGTATTATTTTAGCGTCTGTACAGGAAGGAGAGAATAAATTCACAACTAAACTCCTTGACAACCCTGGAATATAATTAATTTATTTTGGCCTTTTGGAACAAATTTGTTTATTTTCTGGGTTTGTGAAGAATATAAAAGAAAGAAGAATTCACTTTATAGCACAAAAATAATCATGCGAGCCATTCAACAAACAAAAGTTGTACAATTTTATCGCTAGGGGTGAACATTGTGAATCATTTTATATACTATGAAATACATAAGATTGCATCGAACAGCCAAAGAAAAAGGCATGGAACAAGGGACCACAAAAATCACATTTTCCTGATAACCAAAATGTTGCGCAACTAAATCTGCGATTACAAGACAAAGCAAAATTGCAATGGAATAAAGAAACGTGCAAATTTAATGATTATGTGTCTTCGAAAGATGAACAGGACGGAGGAATTCATTTTAGTGCCTGTCACATATGCAAACATTACACAAGATGACAAAGGAATCCGAACGGCTAAAGAAAATAGAAAGGAACAAGAAAAGCGAAAATCATGTTAAATTACAAACGAAAATGTGAATATGATTTAAAGAATAACATGATAATTATACTAATGCGCAATTTAGATATATCAAAAACTAAAATGGAATAAGGAACACGTTATTGTGGCGTCTGTAATGTATAAACTGGAAGAGGGAATTGAATTCTCGTCAAAGTCTGAAATGACCGACTTGCCACTATTTGATTTGAAACCAAAGAATAAAGCGATGATTATGCATAGTTAAAATATATCAGAGGGTATAGGCATTGGAATATTCCCTGTTATTACTGAATTATGCAGCAACGCTATTAAAGCAAAAATATAACGACTGGGGAAAAGCTGGGAAAGAAATTTTTTTGTTATATATGATGCCATTAAAAATTACAGAAGATTTCGAATGATTTCGAATATCATGAAAAGAGAAATCACCAATGCAACAGCACAAACACATAAAAAAAAAGAGACAGAAGGAGAAAAGGAAGACTGTTTTCCTAAATTAGTGATTAATATAGACCAGCACTTGAATGAGGCCTTAACCCTACTCATCCGTACAATCACATAGGTCAAACAGCATAGCCAAACACAATCAACCATAAAGAATAATCCATGGACAGGTAGTCATGTCGTCAATAAGTATAAGTCGTCATTTACCAAACAATAGAAAAAATAATAAAGACAAATAATTCAGAGGCAACAACCCAACACAAGGGCTCATCAGGAGAATACACTGGCCTATAGGGTTTCGCCACTTTAAATTCTCTACCCAGCCAAGTGTTGTGGCTACCACAGAATATCCATGGCATCCCCGTGTCAGGTATCACCCCTAAAATACATGCCTATGAAAAAAAAACAGCAAATGTAAAACAACCAAGTAACACCAAAACAAGCTTATCCTGTTAATATATCCCTCTTTTTAGCAACAATAGGTAAACTAAATATGATAAAATTTACCAAATCACAAGTATTAACACATTGCAAGAAAAAAAAATTAATGAACTAAACAATTATAGAATTCATCTTTACCATGTGGCTATTTTTTTAAAAAATCCGTTCTATTAGAAACACAATTCAAAATAAATGGCGCTGCATCATCATTTGTCGAACCTCCGAAATTAGTTGAAAATTTCTTTAAGTATTTCCAGATAATTCTTTTGATATTTATTTAAAAGTTCGTTATAATGAAAACTAAATTTTTTAAATTGCCAAGTTAATTTATTTGCAGAAAAACCCCTTGATATCAATTTTTTGCTTAAGATTTTACATCTATTTTTAAAATCAATATAATTACTACAAATCCTTGCATAACGAAGTAACTGTGAGAAAAAAGCAGAATATGTGATATTTGAGTGTATATTACTTTCAGGGAATGGGAAACTAATCACTTCAAAATCAAAATCATCCGTTTTATTATACATTTTAAAACTTAATTTATTATTATCACAGATATTAACATTTAAATCTAAGAAATGATCTTCATGACCAGCGCCATGACTAGGTTCAAGAGTAAGCTCTGATGGATATATATTTTTAGAGATATCAATGAAATCCTTACAATTTAAGACCAAAATATCATCTAAATATCTTTTATTATTTGACAAAACATGTTTTAAATTATTTGGATTATTCTTATCCATCATATATTTATATTCTAGTTGACTTAAAAACAAGTCAGCTATAAATGGGCTGGCATTCCCCCCCATGGGAATTCCCACGATTTGCTTGTACAAATCACCACCAAATTTTATATAAGTATTGTATAAAACAAATTCTAATAACTCAAAAATCATATCCAAGCTGTAACATCTCAAGTTAACTGTGGTATTAAAGCAATCTGTCCATATAGCTTTTTTATTATAAGTGTCTATTTTTAACAACCTTTTACTAGATAAGAGGAAAGATTTCTTGATAACAGTTTTTAAATTATCTAACACTACATTAAGTGATAAATTAGTATACATTGTCGCAAAATCGAAAGACTCAATTCTTTTAGCTGAAACCATTGTTAAAGACTCTATCACCTGCAGTGAATTATTAACACTCCAATATGGATTAAAATTCGAAAACTTTTTAATACCAGAACAATAGTGTAAAATAAACAGTGTGGAAAAAAGTTTTAGGCAATTGTGCACCAAAATGAAGCACAAACAAGATATGCGGCTAGAAGACATGTGACAACAAGTATCGCAACGAATCCCACATGAAAAAATCGACGACAAAATCTGTGGTTAGAAGAAAAGTAACATCACAAGTGACTATCACATCAAATTGTAAATCAATTCTGCGATTAGAAGAGAAGCATTAATAAAAATTACTTTAAGACCAAGAAGAGAATAAATCCTATAAAATGGTTGATTAGCCAGAAGGAGGAACTGAATGAACGGCAACATTTCTTAATTCAATTGAACTTCCTTATTTGAAACCTCATGACTTAGGACAAAAGAAATACCCGATAACGTTATTATCTCATCTTAAATTTCTCTAAAGGCAAGCTTTTTTTCTTCCTTTTATATAAATTTTGTGAACTGATGAAATTCACCCTGCATGTTTGACTTTTGTTTTGATTTGAAATCATCAAGAGTGAGTTTTCATTATAGTTTCATATCATTTTTAATTTTCAGTCAGTAATACTTGTTATATAGAGTTGCCTTTGTTTTGACTTTCTAAAGCCAAAATTGATTGCTAACGAAAAAGGTGCCTGATTATCAATTATCTTTCCTGTGTCAAATATGATCAAAATGAATAAAACTATTTATAGAAGAAAGAATTCAAACGTGCAAAGAGTTTCTGAGGTATTTGCCGAAAGCTGCTTCGGGGAACAGAAAGCAACTCCTAAAAATACAACATAAAATGAAAAAAGTAAGTATACAATTAGTTTTAGAAATTTGAAAGTAGAATAGTTAAAAAGTAATTATTCTTGTTGCTAAATAAAGAGGACTGGAAAGATTGGATTTAATATTGAATTAACTTTCACAGTGGCAAATCTCATCATCAGAACACTTGAAGACAAGACTATTCCCTACAAGGTAATATTTCAAACCGAAAAAGTCACAAGAATGCAATATGATGCTATTTTCAAGCGAAACATTGAAAATGAAGGAAAATAGGTCTAAAAAACAGAAACGCCAAAAACAGTAGAAAAAACTCAACAGTAACAAAAAAGGTAATTAAAAAACAGCTTGCTGTTTTTCGTATTTTCTCCAAAATAACAGAATAGAAAATAGTGAAAAAAAGAAATGGAAACTGAAATGGTATCAACCCCTAATGTAAACTGAACTGTATTCAGAGGCGTAGGATAACTAGTTTTTCTTTCTAGTTTTTTTTCTTGTTCCGATTTGGCATCAAAAATTGCAGAATATCAAGTATTAGTTTATAAGAGATCAACGAAAGACTGGCCTCTTAACTACATCAGCCGCAATCTCAGGAATCACTTTCCAAACTGTGGGATGAAAATTACGCATATAAAAAAAACGTGCGGATATCATTCGTACTTACTTACATTTAATTTGATTTATAGAACCGTATCTATGACAGGGTTATAAGATGTATTACGGTTATTAAAATATTAAATAAACAGTTGGGTGCTAAACAGTGTAATATTCTATAAAAGATACAATTTATAAAGAACTTCATTAGTATACTATAGTACATATCTATCTTCTATATATAAAAAAAAATAAATAATCTTTCTTCTATATATAAAAATAATCTATATATAAAAATAATTTGTATGCGTGTGATGTTTGTCTGTCTGTCTGTCCGCATATGACGTCTGAATTATTTCATCATATACCAATTCAAAAACGAATGTATTCAAGCCCGAAGTAGCTGAGTTGGTAACGCGGTATGTTCCAGGTTCTAGGTCCGAGAGGTTGCAGGTTCAAACCTTGGCTAGGTAAAAACTACTAAAAAACTAAAAAGATAAAACTAAAAACTAAAAAAAAGTAAAAACTACAAAAAAAACTAAAAAGAAAAAACTAAAAACTAGTAAAAAAAACTAAAAAAGCTAAAAAACTAAAAAAACTAAAAACGAAAAAAATAAAAAAGGAAAAAACTGAAAAATAAAGGAGAAAAACAAAACTAAAAAAATAAAAATAAAAATAAAAAAACTAAAAAGGTAAAACTACAAGAAAAACTAAAAAGAAAAAAGAAAAAAAAAAAAAAAAAAAAAAGGTAAAAACCAAAAAACACTAAAAAGAAAAAAGGGGAAAAGCACAAAAATTTATTTCATCATATACCAATTCAAAAACGAATATATATACAGATCGGGACATAAATGTTGACCGGGACACAGGGACACAACTACAACGGGGACGCCGGGGGGCACAGGGAGATATATAAATGACGACGGGGACACAGGGAATGTTCGATTAGCAATCACCATCAACAAAGCTCAAGGGCAATCATTAGAATCATGAGGTATAGATCTGAATACGGATTGTTTTCCCATGGACAATTTTATGTTGCATGTTCAAGAGTCGGTAAACCTGACAATCTATTTATATCAGCGAAGAATGTTGTATATTCGCAAGTTTTACGTAGTTAAAAACATATATATATATATATATATATATATATATATATATATATATATATATATATATATATATATATATATATATATATATATATATATATATATATATATATATACTAGCTGTTGGGGTGGCGCTTCGCGCCACCCCAACACCTAGTTGGTGGGGGCGCTTCGCGCCCCCCCCAAGCCCCCCCGCGCGCGTAAGTCGTTACGCGCCATAATAGTTACGCGCCATTGTAGTTGTGTCCCTATGTCCCACCTGTGAATATAGATAGATATATATATATGGTTTTAACTACGTAAAACTTGCGAATATACAACATTCTTTGCTGTCCCATTGTCTTTGCATATAAATAGATTGTCAGGTTTACCGACTCTTGAACATGCAACATATAATGGTCCATGGGAAAACAATCTGTATTCAGATCTATACCTCATGATTCTAATGATTGCCCTTGAGCTTTGTTGATGGTGATTGCTAATCGACCATTCCCTGTCCCGGTGTCCCGGTCGTCATTTACATCCCCCTGTTTCCCCCGGTGTCCCCGTTGTAGTTGTGTCCCTGTGTCCCGGTCGTCATTTATATTCCCTGTGTCCCGGGTCCCGGTCGTCATTTGTATCCCGGTGTCCCGGTCTGTATATACATTCGTTTTTTAGTTTTGTTTTTCTCCTTTATTTTTTTCCTTTTTTTTTCTTTTTTAGCTTATTTAGATTTTTAGATTTTTTAGTTTTTTTATTAGTTTTTAGTTTTTTTTTTCTTTTTAGTTTTTTTGTCCCGGTCGTCATTTATATCCCCCTGTTTCCCCCGGTGTCCCCGTTGTAGTTGTGTCCCTGTGTCCCGGTCGTCATTTATATTCCCTGTGTCCCGGTCGTCATTTGTATCCCGGTGTACCGGTCTGTATATACATTCGTTTTTTAGTTTTGTTTTTCTCCTTTATTTTTTTCCTTTTTTTTTCTTTTTTAGTTTATTTAGATTTTTAGATTTTTTAGTTTTTTTATTAGTTTTTAGTTTTTTTTTCTTTTTAGTTTTTTTGTAGTTTTTACCTTCTTTTTAGTTTTGTTAATTTTTTTTTTTACTTGTGTCCTGGTCGTCATTTATACTCCCTGTGTCCCGGTGCTTTGTTGATTGCTAATCGAACATTCCTTTTGTCCTGGTCGCTTTCTCTTTGAGTGTCGTCATTTATTTTTTTCTTTTTTAGTTCTTTTAGTTTTTACCTTTTTTAGTTTTTTTTAGTTTTTAGTTTTTTTAGTTTTTTACCTTTTTTTAGTTTTTTTAGTTTTTTTAGTTTTTTAGCTTTTTTATTTTTTTTATTAGTTTTTAGTTTTTTTTGTAGTTTTTGCCTTTTTTTTAGTTTTTTTTAGTTTTTTAGCTTTTTTATTAGTTTTTAGTTTTTTTTGTAGTTTTTGCCTTTTTTTAGTTTTTTTAGTTTTTTAGCTTTTTTATTTTTTTTATTAGTTTTTAGTTTTTTTTGTAGTTTTTGCCTTTTTTTAGTTTTTTCAGTTTTGACGTCACCTGATCCAGTTTTTTCAGGTGACGTCACCTGATCCACAGATCCACAGACAACTTATTTTTATATATATAGATAGTTTTTTTTTTTTTACTTATGTCCTGGTCGTCATTTATACTCCCTGTGTCCCGGTGCTTTGTTGATTGCTAATCGAACATTCCTTTTGTCCTGGTCGCTTTCTCTTTGAGTGTCGTCATTTATTAGTTTTTTCCTTTTTTTTTAGTTTTTTATTGGTTTTTACCTTTATTTTAGCTTATTTTTCAGTTTTTTCCTTTTTTTTATTTTTTTTTTATTTTTTATTTTTTTTAGTTTTTTACCTTTTTTTAGTTTTTTTAGTTTTTTTAGTTTTTTAGCTTTTTTACTTTTTTTATTAGTTTTTAGTTTTTTTTTGTAGTTTTTGCCTTTTTTTTAGTTTTTTCAGTTTTTTTTTTAGTTTTTTATTGGTTTTTACCTTTATAGTTTTTTTAGTTTTTTAGCTTTTTTATTTTTTTTATTAGTTTTTAGTTTTTTTTGTTGTTTTTGCCTTTTTTTAGTTTTTTCAGTTTTGACGTCACCTGATCCAGTTTTTTCAGGTGACGTCACCTGATCCATCCACATATCCACACACAGACAACTTATTTTTATATATATAGATATATATTCACAGGTGGAACACAGGGACACAACTACAATGGCGCGTAACTAATATGGCGCGTAACGCCATCAGCCGATGTAGCTGAGTTGGTAAGGCGTTATGTTCCAGGTTCTAGGTTCAAGAGGTTAAAGGTTCGAACCTTGTCTTTAGCATTGATACAAAAGAAGAAAAAATAAATAAAAAAGGTAAAAACTACAAAAAAAAACTAAAAAGAAAAAAATAAAAAACTAAAAAAGCTAAAAAACTAAAAAAAAGTAAAAAACTAAAAACTAAAAAAGAAAAAAACTAAAAAAACTAAAAAAAATGTAAAAACTACAAAAAAACTAAAAACTAATAAAAAAAACTAAAAAAGCTAAAAAACTGAAAAAAACTAAAAAAAAATAGAAAAAGGTAAAAAACTAAAAAAACTGAAAACTAAAAAAGAAAAAAACTAAAAAAAGGAAAAAAACTGAAAAATAAAGGAGAAAAGAAAACTAAAAAAACATAAATAAAAATAAAAAAAACTAAAAAAAGGTAAAAACTACAAAAAAACCTAAAAAGAAAAAAAGTAAAAAAGCTAAAAAAAAGGTAAAAACCAAAAAAAAACTAAATAGAAAAAGGAAAAAAATAAAAATTTATTTCATCATATACCAATTCAAAAACGAATGTATATACAGACCGGGACATCGGGACATAAATGACGACCGGGACACCGGGACACAGGGAATATAAATGACGACCGGGACACTCAAAGAGAAATTACAGACTGGGACACCGGGACACAAACGACGACCGGGACATAGGGAATATAAATGACAACCGGGACACAGGGACACAACTACAACGGGGACGCCGGGGGGCACAGGGGGATATTTTTTGATTTTTTATATAAATGACGACGGGGACACAGGGAATGTTCGATTAGCAATCACCATCAACAAAGCTCAAGGGCAATCATTAGAATCATGAGGTATAGATCTGAATACGGATTGTTTTTCCCATGGACAATTATATGTTGCATGTTCAAGAGTCGGTAAACCTGACAATCTATTTATATGCACAGACAATGGGACAGCGAAGAATGTTGTATATTCGCAAGTTTTACGTAGTTAAAACAAATATATATACATCTATTTATATTCACAGGTGGGAAACAGGGACACAACTACAATGGCGCGTAACTAACATGGCGCGTAACGACTTACACGCGCGGGGGGCTTGGGGGGGGGTGCGAAGCGCCACCCCAACAGCTAGTACATATATTTATATATACATATATATATATATATATATATATATATATATATATATATATATATATATATATATATATATATATATGCACCTATAGCACCTACTGCTTCTAAAAAGAAGAATATATAAATAGGGTAAGCTAGTTTTGGTGTTACTTGGTTGTTCTACATTTGTTAGTTTTTTTTTCATAGGCATGCATTTTGGGGATGATACCTGACACGGGGATACCATAGGTATTCTGTGGTAAGCACAACACTTGACTGGGTAGAGAATTTAAAGTGCCGAAACCCTATAGGGAAGTGTATTCTCCTGATGAGCCCTTGTGTTGGGTTGTTGCCTCTGAATTATTTGTCTTAACTGTTTTTATTGTTTGGTAAATGACGACTTATACTTATTGACGACATGACTGCCTGTCCATGGATTATTCTTTATGGTTGATTGTGTATGGCTATGCTGTTTGACCTATGTGATTATATGGATGAGTAGGGTTAAGGCCTCATTAAAGTGCTGGTCTATATTAATCACTAATTTAGGAAAACTGTCTTCCTTTTCTCCTTCTGTCTCCCTTTTTTTTAAGGTGTTTGTGCTGTTGCATTGGTGATTTCTCTTTTCGTTATATATATATATATATATATATATATATATATATATATATATATATATATATATATATATATATATATAAATAAGTTGTCTCTGTGTGTGTGTGTGTGTGTGTGTCGGCTGACGTCATGTTTGTCGACTGACGAAATTACAGACCTTGACATCGGGACACAAATGACGACTGGGACACCGGGACATCTATATATATAAAAATAAGTTGTCTGTGTATGTGTCTGTCAGGTGACGTCATGTTTGTGTGTTGACTGACGTCATGAAGTTAGTTGTCGTCATTTTTGTTATGACGGTGACGTCATTAAAGATATTTAAGACATGCGTTTGATGAACATGCAAATTTGAATTATGGGAAAACATATTTTTTACATAAGATATTTTGATGGCTTCTCTTTCGTATGAATTCTTCGATTAGCATGCAAAGTTGCATTACGAGTAAACCTTTTTGATTATATATCACACTCATGAGGCTGCTTCTTTGTGTGAGTTCTTTCATTTTCATGCAAATTTTAAAACTAATTAAACCTATTTTTGACATAAATTACACTTCTTCTCGATTGTATGAATTATTTAATGATCATGCTAATTTAATTTGTTATAAAAATATTTAAAATAGACCAGTTAAGTCCTTTTAAATCAGTTAAACACTTTTGAACCAGTTAAAAATGTTTGGGCTTATATCAATTCCCTCCTAGTACCACCGTAACATTGCTTAAAATTTATTCGACTTTATTAAGTTCATTAGAACGTTTTAAGAAGCTTAGGTCTAAGTTTTCAAAAAAAATGTACCTTCGTGTCTCAAATGGTATCCTAGAACTATAACCTATGTATCCAGTAGCTTCTCGGATTTAAAAAATAACCAGTTAGCAAAGTTCAAAAATAATCTACCTCCCCCTCCGAAAAATCAAAATGAGGAAGGGAGAGAAGAGAAAAAGGGGTAGCAGTCTTGGGCGTTGTCATTGACCCTGTTATAACATTAGCAAGGGGCACAATCATGGAAGTTCCTACTGAATAAGTCAATGCAATATATTATATAGAAGACATACTTTAATATTTTCCTTAGACGTACTTAGAATTCCCATTTGAAAATATTGGTGTCTTGCTTCAGAAGTTATCTAAATACTTCAATATTATTGGTATCTTTAACCCTGTTTGGATGCCAAGAATAATTATCCTTATCAACTTTAGGTTCTTATACAATATTCTTAAGCCCTTTAGATCAGCATATCCAATAATAATTAAACCATAAACTATGTTGAACATCTAAGCATTAGTTTGAACTTTGGTTTCGTGGAATGGACTTTGAATATCGACTTTTATATACAGAAATTTTGTGCCATGAAGTTCTTACATCTGAAGCTAAAGTCACATCTTGACTTTTTTATTTATTATAAATCAAGCAGTGGATGAAAACTGTTGATCTTTGCCAGTTCTGAAGCTCCTTTTATACAGAAAAAGACTCAATCAAACAAGTTTTTTTGCGTCCACCGTCTCAAATAGTATGAGCAGAATATGTGCTCGTGTAAATTAGGTTCCGTTTGCAAAATGCAAATAATGTATTTCTTGTAGTATGGGAAATCTGGTTACTAGTGAAGGTTTATGACCGAATGTGGTTTCTAGACAAACCGGTTATGCAAATTTTGTTCCTCCCAGACTGTGTGAATAAAGTTCGTATAACATGAGGCATTGTTTTCTCCGTTCCCATTTACCCACCACTACTCATAGCTATTAAATTTTTCAGCTATGCTGAATAAACTAGTTATCTAAAATTCGGATTATATTCATTTGGGAGGAAAAGGGGCATAGAAAAAGGAGGGATAGTTGCCCTCTAATCATTTTTCCCTCGCAAAAGGCATTAGAACTTATAATTTATTTTTAATTCGCTCGTTTCCTGATCTTCTAAGACCGTTCGTTCAATGCGATCTCCCAGGGGAAAATGATAAATATGCACCCGTGATCTTTCTTGGACCAAAATGCAAGATTTCTGATTTTTATTGGTTGGGGGGTTGAATTACTACAATTCTTGTCTGATATGGTGGATATGGAGGCGTGCTTTTCATTAAGATAGCATGATTGTCTTAGGGTTTTTCCAATCTTTTTCGAAAAGACAGAAAATTTTTTCAGCCCTGTAGCTCTCGATGGGTAGCATTAAACTTAGTAAGTTGTATGTATATGTAGTAAGAGAAAATTCTTCTGAAGCATCAATAGTTATCAGACTTCCGTCTTTTAGATTTTCAATTACTATTGGGCTAAGTCACTCATTACACACAGTTTGTTGCTACGAACTATTGGATATACTATGGAATTTAGGGATTTAATAAGCGATTTTATGAAAATAAAATAAACTCATTTTCTTCATATGGTGTTTATTCACTTACAAAAACGATATATTGTCGTGTACAGAGTTGGGGAGACCTTATCACCCCCCTCCCCACTCAGAAACCAAAAATATGTCTTTACTGGGAATTAAGGGTACTTGTATTCATGACTTAATCCCTCCCCATCCAGTAAAAGAATGATACAATGAATAACTAGTTTTTTTGTAAAACAAAATTTTTGCTAATTTTTACAAAGCATTGAAAGGCATATAGATTTTTTTAGACAAAAGTGTTTCATTTTAATAAGGTAGATCGGTTTGGAAATCTTCCTAGCTGGTAATCTTCTGATATATCCGATAGATCGTCCTCCCCACTATCCCGTAGAAAATACTTATCTTCTGAGTGGCAAGGGGATCGTAAAGAGATTTTAGTTGCTTTTGTCGTCCTTATAAACCAATGCTCTACTGAAAGTGCTAGTTTTGTTAAACTTACAAAGACTATAACATTTTTTGCAAATGTTCTCTTTTTAACTAGGAGAGGCTATTGAAAAACTTCTCACATAAAGTTTATATTCCTGCTGATATTTTTAATATTACTAAAAATACTTTATGAAATAAAAACAAGCATGTTTTGATTCAAAATGGAATTTTAGGAACAGATGTATTTCATTTAGTTAATTTTTGGATAGGAGGATAGTGTATTTTAGACGGAAGAACTTTAGAGATGAGAAAAATAAGCATAGCAGACGCAAAGAAAATAAATATATGTGTATTTACCACTATAATGTTTTTTCTTCCTTATAATTGAAGTCCAAATCTTACTATGTGACATTTTATATTAAATAAAGCTGGCGCGGCTGCATTTAGTTCTAAAACCCATAGTTTTTGAACAATAAATGAATGTGCTTCCATCAATAATTGTACAACAAGTTCATCACTATATTTAGGAAGCCAATCCTTGAGACTAGGTCATTTTCAACTCCACGGAGAAAGTTTTATCGAGCTTATTGTATATTCTATGCGAAACAGGCTATCCTTGTCTAGGAACTAGAATTTTGAACTTAGAACACCATATTTAGATTTACACAGTTAGATAGGATACCATTTATCATCTTGCTGAGATGAAAAATATGTAGAATAAAAACTTATTAATTTAAGATCGATATTTGCTAAAGTAGCAATAAGCTAAAAATCATGAAAAGATTGATTATAAATCAACAACTGACATTGTTCCCTATTGCACTTATCCAACAGGAACCGATATTATCAAGCCCAAATTGTGTCAAAACATGCGGTTAGCTGACCAAAACCAAAAGACTGTGGCAAAGCAATGTTTTTAATGGTTTTTCTGAATTCGGCTCATTGAATGGGTATTTGTGTTTTTCTTATGTTTTGAAAGGGCTACAATAAAAGACTTTCTGCCATAGGGGCGCTGAAAAATGCAGGAGGCGTACAACAAAACCGTCCTGACATGAACGTGCTTGAAAATTGTACGTGCAGTGTTTTACCATTAAAAAGGATAAGTAAGATACTTTTCATTTAAAAATTATTTTCATTTAAAAAGAAGTATTTCCCCTCTCACCTTGCTAGATTCAGAAATGAACCCGTTCCTGTCTGTTGTTTAAATAAGATATGAAAAACCTTGTCTCGTACAGATTATCGTAAAACTGTTCCACTAGTCTTTTTCGTATATGTAAATGCATTTCAGCTATCAGAAAGGAAGATGTATCCCTGTCTTTCTTATATATATATATATATATATATATATATATATATATATATATATATATATATATATATATATATATATATATATATTGAATAAAAAAATAAGTTTTTTCAACTGAAAGTAAGGAACAACATTAAAACATAAAACTAACAGAAATTACTAAGTATATGGGGGGTGATCTTTCTTCAATACCTTGCTCTTTACGCTAAGTTTGACTTTTTGCTCCAATTATCTAAGAATAGCTTCCGGTACACAATGACCGCTTAATTTGAATATTAGGTTTTTTTTTAAATTCAGAAAACACTTTATCGTAAAGAGGAAGGTACTGTGGAGGGGCAACCCCCCATATAATTAATAATTTCTGTTTGTTTGAAGTTTTAATATTGCTCCTTACTCTCAATTAAAAATACTTTTCTCTTACTTAATTTCTGGTAAATTCAGGTCCATCTCAGTGGAAAATTCCCTTCCCCACGAAAAGTCCTCTATGAAAAGATCCTCCCATAGCAGCCTTGTCAGAAAATCCTAATCCTCAAAAATACCTTTTTACTTCCCAATAGCCAATATCCCTACTTTTTGTAAGAAGTGGTCAAAGTTCATAGTTTGCAACTCTTTCCTCGTTTGCTTTTAGGGGTGAAATCATCCCCTTAGACAAATTTATTTAATTTTTTGATTACGCGGAAGAAAATGCCATACCCAAATTTTGATCAGACAATTTTGGATAAAAAAGGGGGTGGAGGAGGGCTAGATGACCTCCAATATTCTTGGTCACTTAAAAAGGGCACTAGAAACTATGATATCCGATCAAATGAGTCCTCTCCCGATCTTCTAGGATAGCTGATACAATCAGCCCTGGGAAAAAAACAACAAGAAAATAAATAAGCATGCATGTGTGATCTTGCCTTTGGGAAAAAAATCACACTTTTGTATATAGGAGCTTGGAACAGAGCAGACTTATTTTGCCTCTTACTATTTTGAAAAATGGCTATCTCAAAATGTTCACCGGATACAAAAAAGGTGGGGAGGGGGCTGGTTGTCCTTTGATGACTTATGGACTCTTGATGATGACTCCAATCGAATGAGCCCCGATCTACCCCTCCGCCAAAACGTTATGTGCTAATAGTGGGAAACTTGCACAATTTAATCCTCTTGCTCCAGAGGCTGGGGGTATTCGTCAACCCCTGAGCAATACTTATTTGACTTTCGGGCTAATTTGAGCTAAATGGCTTTCTCAGATTTTGACCGGATGCATTTTGAAAAAAAAACAGGACGTGAGGGAGGGGGCTGGTTACCCTCTGATTACTTTTCACTATTAAAGAGGGCACTAGCACTTTCGATTTCCAACAGAATGAGCCCCTTCCAAAGAGTATACGCGTGCCTTTTCAGTAAAAACCATATATGTTAAAAATAGACAAATAGCAAAACTTTTAATCGTCGTAACAAAGCCTGGGGGAATTAACATCAAACCTGGAACCATAGTTACGTGATCCTTGAACTATTTTGAACAAAATGGCTGTCTAAAATTTTGATTTGATGCATTTGGAGGAAAAAATCTAAATTTCAATCGGATTCAATTGTGGAAAAAAGTCTGTGGGAAGGCTAGTTCCCCTCTGATCACTTTTGCCTCTCAAAAGGAGCTAGAGCTTTCCATTTCTAATCAAGTGAACCTCTGCCAAAGTTTATAGGACTACCCCTCCCATAGAGCCTCCGGGGCATAACTTACAATCGTTTACCCCTGGCTCTTGATATTTCTTTGACACTAGAGGCATTTTTATATGATTTGTGAACTTTTGATCAAATACACTTGGGAAATAGAGGTTGTGGGGGCTAGTTGCCCTCCGTTCCCTTTTTACTCTTAAAAAGGGAACTTGAAGTTTCAATTTCCAATGAAATCTAGCTTCCTTCAAAGTTTATATGAGGTATGACCACCGCTTCCATAAAAACTTAAATGGCGTTTTGCTGATCTTCAGTATTTCTACTCGTTTTTCATTCCCAGGTGTTCAGTTAATTATGGCTAACTTTCTCAGGGTGGGGGGATCTAAATAACTTACCTCATTCTCGGAGATGGCTCTTTGGGGAAAAAATGGTTTTTTACTTTCGTTTGAAAAACTTCTTTTCGAAAAGTTTGTTTTTATATAATTTCTGTGCATTTTTTATAGCCAAAGATTTGAATAATATAATGAATTTTCTCTAGTTTTCGTTTTCATATCATTAGAATTAAAACATATAATCCTAATTTAATGGTTCTAATTAGTGACTTTTGATTTATTTCAATACCCTCTTAACATTCCCCTCAACATTTTGTTTTAAACAGGTTAAAACGAAACTCTTTAGCACACAAGTAAAGGACAATTCCAAGGCTACAACCAGTGAAAAACAAAACAACCTAACAGCAATTATAACTAAACCGAAAATAAACTACAATGAATGAATAAATGAAACCAAAACGAGGAAAAATTAATAAACACTCTCGCAAAACAAATACCAAAGTGGAACAAAAATAAATTATCCATAAATAAATGGTGGTAAATAACTTGATTAAGTAACACCTAGAAAATAAAAAAAGTCTGAATTTTTAGGAGAGGTTCATACTCAACTAAATGACAAAACCCCACCCTGGACTTTCCCTTAAGAAAATCCTAGCCTATTTGTCTTAAATAAAATATATTCATAGTCTTGTTTATGCTGACAATGTTCATCTTCTGTACAGGAAAACTATAGGCTACTGTTTCACTGTTGGTCCTCTCCAGAAGAGACACTGAGAAGATGGAGATTAAGAACAAACTTTCACCATGGACATAGCCATATGCATCACGAAGCCGTGACACATTACTCAAACAGTTCGTGGCGATTAGCTGTAGTAAGGAGCGACCTGGCTGAATAGTAAACGAAACTCTAAAAAACGGAATTTTGATACAAATAGATACATCAAAAGAATTGGATTCTTATGATGACATTACAGGAACATAGGAGGCGGGTTGCATAACAGAGAGCGGAAGGGAGTTGACTGTAATCCAATCCCTCTTAAGCCTTAGAAAAGACATTAAAAATTTTAATTACCGATCGGACGTGCCACTTTCAATTTTTTGTCTACGCGACGTGAGTGTGGAAAAAAAAGAAGACAAATATAATACTTGAAAGGCACATGACTTTATACTTAATTAACGATTGAGCCTTACCGTTGATTTAATTCTTTCATTTCTTAGAGCAGGATTTATCCTAGAGAGATCATACCCCTATTTAGTAGAGATAGCCCATTATGCCGTCCAGAACGTCAACTAAAATCAGTTGAAATGAACTTTGTTGTAATGTGTCAAGGTTGGTCTTATATTTTTTTTTATGTATTGCAAAAGTAACTTCTTCTCATCAAGTTTCATCCCGATCTCTCCACTCTAAGTATTTTCCAAGATTTCCGGTTTCCAAGATTTCTGTTTTCCCCCTCCAGCCCTCATTATCCTTGGATCAGATTCGAATTGAAAATGGAGCATCTGAGACATAAGATTCTTCTATGTATCAAGTTTCACTAAGATTCGATCACCCACTCGTAAGATACCTCGATTTTCACGTTTTCCAAGAATTCCGGTTTCCCCCTCCGACTCCCTTCAATGTCACCAAATCTGGTCGGGATTGAACATGAGAGTTCTAAAGCACAAGATCCTTCTAGATATCAAATTTCATAAAGATCTGATCACCATCAGATCTTATTACCGTTTCAAATACCCCTTATTAAGATCTGATCACCGTTCGTAAGTTACAAATACCCCATTTGTTTCTAATTTTTCCAAATTACTTCCCCCAAACTCCACCGAAGAGAGCGGATCCTATTCGGTTATGTCAGTCTCTTATCTTAAACTTGTGCTTATTCTTTCCACCAAGTTTCATTTTAAATTGCATTAATATCCGATCGCTTCTTCGAAAGTTAAAATGCCTCATTTTCTCTAATATTTCAGAATTAACACTCCACCCAACTACCCCAAAGATAGCAGATCCTTTCAGGTTGTGTCAATCATGTATCTAGGACTTGTGGTTATTTTTCCCACCAAGTTTCACCTCGATCCCTCCAATCTAAGTGTTTTCCAAGATTTTAGGTTCCCCTCTCATTCCCCCCCCCCAATGTCACCGGATCCAAGCAGGATTTCAAATAAAAGCTCTGAGACACGATATTCTTACAAACTTCAAATTTCATTAAGATCCAATCACTCCTTGGTAAGTTAAAAATGCCTCAATTTTTCTAATTTTTCAGAATTAACCCTCCCCCCCCCAACTCCCCCAAACCGAGCAGATAAGTTCTGGTTATGTCAATCGGGTATCAAGGACTTCTGCTTATTTTCCCCACCAAGTTTCATCCCGATCCCTCCACTCTAAGCGTTTTCCAAGATTTTAGGTTCCCCCTTCACCTCCCCCCAATGTCACCGGATCTGATCAAGATTTAAAATAAGAGCTCTGAGACACGATATCCTTCCAAAAATCAAATTTTATTAAGATCCCATCACCCGTTCTTAAGTTAAAAATACTTCATTTTTTCTATCTCTTCCGAATTAACCGGCCCCCTACTCCCCCCAGATGGTCAAATTGGCAAAAACATTATTTTTAATTTAATATAGTCCGGTCCCTGATACGCCTGACAAGTTTCATCGTCCTAGCTTACCTGTAAGTGTCTAAAGTAGCAAAACTGGGACAGACCGACAGAACGACAGACAGACCCACAAAATTTGTAATCGCTATATGTCACTTGGTTAATACCAAGTGCCATAAAAAAGCATCGAGCTGTTTATTATGCCAGTAGTGGAACTGTTTTTTCATTACCTGGTGTGCGATAGCCCTACTCTTTTGGGTAAATCTTCTGATTAACTCACTAATGAGACATCTAAGAATTAGACATATTTATAGCATCATAAATTCAACCTGAATCCAAATATAACACCTATTTACGGCAAAAAGGAGCTTTCACCCTCCCCAACCTGTAATGTGCCAATATACACCCTGAGTTGTATACAGACACTGAATTCTTTAAATCATTCTATTCTTTAAATTGATTTAAAATTTATCAAAATGATGGAGAAGTCATTACATATACGTAATTCAGTGTATATATCTGCAAATTAGGGGTGGTGGTGTAAATCTTATTTTCATCTCATCGGATATTCTACGCTCTTTTGTGCGGTAATTTATGTCCGTTTTATGTTGGACTTGATTATTAATTCAAAATTCTGTTCGTGTTAGGATTTATCTATTTAACCATAGCTGTAGGTCTATGTGTTACTTTTTTTTCAGCATCTATAATTCCTGTTCGGTTTGGGTTTCATCAATTCATTCATAGTAATGTCTGTTTGATTTAAGTTTTAACTACCGTATGGCAATATTTCTGTTCATTTTAAGCTTTAATGTGGCTCTTCACTTTTCTTGGAATTGTTTTTTTTTTAATTTTGTATTTCTAATTAATCAGTAAAAATAAGTATTAACTTTAAATTTTAATAGGCCCTTGTCAGTTTAACAGCCAGATCTTACGTCACCAGTGACAAAAATAAATTCTTCATTCACCCAAAAAATTGGTTTGTTTTTATTTTGGATCAAACCCGAACAGCTTCTCTTTAAATAAAAGCTTCAGCATTTAATATTTCTTCAAATAAATCTTCAGGTACTCCATGGAAATATAGTGTTTTTGGTAAATAATGTGAACATTCCAATCGACGCCTTTTTTATGCTCTTTCCGAATATAATAATTGGGTAAAATTCTAGTTGAGTGACTTCATGTTATCTCAGAAAGGGGTTAGGTCAGGAAAATGAAACTTTCAGGGATGGGTCTACAGGCTAAAGTATATCCTGGGAAGGTATTTTGAGGTCTCTAACTATGCCCCCTCCCCCTCCTCTATATAATGCAGCTTTTTGTGCATTACAGCTTAAAATTTTGTTCAAATTTGATCCTATATTACTATTAAATGTTTAAATATTGCTTACCTTAGAAAAAGTTAACTTCAAAGGCCTTTAAACAGGGGTAATAGAACCGTTGAACTTAGGGGGTTTCTTGCTCAAAATTAAGATTAGGTGCTATGATTGCGTACGGTTTGATAGTTTCTATGTTATATGTGTGTCAATAACATCTATTTTCTAAATCATAACGGTGTAGAGAAAGTCCATTTCTTCAAGAAGGCTCAATAATGATTCTTAGAAAACTGAAGAGTGGCGAAACAGAAATTTGGTGGGAAAAATAAGCAAGTCCTAAATACATGATTGACATAACCGTAACGGATACGTTCGCTTTGGGGGAGCTGGGGAGGAGGGTTAGAAAAAATGAGGTATTTTTAACTTACGAAGGAGTGATCGGATCTTAATGAAATTCCATATTTAGAAGGATTTCATAACTCAGGTCTCTTAATTTAAAATAAGATCGAATCAAGTGTCATTGGGGAGAGTTGGGAGGGGACCGGAAATTTTGGAAAACACTTAGAGTGGGGAGATCATGATGAAACTTGGTGGGAAAAATAAGCACAAGTCCTAAATACGTGATTGACATAACCGTAGGGGGAAGGTCTAATTCTGAAAATTAGAATAAATGAGGTATTTTTAACTTACGAAGGAGTGATCGGATCTTAATGAAATTTGAAGGATCTCGTGAGGTCTTGTTTTTTCCTAACCTATTTGAATTTAAATGGAAAAGATCGTATTAATTTCTTCACAACATACCACATATTTATTTTGTCATTAAAATAAACGGTCTCCTCAATATATGAACTCCACATTAATTACTCTTTTGAATACCAGATGACGCATACGATTCACATAACAATTCCCCAGAGAGCCGGAACTGACGTAGAGACGTCAACAACATATGTTTTTATCAAGGAGATGTTGAGGATGCATATCATTTTGGTTTCTTACATTTATTAAATAAAAAAAAACCAGTTTTTTTAACTGAAAGTAAGGAGCGACATTAAAACTTAAAACGAACAAAAAATTACTCCGTATCTGAATTGGGTTATCCCCTCCGCAATCCCTCACTCTTTACGCAATTAAAGTTTTTAATTGTTTTATAAAGTAGAATTGTGGCAAAGAGTCAAACTTTAGCGTAAAGAGCGAGGGATTGCGGAGGGGACAACCCATTTCATATACGGAGTAATTTCTGTTCGTTTTAAGTTTTAATGTCGCTCCTTACTTTCAGTTAAAAAAACTAGTTTTTTATTTAATTTCTGCATGTTTTTGAATTAATACATGTTTGATTTTGGCTCTCCGTACATAAATTATTAAAATGAAATTTGTATATTAATCTTTTTTTGGCTAAATGGCTTTCTCTTAGTTTTGATCAGACCATTTTGAGAAATAAGGGGTGCAGAAGGAGGGCTAGTTACCCACCAATTTTTCACTTACTTAAAAAGGCAACTAGAACTTTTAATTTATAACGAACGTTTTTATGAGTAAAAAATATACGTAACTTAAGAATTATCTTACGCAACAAAATTTTATATTCTTATATTTTTGATTATATATATGAAGGGGTTTGTCCCCCCGTTAATACCTCGCTCTTCACACTAAATCTTAAGTTCTGTCCTAATTCTTTAAGAATGACCCCTGAATCAGAAAGGCCAGAGAATAAATAGTTGAAATTACTAAAAATACTTTAGCATAAAGAGCGAAGTATTTATCTCCTCCTAAATGCCTCGCTCTTTATGCTAAAGTATTTTTAGAGCCCCTCGTATGCGTAATAATCTCCGTTCGTTTTAAGTTTTAATGCTACTCCTTACTTTCAATTGAAAAAACTTTTTATGTTTATATTTTCATTGTTTTTTTTTAATAGTAATGCTAGAAAATCCTGTGCCCTTTTCATTGAATTTCTGTTCCCCCATGAAATATTCCTCCAAGGAAAGATCCTCCCACATATCCCCCTCCCTGCAACCCCACACCCAAATAAAAAAAATCCCCCTGAAAACGTCGGTAAACTTCCGAATAACCATTACTGTATGTAAACATTGGTCAAAGTTTGTAACTTGCAGCCCCTCCCCCAGGGACTGTGGGGGAGTAAGTCATCCCCAAAGACATAGTTATTATGGTTTTCGACTATTAGGAACAAAATGGCTATCTCAAAATTTTCATCCGTTGACTTTGGGAAACAAATGAGCGTGGGAGGGGGCCCAGGTGCCCTCCAATTTTTTTTTGGTCACTTAAAAAGGGCATTATAGCTTTTCATTTCCGTTAGCATGAGCCCTCTTGCAATACTCTAGGACCACTTGGTCAATACGATGACCCCTGGGAAAAAAAAACAAAAAAACAAACAAATAAATACGCACCCGTGATCTGTCTTCTGGCAAAAAATACGAAATTCCACATTTTTATAGATGGAGCTTGAAATTTTTTCTATAGGGTTCTCTGATACGCTGAATGCGATGGTGTGATTTAAGATCCTATGACTTTTAGGGGGTGTTTCCCATTATTTTCCAAAATAAGGCAAATTTTCTCAGGCTCGTAACTTTTGATGACAAAGACTAAATTTGATGAAACTTATACATTTAAACTCAGCATAAAAATTTGATTCTTTTGATATATCTTTTAACATCGAAGTCCCATTTTTTAGAGTTTCGTTTACTATTTAGCTGGGTCACTCCTTACTACAGCTCGTTACCACGAACTGTTTGAAAGAATGGGTGGCTTGAAAATTAATATCTAAGTAGTGGCGGTGTTCCTAGAAGTATACAGTTCTCATAAAATAATATTTTGCCGCCACTTTGCCGATATCATGAAAAGAGAAATCACCAATGCAACAGCACAAAAAAAAGAAAAAAAAAAGAGAGAGACAGAAGGAGAAAAGGAAGACTATTTTCTTAGATTAGTGATTAGTATAGACCAGCACTTGAATGAGGCCTTAACCCTACTCATCCATACAATCACATAGGTCAAACAGCATAGCCATACACAATCAACCATAAAGAATAATCCATGGACAGGCAGTCATGTCGTCAATAAGTATAAGTCGTCATTTACCAAACAATAGAAAAAATAATATAGACAAATAATTCAGAGGCAACACCCAACACAAGGGCTCATCAGGAGAATACACTGGCCTATATAGGGTTTCGCCACTTTAAATTCTCTACCCAGCACAGTGTTGTGGCTACCACAGAATATCCATGGCATCCCCGTGTCAGGTATCACCCCCAAAATACATGCCCATGAAAGAAAAAAAAACAGCAAATGTAAAACAACCAAGTAAAACCAAAACAAGCTTATCCTGTTAATATATCCCTCTTTTTAGCAACAATAGGTAAACTAAATATTATAAATTTTACCAAATCACAAATATTAACACATTGCAAAAAACCTGAATGAACTAAACAATTATAGAATTCATCTTTACCATGTGGCTAATTTTTAAAAAAATCCACTCAATTAGAAACACAATTCAAAATAAATGGCGCCGCGACAACATTTCTCGAACCTCCGAAATTAGTTGAAAATTTCTGTAAGTATTTCCAGATAATTCTTTTGATATTTATTTAAAAGTTCGTTATAATGAAAACTAAATTTTTTAAATTGCCAAGTTAATTTATTTGCAGAAAAACCTCTTGATATCAATTTTTGGCTTAAGATTTTACATCTATTTTTAAAATCAATATAATTACTACAAATCCTTGCATAACGAAGTAACTGTGAGAAAAACGCTGAATATGTGATATTTGAGTGTATATTACTTTCAGGGAATGGGAAACTAATCACTTCAAAATCAAAATCATCCGTTTTATTATACATTTTAAAACTTAATTTATTATTATCACAAATATTAATATTTAAATCTAAGAAATGATCTTCATGACCAGCGCCATGACTAGGCTCAAGAATAAGCTCTGATGAATATATATTTTTAGAAATATCAATGAAATCCTTACAATTTAAGACCAAAATATCATCTAAATATCTTTTATTATTTGACAAAGCATGTTTTAAATTAATTGGATTATTCTTATCCATCATATATTTATATTCTAGTTGACTTAAAAACAAGTCAGCTATAAATGGGCTGGCATTCCCCCCCATGGGAATTCCCACAATTTTCTTGCACAAATCACCCCCAAATCTTATCTAAGTATTGTATAAAACAAATTCTAATAACTCAAAAATCATATCCAAGCTGTAACATCTCAAGTTAACTGTAGTATTAAAGCAATTTGTCCATATAGCTTTTTTATTGTAAGTGTCTATTTTTAAGAACCTTTTACTAGATAAGAGGAAAGATTTCTTGATAACAGTTTTTATAAAGATGTATCTTTATATGTATAAAGATGTCGAACCCGTTAAATTTAGTTAAGAAGGTTTTTGCACCCCCCCCCCCCCGAAAAATTATTTTGTTTTCCCTCTTGAAAAAATCCTTTTGTAACCTCACAAAAAATCAATTTCCAGCCCGCCCTCCCAAAAAAATGCTTTTGTACTCCTCCCCACGAAAATCATATATAGCCTACGGCCCTACAATAATCTCCGGGGGGGGGAACAACATTTGTTAAACTGAATAAGAAGGGACCAGTGATCAAGGAAGTTTAAGATTTATATGGGGCAGGACTGAAGTCCCCTCCCCGCAGTCCGTACCAATAACCTTCCTGGAAAATATACTTAATAACAAACAAGTGGGGAAATAAGAAAGTAAATTTACTTCTATTTCCAAGTTAGACTAGTAGACATGGAATTGAATGTTTTCGCCTTTTTCAAACAGCTCGTGATAGCGAACTGCAAGTAAGGAGTGACCCGGCTCAATAGTAACAGAAACTGTAAAAAACCAAAATTTTGATATCAATAGACGCTTCAAAATAATCGAACTTTAATGCTGATTTCAAGCTTATAAGTTTCGTCAAGCTTAATCGAACCCATCAAAAATTAAAAGCCTTAGAAAATTTGGCTTATTTTCAAAGAAAGGGGGAAACACCCCTTAAAAGTCATAGAATCTTGATGATAATCACACCATCAGATTTAGCATATCAGAGAACCTTCCAGTAGACGTTCCAAGATCCTATCTACAAAAATATGGAATTCCGTGTTTTTTGCCAGAAGAAAGATCACGGATGCGTGTTCATTTTTCTTTCCAGGGTGATGGTATTGACCCAGTGGTCTTAGAATATTTCGAGAGGGCTCATTCAAACAGAAATTAAAAGCTCTATTGCCTTTTTAAAGTAACCGAAAAAAATTGGAAGGCAACTAGGCCCCTTCACACGTTCATTTTTCCCCAAATTCGTTCGGTCAAAATTTTGAGATAACCATTTTGTTCAGGATAGTCGAAAAATTTAATGGCTTTGTCTTTGAGGATAGAGTTATCCCCAGTCCCAAGGGAAGGGCTGCAAGCTGTGAACTTTACACATTATCTAATTATAGTATTGGTTATTGCGAAGTATACAGACGTCTTCAGGGAGACTTGTTCTGGTGGAGGGATGGGGGGGTGTAGGGGTCACGTTAGAGGATATTTCCATGGAGGAAAGTTTCATGGGAAAAGGAGATTTTTCATTAAGGGGACATCGGATTTTTCAGCATTATGTAAAAAATGACCGGAAATAAAAAAGAACAGCTTTTCAACTGAAAGTAAGGAGCAACATTAAAACTTAAAACGAACGAAAACGATTACGTATATCAGGGGGTTTAATCCCGACGCCCCTCAGGGGGCCATCGGATTTCCCAGCATTATTTGAAAACGACCAGAAATAAAATAAAAAAACAAGTTTTTTCAACTGAAAGTAAGGAGCAACATTAAAACTTAAAACGAACGAAAATGATCACGTATATCAGGGGGTTCACGGTCTTTATGCTAAAGTATTTTTTAGTACTTTTAAAAGAGCTATTTATTCTAATTAAACGGCCTTTGTGATTCACAGGTCATTCTTAAAGAATTGGAACAAAATTCTAACTTTAGCCAAGAGCTCTTATAGCATGAGCTATAGCAAAATTCTAAGAATCAATAGATCGATTTAAAAGGAAAATCATAGGCTCAATGCCAGTCGGTATTTAAAATAGGAGCTCTGAGACACGAGGTCCTTCTAAATATCAAATTTCATTAAGATCCGGTCGAATCAGGGAAACGACTGTTATCAAGTCAATTTGTGCAGGTTCTTGACACGCCTAACAATTTTCATTGTCCTAGCACGTCCAGAAGCACCAAACTCGCCAAAGCACGGGAAATCCCCCCGGCTTCCCCAAAGAGAGTGGATCCATTCCAATTGTGTCAATCACCTATCTAGAACTTGTTCTTATTCTTCCCATCAAGTTTCATCTCGATCTCTTTACTCTAAGTGTTTTCCAAGATTTCCGGTTGCCAAGACTTCTGATTCCCCTCCAAACCCCTATGTCCCCGGATCCGATTCAAATTGAAAATGAAGCATCTGAGACATAAGATCTTTCTATATATGAAGTTTCATTAAGATCCGACTGCAAGATAAAGATACCTCAATTTTCACGTCTTCCCAGATTTTCGGTTTCCCCTCCAACTCCCCTCAATGTCACTCGATATGGTCGGGATTAAAATAATAGCTTTGAAGCACAAGATCCTTTTAAATATCAAATTTCATTAAGATCTGATCACCGGTTCGTAAGTTACAAATACCTCTTTTTTTCAATTTTTTCCGAATTACTGGGGACCGAGATTTCTGGTCCCCTCCCAACCCTCTCCAATGACACTGGATCCGACCTGAATTTAAATTAGGAGATCTGAGTTACGAGGTTCTTCTAAATATGGAATTTCGTTAAGATCCATATCACTTCTTTGTAAGTTAAAAATACCTCATTTTTTTCTAATTTTCAGAATTAATCCCCCCCTCAACTCCCCCAAAGAGACCGTATCCCCTTACGGTTATATCAATCACGTATTTTTCTACAATGAACTAGTGAGTTATGTGCTGATATAGTGATTTTTTGTTTAGGTAATATAAAAACACTAAGAATAGTGATAAATTACTAATGCTGGCAACCCTGGTTTTATCTTGTGTGACTTGCCGGTTGATAATATCACAAATGCAAGTGCTTTTATGACGCTCGCGCCTTGTAACACCGGAGCTTGCAAACATTTTTTACGTGTCTGTATGACCCTTACGATAGGCAAATAACATTAAGAGAAATCTATTCAGTTTTGATCTGATGCTATTTTCCTATCTTAAACAGTGCTCAGTATCTTCTCAGCTGTCTAGTCTGGGGTAATACCATTTTACTGACTATCTGATCATTTTTGTTGGCAAAACTACCTGAGCTTGTGAAAAAACCTAGAAAGTCAAACCCAAGACACAAGCACAAACAGCTGAATTTTTTGTGAACCCAACTGGCTCAGTTTATAATTACAAGTTCACTTGCATAACATTCGAGGCAGATAGGAGGCCCTTGTAGGCTTTGGACTCTTATTCCCCTTTGCAATTTCAGTCAACATATTATTCAACTAACATTAAATTACCTTTATATTAGTTAACCAAATGTCTAAGTCTATAAATTGAAGCAATTGCCTTGCCTGACGTTCATTGCAGAATGGCCCCATTTTGACTTTAGACACTTTTTTGCCTCTGAATCTAGGCGAAATTAACGGTCTCATGTTTCAATTCTAAATTATCAGTTCAACCTGCTAAGACCATAGGTAAGCGTCCCTTGTTTACCTCTCATTCCAGGCTATCTAATGGTCTTATGTCAATTCTTCGTCAACCTGCCTGAGACTTTAGACAGGCATGAATTGCTAAAAGATAACAAACTGTGTATTGGTCTAATAAAAAAGACACCCGCATACTTCCACCGTTTACCCAAACCAAATTAATCAAACACTTAGAAAACTATAGGTTCTGTACTTATCTTAGCTCTATGACTATCTACCTTGGTTCTACTGCCCTAGCAATGAAGCATTTGCGGATAATAGATAGACATATCTAATAGCAAATGAACCAACTTCCTTTTCATACAATCCTAATAAGGGGGGTTAATGCCGGTTTGCTTCTCACTCAACTGGACTATCAGTCTTGGCTTTTTCTACAATTAGCCTTGACTTGATGCCCACAACTATTATATTTTAATTCAAAAATCAACGGCCTTGTTTAATGTTCAAAAGTGATTAGAGGGCAATTAACCCCCTTCCCACTTCCACAATTTTCCCAAACACATCCAATCAAAATTTGACATGTTTATTTGGTTTTCGACTATGCTCAACAAAATGGCTATCTCAAAATTTTGATCCAGTGACTTTGGGAAAAATGAGCGTGGGTTTTTTGGTCCAAGTTTTTTGGTCACTTGAAAAGGACACTAGAATTTTAATTTTCGTTAGAATGAGCTCTCTCGTGACATTCTAGGAATACTGGGTCGATACGATCACCCCTGTAAAAAAACAACAACAAAAATAAACAAATAAACTCGCACCCGTGATCTTTCTTCTGGTGAAAAATACAAAATTCAACATTTTTGCAGAAAGGAGCTTGAAACCTCTACAATCGGGTTTTTTTATACGCTAAATGTGATGGTGTAATTTTCATTAAGTTTATACGATTTATAAGGGTTGTTTTCTCCCTTTTTTTGAAAATAAGACATATTTTATCATGCTCTTAATTTGCGATGGGTAAGAATAAACTTGATGAAATTTCTATATTTTACATCAGGATAAAAAATATGATTCTCCTGATGTATATATTGGTATCAAAATTCAGTTTTTTAGAAATTCGGTTACTATTGAGCCGGGTCGATTCTTGCTATAGTTTGCTATCACGAACTGTTTGATTCCCAAAGGAAATGTTTTATCTGGGTGTGCAAATTTATTTTCGTTTAAATTCTTTATTCAGGCAACTAGATCAGATGTGCTAATAGTTAGTAATGGATAATAAGTAATGGATGGTATACTTGTTGTAATTTCATAGGATATAGACTAGCTGTTAGATTTATCACAAGTCCTGAAGATGAATTTTTTTCTTTTTGTGGGTATTAGTGGCTTAAGCAGCTAAGGGTATGTAGTCGATTTTTTCCCTATTCATTTTCTGTGGATTGGAATGTTATTAGAGCAGGAGTTAGGATTGTTCTAAGGAGGAGAGTAAAAGCAGACTGAGCAGCCTCCTGTCACACCATCAACACTGTAAATCTTACAATTTTCGCCCCAAAATATTATAATTTAAGCTGATTTTGCCGCCCCCGGTTGTGCTGCCCGAATTGCTTGCTCCCTCTAGTCACCCCTTAGATCGGACCCTGAATACACTGAATATAAATTCCAGTTTAAGGGCTTATTGTTATTTTTGAAGTTAATTAAATTGGGTGAATGAAACCTTGAGAAACGAATCCAGGGTCCAAAATACGCACTTTGAAAACATTTCCAGTGTCTATGTCTACCCTTGTCTTATTTCTAGAGCTTGCAAGATTGCATACATGACAGCTCTATAGGTATCAAAATTCTGCCAAAAATATTTTACCTTGATTTTGAGTTTTCAGTCTCTTTTTTCTTGGCTTAAGCTGTTTGAAAAAATGCAATTCCTGTTATCACGGGTGAAATTTAAAGCTAGGTCAAGGGTTCTCTCTAAATTTAAGAAATAATTCTAAAGGTCTGTAAAACCTTATAAATTAGAATTGAGCAAAGGTACGAGGATCAACACATTTTTCTAGTGCTTCATCCGAGCGGAAGATTTATTTTCCAAGGTATCACTTTAATAAGTAGTTTGTTAATGGTCATCAAAAGTCAGTATCCTCTGGAAGTGGGGGGTAGATGCTGCAAAATATCGTTCCTGGAGATCATCAGAAATTATGGATCGTTAAACCCTAATGCAGACCTTTCAAGCTCCTATCTGCAAAAATGTGGAATTTGTATTTTTTGCCTGAAGAAAGATCACGGATGTCTGTTTGTTTGTTTTTTTTCCTAGGGGTGATCGTATCAACCCAGTGGTCTTAGAATATCGTGTAAGGGCTCATTCTAACGGAAATTAAAAGTTATAGTGTCCTGTTTAAGTGACCAAAATTGGAGGGAAACTAGCCCCCCTCCCACGCTCATTTTTCCCCAAAGTTTTCGGATAGAAAGTTCGATATAACACTTTTGTTCAGTACAGTTGAAAAATCTAATAACTATGTCTTGGAGGAAATTTTAACCCCCACAGTCCCCAGGAGAAGGGCTGCAGGTTATGAAATTTCTCCATTGTTTACATATAGCATTGGCTATTAGGAATTATACAGACGTTTTCATAAAAGAGGTTTTCTGGTTGTGGCGGGGGACTAGATACATAATTATTATCACTGATTCGTAAGACAATAAATAATTCTTATGAAAAATAAATTTGACAAAAATTGTCTTTTATGGCGAGAAAAATTATTTTCTTTCTGTTTTCCTTAACTTCCCCTCTGTTATCCACTTCTTTTCTGCAAGTGAAATTGTGGCAAACTAAGGTGCTGACATTGAGCTGAGTTGAATTATTTCTGTGAGACCGATTGGTAGCTCTACATCAGATTTGAGCACTAAATTTCTTTGTCAATTTTGTTGGAAAATAAGAAAAAAAGCTGTTGTGTTGATAATTGATATGAATTAATTAATAATTAACGTAACTAAATTAAACATGAGTTACTTAAAACTGATGCAGTAACGTTGTTGATAGAGACAAAGAGATTTGTAATTGAGTTTGTCATAGTGATAGGTAAACTGATGTTCCAAGCTTCCATATTTTCTAATTTTAAATAATTATGCCTTTAATCTTTGGTGTTGCTGTTTTATCAAGAATTTCACACTTGGTAGTTAAACGTTTTCAACTCATAAAATTACACACGGGGGTGCGTAACCCCATGTATAATACGGCCATTATTGGCAATATGGCCATAATCTTGATTTTATCCACAAGTGTGAGTATAAGGGGGTGGGGGCAAAAATTTGAATGTTCAACTGTCAGCTTTTCTTGTTTCGTATTTACCAGTCTAAGTAGCTACAGGAGGAGCTCAAGTCAGACATTTTAATATTAAAATTATAACTTGTTCCCTCAAATCTTCATTTTATTGTTATAAATAGTGAAAATATATTGTATTTGTAATGTTTTGTATTGTTTTTTTTGTATTTTGTTTTGTTTGCAATATTTTAGATTTGTAATAATTGTATTTTGTATGTTTTAATATTAACTCTAATATTTGCAGGTGTCTTGTTGAAAATGACCAGAACTGGAAAATGACCAGAATGGTTGCAGGGTCAAGATTAGAACTATCGGAATTGCAATAAAGTAAAAATTGCGTAAAACAAATTTAATTGATTTAGAATTTCTGTGACTCGATCTTAAACCCAAAAAGGGTAAGAAAACTGTTCTTACTAGAGCAGAACCTTACTACAGTTCGTTACCACGAACTGCTTGATTGAATAAGTTTCTTTGTGGGGCTCTTGAATTAAATATCAATGAGTACTATTCCTCACCGGAAAAATATAATGGTAGTGATCACGGTTAGAAGAGATATACAACTCAGACATTCGTCAATACCCACCGTATTTTTGTCGTTGGTTTAGTTATTGGTTTGGTTCAGCCAAAAGAAACTAAAAACGTGTTTCGGGACGTTGTACTGAAAACACAAATTCATTTCTGTTCGTTTTAGGTTTGAATTAAAAGATGACACTGTATCTTCGTCACGTTTTGGACTTTGTTGTATGGCTCTTCAGACAACGTTGCTTTTTATCATCTTTGTATGTTTCATTATGATTTTCAGTTTAGTTCGGATATTTTAAAACATTCAGATTTTCAGGTGTCTCCCCCACAAAAAACACGAAATTTGAACCTTGATCCCTCATGCTACTTTGAGCTTTCAATTTTAACGGTTTTCGAAACGTTGGAAATATCCTATTTGGATAAGCTGCATACACATAGGGCCTGTCCTTGTGTCAAATAAAGATTGAAATTTGCCTGGAACACGTCTGTGAAGTTTCAGTTCGATCACCCAAGCCTTTTTTCAGATATGGTGATATAGTAATGATACTTTGCTATGGTGGTATGGTAATGATGCTTCGGTTCTTGAGTCATAAGAGACGTCAAGGATATGAGTTACAGGGGGGCGGGTTCCTCTGCAGACTCCCACCGACAATTCTGCTTCCTCCATCCCCTAAAATCTCCCCCCGGAAAATTATCCTCACAGTTTTAACAGCCAAAGGGGAATTAAAATAAAAAGAATGAAGAAAAGTAGATATTATGGAAAACTCCACCTATTTTCCAAAATACATAAAGCGAAAAAATTTGAATGGTAATATCACGAAAATCAGCAAAGAAAAATGACAAGTTAGTCGTTAAAATTCATTGCTTCCATCCCCCCTTCAGAAAAAAACAACATATTTTGGTTAGTGACTTCTCTGGTCAGTGTCAGACCAAGTTCACGGGAAAGCAATTACTCGTACTTTTTAGTCTCAGTCTGTTATCTCTGTGCATTCCCATCATAGGGCAGCTCTTCTGTAGTTACCACAGATTACGTATTTTCGACTTATTTTTCCTAACTCTTATCTTACCCTGCTATGATAGCTCACCCAATCAAGACATTTTAGACTCGCATTCTTTTTTTTTATCCGAAGGTTTTGAAGTTTTCGCTCAAAACTAAAGAACAGTTTTTTTTTCAACCATGCTTGGAACTCGCTTGTGAAAGAATTTTACTAACAATTTTAAGTAGCTGTTTGCTATTAACTTGTGGAAACACAATTGTGAATTAAACGTTCTCTAATTTGTTTGTTAGGACATCAAAAACGGGCCTCTGGACGATTTTCTTTGGTTCTTGATAGCAGTTTTTTGCACAGAATGAATCACAGGCCTTTTTGAAATTAATCGGTTTTTTTACTCTGTTAATAACGTAATGCATAGTTGCATTCAAATGCTAGTTTGGGGTCACCTCGATCAATCTTTGGTGCCTCGGGTCAGGATATTAACCTACTCAGTATAGTCCATCGCGTTTTGTAATTATCTTTGGTCAAATTGTGTGACGTTGAATGTACAATAAGGTTAAACAAGCTACTATATATAGTATATAAATTGTTTAAATATAACGTTTTATTTCGCCATTTCCATGCCTAAAGGTCGCACCTGACATTTTTAATTTCTGAAATAATTTCCAAGAACTGTATGCCAAGCTGTTCTCAAAAGGTGGATCAACAGAGTAATGCATACTCTTTCTTACTTTGATTACCTAGATCTGCATTGAATTTCTGATCGTCACTCTAAAAGTTGACTTAACTATCGGTTAAGAGTTGACACTGAATTGATGAAATAGAATTAACAACACCCAAATGTCTATTTCTTCTTTTTGGCTGTCATTTCTGTTTTATTTTCAACCTTGGTTTAGTACGAGTTATGATTTTTGTTTGTGTTAACCTTTGGATTTAATAAATAATGCGCAATCATTTATAATCAACTGTCTTTGTTCTTTTTAGGAGCTGGGAAAACATTCACAATGCTAGGAACAAAAGCATGTCCTGGTATTGTCTACCTTACTGTAACTAGTCTTTGGGAAAAAATGGAGGCTTTGAAAGAAATACAGAATTACGATATTGGCGTTTCCTATTTTGAGATATATAATGAGTCAGTGCAAGATCTGTTAGGGCCAGGAAAATCATTGAATATTCTAGAAGATCCAAAGGTTGGAGTAAAAATAGAAGGACTTAGTGAACGCAAACCTAAAAACGCTGAAGAACTGCTTGAAATACTTCGCATTGGCAACAAGAAAAGGACCCAGCATCCTACAGATGAGAGCAAAGAATCCTCAAGATCACATGCAGTTTTTCAGGTAATTTCAAATTACACATATTAAATGCCATGGTATCCTCTCATTAAGACAATCAAATTGCCAATGACACACTGTTAAAGTTTAACTCTGGCCAAAGACTCACTGCTTTAAATTCATAATTAATGAGAAAAGGAAGGACAAAATCAGATAAGTATCTTCACTTGAATTATTACTTGTTACAAATAAAACAAACGAGTGTAATACTTCATATATTACAATGGGCTGCTACGCCTACTCCTCTTTTCACCGAAGTCGCATATGCTTCCACCTTTTTTCAAGTTTTATGTAGTAGTTTTTTGTTTTGTTTTTCAATTTATTTCGTTGTTCTAGATAAAAATATTTAAAGCTAGATTTCTCATAAATAAATTTTATTTAAATTCTCATAAATAAATCTCATAAATAAATAAATTTCTCACAATAATAAAAATATTTAAAGCTAGATTTCTCATAAATAAATTTTATTTAAATTCTCATAAATAAATCTCATAAATAAATAAATTTCTCATAATAATAAAAATATTTAAAGCTAGATTTCTCATAAATAAATTTTATTTAAATTCTCATAAATAAATCTCATAAATAAATAAATTTCTCATAATAATAAAAATATTTAAAGCTAGATTTCTCATAAATAAATTTTATTTAAATTCTCATAAATAAATAAATTTCTCATAATAATAAAAATATTTAAAGCTAGATTTGTCAGAATTACGACTTTAGCACGAACTGTGACTCCTAGTGCTAGGTGTCTGGAGATCAAACATTTTCCTGTTCAATACGCACTATCTCAATCAATTAATACAATCAAAACTTCTTAACCAACTATGAATCTATTTACTATATTTTTTCTTAATGCACATATCTTATCAATTAGTCTGTTCAGTGCAATAATTGAAGCTTCTAGTATTATATTTACATTTAGAAATTAAGCAAATTCCTTTTTTTTTCAATTTATCTAGTAATTTCAGGCAAAATTATTTGAAGCTAAGTTTATCAGAATCACGGCTTTAGAGCGAGTTCTGCCCTAGGCCGAATTTGCTCAGCAATTATCTCTAATGCAAGGGAGGTAATAAATTCAATAAACCTCCAAAACTTTACAAAGTTTGTGAAAATTTGTTAAAAATTTGTGAAAACCAACAAAATTTGCGTAGGATCGGAACTCCGTTACAATATTGTATCAGTTACAATCAGTGAACAATTTATGTGGGCTGTGGCTTTTGTATTTTCTAAACGCCTAAACGCCTAAACGCCCCCATCTTTACGCTAATTTTTATTTATTTTTTTTTAAAGTAGAGTTTTGACAAAGGGTCAAAATTTAGCGTAAAGAGCGGGACGTTTAGGAGGAAACAGCCCCATTTCATGTACGGAATAATTTCTGTTCGTTTTAAGTTTTAATGTCTCTCCTTTGTTTCAGTTGAAAAAACTTTTTTTTATTTAATTCATGTAAAACTCAACATACACATCTCTAAAATGGAATTAGTTCAAAAACTGTTTTTCATCTTTTTAAGGTATTGCTGAGTCAATGCGTACCAACGAAGAAATCAAACTATTGCCTTACCAAACTATTGCTCATTGACCTTACTGGCTCAGAGAGTGGGACAGCAACTGGGCACAGTGGTGCTCGTTTTCAAGAAGGGAGATCGATTGCTGAGTCAATGCGTGCCAACGAAGAAATCAAACTATTGCCTTACCAAACTAATGCTCATTGACCTTACTGGCTCAGAGAGTGGGGCAGCAACTGGGCACAGTGGTGCTCGTTTTCAAGAAGGGAGATCGATTGCTGAGTCAATGCGTGCCAACGAAGAAATCAAACTATTGCCTTACCAAACTAATGCTCATTGACCTTACTGGCTCAGAGAGTGGGGCAGCAACTGGGCACAATGGTGCTCGTTTTCAAGAAGGGAGATCGATTGCTGAGTCAATGCGTGCAACGATGAAATCAAACTATTGCCTTACCAAACTAATGCTCATTGACCTTACTGGCTCAGAGAGTGGGACAGCAACTGGGCACAGTGGTGCTCGTTTTCAAGAAGGGAGATCGATTGCTGAGTCAATGCGTGCAACGATGAAATCAAACTATTGCCTTACCAAACTAATGCTCATTGACCTTACTGGCTCAGAGAGTGGGACAGCAACTGGGCACAGTGGTGCTCGTTTTCAAGAAGGGAGATCGATTGCTGAGTCAATGCGTGCAACGATGAAATCAAACTATTGCCTTACCAAACTAATGCTCATTGACCTTACTGGCTCAGAGAGTGGGACAGCAACTGGAAACAGTGGTGCTCGCTTTCAAGAAGGGAGATCGATCAACAAATCAATACTAGTTCTTGGTATGCTTTTGTTTTCGTTATGCATAGTGCCAAAGGATGTAGGAAACCGTTAATAAGAATTTTAACGTTGTTTATTTAATGGGAAGCAGTGCCTCTGGGAGTGCAGCATCTCCCAGCAGAATTAGAAATATTTAAAACGGACAGCTTTAATTTATAAAATGTGGATTTTTACTAAAAATTTAGCTTTAGGACCGTTCTTTTGCTTTATTGTTTATTTTTATTATTAGGACTATATGTCTGTGAAGAATAGACTTAACTTGTTTTTTTTTTACGTAGGCCTTGTAATTACACCTGTCGTGCTCTCTTGACAAAAGTAGTTATTTTTATCCTTGGCCAAATGATAAGCAAAAGCAAAAAAGGAAGAAAAGTATTGACAATATCTTCCTTAGGTAATTGTGGCTTGACTATAATTTTGCTGAGGATGGTGTTTTTTTGCCTTTTTTTTGTTTTTTTTTGCCTTTTTTGGCTTTTTTTTTTCTTACCAGGTTTTATACTCCTTGTCAAGTGCCCTTTAATTGAATTGGAAACTTCTGTATTTTTCTAAACTAATATAATTTTTTTTATAATTTTTGTGTGTGTAAATCTTCATAAACAAGACAAAAGACTTAATTTTCCATTTTAGTAAAGTTATTTGGTTGATATCTTGTATAAGGTACAGCCTGGAAATACACTTATTTCAGGACGGAATAGCTTAAAGATAAATCAATTTCAAAACCGACTTTTTTAGTTCAAATTTATCCTATTGCTGTTTTTGCTGGTGGAACCTTCCCCGGTGAAATGTTCTTTCTTTTAAGATCGCAGCAATACGAGACGAGTAGGTCAGTTATATATCCAATAATTACTGTTGGTGGACATAAAAACCGAAAAACAAAGGAAATAAAAATTCTATAGAGGAAAATCGTCTTGTTGGGGTTTGGAAAGTTATATACAATAGAATATAATATCCGGATTTATATCCAGTAATGTATTTACACAATAATATTACCGATATTAATCAATATTGGTAATATTATTAATTAATTAATTATATTAACTAATTAATATAATATAAACTAATTAATTAATATGTTTACATTTACGTCAAAAAAGCGTTCATTAATCTATTACTTTTAGTGTTGTTATGAATAACCTATAGCACAAAATCTGTTTTTACAAGCTTCAGGGTTGCTTTTTAACGCTGTAACATTGTAGCAAACTAGATAGATGGATAAAAATTTAAAATAAATTGAGATAGGGATTTCCAAGGACTTTCAGAAACTCGATATCTACTACTTCTACCACTACGGATAGTTCGTCGCTGCACAAAGCTAACACTCATCCTCCCCCAACTCTTTTCTGAGAATTTACTCTTATTAAACACTTATCTCACTTCCCTCTTATGCAAATTCCTTTAAATCTTTCTTATGGCATTCCCTAGCCTCATCCAAGCATGTCCTGCTTTTTGTTTGGCCGTACTTGGATTTGCAAATGATGCGATTTTTGTAAATTAATCATGGCATCTATAAAGCGTGACATGATTATCTTAACATTTTGTTCAGGATCTACTAAATAGTAGAATTTAGTAGCATTTTCCATTCAGCTTATTTTTTTGTATTCGTCAGACAAACATGCGTCTGAAACTATCGCTTGACAATTCTAATGGAAAACACATACGGTAGCATATCTTCTTCAACTTCTTGAAGAGCTCATGTTTCACAGGCATACTGGATCTCTGTCTTCACCCTGTCTTCTAGTGTCCTAATGTTAGTTTTATCTGTTATATGCATTATCTTACAAACTTTTTTTTAACCATATACCCCCCCCCTCACGTCTGGGGCATTCTACTTTTCATTGTCAGTAATCCCACCTTTCCTACTAAAAATGGTTCCTTGGTGAATGAAGCCATCCATTTTGACAATTTTCTTGCTACCTAAGATCTTCTCTTTATCTTCATTTATTCCTAACTTTGGCCTAATCCTTTATTCTTAATTCATTTCTAATCCCTAATTCATTTATTCCTAATCATTTTATTTATTCCTTAGTTTAAATAAATAACTTTATTTATTTAACCATTTCTTGCACCCTGGAATCAAAAACATGTTAGATTTGAATATGCTAGATTAAGTATATTAGATTTAAAATAAGAGATTTTATGAATACAAAATCTAAAAAGGTAATGTCATAAAAATATCCGTTGATTTTTCCTCCCTTTGTTCCTATATTCTTTAACGTACCGACTTTCTTCTGTTAATTCTAAAAAAACTGTTAATATTGAATGTCTGATTCTGTTAATTTCAATATAGGTAGAGAGGTAGACTTCCGATGGGACTGTCACAACACTTAGTTTAATTTACAGAGAAAAAACTAATTTAAAGAACAATGGTGTACCTTTAAAATTACAGCAGTCTATTACCAGGGCTATTTTTCTTTCCAACGCCAAAAAAACCTAAATTAGGTTTTTCCTATAGGTTCCTATATTATTTGTTTAATGTACCTGTTATGAGGATTTTGATGTCCTTTTCTCCAACTAATCCTCTGCCCCACATCTTCCGTCCAACACACCATAAGAACTCCTGCATCTACGGACGTTATAGTTGATGGGGGAAAAAGCACAGCTATTGAATGGGGTTCTGTCGCTATCCCATTAAGTTATTGATTCTCTTCAACCTTCATTTCAGGTAATTGCCTGAAATGAATTATATAGAATATAAAATTGGGTGGATAAGCTTAGAAGTAGTCATTTACTTCAGCATAGAGAGCAGACTTTTTGTTGAAGACCTTTTCACAGCCCACTGAAAACATAAGGTTATTAGTGATATATCTTATGGTGTCTCCATTACTGATTACGTCAATGAAAAGAAAAAGAAAATAGACAACATTTCGGAACGTGTGCACTGCGCTAGAACAGCATAGTCCCAATGGTAAAAGGTAAGGTAAAGGATACGGCATAAGGATACGGCGCTAGAACAGCATAGTCCCAATGGTAAAAGGTAAGGTAAAGGCATTAGACTTTACAGTCCCTACCGGCGGTGCTGATCTCCATTTCTTGGCCCTTCAGCCAGGAAGTGCAATGAGGGGTTGGGGGCCAGCCATCCTGTGCTTTCGCACACCCTTCCTGTTTACCTTCCCCAGATTTCTCCAGGTACCCATTTAGAGCTGGGTCGACTCTGGCTAAGCTTACAGAGTCACGCCACTGACCCCGTCCCAACTGAAGAATTGGGTACACTGGGGTTCGAACCCGCGTCCTCTCAGACAAAGGATCCCGAATCCAGCGCACCAACTAACTCGGCCAGTCCCAATGGTAGCTACCGTCATAAATACGTCATAGAGATGGTTTTAGGTATTGCAAATACTAGCACTTGTGATCGCACTAGCGAAAGGGGGAGGGGCTGAGATCATAGTTTTAAGAATAAAAAGTGATCCAGCTGATGGTAAATTTAATTTATTTGCGGTTACAATTAAACCTCTCCTGAAACTTGTAAAATGTAAAGCCTCTATTTCATAAACGGTCGAGATTCTAATGGAAAACGCCGTTATTCCCTTTTGAAAAATAAACTTTTTGAAGACTTTACTGAAGACCAGAAGTGCTACTAAAATTTCATTAAAAAATCCGAAAAGACTGGGATTTTGCAAAGTCAGAATGTACGTGTATCTGATCCTTTTTTCTTCTAGGGTGTATTCTGAACACAAAGAAAAGACGCAGGAAAGTCGCTTAGCATAAAGCGGTTTACCATATATAGGATTATAAATGCCTGTTTTTATCCAGAATTTATGATAGTAATTAGAACGAACATTAGTAACTAGGAAAGCTTTTAGAAGTTTTGTGGTAAAGCCTTAGAATTGAGAGCTGTGTACATGGGAGTGGTACAAAAGTTGCGTAAAGTACAATTGAAGCAACCAAAGAAAATGAAGATGTTTAAATAAAAATCAAACGAATATTCAACTAAACTAAAATCAGCAAATTAAACATGCATATACCAAAATAAACTTATGTTAACAAGACTGCTATTAACGCAGTTTGAGACAAGTTTTCCCCCCTATTCGTATTAATTAGCTGACTAGTGCCAAAATGTTGTTTTGTGTCACTGTTGAATCAATATAATAGACTTAAAATTTTTCAAAAAAAGAAGAAAATAATGGAAAGAAGAATCTATTAAATGATAGAACCTAGTGACAGATCTGGGGCGCTCAGAACTCCTCGAGTTTCATGCACTAAAACGAGCAAGACGAAATTAAAAAAAAAAGCAAAAAATAAGCAATCGTGTCCAAGACCAAGGGAATTCATATAGGTAAATATAATATTGACATTTCGACTATCTGACCAACAAATGCATTCTTATAACAAAAATGAAAACAATTATGTATAAGAATTTCGGCTTGAAAGATCTAGTCCGAACTCGAAGATATGTTAAATAAAGCTTTGTCCTAACTTTGGTATTTCAAAATAGCCTAATAACTCCAAAAAATCTTAGAGATAAATACATTGAAGAAATTATATGTTTCAAACATAGTTGAATAAAATGTCTAATAGTTTTTTTTTCCATTTAGTTGATAAGAAAACTTAAAAAATTTTTTAAAAACTTAAAAACTTTTTCCAAAGCTTATGGAAGAAGTGGCATCATCGAGAGCCTCTAATCAAGAGCTCACTCAGAAAATGAAAAGAAAAATTCAGAAGTCTGGTGAAGTGAATCCTACTAAAATTGTGGCAAAAGAGGAAAAAGAAGTGATAACTAGAGAAGACATAGAAACATGCAAAGTGTTTATTGTTTTCTATTTTTAATCCTTTTTTGTAGAAGTGCGTGTTTTTGTTTGTTGCATTTTTCACACGTAATAGATATGAAAGACCCAAAATGAAAGGAGGTATGATATTTGTTTTGAAATATCACTCACAATCCTCGCAGGGCTGAATTATAATTTTAGCCCCGAGGGTCAAAAACATAAAATCATGAACAAATTTCAAACAACAATACATAAAAAAACTGGCTAACGAAGGCGAAATGAAATTGACGCATGAATAAATTATTTACTGATCATTATATATATATAAATATATATATATATATATATATATATATATATATATATATATATATATATATATATATATATATATATATATATATATATATATAAATAAAGGTTATTGAAAAACTCAAAGAGAAGGTAGACGAACGAATAATGCAAAATATTGACAACGCCTGTAAAAGTAATAAGAAGTGAGTAACTAGGGGCGTGGGGCGTTTCGTTTATTTTTGTAATTTAAGTGGAAAAGAAATTAGTTAACGCCTGGAGGTAAAGCAGCATGAAGTGGTACACGGTAGGAATGGGCTGAGAAACAGCCCGAGTCGAGTGGAATCAGGATAGGGAGCTTCTTTGGGGGAAAAGATATCTATGTTAGGGTTTGTCATTGCATTCTTAAAAAAAAAAAAACAGATAAAAAACATTACTCTATTGCAAAGAAGTGTTTCTAACCACGTGTTTATTTAGAAGAAGAGAGTATGGAACATTACCTTCTTGAAAATTATTTGCACGATGCTTTTTTGGTTGGGTTCAATTTTATTTGACTCCTCCAGGGAGATTAGTGGGTGCTAAACTGGAAAATCATGTTCAAGATGAGGAGGGATAAAGTAAGTATAAATCCTTAAATAGTGGGAATAGACGATGCCATATTTTCTTAGGAGTTTATTGAGGGAGATAGACACTTTAGCTCTATGCATGATATTATTAACATAGAAATTATAATGCCGAGTAATTTAAGACACATAAATTTTAGGATAGGCAGGATCACGAAAAGGGGTAGGGATTTGGCGTACAGAATTAGCATTATTATGGATTATAACGATTTGCTATCATGCCCAAGTCAGAGGCATCATGCGCGGTGTCAGTGAGGATTTTCATAGGGTTGCCTATTAAATTTCTATAATAGGTTTCAACAACTGTTAGGTAGTCTGCAAATTTCCGTCTGCCAATAGATTCCTTCATCAGGCTGTTATTCCTCACTGAGAAAAGGAAAGCACCTTGGGGTCATTTATTGTGGACAGGGAGAGGATTGGATTGATGATTCTGATATTGAACTACATGTGACCTTTTTGATAAAAAGCAGGGAAACAATTTCACTAGGAAAGAGTTAATATTGAATGTTGAAAATTAAATTTCTCGGCTTATACATTTTGGTTAACGAGACCAACTGCTCTTTGGAGATTGATAGAGATAAAATTTAGCCAAGAATTAGGCTCTTCAAGAATTTTTCCAATGGGCTTGATAAAATGAACAAAATAAGGGAAAGTTGAAGTGGTTTTGAGGATCTGAATTCCTTGGGTCATTAGAAAGTTGTCAATTTAGTTAGTCAATGGCCTTATTTATTTTTTACTTAATATTTTGCCTAGTGTTTGCATTACATAATAGTTCAAAAACAAATTGCCTACACATTTAGCTTATTTAAAACAACGACACTTCAAAAACAGAAGCTAATTTTAATACACAATCTATTGCTAAATTCACTAATGAATTAACAAGGCAAAGGCGATTGGTGTGCTTATGAAAAGTCATTTGCCATTTTTTTTCGTTTTCTATTTGTTTATCAAATTTACGGTTCGAAATTTAAAATTTACAGTCTTTTTCCTATCTTTTATTATTAGACTAATCAGGATGACTAATTAGAATTCTCCATTATATTCTTCTAAGGATCGAAAATAAAACGATAACAGAAAGAAATCTACTCAATCAAAATGCAGTAACTGACTTCCGCTGGGAAAGTAACTAATCTCGGTTGCTTTAGCAGATAATTTTGAGTTTAAGTAGGCTCACCGAGAAAAGAGTTGAAAAGATGTTTTGATCTATGAAACCCTTTTTACTATAAAGTAAATGAGAGCCGTTGAAACTGTATAGTGTTAGGGGTGGGTTTGTATTACGAGTGACGGGTTCTTGATACGGGAGGTGGGTTCATATCGTAAATAGCCAAATAGCAGAAAATTTTTGTTGTATTTATTTTAGTTTGGTATTACGCCATCTTTTTCTGTTAACCATTGACGAAAGTCTGTTCTCTGCTTACTATCGTGTAATTCTCTTACTAATGACTCATCGCCACACTAAGTCGCACGAGGCCAACGAGCTGCGTTAGTTTTTTGGCTGCGTTATTCAACTCAAGGGTTGCCACTCCTTAAAAATACTTAGTAAATATATTTAAAATCCAGTAAAAAAAAAAAACGTATTTAGTTACTTTGAGTTTGGCATTACTGATTGATTTATTTTTTTTTTCATTTTTTACGTGTAGTATAAACTGCTGTTGTTGATTTTAGGCCTCGAATGTTTGATAGTTATTTTGCTTGATTTTTACAGAAATCCTTAAACAAATTAAGTGAAGCTCGAGTGGATGCAAGAACAAATATTTTGAAAATACAGTCGTTAGAGAAAGAGATAAACTATTGGATGCAGAACAAACAGAAATTGATGAAGAGATGCATGATGTTTACTGTTAATACCCAACTTGGCGATGTGCGTTTATTTTATCCTTTTTTTTAACTGTACTTAAAAAAAAAAATTTTATACGTCTTGTGGTCAAGGTTGATCAAATCTATAAAACAAACTGCTTAGACTTGATTAAATGAAAAAAATAGATTATTCGATACAATGTATCTTTTCTAAAAACATGTATTGCTAGCAATATTGGTAGCTCTTCGGAAGACCAATACACATAAGGCAAATATAGTCAGGTACGCTCCACCTCTGCTCACTTTTCAGAGCTTCCCCTAGTGGTCCTACCTATGAGGTCCCTTTACGGTCCTATGAACTCTTCCTATACTATCCGAGGATGTCTAGCTATTTGTTTAGCTCCATCTGCATTGCCAAAAGGCTGGAGTTTTGTCAATATACCATCCTTCATCAATAAAATAACAAAACAACAACAGCTGTCTGATCAGGATTGGACATATGGGATTGAAAAGGAACTACATGGCTGGAATTGATATTTTGAAAGAATTATCATGCTATGTGTAAGGAAAAAGTTTTTGTGACGATCCATAATTTATAATGTTGTCCATGGCCAATTGTCAAAGCTTCTCGTGACTGCTGAACAAATTGCTAAATGTAAAAATTCATTGGGGCAGGCTTGCAGACACTAATGGTATTCCTAATTCATAAGAAAAAGATCGAAATGTCTTAAAAAAAACTAATAGTTGTGAAATTTTTTTCTTTATAACTGGCTATAGGATTCCAGGATCAAGAAAACAGAATTGCATTATTAAGATTTTACAGATTAGCCATGAATTATGGAGGTCGACAGCTATTATGTGACTAATACTTCAGATAGCTGTATTGTTTTTTTTTATTTATTTTTAAAGCATCGAGGCTCCACTTACTATGTTTTTGCTAAAGGCACGTTTTGGCGCTCCTTTTTTCTCTCTCCTTCTCTCTTTCTCCTTTACTCTTCTCCTAGGTATATATGTCGTTTTATGGACAAATCAAATGAACTTTTAGATGGCATTGTATATTTTAGTTTTTTTTCCAAGTATTATCAAACTAGGGTTTTTTTCCCCGGAATCCTCACAAATTTGTTTTTTATATATGTTTCTCAATTTCAGCCTGGTCCTTGATCCTTTAGTTGAATGGCTTTGTTTTTCGTGTATTATATATATGTGTGTGCATTTTGTTCAGTTCAATTCTTATTAATAATATACTTATTAGAAAGAATGGATGATTGTTTTCTTTCTGGACTGACATAGAAAGACAACATTTGTAAAAATCTTTATTAAAGTTTTAGGTCTTCTATTTTGTGCATGTAATCAGCAAAAGATAATTTTCTAGTTATTAGTAAATTTATGAAAAATAGTACTTTCAAACTTTTTAAGCAAGACCCAGCAATATAGGTGAATTTTCAAAAGAATTTGAAGAAATTTTTAACGAACTATTGCTTCGGAAGGATTCTGAAATGTGGATCTCCCCCTCCTTCCCTATCTTTCCTTTTAGCGTAAAAGGCTTTTGGTTTCCGTAAGTCTAATGTCCATCTTTTTCACTACATCTTCTTTCATTGGTATTCACTCATATGTGAGTACTCTTTTTTTCTATGCAACCCTAAATAATAATATGAGATTTTTCTGTTCAATTTAGGTTGAGAGAAGATCAGAGAAACTTGAATCTATGCGTGTCTGTAAGATTGAGGGCTTTAAAGTTATTATGGAGGACGCAAAAAAGCGTTTGATCTCGATCGAATCATCATTGCAGAAGTATGAGCAAAAGACGAATACAAAATTCGGTGAAGAATGGTTCGAAGAAATCAAACTATTGGCCAAACTACTCAAAATGGAGGTAAAAAATAGACGATCTTTGTAATACCTTTCACTGTCTTTTTTTGCGGTACGTGAAAAATTACTAAGTCGTTTCATTGCCTTTACTTTATCTATTTACCCCCCTCCTCCCTTGAATTATCCTCTGAACCGGGGAAGAAAACGTTTTTTTTGTTTTTTTTTAGAAAGAAAAAAATCTTTATTTAAAAGCAGAAACAATACAGAACAGGTAACTCGTTAAATGACCATGAACATTAAATCAAAAATATGGAAAGTAAGACAAAAACTGAACAAAAATAGTTATCTTATGAATCTTGAAAAAAAGAACAATATTTGGTTTTATGGTTTGTATTTTACTATTTTTTGGTTTTGAGCTTTTTTTTCAAAATATCCCTTTTGAAAGATATGGGTGAAGTTAAGGAGGTATGGCAATGCCTCCTATAAGAGGAGCCATGAGGAATTGTCCAGCGATTTGTGGCTGTGATGGTCGCATAAGTATTGAAAAGAAGATGTTTTATGATACCTTTCTAATTCCCTTAATGGGTATCACAAACCACAAGTTTAGACCCAGCAGACTCAGTCTTCCTCTTTGTTAAATTGCCCAATTAGACTAAAGAGCATATACTAGGATCTCAAAGGGTTCAGAAACTTAAAATTTTTTAGCTTGATTTGATCTCAACTTGTTTTTAATCGTTTTTTTTTAGCTTCTATGCCGATTCCCAAGGATTCCCCCCCCCCATTAAATTCGAAAAATACTTTGGTATTTCCAATAAGTATTAGCTTTTCTGGTATTTCTATATTTTGTCATGTGCATTAATGCATTTGTTGTATACTGTTTAGTTAGTGTTAGTTTCTCGATGACGTAGGAAGAATTTCGGTATGTTTTTGATTCTTGGGTGAGGGGGAGACCTCCTTATTCGTTGGAATAGTCGGTTAGTTGATTTTATTTCTTGTTTATTTATTCTCATTCGTATTTCAGTATGTAGGTATTTTGTATTATTTGTGATCAGGCATTATAAGTTGTTCCCCAAATAACAGGCTATATAGCCCTTTGGAATACTATATTGTAATTGTTCGTATAATGAGATATATTGAACTTGAACTAATCCCATTGTTTTTTTCATGTAATACGGGATTTAGTATATAGATTTATAATATTGCCTCCAAATATTATCTTCTAATTTTAAATTAAATATGACAGCCTTCTACATTGGTTAGACGAACTAAGCATCTGGCTGCTAAGCACACATTATTTTTCAGTGTCGCCTTGCTGAGTATTGTGAGAAGGTAAAACACCTTGAGAAATTGCTTACACTTCGGGAAAAATTTGGGGTTGAAGACCAAGAACAGCTATTGAATGCTTTAAATATGACGCAAACATATTATCTTCTTTTGCGGACTGAGGGCCATGTAAGCCAATATCAAGAGGCCCAATTTGAGGTTGGTTCACAAACCTTTTCTTTACTCCTTTTTCCTTTTCCTTTCTTTCCTTTATCCTTTTCTTTAAACTTGTCTTTTGACTTCTTGCTTCACAAAATCTGCGTACTTTCTCTTATACAAAGTCGTTCTAGAGTGGCAACAAATTTAACTTGCCCAGAAAAAAAATGCATACAATTTTAAGATAAAAGATACAAATCTTATAAAAATTAGTTGTAAAAGTTGTTTTATCTCCAGGTATACTTTGTACTTTTTTGTACTTTATCTCCAGGTGTACTAAGACAAATGATATTTATTTTCCCGTATATTAGAAAAATTAATCTTTTAAAAAGAGATATGAAGGTGCTCCAGACATAAAACTACCCTTGCATATTTAGTGTGGAGATAATAGTCCACTCTTAGCCTAATCATATTAAATTCTCTGAGCTAAGTTTGTGAACTGTCACATTGTGTGCCTTAGCTTCTTGTTTTGCGTAATATCTTTACTTTTATTTCATACAGTAGCCTTCCAGAGTGACTGTAATTCTTTAGTTACGCATAAATTTTAAGAATTATGTTAAACTTTTAAATAAAAAAAAAAAAAAAAAAACAACAGTAAAAACCCTTAAAAGACTAAAAATAAGGGGTGGGACCGACATGACAAAGTTTTTTCCTAAATGTTTATCAAAGCCAAAGCCCGCTGATGAAAAACTCTGTTCTTCTAATAATTTATTGAAGGGTTTCATAAAAGGGGACAATTATCAAGGTCATCATTGTTTCAAATACTGGATTACCAAGTGTGCAATAGAACATTTAAGCAAAAACTTCCGGATAAAGAACAAAAATTTTGTGCTTTCAACACTAAGAACGCTGCAAAAAAGTATGGATAACTTGTAAGAATGAAAATTGGTGCTAGTGTCGGAAAAATTGCAGATGCCATCTAGTGTTTGCTGTCGTCTCTTGGCATTTTGTCAGTGTGATAATAAGGCAAAATTTTCAATCTAGGTAATTGGTGAAATTAGAATAGTAACATATGTCTGATTACAGTTTCTAAAAAAAACACGGAGCTTGAAAAACATTGCCGAGAAATGTTAAATAGTAGATGGCGTTGAAGCCTTTTTTCCACATTTGCACCAGTTTCCACTCTTGAAAGCTACCCATACTCCTTCCATATTTTAGTTTATTTAAGGAGAAATCTAGTACAAAGGCTTTTTTGGTGCGTTTCATGTGTTCTTTTAGTTTGCAGAATTAAGGGGTCAAATAGGCTGAAAGCTGTATAAGTGGTAATGTGTTTTAATGAAGTTATAGGGCGATTCAAAGGAATCATCTAATTAGTTGGATTCATTTGCTACACAACTATTAATACACACGAGACAAACTAAGAAGGGGGCAAACAACAAAAGAATTATTAATAAAGGAAACAACGAAGGAACAACGAGGAATTATTCAAGACAGTGAAATTTTGTAAAACAAATATTTAGGCTCCTGGTTTAACTTGCTTCAAGTAATGGTGTTAAGGCGGATCTAATTTGGTTTTATTTTATTTAGTTTTGATTTTACGTAACTTAGAGTCACGTATTTTCTTATATCTATTTTTATTTTAATATATTTGTTCTGCTGATGACGGCGTTTAGATATAGTACCAAAATATTCATTTAATAAAATTTTACTGTCTTAAATATTGCCTCAATGTTTGACCTTTTTCATCCTTGTATAATCGAAAGGCAGTGGGGTTTTCTTCGTTATTTACGTTTAAGGAGGACTTACTCCGAGATTGAAGTCTCATGAAAATTTGGCAATCACCTACTCTTAAATGTTGAGTGTTCTGATTCTAGATATAAAGGAAAGAAGAAAAATTTAATTAACACAATGAAACTTTTCCGGTTGAAATTTATTAACAATCCATGGTATTCCTATGCTAACGTAAGATTCTTTTGTAGAAAAGCTAAATGGGTCTACACGAACTTTAGCTCAAGTGTATATTTCAACGCTCTGTACCGAAATATCCACATTATAGCAGCCATCTCAGTGATGGCAAACAGTTCCTTCCCCTTTTCTACAATAAAATACTCCTCTGCCGCAAAGATCGGGCCTTGTAAACACTTTTGGTCGTAAAGTTTGAATTCGGATTTTAAGGAGTAAAAGATGCATGCAAATACTCTCCCTCTGAATTAATGTTGTCAAGACGATAGTGCCTTTTGAGATTTATTCTTTTGAAAATACAAATGAATACAGTTAACAAAGTATGCATTCCTCAATTCAAATAATTTGTCACTCTTCTTGCTCACTTCAGCTCATTTTGGAGCTCATAGAGACTCCCTTCAGTAAATCTTTAAAGAGCTCTATTTTAATGAGATTTCAAATGCCTTCTACAGCAAATAGGCTTAAAGTAAATAATAAATCTAAACATATGAATAGCTAATCTCTTTTAAAAAAAAATTTAGAATATATTATTTACCCTTGATGTATATATTGAAAAATATAGAATACTAGCTGTTGGGGTGGCGCTTCGCGCCCCCCGGGTGCGTAAGTCGTTACGCGCCATATTAGTTACGCGCCATTGTAGTTGTGTCCCTGTGTACCACCTATGAATATAGATAGATTTATATATGTGTTTTGAACTACGTAAAACTTGCAAATATACAACATTCTTGGCTTTCCCATTGTCTGTGCATATACAAAGCCTTATGTACTTATAATGACGTCATATGCAAACGCTCTTTTTACAAACAAACAAACATGCATACACACAACTCATTTTTATATAGATAGATAGATAGATAGATACAATACAAATTAACTGCGTAAAACTTGCGAATATACAACATTCTTCGCTGTCCAATTGTCGCTGCATATAAATAGATTGTCAGGTTTACCGACCCTCGAACATGCAACGTACAATTGTCCATTAGAAAAGCAATCAGTATTAAGATCTATACCACATTTTTCTAATGATTGACCTTGAGCTTTGTTGATGGTAATTGCAAATGTAATCGAATTGGGAATTGCAATCTTTTAAATTGAAAAGGCAGATTCGTTGGAATCATGGGAATACGAGGAATAAGAACAGCCTCACCCTCAAAAGGCCCTGTCAAGATTGTTGCCTCTATTACGTTTTCCATTGTTTTTTTTACGGCAAGTCGCGTGCCATTGCAAAGCTTTGGTGGGTTTATGTTACGTAACAATATTACTGGTACGCCTATTTTTAGTTGTAGCACGTGTGGTGGAAACCCTGAAAGATCCACGGAATTTAAAAATTCAGATGGATAATTAACCGCCTCATTTGATTCCAAAACTGTGTCGACTGACTTGTAAAGGACTGCCTGGTCTCGAATCTTGGTCAAAACAATATTGTTGATTTCGTGGACGTCTATATTTTTGGGTGCAAGAATCGCTCTTTCACTTAGCCATTTATTATTTTTATAATTGTTTAGAATATTCGGAAATACTTTTTCAATCAATTCATTTTTGGACGTCACTAAATTACAGAATTCAGCAGGTAGTTGCAGGTAGTTGTATACATCTTGAAATTGAGTCTACTGGGAGCTTTCCGTTTCCAATTGCCAGCAATTGACCTGAAAATGTTTGACCAGAGTCATTGTTTTGCAATCGGACACGCATATTTGTATTTAATTTTAATGTCTTTACGTGTGCCCATAAATTATAATTTTTCAGGCAAGCATTTATTTCGTCTGCAGGGGTTGATCTAGGTATTATAGGTAATGTTTGCCTGAAATCTACCGCAAGCAATATTAATGTGCTGCCAAAGGGTTTCGAATTCCCTCGCAAATCTTTCAAACATTGATCCACAGCCTCGAGCGATTTTTTGTGTGCCATTGTGCACTCGTCCCAAATAATAAGTTTGCATTGCTGCAATACTTTACCCACCCCAGATGATTTGGAAATATTGCACGTGGGAGTTTCTGTAGAATGCAAATTCAGAGGCAATTTCAAAGCGGAATGAGCAGTTCTTCCACCAGGCAGCAACGTTGCGGCTATTCCGAACGACGCGATTGCCAACGCTATATCATTTTTTGATCGAATTGATGCCAGAATCAGTTTTATCACAAACGTTTTACCAGTACCTCCTGGCGCATCCAAAAAGAAAATTTCTCCAACGTTGTTATCGACACAATGCATTATCGTATCATAAATGTCTTTTTGTTCCGACGTTAACTTGGAAATGTTATTTTGTACATACGACAATAGATCACTCGTACTGTAACTTTGTTCACGATCCAATTCTACACATGTCGAAACAGCAGCGGTACGATTAGGTGAAGGCATTCCCAAATCCTAAAGAGGTTTGTTTGCCATACATACGCACAAATCTTCTATAATAACTAAAATGTAGTTATAAGTTTCTGATGTAAAATCAAAAGTCATATCTGACGTCTCTAACCGTTTTCGATGGAGTATATCTTCGGACATTTTCGATTTATATTTTTCACATAACTCAGTAGGAGCTGAAGGAGAGCAAGTTGTTAGTATGATTCCAAACAATGCACGAATTTGACTTGGAGTTGACGTTTCGCACGCGTCATTGATGCAGTTATCCCAGTGTTGGTCATTCTCCAATAAATTCAGAGCTTGGCATGCACTACGGTAAGTGTCATGTATAGTACCGTTTACAGTTCTCAAATACCCAAAGGACGTCGGACCGGGTACATTCACCAAAAGCAGGCGTAGAAAGAAGCATTCATGTTGATTGGGGTGAACGGTGTAGAGTCTTCTTATCGTGGTATCTTTGAATATGGTAGGTTGGTCGTCGACTAACTTACCCTTTTTTCAATGTTCAAATACTTTATTTTTAGTATTCCACGTGTAATACGAAGGCACTTCAGTATACATCAGTTTTTTTGCAAAATAATCATTTTTGCATAGCGAAAAGAAAGCAATTAACTTTGTATCCGGTGGATTCAGGGCTCTTTGTTGCACGTTGGATTCCGAAAAACAAACACGTTGACCATTCTGTAAATGTACCGCTAAGTGAACAACAGCTGGACTAGGTTCATGTATCGGAAATAAAAGAAATTCGCCAAACAGCTTCATTACTGCTTATGTATCTTCCAGCCTGATATTGTACGATTTCGTCGATATCTTTGATTTCGGACTGCAAGCCAAAAACTGCCATGTCACTGCCTTTGTTGACGTATTTACATATGTATTTGATTGCCTTTACGGAGTTGCAGTATTCAACGTTTATGTGTGTATTAAATGTTTTTGATAATAATGGGGAATATGGAACAACCCTTCCTGCAATCACAATCAGGTTCCAAAAGAGATTATCAACACTTGACGGATTCATATGTGTCAAAGAAGCCATCCAAACAGCCTTGGTGCAAAGGCGAATTTGACTTGGTACAAAGCCGAATTCTAGCACAATTCTCTTTACAATTGTTTCTCTATACCATTTATTTATTCTATTTACAATTCCCAACCCGTCGGGTCTCACAGGGCTTAGGTAAATCAGTCACTATCATATAACGAAAGTCTTCAGGTAGGACTAACTCAAAGATCTTATCTTAGCCCTTTGCCTTTGGAGCTTATGATTTCAAAATTTGAACTTTTAAGTTCAACAATCCTGTCGCAGAACTATAAGGGTATATACCGAGTATATAATCTTAAATTAGGGAGATAAGGTCTGGGATGTAAGTATTTTCAGATCATTTAAATTTAAATCTGGTTGAAAACAAATATTAGATCTTTTAACTATCTAAAAGAATAGGAGAATTGTACACAGCTAAAATATTGGGTACAAGATACTCTGTCTAACATGATTTTCGAAAGAAATGGATGCATGACAGCCCAGAAGATGCAATACAAGATTTTAAATTTTGGAGATAATTCTCATTAAAATTCTACATTGCTTATGTTTGGCTAACTTGTTCAAAATTGCCATATTGGATGACCAAAGCACCTCACATAAGTTTTTCTGCCAGTGCTTTTCTTAAGGACGTCGAGGAATTCCTCAGGTACCTTCTGCAACACTGCGGGAGAAGTTGATGACGAATTCAAATAACAGAAAAGTTTGTGATGTACATTAATGCAATATTTTTACTGTTTGTGAGTTTGGCTCTTAATTTTAACGTAATAAACTTCTAGGTGATAAGGTGTTTTGTTCATCTGAATAATATTTAAGCCAAATGAATGAGAGATAATTTCTAATTAAGTAGCCTATACACAAAACAATTTCCCTTTCAACTAGCTTGCTTCTATGAATTTCAGTATAGCCTATAGGCCTACATTGAATGTTTTGAAGAGAAAACTAACCTAGGCCAGTTTTCCAGATAAAGATACTGGTAAAATTTTTGTTGAGTGACTTCTTGCAATCTCAGAAAGGGGTTAGGTTAGAAAAATGAAACTTTCAGGAAAGGGTCTACAGGCTAAAGTATATACGGGGAAGGTGTTTTAAAGTTTCCAACTCCTCTTTTTCTCCTTCTAGAGAGCCCTAAAATTTGCCTACATGACCTATTGAAATTTTGACAAAACAACATTTTACCTTAATTTTCAGTTACCAGTTGCTTTGGTAAAATTCTAGTTAATTGACTTCTTGCTATCTCAGAAAGAGTTAAGGTTAGGAAAATGAAACTTTCAGGGATGGGTCTACAGGCTAAAGTATAGATTTATCCCTGAAAGTTTCATTTTACTAACCTAAACCCTTTCTGAGATAGCAAGAAGTCAATTAACTAGAATTTTACCAAAGTATATCCCGCAAAGGTATTTTAAAGTACCCAACTCCACTCCTTCTCCCTCTAGAGGATCCTGAAATTTGCCTACATAACAGGTCTATGCCTATTGAAATTTTGAAAAAACAACCTTTACCTTAATTTTCAGGGTAAAATTCTAGTTAATTGACTTCTTGCTATCTCAGAAAGGGTTTAGGTTAGGAAAATGAAACTTTCAGGGATGGTTCTACAGGCCAAAGTATGTCCTGGGAAGGTATTTTAAAGTACCCATCACCACTCCTTCTCCCTCTAGAGGGGCCTGAAATTTCCCTACATGACAGGTCTATACCTATTGAAATTTTGACAAAACAACATTTTACATTAATTTTCAGTTACTAGTTGCTTTTTCTCAGCCTTTAGTTCTGGAAATACAATTCCTGTTAATTGAGTAGAATTTTGAGCCATATCAATGTTTTTTTTTCAAAATTTAGGAAATGTGTTTGCATATCTTTAAAACCTTATAAAATAGAATTGAGCAAAGTTATGAAGCTGAAAACAATTTTGTTATAATTCAATTGATCAGAAGATCTGTTTTGCAAGGTTTCACTTTTATAGTACACATATTTTTAAAGGTCAGGGCCCTCTAGAGGGAGAAGGAGTGGAGATAGTTGCTTCAAAATACCCTCCCAGGACATACTTTAATCTGTAGATTCATCCCTGAAAGGTTCATTTTCCTAACCTAAACCATTTCTGAGATAGCAAGAAGTCAATTAACTAGAATTTTACTGTTGCTTTTTCTCTGCCTTTAGTTCTGGAAATGCAATTCCTGTTATTTGAGTAGAATTCAATCAATGTTCAAATATCAATGTTTTTTTTTTCTTCAAAATTTAGGAAATGCATTTGCATATCTTTAAAACCTTATAAATTGGGATTGAGCAAAGTTGTGAAGCTGAAAACAATTTTGCTGTACTTCATTCAAGCAGAAGATCTATTTTGCAAGGTTTCTCTTTTATATAACACATATTTTTGAAGGTCAGGGCCCTCTGGAAAGAGAAGGAGTAGAGGTGGGTACTTCTAAATACTTTTCTAAGACATACTTTAGCCTGTAAACCCATCCCTGAAAGTTTCATTTTCCTAACCAAACTCCTTTCTGAGATAGCAAGCAGTGAATCAACTAGAATTTTACCAAGATAGGATACTTAGTTTGTGGGCTCAGCAGAAGTGGGCTTAAAAACTTTGACACTAGACCCAAGTAATTTTGCTATATTTTCTAAGAAATCCTGGAGAATTCAGGGATAATGGAATAGATAAGCCAAAAGTAATGAAAGAGAGAGATAATACCAAAATCAGCAACTATTCTGGCTGTCTGACAGTTTATAAATGGCCATGAGATTCCTGTGTTACTTTAAAATTACTTTTCTGCAACTAGGCAGCAGAATACACTTGTCACTTTGCCAATAGATCAAAACCATCTAGTTTTTGTCAAGAAAAATATTAGGCTACTCAGGGATAGCCTGTTGTGTTCCCATCATTTTGCACCCCTAGGCCCAAGCCTAGTAGGTCTATTGGTAAATCTAAGCCAGGGGCTAGGATAGGCTACATAATATTGAAATAAATTCTTGTTTAGGGGCCATTTTCTTTATTTATTTATTTATTATTGCAAATAGCAGAAAGCATCAATGTTTGTTGCAAAACACAAAATCATAATACTAATCAAAAGTAAATTAGCAATGACAAACTAAACAGCAAAAACTTCTAAATAACACAAAACTACACAGCAAAAGCCTCTAAATAAAAAGGTGTATTTACTAATGCACTCTTAAAAATTCAAACACTCTCTGCCTCAACAACCTCCAAAGGCAAACCATTCCATGGTCCAGCAACTCTACTCACAAAAGATAATTGATAAATATTTTTTTCAGTGGTTTTGGGGGATATAATTTATGATCATGCTGGGGAGTAGTGATAATGGCTAAATTTAAAAATAAATTTGGATCAACATCATCCAATCCTTTAATTATACAAAATACATTTACAAGATCACTGCAAAGTCTACAAAACTTCAACAATGGGAGTTGAAGCCTAGAAAGTCTCTGCAGATAGGAGAGGTGCTGAAGGTATGGGACCAATCTAGTGGCCCTTCTCTGAACCTTTTCTATCCTATGCTCATCCATTAGACTTAATGGAAACCAAACAGAAGTATTATACTCAAGAAGAGGGCAGACCATTGAATTATTGAATTATATAGTAGTAAGAAATTACAAATGTTAAACCTACTAACTCTTTATAGACAATAAACAGTAATTTTCATTCTTTACAATTTCTGAAACATGCTTATCAAATTTCTTATTGAATAGTAGTTGAGCTAGGTGAATAAAACTCAGGAATGCAGCAAGAGCACTAATAATGGACTATCCTGAGAAGGTATTTTGAATAACCTCCCCAGTCCTTCCTTCTCCAAAAAGGCACAGACCTTTGATGACCTTTTACAATCTTTGTGTAAACAATAGATCTTATGCTCAAATGAGAAACAAAAAAGTGTCTTGATCATCTTACCTTTGTTCAATCCTATTTTATAAGATTTTTAACTACTAGGCCAAATCTATTTCTTAAAGTCAACATTTTTGAATTTGCAATTTTATATTGTTACATTGTTCATTACTGGATATCCTACCCTATGCAATTTTCTGAGCCCCAGAAATAAGAAAAGGGTAGACATAACTGCTTAGTAATACCTCCCCAGGGTTTATTTTAGACCCTGTATAGACTACTACAGGTTTCATTCTCCTAAATCAACTGTTTTCCAAGATAACAAGAGCCCCCTAAGCTAGAATCTAACCCTATTAAGATCTCAACTTTAGAGGAGAAGAGGACAAAATTGGTAGTGTTCTAAATGGTAAAATTAGGCATTTTACTGTAACCTTGTAGACCTCCCCAAAAGGGAGTCCATTACCAGCATTGTATGTACTATACCAACATTTTACATATTTTATGGTGCATTGTAGTTATTAAATAAAAAAACAAGTTTTTTTTAACTGCAAGTAAGGAGCAACATTAAAACTTAAAACAAACAGAATTTTTTTTGTATATGAAAATGGTTGTCCCCTCCACAATGCCCCACTCTTTACACTAAAGTTTGACTCTGCCACAACTCTACTTTTTAAAACACATAAAAAAATTTAGCATAAAGAGTGAGGCATTGCACTGGGGACAACCCCTTTCATATACAGAATAATTTCTGTTTATTCTTAGTTTTAATGTTTCTCCTTGCTTGCAATTAAAAAAACTTGTTTGTTTTTAATTTAATTTCTGAATGTTTTTGAATTAATGCATGTTTTGATTTTGGCTCACTGCACATGAATAATTAAATGAAAATTTGCATATTAATTTTTTTTGCTAAAAGGCTTTCTCATAGTTTTGGTAGGACGAATTTGATAATAAAAAAAAGGCGGTTTGGGAGCAGGCCTAGTTGCCCTTTAATTTTTGGCTACTTAAAAATGCAACTAGATTTTTTTATTTTTTGTACACACATTTTTGTTTGTAATGAACATATGTACCTTACAAATTAACTTACATAACAAATGTCTATATTTGTGTTTTTGTTATGTATATTAGGGGGTTCACCCCCTCATCAATACATCACTCTTTACACTAAAGCTTGAATTTTATCCCAAATCTTTGAGAATAACCCCTGAATCACAAAGGCCATGGAATAAATAGTTGAAATTACCAAAAAATACTTTAGCATAAAGAGCAAGGTATTGTGGAGGAGACAAATCCTCTTGTCTATGCAATATGTTATGTTTGTTTTTAGTTTTAATGCTACTCAATACTTCCAGGTGAATGTTTTTTATATTTATTTTCTTATTGTTTCTTTTTAATTAATGCCTAAAAAATCCTGCACCCCCTTCATGGAAATTCTCATCCCTCATGATAAATTCATCCATGGAAAGATCCTCCCACATAATCCCCTCCCCCAACCCACCCCAACACAAAAAAGTCCCTCTTAGAATGTCTGTACACTTCATAATAACTATTACTATATATAAACAATGGTCAAAGTTTATAACTTGTAGCCCCTCCCCCAGGGACTGTGGGGGATTAAGTTTTCCCAAAAGACATAGTTATTAGGTTTTTTGACTAAGCTGGACAGAATGGCTATCTCAAAATTTTGATCCAGTGACTGGGCAAAAAAATGTGCCTGGGGGGGATCCTAGGTGCTCTCTATTTTTTTTGGTCACTCAAAAAGGGCACTAGAACTTATAATTTCCATTATAATGAGCCTCTTGTGACATTCTAGGACACTGGGTTGATACAATCACCCCTGGAAAAAAACAAATAAATATGCATCCATGATCTGTCTTCTAGCAAAAAATACAAAATTCCACATTTTTGTAGATAGGAGCTTGAAACTTCTATAGTATGGTTCTCTGATAGGCTGAATCTGATGATGTGATTTTTGTTAAGATTCTATGACTTTTAGGGGTTGTTTCCCCCCATTTTCTAAAATAAGGTAAATTTTCTCTGGCTTGTAATTTTTGATGGGTTAGACTAAACTTGATGAAACTTATATATTTAAAATCAGAATTAAAGTGCAATTCTCTTGGTGTAATTGTTGGTGTCTATTGGTATCAAAATACTGTTTTTTAGAGTTTAGGTTGCTATTGAGCTGGGTCGCTCCTTACTACAGTTCCTTACCATGAATTGTTTGATCATTGTACAAACTACCCAAAAGCTTAGAAAAGGGGTTTTGATATGAAATTGTAATTTTTAATGGATACACAGTATAACAAACGTGATTAATGCATTTATTTAGCCCAAGCTCCTGTAAAGAAATGTAAGGAATATAAGCAAGCATACCACACATACAAGAATAAACATAAGCACTAGCAAAGCAATCATAATCACTACATCTCACTTCTTTTCACTTTAAACTAAATGGTTCACAATACACCATTACCTCATCATATCACCAATAGCTGAAATATCATTAAATTTATTTACATCCTGAGAAGGAGGTATGGTCGCTTCTCTATTATGTACTCTAAGTACACATAAGGGTTGTTACACTAGTAAATCTACTATCACACTTGACACTTTTTTTATGAGTACAAGAAGGTGCTAGGCTCAAGGCTCACTTCTCTGGTATGTACTCCTAGAGAATAATGCCCCTTACCAGGATCGCCTAAGGGCTCTGAGACTTCCAACCCTCACGTATCAAAGGTATAGAGGAGATGTGATCATGGCACGCAAAATTTTCAAAACCGGTCACCTGATGCAGATCTTCATCCCCTCCCTGGCTAACAATTCAAGAGGTCACAGTCTGAAGCTTCACCTGCCTGGATGTCGGAGAAGGGAACAGCGTGGCTTCTTTTCCATTTGGCTGGTCCCCCTCTGCAACACCCTATCCGAGTCTACCATCTAAACTGAGACTCCCCACTCCTTCAAGGCTGGAGTCAACAGGGACTGTGAGAGGGCTGAGTAGAGGCTGGACTTGGAAGCTAAGCCAACATAATTACATCACTCACCACCAGCAAGAACTACAGGAGGATCTACCACTTTATCTCGCTGGCAAATGTAATCTAAGGTAATTTAAGTTAATACACATTGCATAATTTTCACTTCACACAACTATTTAAAGGTTTAATCTCTGGGAGGTTAATCACTCTTCCAGATTGTGTTCTTGTGCTGATGTGGGGGAGAGGTGCTGTGCCAAATGTCTGAATTGAGACTTCAGAAGAGGTGAGCTCTTTCACTATTTGGTCTAGTGATGCTGAGGATATGCTGCAGTGATCGACTGAGCCAATTTCCAGGTGGTAATGGGGATTTTTGAACTGGAATTTCTTTGTTTGGAGTAGAGAATGGGGCCAAAGATATGACAGTTGGCCCACCAAGGTCTCTAGTCTCCAACTCAATGCCAAGGTGGCTTGAGAGGTGAACTCTATTCAATCTTATTACAAACCTGTTGTGTGTCTCAACTATTTAGGATTAAGGGGCCTCAGACTGGGCAATTACTCTAGCTGGACTCCATTTGCCACCTGCAGTCTTCTGCAGGTATACTGATTTCCCTACTTCTCCTGATGAAGAGGCCTAGATGTCACATCATACTGACACTTCTGTTGTCTCTGGAGAGCTGTGCGTTTCTCCAAAAACTTGCAATTGTTGACCACTTTCTTTTCTAGGTGGCCAGTGGTACATGACAGGAGTGTCCTCAATTGATGACTCATCAGAAGCTGGGACAGCAAGGTTAGTCCATCTATGGGTGTGTTCCTGTGTTCAAGCAGTCCCAAGTATGGGTTTTCTCTGTTTTCTGATGCCTGTGTCAGGAGGCTCTTTGCTGTCTGGATAGTTTTTTCTACAGGGCTGTTGGACTGGGGGTAGATTTAACCTGATGCTCTTTGAGTGAATCCCCATGTCCTGGCACAATCTTGGAATTTAACCAAAGAGTACTGAGGACCATTGTCAGATATTAGTATAGATGTAATGATTAAAAAATGGTTATGATTATCCACTGTTTCAAAATAGTCATTATTGTGGAGTGTGAATAGGTCAGATGTGACTTTTTACCAAGGAAGACATGGTATTTCATGGCTGATCATAGGCTCTCTTTAGTTTGATTGCATGGTTCTAGCACATGTTTTGCAACTACAAACATACTGTTCAATGTCTGTGGTCAGGCCTGGTCAGTAAACCCGCATTCTGGCTCTTTGCTTTGTCTTTTCTGCTCCAAGATGAGCAGCATGGAGTTGTCTCAGGATATTTGGCTATAGTATCTTGGGTATGACCAACGTCTTGCCTTTGAAGATGATCCCTTTGTTTATTGACAGTTCATGCTGGATATTCCAGAATGGACATGCCTCTGACTAGCATGTTTTTCTACATTTCAGCCAGCGTTCATGGATTGTTTTGGCCAGAATCCTGAGTTTGCTGTCTTTGGAAGTTTCTTCCTGAATTCCTAGGATCTTCTCATCACTAACAGGAAGATGTCTAGAGATCTGATGAACATGCATGTCTATTTCTGTTGCTAGTTTCTCATCAACATCTGGAAGATGGAGACAAGAAAGAGTGTTGGCAATTTGTATTTCTGAACCTGGCTGGAATTCCAGACACAGATACGATTGGAGTAGTGGTATTAGTCTCTGTACCCTTGGAGGGGTCTTGTGGCTAAGATTACTGAATATTGTTTCATGTGGGAAGTGATCCGTTATTTCATTGATGCACCTTCCATAGAGGTTGTGGTGAAAGTGCATGCATCCATAGACAATAGTCTACAACTCCTTTTAAGTTGAAAGTACTTTTGCTCAGTTTTTCTAAATGCACAGGATGCTTATGCTACTACTTCCCCATCACTACAGAGGTTTGCTCCCAAGTCATGGCTGGAAGCGTTGACTTTCAGCTCCAAATTTAAGCTCTTTTAGCTGGAGAAGGACATGTCTGACAATTGACTGGTTGAGGTCTGCCAATGTCTGGTCATTTTTGTGACTCCAAGAGAATGGAGAACGTTTGAGTATGTCTTGGAGGCTTTTATTTTTAGTACACAGGTTGGGAATGTGTTTTGTGAGGTAGTTCAACATTCCAAGGTGGGTAAGCAGCTCTTTGCAACTCTGAGGTCTGGGCATCTCTTCAATAGCTCTCAGTTTTTCTGGGTCCAGTTTAATGCCATGAGCCCCAATTACATGCCCAAAATAGAATACACTGTTTGCACTGAATCTGTGTTTGTCCTTCTTGAATTTTACACCTTTTTCTAGTGCTCACTCCATAACAGCTCATAGTCTTTCATCATGCTGTTCTTGGTTTGCTCCATACACTAGAATATCATCAGTTATGATGGCTAGTCCTTCCAACCCTTCAAATGCTTCTTCCATATGGTGTTGGAACTCATCTTGTGCTGAAAGTAAGCCAAAGAGCATTCTCAGGAATCAGTAATGCCTGAATATAGTGCTGAATGTTGTCATCTCCCATGCAGTTGCAGAAAGGACTGTAACTGCATGGGAGTTGCAATGATTTCGTTCCATTCTGTTATTTTCGTCCTGGTGTTTATCTTTTAGTGCCTCTGGTACCCTTCTGGCTGGATAGATGGTTGGTATGGACCCATCTTTTAGATGGATGTTGCATTTTCCTTCAAATCGACCAATGCCTTGGAAGGGGCTTTTATACTTTTCATCTATGCTGGTTTGTTCTGCATTAACATTAAGTGCCCGTCTGATGAGGTTCAAGTCTATGCTGGATCAAAATCCCACTATTGGGTTTGATGCTGAGTCAACTACTTAGAATCTGTGAGCACCATTAGGATACTGTTTGTGGCTACAGGTAAGATCCCAAGTGCCAATGACAAGGATCCTAGCACCACAGAAGCGATTCAGATGCTGATTAGTTGTTTGCAGATTCGGTTTTGGGTCAAGTTTGTCAAATATGTTTTTGGGAATGACATTTGCTTGGGCTCCTGTGTCAATTTTGAAGTTTACTGAAAGCTGGTTGTTTAAGGTCCTTGGGACAAGGGCTTCATCTTTACCACTACATTTATCAATGGCGTGCGGAAAAATTGTTTCCTGATCATTCACTGACTCTTTAAATGACTCAGTTTCTTCATCAATGGTGTTTGCATTTTTATTGCTGCAATCCTGATCCTTGCAAAATGGTTTGGCTTCTTGCACTGTGTGTATATTTTCCCCTTTTCTGGAGATGCATGATTGGTCGTGTAAGATTCAACACAAAAATAGCATTCTCTACCCTAGGGGTGGTTATTAGAAGAAGCTTTCTGATTTCAGAAGCTAATCTGGCTTGGTGCACATCTGATTGCATCAACTTCCTGCTTGATAAATATTGGTTTACTCCCACTGAATGATTTTAGCTGAACTGGGGTTGTTTTGTATGTTCTACATCTTGACACTGCACTCTCAAGAGTTAATTAGTAACCTTCCACTAACAGTTTCTGTGGAACAGTTTGGTTTCAAATTCCACACACAATTTGGTCACAAATCATTCTATCTTGTTCTGTGTACAGACATGGTTTGGCCAATGTTTTTAATACTGTGATGAACCTTTCAGTTCTTTCGTTTTCTAACTGGTCCCGCTTCTGGAAGATGCGGAAGATTCTGGAAGATGTATCTTGCAAACACAGAGTTTCTCTTTGGGATTGCATAGTCTTGTAAGTATTTGATAAGGGGTTCATTTTGTTGGCTTCACTCTTTTCCATTTCGAAAGTATTGACGATCTCTCGTCCCTTTTCTCCCATTCAGATCAGCAGGTAGGCACACAAAGATTTTTCTGTCTTTTCTGCCAGGGGTCCTATAAGCATCAATCAGGCATGCTGTTCAAATCAATTCCATTTATCTGCCAAGGAGGTGGCATCCCAGTTTATAGATGGCTCTTGGACTTCCGTAGTGCTGTTAGATTTCAATGCTAAGATCCCACTTCTGACACCATGTAACGATTGTAATTAATGCAGTTATTTAACCCAAACTCCTTTAAAGAAAAGTAAGCAATATAAGCAAGCATAACACACATGCAAGAATAAATACAAGCACTAGCAAAGCAATTATAATCACTTCACACAGAAGGGCAAAAAGAAAGCAATGTAACTGTTATTTCCACTCATTAATTTCATTGTGGGTTGTTTATGATTGTGTGATTAACTGGTAGTCAACTAAATCTTTTCTTACTGCATCTCACTTTATTTACAGTTGTTATATAATTATGTAATCCATGAATGGCTTACATTACCTTTCCACTAAACAAATTTCAGAAATGAATATCATTTGGCCTGTGGGTCCTTAGCAATATTACCTATTTTTTAGCCTAAAACAAATATAGCTTTTTTACTCCAATTTGATAAATTGGTACCAATTTGCAAAGAAAACAGCATTGATTTAAGCTTAAGAAATTTTGTATTTTGGTGCTAATTTGCAAAAACACAACCAAATCTCATTGTGATCATCAAGAGAAAAAAAAATTCTCAATCATTTCCTTCTCTTCAGCATGAAAATTAAAAGATCTGAATAATAGTAATAGTTAAATATTTAACAATGAAAGAATTTAAAAAATCTTGTGCATTTTTTGTACTAATATTGTTTGCCCACTGAGCTGCTAAAAACAGTACCGAAAGAAAAACTATAGATGTTCTTTGTATTTTAAACCAAATATTTTGTTCAGTATGGTATATAAATATTTTGTTGTATATGTGATTCTGTTCTATATATTTTTATATTGTAATACATATTTTATTCTTTATTGTCAATTTATTTTATAAAATAGATAGTTAGATATTCTTTATTGACTTGCCATCCGCATAAATCTTAAAATAAAATTCTTTATCCTATCTATTCTTTTTATCCTTCTATCTATTTTTCAATATTTTTTTATTATATTGTATGCTCAGACCTCAGACAGAAGCATAGTATTGATTAATGGTATAATAACAAAGAGGCTCTTCTAGCTTCAGGTTGGAAAAGATGAGATGGAGGTAAGGTATTATGTGTTTGCTGTATACTGTTCTAGACCAAGCGTTTGTTTTACTGAGTATACTGTTTTTTTTTTTCCAAGCGTTTGTTTTACTGAGCATTTACTAGATGTGTAAGCTATAGGATAGTATTACAATGGACACATAGGATGGTTAAAAAAAAATGGCAGGGGATACACTTGGCATTTTTTTATTGCTGATGAATGAGTGTGTTTGTAAAGAGTGCTTCTTTTTTTATACCCTTTTATATTTAATAATATTTTCATACCCTAATACCTTTTATGTTAAAAAAAAACAATACGAAACCCTTTACAAATACCCTTTAATGATTTAAAAGGTCTTTAATAATATTTTTAATCGTTTGCTTCTTCCTTTGACAAAATTCGGCAAAATTCACATATCCCATCACAACCCTTCACCAATTCTTCCGCATAATAAATAGATAAGTCCTTAGAATTATGAAAGTAATTACCTTAGATCTGCCTCAGGGTGACGAAACAGTAAATAGTTGCATTCCTTAAAAGTAAATACATATAAGCTCTTCACCTTGTCAGCAAATATTTGTTTTTTGATAAATCAACTTGAGAATAAAGGAGGTGCCTGCTCATGTAGTTTTAAAGTGCCGAGGAATATGAAAATGAATTATAACTATTTCAATTGGTAGAAATTTACACAACTTTGCGTTACTGCTACCACTAATGATTCACTGTTGGTAAATTTGCAGCACATGTGCATCATGAAGAAATAAATAAATTGGAAGTCATAACTGATTTTAGTTATGGATTTTAGTTGGAAGTCATACCACTTGTGAACAAGAATTCTAACACTTTACACTTTTTTCCCTGCAAGAAAATTTCTTAGCGTTTGAAAGAACTTGCAGGGCTACTGAAATATAACTACCCAGCACACTCATTTCAAACTAATCAAAAAAAAAAAATATAGACAATATTAGGAAAATAAATAAAGTGAGTTTCTGTGCTCCTTCAAACTTGTTACACAAGAACTTGCCATGGTTGAGCAACCAATAACATTGGTTTTAATTTATGTTTTTGAGGCTAGGCAGGCTAGCTTAAAGCCATTTTTTAAATCAATTAGTCAAGTATCACTCAATTTTGGCAATAACAATCCTCACCACCAGTGTACCATGCATGATTAGAATTTACAGTCTGATATTAAGCTACTAACCAGTCATGAGAGACTTGGAAGTACTTGTTGATGAGTGCCTGAAGTTCCATGGTATTGGCAAACAATGGGCATCAAAAGCTAACTTAAGTCTGGGTCTGCTGAAATGCACTATCACTAGCTGCTCCCATACAGTCTTCCTGAATCTTTACAAGGCTATTGTTAGGCTGTTCTTGGATTTTGGAACATGTCCGACCTCCCCCTCCTACAAGCAAGACATCTGAATAACTGAAGGAGTTCAAAAACATGCAACCAAATGCATCATATATCTACAAAATATGCCATATGACAAGAGACTGGAGCACATAAAACTACCAATGCTGGTTTTCCGATGTCACAGATATGATATGATGCTGACCCACAAATATAATAGTCAAACAAACAACACCCTCCTCACGAAATACACAGGTCAACGTGACACTAGAGGATGCTTGCAGAAGCTAGCAAAGCAAAGAGTGAAGATTAGAGTGTACTAAAACTTTTTTATTGAGCATAAGTTGAACAACTGGAAGAACCTTCAAGACAAATTATGACTGCACAAAGAATAGAACAACAATCCATGGAAATGTAATTGGGACAGTCTGTCCCTCTCAGCTGCCAACTAATGCAAAGTCACTGGGCCTGTAACATATTGATGTCCTCATTGTATCTGAAACTAGTCTCCCAACTGTTGTGCAAGCTCCAAAGGGATTGGGAAGGAAAGGCTAAAAAAGTGTGTTTTCAGTAATAAAATCCAATCTTCATCTTCACTTACCCAGTAGTATTAATAGTAAGGATGGTGGGAGCAGTGAAGATGTCAAAAGTAGAATAGCCAAGGCTCAGGGTGTTTTTCACAGCTAAAAAAAAGTTTGGAAGAATAAGAAGATAAGTCTACTAATCAAGATCAAGGAGGCACACTCGTGCCTCTTTAAAGAGGCGAACCATGACAATGTTAAGCGATCTTCGGTTCCAGTGGTCGCATTGGGATGGGGAGGGATGCATTTTGTAGCCCGAGCTCCAACTAAGAAACATGCCAAATTTCATCCCCCTCAGAATTTTCCTTCATGGGGAAAATCTGGCCGAAAGTTTCGACCCCCCAACCTCAGCCCCCCTTTAACGTTGTCCGATCGGGCTGAAATTCACAAGTTAAGGTCCCCTAGGGCCCAGGAGCTTATTCGCGAAATTTCAGCTCGATCCGATAACTCCTTCCCCGTTTTCCAGAAACCACGCACAGCCACTTATTGTTCATGTTCTCCTTTTGTTTTTTTCTGCCACGCCTACAGGTCACAGCCAACATCGGATCTGGGTGTACGAAGACTCATTCGATGCGGAATTCTCCGAGTAATTGCCCTGGAAAGTTTCGTCGGAAAATCTTAACCCCCCGATTTTCTAGCTTAGAAAAACCCATTTCCCCATTGAAGGTAAAATTTTCTCTTGTAATAACATCACTTGTTTGATAACAAGCATAACAGCAGCTTGGCGCAGCGGAAGCGCGCTTGGCCCATAAACCGGAGGCGGATGGGTAAAAACCACTAGCTGCTAAATTTTTAATTAAGCTGCTAAACTATTAAAATTATCAAAATTAGATAATTTTGTCAGTTTGAATTTATTGATACAGAAAGCGAGGTAATAAACATGGAAAATTATTATTAAATTACATCCACCATGGATTGTAGAAAAACGTACAGAAATAATATGAAAAAAACTTCGTTTTCTTAAAGAGTTAAAGAGGCTGCGTCCCAAAGTCGAACCTTAAAACGTACAGGAATTAGGAGAGGCAGTTGGGGGGCTGCTGCCCCCCAAACCCCCCGCTTTTAAAGACTCTTTTGTACAGGTTTTTTGTTAAGGGGGGACTTCATTACTAATTACTAGTTTCGGCGCAATGTTTCTCATGTCCTCTTGTGTTTAACATTTTTCGAAGTTATTCCATTATTTATTCATTTAAATTTTTTATTAATTAAAAGAGGGCCTTTCCGAAGCCAAGAGCGGGGGGCGGCAGCCCCCCACAACAAAAAACCTGTACAAAAGAGTCTTTAAAAGCGGGGGGTTTGGGGGGCGGCAGCCCCCCAACTGCCTCTCCTAATTCCTGTACGTTTTAAGGTTCGACTTTGGGACGCAGCCTCTTTAACTCTTTAAGAAAACGAAGTTTTTTTCATATTATTAAAATATTAGAAGCTGCAGTGATGACAGCAGTCAAATACGGCTCTGAAGCTTGTGCGCTCTGAACAGCAGATGAAGATTTGCTAGATGTTTTCCACAAAATTGCCTACAGATTTTTCTGGGTACCCGGCTGACTGGCCATATTTCAAACAGTATGCTGTACGAAAAGTGTAGTTCAACACTGCTTTCTTGGGCTATAATGAGAGAAAGGTTAATATGGCTAGGGCACGTTCTACAGATTAGGGGTGACAGATTGTCCTTTTCGGCCAGTCGTCTCTGGCTAAGTGGAAAACAGACCATCCATGGTTGGGATGGGAGGATATCATAAGGAAAGATATAAAGGAAGTGGGAACTTCCTGGGAGGGTGTAAAGAGGGAGAATTTGAACAGATTAGGCTATAGGAGGAGGAGCATAGCTGTGTTGGCCTCAGACAGCTTGGTGCTCTGGTGATTTGTTAGTAGTATTCTTTATCTTTCCAAGGCTGAACATCCATGATTGGATGTTTTGTAAAGGTCCTCCTGGTTCATCCAGCAGGTAAAACCTTCAAAGGATGATCCAATACTATTGCTCTTTTTTGCAATAATAAGGACCACCTGTCGGAGCCATCCGCATAAATTGTGAGACTTTAAAAACACAAGTCTCAAAAATTAAACCCTCTCACTGCCCTGCTCACATTTGCTTCAGCCAATCAATGCCTTAGTGTAATTATTTTATTGTACAATTAGAGAAAGGAAGAATTAGTGGCTGCAGCTTTTTGCTGATCTGCAAAGAGTCAATCTTTATAAAGAGCCACTTGAGAAGAAGAATTTTTGCTTAGTCTATTTTTGAACTGTTTTCCAATTGGTCTTGCTTGTTTCAGCGTTTTCTCTTTCTTTTTATAGTTCACTTCAATAGGTTAATGTGTTGTTTTCTTTTTTTGTGTTGAGAGCCAAAATATCTGCTTTTTCTGGAGATAGAGCTTGTCAAAGATTCTTTGAAAAATTGTCAAAGATTCTTCTTGTCAACTAACTGTATAGGGCCAAATGAAAAGTGGATCTTCCCTGAATGGGATGGGAGGTTGTTATAAGGAAAGACTTAAAGGATGTGGGAACTTCGTGAGAGGGTGTAAAGAGGTAGACTTCGAATAGATTGGGATGGAGAACGAGTATATGTAGCTGTATTGGCATCAGGCAGCATGGTGCTGCAGTGAGTCATTAGTAGTAGTAGTAAGTTAAATTTGCGGGCTTTTTGTCCATTAGAATAAATAGAAAAAAAATAAGTTGACTCTCAAAGACAGCTTCCTTCTTAAGCTGTTTTGTCCCATATGTTTAAGCTTTTTTTCCATTAATGTTTCTTTTTTTAATTATGTACTGACTAGTACTAAAAATTGCATATGACTATGTATTCATGTATTTTTTCATTAAATATTGATTTGTTTAATGTGGTGTCATAGTTCCCTTTTCTTTTCAGTTTAAACCTTTTTCAGTCCTAAAAGCTTCATTCTCTTAGCTTCTATTCATATTTTCAAATTCTTTATATTTTCATTTTCATACCTCATTTTGTTTGTCCATGTTACTAGAAAACCAAACTAATCATCTATTGAGAATATGTTGGTGTTGTTTTTTTTTTTACCAAAAGAATTTTATGGGAGAGTAAAGAAGGCCTGTTAGACTATTCAAGGGACTTAATTTCTCTTTTTGCCATATTCTTCTGTACTGTAGTCTCGAGCATTGTTATCTTTTAGGAATTGAAGTTGAAGGACAACTTCTCTTGGGTGGTTGTGACAAAGTTCCCTCCAAGTGCATGATTTTCAAAGTTTTGCTGTTGTTTCGTTTTAGTTAATTTGGAAGCCTGGATACACCAGGTTGCCCCAATATGAATATGTGTTTAAAGACAGCAGCAAAAGCCAGGGCTACGGGGCTAAATGTGTTTTTTTAAAAGTATTTATTGTATATTATTGTCATAATTAGCCTAAAACAGAAACAAAGAATGAAGAACCAAATCGCCAATGAATGGTCCTGAAAACGGATTTCAAGTTCAGATTTGGAAAAATGCATTCATATATTAATTTTTCATTTTTAAGAGTGAGTTGTGATTATAAAAAAAGTGTTTATAAAGTGGTGTTTCCTTTTGTTATTCATATTTGTCCATTTTTGTTTCTTTCATTGCAAAACGGATGTTTCTTTGTGCAGCAGTACCTTTTCTGATTCTAATTTTATTTTATAGGTATCTTTTTACCATGTACATGGCCTGAAGAAAAAAACACCAAGTGCCTTAGTTCAAGGGATAAGTGATCTAAAAGAATTCAAAAAAATTATCAAAACAAAGACAAATGTTTTGGTTGCATTTTCCAAAGATCCCAAAGAAACTACAGACCTTCAGCAGATATTGGAAGAAGCAGCCAATGCAATGAGAGGCACAGCAACTCTTATGTTGATTGACTGTAACAGGTTAGAACTGTTTTTTCTCTCTTATTGGCTTGTAGCATAAAATAACCGTATAAAAAAAATGCTTAAAAGCTAGATTAGTTGAAAAATGCAAAGTTTTTTGCTGGTTCTTGATTTATTACTTTAATTAAGTGGAAGGTAACCTTTATCAATCTGAATATTACATTTCAGAATCCAAATCAATGAAGTAACCAAACATAGTATTTCTGTCAGAGTGTATCTTGGAGGATGGTCAAAAGTGAAATATTTTACTATGTCCAAATAAGCTCAGCCAAAAAAAAAAATGTTTCACTGATAATTTGAAACTCTTTAGCCACTCTATGAATAATTTGACTGTTTGGGGTTATTTTTCCCCAAACAGTAATAGTAAGGCTACCTCCAAATTCAAGTGGTATGTTCAAAGCGGGATTATCAAGTTGTAAACCGAGGAACAGAAGAATTTGTTAAATCCTAAACCAAAAACTTGTTAAATCCTTAATCCATGACCATTAAAGTGTTTTCCAGCAACATTTTTGAATTAGAGGTGGGTCTCATTTCCGTACTACCTTTTTACAGTATTTTTTTCTGTTTGTTGGGAGGGGAGGGGTTGGGGTTAAGGAAGAAGGAACAGAAAAAAGAGAAAACTGGTGGCCAAGCTTTTAGTAAAATCTAATTTTAGTCCGGTTATTGTTAAAAATACAAAATCGCTCAGTTTTTTTTTGCGCCCCTTGGCACTGTGTGCCCCTAGCCAAAAAGAAGTAAAGAATACGACTATTCTACGAAATTAAGGCATACTTCACACATTGGCCTGACTCTGAGAAGTCCCTTATAAAACATGCTTTGGTCAGTTGTATGGCCTTTAAAAAAACAAACAAAAAGAAACCGAGTTTTGAAACAAAACAAACTAAAAACTTAAAATAAGGTAAATTCAGGGTAAATCCTAAATGCAAATCACATGGTCATGTTTTCCAACAGCATTTTCAACTTAGAGTTGGGCCCCATTTCTGTTACTGGTTTTTAACCGTATTCTTTTCAGTTTTTTTGGGAGGGAAGGGTCTGGGGGTAAGGAAGGAGGAACAGAAAAAAGAGAAAACTGGTGGCAGAAGTTGTATTAAAATCAAATGGTCAGATTCATAGTAAAGATTGAAAACTCATGATCCCAACTGTCAGTAGCTTGGTGTATTTGTTTAGAATACGATTTTTCCATAGAGAATTTGTCATTATTTATTATTGTTCATTATTTGAACTAAAAATGTGGTGATTCCTATTTTACAGGTTAAAAGCATGATTCAAAAATTTGTCTGCACAGGGACCAATACAGACCGTAATATATACATAATATTATTGTGCAACCTGAATCAAAAGCTGATATCATAGGAAATTTATTCACAAGGTTGTTTATTGGGAGTAGTGTTGCTAGTATTATGACGATTTATTATCCTTTGTTATTGTGGAGCATATTCCCAAGACAGAGAATGAAGGACCTAAGCATTGGGAATTAATTACAAATGAGCAAATTTTAATGGATTCAGAATCAAAACTAATCTACTACAAAGGCCGTATCCAGGGAGGGGGGGGGCTAGGGGCTTTGAACCCCACTCAAAATGTTTCTCCGACTGGTAAAAACCCAACAAAAATGAATAAAAATAAATTTTGATGTGTTTTTAAAAGTTTTTTCTGTACCCCCCCCAAAAAAAAATCCATTTGTACCCCCACCCCGAAAAGCCTGGGCACGACCCTGAATACTGCTGACAACTCATCACACCGCCAAGTCACCTGAAGCCAATGCAGCTACGCATGCTCCTTTTCCATCCCAATATATTCAAAACTTCCCTTTTTACACCCTTCCAAGAACCCTCCCATTTCATTTGAGGTCAACCTGCATTTCATTTGATTCTGGGTGGTTGGCCAACATGAATTATTTTTGACAATATGTCATCCTTCATCTGCAGGACGTGTCCTAACCATCTCAAACTTTCTCTCTCAGCCTTTTATCTCTAAATAAATATGGTGAAAAACTGAAAGTTGGGATCACAAGTTTCCAATCTGTGCTGTAAATTTGAATCTGTGCTGCGAATTTTGAATTTAAAGGCCATATAATTGACAAAATCACTTTTGATAAGGGAGTTCTCAGAGTCAGACCAATGTGTGAAGTATGCCTTGATATTGTAGAATCGACTTATTGTTTGGTTCTGTTTGGCCCAGAAACTAACATTTTTACCTGGGGTAACAATTAATATCCCATTGTTAGCACAGGTAATCTTTTTACCATGTCTATGCGAACAGAAAGTAACTTGTCGGCAGGCCCGGGCCAAGGGGCCCACAATGCTGAGGGGCGCAAAAAAAAACTGAGCGATTTTGTTTTCTTAAAAAACTGGACTGATGTGGCTTAACGTCAAAGTGCCAGGTGTACTTTGTATCTGCGCCGTCTGTTCACATAAAACTGATTTTAAAACAACAGGAACTCTGTAGCCGCTTATACACTGTCATATGTCTCCCAAGAATGACAGCTGATAGCTCGGTATTAAAGCTCTCTTATATAACTTCCGGCTCATCAGTTGTGCTCTCTTTAGTGCTTCCACAATTTTCTATTTTTGGGGGATTTCCCCGTAAATCTCTGTATCTCCCCGAAAAAGAATTGTTTGGGCCTAAGGTTGCCAAAGATATAAATCTAGCCCTGGTAGTGGGGTATTAAGGATATTCTGAATAAAGACGCTATTCCTTGCTTTCTTCCCCTGTCCTCATCTTTATTATTGTCCTTCTATCCGGTCCACCCTTTCGCTATCTTCAGAGAGCTTAAAACTATTTTTTCTGTTTAATTGATAATTGGTTCAATATCAATCAAAGTGTTTAATTGTATGAATCAGTTCAAAAATGATTACTTCTCTTATCTAAGGTAAGTCCGTTATTCTTTCCTACAGCCTATATACTTTTGATTCAGTGCCCAGGACACGGGAATCCCACCTCATCCCTGCATAGAAGAGAAGAAGCCTCCCTTTAGTGAAATTGTTTTGTTTATTTCCACTTAACTATCCTGCTCAATTTGTTAAATCATAATCTTATAATCTCGGGCTATCTCTCATAGTTACATTCGCCTTCTCCTACTATTCTCTATTTGATATTATTTTTCTATTATATTCTCTATATTCTTTTTCAGTGAAGCTAGAAAAATATGTAAAAATCAAAAAGTGACACCAGAGCCATCTACATTGAAATATTATAAAGAAGGTGAATTTAAAAAAGAATATGATCGCAAGATGACAGTATCTTCTATAAATTCATTTCTTCTTGATCCTCTTGGAGACATACCTTGGGATGAGGACGATGCTGCTCAAGATATTGTACATCTTGCCGATCCTCAGGTTAGTAATTCGTGAGATAAAAAACTCCTTATATATTATATTACTTTAGCTATTAGCTCCAAAGGAAAAAATAAATTGCAGGGAAATTACGAATTCTGATAAAGTCCTAGTAGCATAAATTTGTTGTTTTTTGTTGTTGTCTCTGGTTCAAGGCCTTGAAACTATGCGAAAAACTGAACATCATGGCATTGCTTATTTAATTTCCGTCACGTTTGCCTGCTATATACCTGATGTTACCTGACAGCCAGGTAATAGGATTCATCTGCTCCACTACTTTCTAAAAGGCCTTCATCTGTTTGGCTCTGAAAGAAGGGTTGCTTTGTCAGATACGAAAGCCGTTTCTCCAGCACTTTGGGTCTCATCAGTGCCACAGAATGTCCCAAAAGCTCATGAAGAAGCTCTTTCGCTTTAACGAGTAATAGAATGTCTGAAATCCGTGAATGTCCTAAATCTGGTTAATGTCGATATTCACTAGTGAATGTCCGAAATTTCTTTTTCTCTGCTTGGATTCAATCAGCTTCGCGACTCAGCATTTTCAGTCTTATGCAAGCTGTTATCGTAAAAGCTAAAGTTAGGTTAAATTTGGTTATAAATTTCAGAAATGAGTTAAAAACTCAATCTAAGCCAATTTAACCTAACCAAACCTAATCTAACCTTTCATCATAAAACCTTGCATTAAGTTGAAAAAATTGACTGGCAACGCTGACTAGCTCAAAAGAGAAAAAATGGTATTTTGGACGTTCACCGTTGCTACTCACCTTTGGAGACGTCGTTGTGACTGTTTGTAGCAGTGCTGGAAATATTTATCTGTTGTTGTCTTCAGTATTTCTGTTACAGCCTTTTTTATGGTTTCTAAAGTCCCAAAATGATCATCCCTGGGAAAAAACAAGCAAAAAACGAATAAATACGCGACCGTGATCTTTCTTGTGGCAAAATAATTACACATTTTTTAAGACGGGAGCTTGAAACTTTTACAGTAGAGTTCTCTTATATGCTGAATCTGATGGTGCAATTTTTATCAAGATTCCTTGAATGTTTTGGGGTATCTTACCTGTTTATACAAAAATCTGGCAAATTTTCTTTGGCTTGTAGCTTTTAATGGGTAACTCTAAACTTAATGAATCTTTTATTTTTAGAATCAGCATACAACGCCAATTCTTTTGGTGCAACTATTTATATCAAAATTCCTGTTTTTTAGAGTTTCGATTACTATTGAACTATCCCGCGACGTACAACGGGAAACGCAATCCCACTGATCGTAGTCTCACAAATCACTTAGCTAACGGACAGAGTACTTACTTGAACTGACATATGAAAGCGTCCTGATACATATGCTGTCCCATAGATGACAGCGCAGGGTTGCCACACTGCTTGCAGGATCGCAAGTCTCATTACTTTTATGCCACACATAGTATATTTTTTGGATGCAACTAAAAGAGAAGAGAAAACAATGTACTATAATAAAAATACAAAAGATAATAATGTCTAAATGGAATAATTTAAGATAATGCAAAATATATAACAATCAGATTATTAAGAGGGAACAATTGGCGAAAGAAAACCAATTTATTCAAATGACAATAAATTTGATAATAAAGTAGAAATAACTTGATTCCTTAAAAGAAATATCAGTAGATTATGTATCACTATGACCCCCCTTCCTTAAAGAAAAACAAACACAGTGGATAATTTGCAAGGTCAAACCCAAACCCTGGTAACCTCCCCCCTACCTCCAGTCTTCATCCTCAAATCTTTTAAAAAACAACCTATTTTCATTTTAAATCATTGATTATCTGCCTCCACCAAATCTAATATCTTCATTGTTTACTCATTCCTTACAGCATATCTTTTGTTTCATATGCTGGTAATATTCTCGGACTATTGAGCATATTTTAATTGTTTGTTATTATTCAGTAATTCAATTCAGGAAGGTTAGAAATTGTTAAGTAAAGACCGATGTCGCCATAATGTACTATTTAATTTTTTTGTCCTCTTTTTGATCTCTTTTTTTTCATTCAACCAAAAATGAGCAGAAATAAAGTCAAATAATCTTCCAAGCGTAAAATTACCACAAATCACCATAAATAAATAAATGAAACCCAAACGAACAGAAATTACAATAAGTAACCAAGTCAAACTAAGAACGAACAGGAATAAGTATGAGTAGGACTGACACCTCTCACGCTTTCTGAAGATAATCTGTGTTTTGCTAAAAAAAACTTTACTTGCAACAGATGAACGGGGATTGGCAGTTTAAGACACATATACTGATATTTATTCCTTGCAGTCTTATTTATTTTTGATTTGTTAAAATTAAAAAATTAAAAAAATTAATATATATTTTGTCTTCAGGTGCAAATTATTTTCTGATCTTCAGAAGGCATGGGGGTGCCAGCCCTTTCATGTCAATTTCTGTTCGTTATGAGTTTGACTTGGTTATTTATTTCAATTCCTGTTCGGTTTGGGTATCATTTATTTTTTGATGTTGATTTGTTATAATTTTCCACTTAGAAGGTTTTTTGACCTCGTTTCTGCTCATTTTTGGTTTTATGGAACTCTTACTTTTCTTTGAAAATCTTATTTTGTGGAGCAGTTTTTCGAATTAATAATTGAAAGATTTTTATTCATCACAGGCAACATAACTCAGCTCTTGCAAAGGTTGACCCGGTCTCATGACCCTATTGACTTCTCTACCCGCTATTGTCAAAGTCTTGATCACTCATATGTTTTTGCTGAATATCTGCCTCGTATGCTTCAATAATTTAAGATAGTGTATTCAAAGTTGTAAAGAAAATATGTTTGAAATTTTTCCAATTGTTTTGAACCTAAAACTCAAGACATATTAAAAATTATTGTATTGATATTGCGGTACAAAGAAGATATGAAAAAAAAACAACAACAACAAAAATAAAACAAAAGTGATTAGTATTTTAGTATGCTGTTGTCTTTTCAGTATATTTTAAAATTTTTGATTGTTTTATTCCTCGCACGGGCTACTTCATGCTATGAAATTTGCTTTGTTCATGTTCATTTTTGTTTTTTCTTCTTCAATGGTCTGTTCTTTCTATTGCAATGAAGGGTTAAATGAGTAAAATGTTTCAGTTTGTCTTTGTTTCAATTTGTCTAAAATTTTTGATAGTTTTATTCCTCGTACGGGCCACTTCATGCTATTAAATTTGCTTTGTTCATGTTCATTTTTATTTTCTCTTCTTCAATGCTCTATTCTTTCTATTGCAATGAAGAGGCAAATAAGTAAAATGTTTCAGCTTATAGTCATAGTATTTAGTTGTTGTCTTCAATTTTCAAATCCATTTTTGAGGGTATGGGGGGCTCCCAGTCCCTCATTTTAGTCATATTGAACACCATTGTCTAATGTGAGAACTCCCATTTCCATATCTTTGTCTAATGAATGATTTTCCATTTTCAGAGTTATTTGAAGCTCTTGAAAACTGAAAAGAAGCCAATATTGGTCATGTTTTACGCCCCCTGGTGTGGATTCTGCAAGAGAATGAAACCTGATTATTCGAAAGCAGCGACTGAGCTGAAAACTGAAGCTGTTTTGGCTGCTATGGATGTCAACAAACCTGTAAACGACAAAATTAGATACATGCATAATATCACTGGCTTCCCTACACTTATGTATTTCAAGTATGATTTTTTTTTTCGGTTAGGGACAGGGAGGGGGTTGTAGTAGCCATGGGTGTATTTCGTGCTGCCTAGTGATACCAATTATTCCAATGTGTTTTCTCAAGCAAGATGTAGGATCCCTGCCATTTTTACTAGAAGGTCGGGAGTGGAGTGTCATACGGCCAAGGGTGTGTAATAAATGAAAAATATTGCACGATTCTGTTGTAAAGATGATGGAACATGCCCAATCTATTCTTTTGGATAATTCTTGTAAATAACCGAAAAACTTAATTCGTTTCATTCGTAATAAAAAAAAAACGTTTCATTCTCAATTAAAAGTAAAAGGTATAAAATAAAACTTTCAAAAATATTCCTCATTTTCTTCTTCTGAGAATTCAGATGGGGCAAGGTCAGACTCCCTGCATGCCCTCCTCGTTCCACGGCAGGAGCAAAAGCTGCAGCATCCTTTCATTTCTGAGTAGCTACAGTCTTTCCTGCATCTTCCACTTTTGCATTTTGCATTTGCATCATGCTTTCTATCGAGTGCTACATCTATATTCTCTTTCATTCCTAATATGAGGAACATCAGCTAATTTTTTGGTTAAATCCATTCTACAAATTTGCCCCATTGAGGGGAACTAATCTGTTGGCGATTCTTCTTGTGAACCGTTTTCTTTCTCTTTATTGATATTTCTTGGAAATGAGTGATTCCCACTCAGTGATTCCCACTCAGCTGAGTGGGACTTCCCACAGTTGAGCTTAGTAGGTTTTAACCAGAAAACTATCATCGTGGATATTTTGATTTACATTTTAACTATACTGGTATATGATGATATTTATTGCTATTTGTATATTATTCCCAGTGCCCTTACTATATTTTTCTTAAGTTCTGCTTGTTGAAATTAGAAAACAAAAAACCATAAAATTGTCAAAATGAAGTTTGGCAGTTGGACAAAGGCGACTTCATAGGACAAATTTGTATGCTATAACTATTCAATTAACTAGATGTATTGTAGGTCAATTGAACCTTATAGGTTGATAGAATAGGTCAATTGAACTTTGAAAGTGATCTTGGAAATATGTTCAACTAAAAAGTATTATCTTTTTTGGCTGGATTTTTATTAAAGTAAGTTTGTTTCTCCCTTTGACAACCTGGGCGAACTAATTAAAGAATTGACAAGGCGAAAAAAAATGTCAGTGTAACTAAATATAGAAAAATTGCACAAAAATGTTTCTTCTTATGTAAATCAGGGTAAGTGGGGGTTGCATTTTCGTGGGGTTAATTACCAGCCTGGAGAGGGTATGCCGGACACCGTTTTGGAGTCTACAATTGGAAAAAAAAACTTGAATTGTTAATTAAGCAATATCAGCTCATGGTTTTATATGTAACTTAAATGTAGATATTGATAGACCCAGTTCTGAGTTTTATGGGTTTATAGAAACTCTTTTGACTCAGCCAATAGAAAAGTTTCAGTGAAGGTCTTGTTTTTGATAAGTATACCAGATAACTATGTTAAAGTGATTAGTGCTGCTTAGTGGAGCACCATTATGAAGTTGAGTAAGGTTAGAAGTTATTTTTACAATCAGGAGTAATTATATGAAGTTAAAGAGTAATTATATGTAATTAAGGAATCTTAATTATATGAATCAAAAGGACTGAATTGTTAAATCCCTTTTTTCCTAAGTTTTATTGATTATAGAGAGGCACTCGATTCAGCTTGTATGAAGGTCCAGTCCTTGAATAATAAATTTGAATAATAAATAATTACATATCAAACTGATCGGTGCTATGCGCAAGAACAATATCCTTGTGTTTAAACTAGGAATTAAGGTTAGAAGTTGGTTCGGTGTGGAATCAGGGTTTGGGAAAGGCTGTGCCCTTCTGGTTTATACTGATTGTTTTGATGGGAGTGTCCTTAAGAATCCATCTAGGGTACAACTTGCTATCAATAATTACCCAAAACTATACTATTTTTAGATTATGATGATGACTTAGAGTGTCCTAGTTGACAATGTTAGTGAAATGAATAAATTTTAAGAAGTTGTGCGATTGAGATTTAGCGAATAGGTTCTGAAAATTGATGTTATGAAGACTAAGTCGCTTAAAATTGGAATAAATGAAGGTCTAAAGTGGGTTTGTGGCAATCAGAGCAACCAAGTGTACTCAATTAGGCTGCATAATTAGTTAGAATGGTAAATGCAATGCTAAATGTACAAAGCAGAAATAGTGCCAGAAATAGCGTTGACGACAAAGATTAAGTGTAGCTACGAAACTTAAAAAGGAATATAAAGATATGTATGAGATTTTTCAGATAGATTTCTGAACGATCCTTTGAATGACCCTGTATCAAACAATTTGGTTTGTAAAAATCTAATTTGACCCTACTTTTTAAAGCTATACTAAAAGAAAGGCTAGTATGTTTGGTTAATGTTTTATGGTTGAAGGTTGATAGATTGCCGTCGTCATCCAAAAGAATACTTTTTGGCCATCCATCTGGATTTTCAATCAAGACGTTCTTGAATAGGAAGTTAAAGATTTAGGCCTAGTTCTTGGCAAAAAAAAAATTTTTGTTAAAACCTTTTAGAAATATGGTATTGTTATATGGTTATGTTGTATGTATATATTTCTGTACACCCATCCACCTGCTTTTGTGTTTCTTTCCTGAATAAAAAGTTAGACAAAGGTGAGAAACTAAACTTAAGCACTTGTGACAACAGAAAATTATTTCCAGGGTTTTATTAGCCATTTTAAGTATATGTCCATACCCTAAACATTATTAGCACAGATATCTTCCCCCATCTTATCCGAAAAAGAATCCTTTATCCCCCTCACGAAGGGCTTGTTGCATGGCAGCTATTGTCTGGATATTTCACCTCAATGAATTTATTGATCTCTTTTAGGCCAGGAGAAAAGCCAAGGACCTATGAAGGAGATAATAATAAGGATGCTATTGTTGGGTTTATGCGCAACCCAGATCAACCTTTAGCAAAGCCTAAAGAAGAAGAAGAGTGGTCGGATGTAGAAAGTGACGTAGAACATCTAAATTCGGAAAACTTTGATCAGTTCCTAAAGGTATATAAAAAAAGATATATAAGATTACTTTAATACTAAATAATCATTTTATAATTAAAGGTGCATTAAGTTATTAGGCTATTATCTGCATAGGGAAAAATGTTGAATGCCACTGTGCATTTCTATCATGTAAAAAACAAGGAGCTATTTGAAATGGGGATCACTGTCTTCAGAGAAAGACAACTTCCATATAACTTCTTGTTTTTGCAAATGTATGAATTTATTTCATATGAGAGGGGTGAAAATTAATAATTAGCAAATTCTATTTAAAATACGGTAAACTGTAGGGTAAACCTTGATATTTGAGGGGAGGGAGGGCACAAACAGAGCCCACAGTTTTATTTTTACCCTATTTTTCGGCTGATCGTTTCCCTGTATGCAAGTAAGGATACACAGGTGCTGGTAAGCTGCTGGGACTGACACTTTTTTTTTTAGTTATTCGAGTTTCTGGTTTTCAAAAAAATTCTTATCTCAGTGAAGCATAAATTTGATGACAAGTTTTGACACTTTTGCAGTTTTCCTAATATCATACAGTTTTCTATTTGGTTTTATTCACATCATCCTGCCTTTATTCCAAATGTTTGGTGACTAGATATCTATAAGTTTTTTTTTATATATGAAGTTTAAGTTTCTTAAGGCTTTATTGGCTTTAAGTCGTTAAAGCTATCTTATAAACAGAACTTCTTTTACCTGAATGCAGGCTTGGATGCCCGTAAATTAGTAAGAAGTGAAAAGGTGCAATAGTTTTTCTCGTATTCCAATGTTAAAGGTTGAAAAAAAACGTTTTGTGTTCAGTTAAGGTATAGATCTGAAGAGAAATCTGTAAGTTTCAATAGTTTGTTTGATATTTTAAATGTTCATTTTACAACACAATTTTTGTAGTTCGTACAATTGGCAGCTACTGCTCCCCCCCCCTCATTTCTTCATAAATATTTTTTTTTATTCTTAAGTAAAGGGTTTTACTTATTTGAACACAATTTTGCTGGACAGTGAACTAGAACGTTTAAATTTGTGCATATACTGCTTTGTCCTTATTGTCTTGTCTGAAATTTTCAAGCTGAAAAGTAAGTTTTTCAAGCTGTTCTCAAAAGGGGGATCAGTAAGCCAATACAAATCAAGAGGATCAAAGTGAGGTCGAAGAGACATTGTTCTGCTAATCTTCCTCTAAGGTTAGAAAACGGCTTTGGACAAATGTTTCAGAAGTCTTAAAATTTCAGATACGCTATTTAGGGGTGATATTGACGATATAGCTGTGTTGGTCTGTGAAAGTCACAGAATATTTCATCGTTTTGTACTCCATTCCATGCAGAAAATTTGTCTGGTGCCTCATAAAATGCATGCTTTAAAAAGTGACATCTATAAAAATGAAATATAAGTTCTGAAAAAAAATGGGAAACGGCCTAGTTATAAAAAGTTCTAAAATAGATTTATCCTTTACTCTGTGTACCTTTGTGGCTATAAAAAAATATACAATATTGATTATACTAGTTGCTTATTTTAATCTGCAAATAAAATTAATCCACCTGCTCATTTAAACAACTTGCAGGAGAACCCTTCTACTCTTGTTATGTTTTATGCACCATGGTGTGGCCACTGTAAGCGCATGAAACCAGTGTACGAGACTGCGGCCTTGAAACTGAAAGAACAAAAGGTAAGTCCCGTTTTATTCATCTTGTGCCATCGCTATTTAGGCGATGAGTGAAGAGAGTGACTCGTACAAATGGTTATCAAAAATATTTAAAAATAAGTATTGGTAACAATTCAATAAACAGTTCGTGGTAACGAGCTGTAGCATTACTATAATTTTTATAAAATAATTTTTATAATAAATTTTATCTATAATTTTTTTTATAAAATTACTATAATACTATAATATACTATATAATATACTATAATATATATATACTATAAAATACTATAATACTATAATATAATATAAAATACTATAAAATTTTTTACTATAAAATTTTCTAGCATTACTGTAAAAAAAAAACAATGAAAAAATAAACATGAAAAAGTTTTTTCAATTGAAAGTAAGGAGTAGCATTGAAACTTAAAACGAACAGAGATAATTAAGCATATGAGGGGTTCTAAAAATACTTTAGCATAAAGAGCAATGTATTTAGGAGGAAATAAATACATCGATCTTTATGCTGAAGTATTTTTAGTAATTTCAACTACTTATTCTACGGCCTTTCTGATTCAGGGGTCATTCTTAAAGAATTGGGACAAAACTTAAGATTTAGTATAAAGAGCGAGGTATTAACGAGGGGACACACCCCCTCATATACATAATAAAAATATAAGAATATAATAGTTTGTTACGTAAGTTAATTCTTAAGTTACGTGTATTTTTTTACTAATAAAAACGTTCGTTAAAAATTAAAGTTCTAGTTACCTTTTTAAGTAACCGAAAAATTGGAGGGCAACTACGCCTCCTTCCCCACTCCTTATTTCTCAAAAAGGTCTGATCAAAATTAAGTGAAACCCATTAAGCCAAAAAGAGAATTAGTATGCAAATTTCATTTCAATAATTTATGTGCGGAGAGCCAAAATCAAACATGCATTAATTCAAAAACGTTCAGAAATTAAATAAAAAAACTAGTTTTTTTAACTGAAAGTAAGGAGCGACATTAAAACTTAAAACGAACAGAAATTACTCCGTTTATGAAATGGGTTTTCCCCTCCGCAATCCCTCGCTCTTTACGCTAAAGTTTGACTCTTTGCCACAATTCTAATTTTTAAAACGATTATTAACTTTAGCGTAAAGAGCGAGGGATTGCGGAGGGGAAAACCCATTTCATATACGGAGTAATTTCTGTTCATTTTAAGTTTTAATGTCGCTCCTTACTTTCAGTTAAAAAAACTAGTTTTTTTTTATTTAATACACTGAAAGAATTAATTTGTTATTGTGGTTTCAGTTTGAAAAATTTAAAGTCACCCACAAAAAGTTACGAGTAAGATTTTTTCTAAGTTTTTTCTATCCCCTCCCCCCGAAAATATCCTTTGCACCCCCTCCCCCCGAAAATATCCTTTGCACCCCCTCCCCCCGAAAAAATACTTTTGTACTCCTCCCCCTTTGGAAAAATTCTGGATACGACTATTCCAAATCTGTTTTATTATCCCTACAACATGTATTACAAGGACCAGCTGAAGTAAAAGATTCTACTAAGATGACAGATTTTAATACGTCAAAATAGCTGAATGGAACAACCCCACAAAGAATGCTACTTAATTATTATTTATAGCTAGAGAGGAAATTAAAAACTTTTGACTAAACACACTACGGGTATTCAGAAGATAGCAGCTTCTTTTTGATTATAGAAATACTGTGGGTGGAAAACAGAAGATCGCTTAAATTTTTTTTATGACAACCCTGGTAGATGGTAAAATAAGAAAGTGGCGAGGTTGAACATTCATTTTCTGCTTTTCGAATCTATATATATATATATATATATATATATATATATATATATATATATATATATATATATATATATATATATATATATATATAAAAGGTAAAGGATACGGCATTAGACTTTACAGTCCCTACCGGCGGTGCTGATCTCCGTTTCTTGGCCCTTCAGCCAGGAAGTGCAATGGGGGGTTGGGGGCCAACCATCCTGTGCTTTCGCACATCCTTCCTGTTTATCTTCCCCAGATTTCTCCAGGTACCCATTTAAAGCTGGAAATCAAACGAACAAAAAGACAAATGAAGCAAAATTTTTTGAGTCGATCCACTACTGAATTCATGTAAATAAAAACTTAGTGATATAATTTTGCTCATAATTTTGCCAAATCATAACATTTTATAAAAGCAGGATCTAAACTTTGTTTATATCGCGTGTAGCTGCTTCTCAAAAAAAAAGAAAAAAACACGACAACTAAACACACGGAAAAAGAAAACAATAAATAAATAAGAACAAAAAGCTCCCAGCACTGACGATAATAACTTAAGAAAAAAGCAAAGTGAATGTTTAAAGTGAAACCATGGGTCTCTCTCCTCTGCACAATCAGTGTATAAATGGGAATCTATTTAAAAATCTACTGTTTTTAACTAATAGATCTTTCAGCAAGTTCCTAAATGTCTTCATAATTCTTCTTGGTCTTCTGAAAGAAGGAAAATTAGTTATGCTCCGACATTTGGAAAAAAACATTTGGGCACAAATAATTTTTGGGGACGAATAAGTCAATAATGCGGCTGCTTTTTTGATAACTACTAAATTTCATTCAGCACGATTCAATTCAATTAACAAACCAGTATCAACTGAAATTTGTCAGGTCTTTCGTAACTCGCTGTTTAGTTATTTACGCTTGTTCTAAAAATAAAGCCAAAATTAGAAGTTGTAAGATAGACCTACTGAGCTCCATTTGATCCTGCAAATTGTGAATCTGGTCCTTCCTGTCAGTTTTAACAACCCAATTGCAATTGCTGTACATTTTTAATCTCTTGGGTCCTATATGTTTTAAGGTTATTATCGAGGATTTCAGGCAATCTTTTTTGGAAAAAATTCATTATAACCACATACAAGATCTGGCGTGTAATTTTGACAAAATCTTGGAGGTGTAGGGGGGATAGCTGTAGCCTATTTTTCTTAAGTCACCTGAAATGACCAATTGAAGAATGGGCCATACAGTACCATAAAGGCAAAGGTATGCTGAAGAAACTGATCTATTTCCAAATGTTTAATGCCTATATAGATTACGACCACAGGCTACTTAAATAGCCTTGAATAGTCTTCTTGGAGAAAACATATTTAGAATCACTCCGAATTCACGCTACATTGATCTAATACAAATCAGTAGCCACCTCAGGTTGCCACACTCGGAACAAGTTTGAACAGGAGGGTAGACTGTTGGTATAAGAGAACGGTAATTTGCGTGTGTATGCAAAAATCCTTTTACTATATAATGCCGTCTTTATGGATACCTTGTTCCTCATATTACACCCGCTTAGGAGGTTAAAACTGCCAAACAAGTGTATCATGCATAAAAAAGACTTAAAAGAAATTATCAGGGAAAAACAAGAATAAAATTAAAGGGAAGTAATAAAATATGAAAAGAATAAAAGGACATTTATTTGATAAATAATTGGGGTCCCTGGGTCAGACAAAGTCTTTATCATTAATAATTTATTTTCTGATTAAACCTAATTTTCTGTGACATATAGTTGATTGTAAAGGTTTCCGTTTAAAATAAACAAAATATTTTTGCACAGCAGAGACCTTTCACATTTTTTTTGCGTGTTATTATGTCTGTAATTGTGTAGAGTGTTCTTGGGCAATACCTTTATGAATTATATATAACCTTGAATCTTGTTCTCCTAGGAATCATCACTTGTCCTTTTTTTGCTGATTCTCCCGATTTCTTTTTTTCTCCTTCCCTCTTTGGTTCCTTGCTACTGCATCCCAAAGTCAAAAAGCTTTCTAAATATCTGTTCCAAAGAAACATGGTTTTTAAGTTCTTTTTCTTCAAATACCGAAGACTTCAAAATAGAATGTTTTTGCCTCCTCCTGACCAATATATTTTTTAAAATGATTTTATTTTTTTATCCCGCCTCTCCAAAAAGGCTTAGAGTTTTAGGATGAAACTTTCAAAACATGCTAAGGGGAGGTGGAACAAAATTAAAAGACACTACATGCATGCTGGTTGTCAAAAGGGAGTATCAGCAATATCCAAGGATCGGGTCGGCTTGCCTTGCCCCTTTTTGGTCTCCCCGTAATCATAATCAAAATTTCAAAAAATCATTTTGCTTGAAATATTTTGGCATGATGCATTTATCATCTTCATAGAATCTGTGATGTACAGCACAATTTTGCAGTTTAAAATCACAATCGCCATATTAAAAACAATTACGTATTAATACACCTACAGACATTATAGATAGTAATCAAAACTAATATTTATAATGTCCGGCTCCGGACTGTAATCTGAGTAATTTAAAAATATATTTTTTTCATCTATACTCAAAAGTGATTTTGAAAAAAAAAAAAAAAAAAAAAAAAAATATTCGAGCCGACCTCGAAAGGTACTAATACTTCTTTTTTATTGCAGTTGTAATACTTTATGCCCTTTTCCCGTCATTGTTCTAATTTGTTTATGCCCTGGCGTCAATTCTTTATGCTAATATTGGTGCCACTTCTACACAAAATCTTTAGCTTCTTCATTGGACCGAAAAAGAGGCTCTTAGCTTCTTGAAGAGGCACAAACAAATTAAAGTATGCTTGGTGAGGTTATGGTAAGAGGGGGGATTTTGAAGGATCTCTCTTACCATATGAGAGCGCGCATGATCATAAAGAAAAAAACATCCATTTTGCCAAGAGCCCTCGTTGTTTTGTTGGCAGGCCTTAACTCATGCACACAGTATCCTGGAATTCATTAAAACAGGGCTATTGTGACTATACTGAAGATCAACGAACTATCAGTAGTCAATATTATACGTATATTATTACAAAAAGTAAGCCCTGCTATTCCAAGTGTCATAAACTCTTTACTCCGTTTAACATTTCTTCGTGGTAATACTCGTCCATATGTGGTAGTGCTAAAGCGAGAGACAGTACGAAACAACTTTAAGTCGCCCCTAGAGCCTTGATCTCACTCATTAGTTTTTTTTTGTTTTTTTTTTACTCCTTGAAGAGGCTATGCGCAAAAATATTTTCGATCCTATGGAGAAGTTAAAAATCAGAGGCAAAGTGGCTTTGACATCAAACCAAATTTGAACAATGGCAGAAAAAGTGCGTAAATGTTGCTAGGGACTGTGTTGAAAAGTAACGAAAGTTTTAAACTGATTAAATAAGGCGTTTCTGAGCCACAGCGATTCTTCTCATTACATCTCGAATGGCCTTTGTATTACAATTAGATAATTAATTTTTTTTAATTGTCGTATTCTTTTCGAAAAATTATTGTGAAATTGTATGTTTTTTAGATATACTGCCAAATCACTATTTTTGGAAAAGGCTAAAAAATGGAAAGAGTCAATACCTGTACTGCGGGAGGTAGTACTCTTTTGTCATTATTTCTTAGTGTTGTGGGTGGCTCTTTATGTTATGTTGATGAAGCTAATTAAAATTTCGCAGAGCATTCCTTTTTCTTCACATTGCTGCCATAGGCTAATTCAAACAGGCTGTATTGGCTAAAGAAAGTGCTGAAAGTGAAACACTATGATTTTATTTCTTTGTATTTGTTGATGTCGACCCCGCTAATACGGTGCTTATCAGTGGATTTTTTTTTCCTTCAGTGGATGACTGGGTCTTCTCAGGAGCTTGAGAAGAAAAAATAACCTTTTGAAATTTTGCAAGTCTAGAAAGTCATCGCCAAATCCTTTTTGATGCAGTTTGACTCATCATCACCTCGCTTTTATTATTTTGAGGGATTTTTGAATTGCGGAGAGAAGATTCAGAAAAAAATGGCAAGTAATTATTTCTCTTCTCAAACCTTTGTCCCCGCATTCTTGCTTCCCTTGAACTTTGATGGTTACTGCCTCTGTTCTTCAGGTTGTATTCATGTTCAAGAGGCATGTACCTCCTATTTTGCAAAGCTGAGATAAAGCAACTACTTCTACTGTCTTTAACTGCTTTACTGTTTTTCAAGCCTAATTTTACGTTGCACCTTTGTCCAACTTCATTGAAACCGATGATCTAGGAGCCTGTTTCTGAAGTTTAGCTTAGTAGACTTGTCTATGTGCTAAAAGGTGCAGCGTCTTCTGGTCTTGAATTTATCACCCACCAAAGAAGTGAAACTAATCTCCCTTTAATTATCTCTCTCTTGAAAATGCTTGGATATTTATATTCTGAGAATGGAGATTTTCCCAGTTTACTTCGGCGATCTCGAGTGATTGTTTTTTATGAAGGTGGACCTCGGAGTGATCTAGCTAATTTTCGGCCGATATCTTTATTGTCTGTATTTAGGCAAATTTTTGAAACCGCTATACTTTCTCATCTACTTTCCTTTTTAGAAGTGAAGGATTTTTCCTTAATTTCAGTTTAGCTTCCGAGCAAAGGATTCAACTGAGCATCCTTGTGCTATTCTTTAAAATTTGCTGCATTCAGCTCTTGATTTGGGTCTGATTCTTGTCGCTACATTTTTGAACGTTCGAAATGCTTTCGATTCCCTGACCAACCAAATTCAACTCTTTTAATTATTCCATAACAGTATAAGAGGGAATGCTAATGCTTTGTTTGGTTCTTATTGGTCCATGGATCCTCCTTTTCCCTCACCGTCTCAGGTTCACACAAGCCTCAGCTCTTGGGCCAGTTATGTTCTTTATTTATGTTAATGATCTTATTTTTACGGTTATGAACCAAAAACAAACAGGCTGTTGTCGTCTATGCCACCCCAAATAATTCCGACCCATAAATTTAAACCTCCAGCAACTGATGACGATATTCTAGTTGCCTTCGCTGATGACAGTACACATGGCACTGTTGCCATTACGGAGTCTGAGATCCATATTAAGTTTAGTGTATTGTTCGAGGGAGCAAGTCTTAAATATTGCTAAGTCAAATTCTGTGATTTCCTCACCAATTCGTCAGATTTTCCTTAAACTTTCGGTAATTCATCTTTCAGTGGATTTTTGGAACTATACATAGGGATTGTTAAGTTTGGTTCCTGTGTATTTTGCTTGATTAGAATCTCTCCTTCGGGCGTCATATTAGTCAAATTAAAAGGTAGATATCGAAGAATCTTGGAATTATTAGAAAGCTCAAACACTTTCAGAAATTCATCTTTCAGGGGATTTTTGTAACTATACATAGGCATTGTGAAGTTTAGTTCCTGTGTGTTTTGCTTGATTAGAATCTCTCCTTCGGGCGTCAGATTAGTCGAATTAAAAGGTAGATATCGAGGAAGTCGGTATTATTAGAAAGCTCAAACATTTTTTTCTAGTGTCAATGCTAAAAATTTTGCTTCACAGTCTAGTTTAGTATTACGTCACTTATTGCCCCACTCAATGGGTTTCAGCATTTTCTTCCTTTCTAACACCACTCTAGGATATATGGCAAAGCGAGGAATATTATCGTTGATACAAATAGTTCTTTTAGTAAGCCGTAGCTCGATTTGAATTCACTTTATAGTGTTTCATGTGTTTCTTCTGTTTGTCTTCAATTACATGATGTTCCTGTGACCACTAAAACTAGACCGCCTCTTATCTCGGACCATCTTGCATATTACCTTTGTAATTACGATTGTATTCAGATTCCATTCAGTCAATCAGTCAGATCGCTTTTCAGCCCCTGACTGCTTGTCAGTCGGCCTGGAATACTTTACCTAAGTTGGCTTCAATGTGTCATTCGTTTGGAGCGTTTAAAAGGAGTGTGAACCATTCTCAATCTCTGGCTAAGTTTTTTTAATTTTGTTTTCTCCTTTTTTTTTAACGCCCACGTGTGATTGATGTATCTTTTCCAAGTTGGAATTGTGTTCTGTTTTGTTTATCTGGCTCAGCACTTTGTTCTGATTTGGTTGTCGGCGCGTAATCAGTGGTGGGCGATATTTGCTTTTTTTTTCTTTCTTTTTTTTTTACTTTTGACCTTTTGTTTTGTTTCTTGTTCTTTCTCCCTGTATTACCAGTCTTAAAGTCTTACGGGGAGCTATTTGGTGTTTGTTGCTGAATGTTTTGTGTTTTGTCGACTTAATAAAGCTTTATTTAATTTTAATGACGATGCTTTCCTTGTTTAAAAGGGTCTTATTGTCCTTTTCATGGCCCTCAGTCAATGTGGATATTTTGAAATGCACCATGTAACAAGATATAGTCGTGTTTTACTCTTCCTATATATAAAAGATAACACAATCAACGTAGCAATTTCCAAAATTCTAGCATCAGCAAGCAGAGGCCACTTTACTGAGCGCAATCGCTCCCTTAGATTTTGAAAAATAATTTTTTTTTTGTATTTTCCAGCAATTAGTCATAGTTTAGGTATTCCCACACAAAATATGCTGGGTGAGGAAGGGTTGATGTAAAAAAAAAAACAAATATTTTAAGACATAAACTTTGCTGTATGCTCTTCTGTATTTCTGCGTGTTTGGTCCATGATCTATTGGCAAGGGTGCCAATTGGGGGAGGGGTGGCAATTGCTCCCATAGATTTCGAAGAATATCTTTTTCTTGGAAATACCATTGAAAAGTCCAAATAATAACAAAATTGCCCCTCCCCCCTACATATTCTGTTTCGAAACCTTCTGACTCTGTTTCAAAACCTTCTAATCGTTTTAGATGTATTTGATGGTATGGTAAATTTAATTTTATTTCTGTCACCAAGCGATTAAACCCTGAGCTCTGCTAATAATGACGAAACTAAATGGAATTTCATCGCTTAATTTTTCCTTCTTAATAGAGGAGAAATCTGAACAACGAAATCTTATGCCTGCAGGAACATGTTTTGTAAAAGTTAGCATCCTAAAAACTCTTGTTTAGCGTCTCCTTGGATGAAGGTGTCTCTGTAAAATTTCAGGTGAATGTCGACACTTTAATAGGAAATTTTGTTGTGTTCAAAGTGACGAAGGCCTCTGGAAATCTTTCCCTCTGTCTTCTCATCCGAAGTTACCTGTCTTATAAGTTTTAAATGGATCAAAAGATTTTTGTGCAAAGATCTGCGATGGGGAACACGCATCTGAATACCCCCATTCTTATAATACAACCCATGCCTTAAAGCCGATTTGGAAAAAAACAACTGCCTATTTTTCGGCTTAGAAGTAAGTGGTTTTGTAGGCTTTCTACAGTCGTATGTAGGGTTCTGCTTCAAACAAGGTTTAAACTACCTATTTTTCTCCTGAGAATCCGGCGGGGAGGGGGAGAATGGGTCACATGCCTGCTGCGTTTCTCAAATCAGACAGATTTGAAAATATCGTACTTTTGATTTAAGTAAGGGGCTATGTTTCAATCTTTTCCCTAAAAAGTTTGTGATAGGTTGTACTAGGAGGGTTAGTGGGGCGAGTATCCCGGTTAGGGGGGTTACTATCCCATTTTTGTTTTTAGTCACACAGATTGAGAGCCTTTGCGTGATTCTGATTCAGATCAGAGGTTACTTGGCAACCGTTCTGCAAAACAGTATATAGTATTGAGGCTTTTTTGTCTCATTAACAGATATTAAATATTTTTCTGAGGATTGGCTTCAAACAAGGTGAGATATGTCTGTCTTTCTAGTTGAAAGTTGAATGGGATGGGGGATTAGAAAGGCTGTGGAACTTCTTTGAACGTCTTAACATACAAATAGAAAATCCTTGCTTGACTCTGCTTAAAGTGGAATGTAACATTCCTGCCTTTCCATGAACAAATCTTGGGAAAGGGTTGGTGGATGGATGTTGTGGGAGGAGTCCAATTGAAAATTGCTGTATGATTCTGGATCAGACAAGGTGCCCCATTTCAAAGTTTTTTTTTTCTAAAAAGGACAAGATGGGACAGAGGGAGGGGGAATAAAAAGGTCTTGGACAATTTCGGCCTTCCGTCTCAGAGATAAAAAACTTTTGTGTGATTCCGGTTCAAAAAAGACGTAAAATGCAAACCTGCTTGATGAATGTTGGCAACACGAAATTGCGAATTGCACGGGCTACTGACTCAATTTAGTTCTCCTATTATAAAATATGGATGTAAATTCCCTGTGTGGTTTTGGTTAAAACAAGAGGCAAACAGCTCATCTTTATGGTACAAGTTAGTGGGGCCACTGAAGTAGCTGTAAGTCCACTTTGCGTCTCATGGACTTATTTTTGCCTCCAGATTATTTCCGTACACGTTTGCACGGAGCATAAATGGGAGACAGTAACAACGGCCATCAAAGGGGTAAAATTAACCTTGACTGGGCTGCCCACTTAATTGGACAATCTGTCTTGGCTTTTTTCTACAATTGGCCATGACTTTGACTTTTCCCACAACTATTCCCTTTTTTTTTAAATTCAAAAATCAACTTTTTTTAAATTAAAATCAAAAATCAAACCTGCTTGATGAATGTTGGCAACACGAAATTGCGAATTGCACGGGCTACTGACTCAATTTAGTTCTCCTATTATAAAATATGGATGTAAATTCCCTGTGTGGTTTTGGTTAAAACAAGAGGCAAACAGCCCATATTGGACATGTTGGATTCTCTTTTAACTTGGCCATTTACTGTTTCAAAACAATATTTTCGTATTTGGGACCAGGGAACTGTCGCAAATACTCAGTCCTTGTAAATTTTGTTCTTGATTGTGACCTTCACCGCTATCTTGCGTTTTTGAACTGAGTCTTCTCCTTGAAACCGACACGATTCAAAGAGATTAGTCCATGGCGAAATACATTCATATAGTTTTAATTAATATTTTTATTCCTGCCTATAAACTCCAGGCTTTGGACTAAGAACAACGCAATACTTCCTTTTTGACCCAAGATAAGAATTAGGCGTAAATTTCCAAAATGTGATGTCATTCTTGCCAATCCAAAGCTGCCGGGGTTATTTTCCTACCACTATTCCACAATAAGCCGAAGGACAAAACTAAATTGTTCCTCCCACAACACAATAAATTAAACCTTATTATATAATTCGGATTACAGCAACTAAGTGTAGCACCAATACGCCTGTGGTCAATACTCCTGCGCACGCTCCTCCTCCATTCCAATCTATTCAAACATTCCCTCTTTACCAGTTTTAATTTCCCTTCAACCGTTTTTTACGACCTCTTCACGCCTCATTTTTCGACAACTTGTTTTTCGTTTGATCCTAGATGCATGGCCAAACTATGTATATAAATAAAGTAAAAGTTAAAAAAAAACGAGGCGTTTGAAACTAAAAATAAAAATAGTCCCAGAATCATTAATTCAACGAAGTTCAACCACTTCTGGTTGATTTTATTCTAAGCTTTATTTAATTGCTACACGTAGTTTGCTGAGGACGGCTCTTGGACATAGAAACGAAATTTTCTCAAGGTTTAAACAGGATTCAGTGTTTTAGGTAAATTCCCTGTTGTTTTACTAGTTGTTGTTTTTATCATAGAAATGATTCTGAACGGATCCTGGGTTAGAAACTTTCTCAATTTATGTTAAAACCGTTATGGACCCCTAGTTTTGATATTATATTATCTTAGGTCGATGGGATCTTAGCGGCTGTGGATGTAACTAAATCAAAATCTCTTGGTGAGCGATTTGGAATAACTGGTTATCCGTCTCTGAAGTATTTTAAAGACAGCGAGTTTGTGTTTGACGTCTCGTTTCGTGAAGAAAACAAGATCATAGATTTTATGAAGGACCCAAAGAAGCCTCCCCCTCCCCCACCTAGTGAACTGCCATGGAATGAAGAAGCCGATTCGGAGATAATTTTTTTAAACGACGAAAATTTCAAGCCAATTCTTAAGCGTAAAAAGCATGCCCTGGTTATGTTCTATGCACCATGTAAGAGCTCTACACATTTTCATTTAAGTATTTTAGGAGATTGGTAGTATTTTATTCCTTTTCTGTTTTCTACTTTACTCTTCTTTTTCTATTTTAGGATGAACATGACATATAAAAATGTAGGATCTAAAAACGTGATTGTAATGTTTAAAAGATAAGGTATAATGATGGATTTATTTTTTTATTTCGGTTCCATTGCAACTTAACCACCGTGTAATTGAACCCCAACCAACTAACCAGTGTAACTAAACCACCGTGCAACTAAACTATCGTGCGGCTGGACCACCGTCTAAGAGAACCGCCGTGCAACTAAACTATCGTGCGGCTGGACCACCGTCTAAGAGAACCGCCGTGCAACTAAACTATCGTGTGGCTGGACCACCGTCTAAGAGAACCGCCGTGCAACTAAACTATCGTGCGGCTGGACCACCGTCTAAGAGAACCGCCGTGCAACTAAACTATCGTGCGGCTGGACCACCGTCTAAGAGAACCGCCGTGCAACTGAATACACTTGTAACTAAATCCCCGTGTAACTGAACCCTCGTGCAACTCAACCCCCAAGCAAATCTACCCATTTTAACTAAATCTTCGCATAACTGGACCCCCATACAGCTGAACGACCGTGCAACTGGACCACCGTATTACTGAACCATCGTGCAATTCAACCACCGTACTTACGTTGGGTAAAACATAGGTTAGAATCTTTTCATATTCAACCTTGTTGGAATTGTTTGCTTTTTAATCATGATATAAGTGACTGTCAAAAGGATTATTAAAAAAGCTCCGTTTTGTTGTCACAAAAACAAAGAAAGTCGGACGTCATAAACTCTTAAAGTCTGATTTATTTCTCCTTTTCTTATGCCTGATAATGTGGGTTCCCTTTGCCCTGTCCCTGTCTACGGGTCCAGGCGTTTACCCTCCTCTCCCATGGAAAACCCCTCTCCTAGAAAATATCCCCTCGCGGAATAGTTTTTTAATATTTTATCTGAGTTCCTTTTTATTTTTAGTTTAGTTGAGAAGCGCTGAGCAAAGTGGAAAAGAGGAATTTATGTTTAATTCCCCCCACCTCCGTTCAAAAATGTTCATTTCATGTAAAATTCTCCTGAAACTCCCCCTCCCCCTCTTCAGAAAATTCCCACGTGAAAAATGTCGCTATGTTTCCCAAAAGCAAACAGTATCTATAAGCAATCAAATAAAAAAAAACTATTTTTTTTAACTGAAAGTAAGGAGCGACATTAAAACTTAAGACGAACAGAAATAACTCCGTATATGAAATGGGTTGTCCCCTCCGCAATCCCTCGCTCTTTACGCTGAAGTTTTTAATTGTTTTAAAAAGTGGAATTGTGGCAAACAGTCAAACTTTAGCGTAAAGAGCGAGGGATTGCGGAGGGGACAACCCATTTCATATACGGAGTAATTTCTGTTCGTCTTAAGTTTTAATGTCGCTCCTTTACTTTCAGTTGAAAAAACTAGTTTTTTTATTTAATTTCTGAACGTTTTTGAATTAATACATGTTTGATTTTGGCTCTCCACACATAAACTATTAAAATGATTTTTGTATATTAATTCTTTTTTTGGCCAAATGGCTTTCTCTTAGTTTTGATCAGACGATTTTGAGAAATAAGGGGTGGGGAAGGAGGCCTAGCTGCCCTCCAATTTTTTGGCTACTTAAAAAGGCAACTAGAGCTTTTAATTTTTAACGAACGTTTTTATTAGTAAAAAATATACGTAAGTTAAGAATTAACTTACGTAACAAACTTTTATATTCTTATATTTTTATTATGTATATGAGGGGGTTTGTCCCCTCGTTAATACCTCGCTCTTTACACTAAATCTTAAGTTTTGTCCTAATTCTTTAAGAATGACCCCTGATTAGAAAGGCCGTAGAATAAAAAGTTGAAATTACTAAAAATACTTTAGCATAAAGAGCGAGGTATTTATCACCTCCTAAATACCTCGCTCTTTATGCTAAAGTATTTTTAGAACCCTCATATTCGTAATAATCTCCGTTCGTTTTAAGTTTTAATGCTACTCCTTACTTTCAATTGAAAAAAGCTTTTTATTTTTATTTTTTCATTGTTTTTTTATAGTAATGCTTGAAAATCTCGCGCCCTTTTCATTGAATTTATCTTCCCCCATGACGTATTCCTCCAAGGAAAGATCCTCTCACATAGCCGCCTCCCCTCAGCCCCACCCTCAAACAAATAAAAAATCCCCCTGAAAACGTCTCTACATTTCCCAATAACCATTACTGTTTGTAAATACTGGTCAAAGTTTGTAGCTTGCAGCCCCTCCCTCAGGGACTGTGGGGGAGTAAGTCATCCCTAAAGACATAGTTATTAAGGTTTTTGACTATGTGGAACAAAATGGCTATCTCAAAATTTTGATCCGTTGACTTTGGGAAAAAAATGAGCGTGGAAGGGGGCCTAGGTGCCTCCAATTTTTTTGGTCACTTAAAAAGGGCACTAGAACTTTTCATTTCCGTTAGAATGAGCCCTCCTGTGACATTCTAGGACCACTTGGTCGATGCGATGACCCCTGGGAAAAAAACAACAAATAAACACGCACCCGTGATTCAAGTCATGGCCACCCCTGGGAAAAAAACAACAACAAATAAACACGCACCCGTGATCTGTCTTCTGGCAAAAAATACGAAATTCTACATTTTTGTAGATAGGAGCTTGAAATTATTGCTACAGGGTTCTGTGATACGCTGAATGCGATGGTGTGATTTTCGTTCAGATTCTATGACTTTTAGGGGTGTTTCCCCCTATTTTCCAAAACAAGGCAAATTTTCTCAGGCTCGTAACTTTTGATGACAAAGACTAAATTTGATGAAACTTATATATTTAAAACCAGCATGAAAATTCGATTCTTTTGATGTATCTTTTAGCATCAAAATTCCGTTTTTTAGAGTTTCGTTTACTATTGAGCCGGGTCGCTCCTTACTGTTCGTTACCACGAACTGTTTGATAGACAAATTACAAAACTTAAAAAGGTACTTAATCAATGGGCTTCTTTGATTGTTTTGTAGCTAGTGAGAGAGGGAGATAACTCAAGGTTTGCATTTTAATGCCAAAACATCTCAGCTCTCATTGACCCCTCGGGTAAATACAGAAATAGCTTTAAGAGAGAGATGATAGAGGTTGGAGGTAGAAATTGTTTTATAATCCCCAGGCATTTCTAGTCTTTTCTTTTATGTCGAAAATGATTGGATATCAACCAACCGCAAGGGGTATTTTTTGGGGGGAGATTATTCACGGGGAGGTATTTTCAAGTTTACCCATTGTTAAAATTAAAGGTTTTTGTAGAAAGGATGGCCGTACAAACTTTGGAGAAGGGTCACTCGATTGGAAATTGAAATTTCAAGTTCAATTTTGAAGAATTAAAGGTAATCAGAGGACAATCAACATCTCCTCTTAACCGCCATTTTTTCCCAAAATATATCTGATCAAAAAAAAATCAAAATAGTCTAAACATCAAATAGCCATGCCTCAGGGGTTAATAATCCCACCAGCAGCTTCTGGAGCAAGGGCTGTAAGTTAAGGTAGTTACTCAACAGTATAGAAAAACACTTAGCAGGAACTTGGGGGAGGGGGGCTCATTCGATTAGAAGTCAAAAGCTACAGTGTACTTTTTAAAAGTTGAAAGTGATCAAAGGGCTTCCAACCCCACCCTCTTTTTTTCTAAATACATCCTATCGGTAATTTTGAGATTACTATTTTATTTAAACCAGTTCAAAGGTTAAATAAATATGCCTCTAGGGTTCCCTAGCCACTGGTGCAGCCACTGCAGCCACTGGCCACTAATCCCTAGCCACTGGTGCAAGGGCTGTAAATTATTCAAGTTGCCTATTGTTAACATACAATGTGTTTGTGTTTTTATCAAGAAAGCATGTTTGATCCTATTAATAAAAAGAAGCATGGGGCATTAAGGTCAAACCTTAGAGAAATTTCAAGAAGAATGCCAAACAAAATCAAAAGTATTTTTTCCTTTGTTGGTTGTGAAAAGGAAATACCATCAATATCTAAAATGGCTGATGGGGTCAGCCGTCACATCGTTCGGAAAATGTTTAGGAAGATCTTCAACTAAATCAAGAGGTACTTTGTGCGTCCAGATTTACAAACCGACGTATCTGCAATGTGTCGAGAACAGCTGAGGGTATAAACCTGAGGGTATGAAGTTTAAAATTTCAGGGCATGTTGAAAAAAAGGCTGGAGTGCAACCAGTCCCACTCCCGTATTTTTTTAAGCTGCAATCTCCTCAAAGACATCAGATTAAAATCTGTTATCTAGATACAAGGAGTTCATATATTTTCAACCCATGTGCTTATTACTTAACGTCCCGAAAGGTCTGATTTATCTGAAGAAAAAAAAATCAGCTTTAATGGATCGGATCTTCTTTTTTTTTGTAAAAATAAAACAACCTTTCTTATGAATGATCTTGACAGGCGTTTCTATCATGACACTTTGAAAAAAACAATTCCAACAAGGTTGAAAATGTAAAAATCCTAATTTGTGTCTTACCCAGTGACATTGCCTTACGTTTTTAGAATCCTGAATAACTGAGTTCTGTGGCTCCTTTGCACAATGATTCAGCTACACGAAGGTTCAGTTGAAAGGTGGGTCAGTTGCATGGTGGTTCAGTTGCATGGTTGTTCAGTCGCACTGTGGCTTAGTTGCATGAGGTTCAACATTTCGGGGGTTCAGTTAAATAGGGTTGAGTTGCACGAGGGTTTAGTTAAATAAAGCTCAGTTGCCCGGGTGCTTATTTGCAAGAGGGTTCAGTTGCATGGTGGTTCAGTTGTATGGTTGTTCAGTTGCACTGTGGCTGAGTTGCATGAGGTCCAACATTTCGGGGGTTCAGTTAAATATGGTTGAGTTGCACGAGGGTTTAGTTAAATGGGGCTCAGTTGCCCGGGTGCTTAGTTGCAAGAGGGGTCAATTGCATGGTGGTTCAGTTGCATGGTTGTTCAGTTGCACTCTGGCTTACTTGTATGAGGTTCAACATTTCGGGTGTTCAGTTAAATAGGGTTGAGTTGCACGAGGGTTTAGTTAAATGGGGCTCAGTTGCCCGGGTGCTTAATTGCAAGAGGGGTCAGTTGCATGGTGGTTCAGTTGCATGGTTCTTCAGTTGCACTGTGGCTTAGTTGCATGAGGCTCAACATTTCGGGGGTTCAGTTAAATAGGGTTGAGTTGCACGAGGGTTTAGTTAAATGGGGCTCAGTTGCCCGGGTGCTTAGTTACGAGAGGGTTCAGTTGCACGGGGGTTTAGTTAAATGGGGCTCAGTTGCCCGGGTGCTTAGTTACGAGAGGGTTCAGTTGCACGAGGGTTTAGTTAAATGGGGCTAAGTTGCCCGGGTGCTTAGTTACAAGAGGGTTCAGTTGCACGGGGGTTCGGTTATACAGGGGTTAAGGTGCACTGTGGTTCAAGTGTTCAGTGGTTCAGTTACGCGCACACTGTTTATTTCCCTCAAAGTCTAGGAGTCTATGAAATGCATAAACGAAAATTACCAAAATAAAAATTGCAGAACAAAGCAAAGATACAATAGGCATAGAAACGTAAATGAATAAAATATGTCTGGTGAAAGACAAAATAATTTATATCTCAAGTGCTGTTTGAGTCTTTGAAAAAAAAGAGAAAAGGATATGGATACAGAGAATATTTTCAGACCCACAGTAAAAGTTATCAGTTTAATCTTAGCTAATTGAAACGGTTCTTTAATTTTATATCTCGTAACTTATTCACCGTTGCTAAAGCAAACTGGAAAATCGAGAAAAACTTACACAACAAATGGAAATTGATAAATAATTGCAAAATTTAAAATCTCGAAAAGAAGGGAAGAGTAGAGAACATACTAGAAGATTACAAGTGTAAAAAAGAGAACCTAAAGTATCACTACGATAAATACAATGCAGCCATATTATTGATCCAAATGCCTTTATATTTTTTTATAATTAAAATTAATAACGACTTCGAATCTCGAGCTTAAGTATAATAAAAGGCAACCAGAGATAAACAAAAGTATAAGAAGACATCAAATACTTTTACTACAAGTTAATTCAGGTCGGTCATTTAACATTGAAAGGAAAATATTGACATGTTCCAACGCTGATAGAAAGGCGTCTTTCTTTAAGTATACAAGAAGGGTAATTAAAATTCTTAATTAGACTAGCTTTAGAACGACTTAGTAATATAATATAATCAGTATATGCAATGAAAGGCACATCCTGTCCCCAAGAGATAAAGGCTGTAGATGATGAATGGAGATACTCCGCCTAATATGTATTAAAGACGTAAAATGTTAAACTCCGCCTTAAGTAACTACACGACCAATAGAAATTGGATTAGAAAAAAAATGAGAAGTAGGTGCATAAATATCTATCTTAAACACCGAATACCATAATCTGAGTTCTACCACAGAGAGGGGAATTCCCACCACTAATAAAAGCTGAAAGAGCGGAAACATTTCAAATAGTGTCAAAAGCTTCTTTATTATCAATTAAATACGTATACGAAGCGCCAGTAGACCTTGACCCATTGATTATTGCATCGAATGGTGCATGGGTATGGTCACGGACCAATGGTGCATGGTCACGGACTAATGGTGCATGGTCACTGACTAATGGTGCATGGGTATGGTCCTTTTTTGAAGCCTGCTTGGTGAAAACCAGCCTCCAATTGTTCAAAAAGATCCTTTAGGCACAATTTAAAAACCTTAACTATTACAGGACCCTTTTTTATCGGTTTATAAGAATCATAAGATTTGAGATCCCTTTTACCATATTTTGGGATAGAAGTTATAGCTCCAACAATAAAAAACGAAGGAACACTACCAGACTTGAAGATAAGACTAAAAATGGTCAAAAGAAGAAAAAGAAGAAATGAAGTCAGACACATTTTTTCATGATTTAGAAAAAATTCTCATTTTTAGTTTTGAGAAAATTATGGTTTTAATTTATGACTTGTACCCAATAAAGAATTAAATGAAATAGAAAAATCATTTAAATTGAAAGAACTATTTAAAATGTGATCAACCTACAAAAGTTTCTTAGGATCATCACAAGAATTCGATAGGTCACCAAAGAATTCGATAGGTCACCAAAATAATTTTTTTTTTTTACAACAAGTGATGGTTTAATCTTTTTAGAAAGTTTATTTTTTATTTTTTGTTAAATGTAATGCTTTCCTAGCTTTCTTTTTATTCGCATCGACTCAGACGAGGTGTCGATTAGATCGGCTCAGACGAGGTGTCAATTAGCCAAATATTATTATGACGACGAAGCTCTGACTTAAAAATCGCTTTCTTATCCTTCATGCATAGAAAAGCCAGGCGGCCACCTCGTGGCTTTCCACAATTTTTCCAAAAGCGAGAATGACAAGTCAGTTTAACAGTTACGCAATGCGAACTTATTATTGAACTCTTAAGCTGTTTAGTGCACAAGCCTTTATTCAAAATTTTAGATTTTTTTTTATTCAAAAATAGACAATAATATTGAAAACATAGAAAAGCCTTTTCTAATGCATATCTTAAATACTTCTTCGTTTCTTTCTTTTATCCAGAGGTATTTGGTCCTCCTTTCCTAGTTTCCTCTTCTTTTTCCTTTTTTGATGATGGGTTGGTGATACTTCATGTAATGGATAGAATCAAAGCGGTTATTGTTTTCTTTTCGTACTCCTGAAAATATAATAAAAATCAAACCTGTTTCTTTCTAACTTTATCCCGGTAAGCTCGTATGAATGGTTGGTTCCAAATAACTTTTTAACGTGTTTTTGGTAAATAGGTGTAGAATTAGGTACAGGAATAGAACCATGGATTACACAGAACGTTGTCAAAAACTAAATTAGGAAATGATCACTTATTTGGAAGTCTAGGATAGCTTTAATTTCTAGGATAGATGGGGTAAAATAGAAAAGGCTGTGATCAATAAATCTCGTAAACTCCCGCTCCAATAAGAATTAATAAAATCAATTGACTTTCGGCAAATATTAAAATTTGGTAAACATAAAAATATAATTGTATTACGCTCATTTACACTATAAAGATCACAGTTAGAATCCTCGAAAATAAGAATATGTTCGGTCGAATCTAATAGAGGAATAAAATTACTAGGTATATGGCGACCTGACGAAAATGCTTCAAAAAGCAAATAATTGTGATATTCTTTAGACCTATAGCAATTATCTGAAATACAGTAAAAAAGTGCAAGCAAGAAAAGATTCATCGGCGCAAGATGAAGTAGTATTAAACACCTTGGGATCAAATCTAGCAACGCCACTAACTGGGTGGCCTCCACTTGGCCTTGGAGTAATGGTATGTGTATCCTGTAGGCTTATGAGGAAATTTAACATGTTCAATGAATAGTCCTAAAAATTGTGGTCTTGCCAACATATTATTGAAATATTTTATGTTCTGAAAGGATGACAAAACAGGCCCCAGGTGTTGATTGTGTAGTAAATATTTTTTTTTAATATGGTGGTTGTGAAGTTAGAGTTAAATTACTGAAATATATAAATGGAGTTTTTGACAAAGGGGAAACACCTATCAATTTTAGAAAATTAATTAAACCCCTCTATATAACAAATTTGACAAGAATGAATGGTATAATTATAGAGACATGGCTTATTTTCTTTAGGAAGAAAATTATTTGATGATACTTTAGAATTGCAGATGATGTAGTTAAATTTTGTGAAATATTTTCTGAATGCATTTTGATTTTGGATTTCTTAAAGTTTGTGTTTCCTATGAAAATTTTCAGCTTTCTTATGCTTTTAATATATTAACAAAATATGAAAATTTTATTATTATCCTATAGCTGAGGTCGAGTTCTATCGATCTGAATAACTCAGTTTTTGAATTTCGGTGTACAGGGTTTTTCAGATTAAAAATCTGCGGAAATGGGGTTGAAAATTCTGAAATTGGAATGTTTTCCTATTTTGTAACTAAGTTTACATCCATCTATGGGAAAGTCTAAGTAATATCATTATTCTGACCCGGCGAATAGATTGATCTGTGATTAACGAAGCCTCTAGCGTAAGTATCTTGTCCTTATACTGCAAAAGATAGCTGCAGGCTATCGTTTGTTTTAGACTGAACATATACCTTAATTACATTCCTTAATTAGTAATACCTACATTTTCCTTAGATTTGTAATCAATCGGATCAGGAATTGAAATTCCACTTTTGACTCGAACGGATAGGACCCTAAAGAGACATCCCCTACTATCCCGTAGGTCTTACAAAGATGGGTCAGTTTCTGATCGCCAAACTATATAACTAGGATATTAACTTTCAAAGGAAGGTATAATTAGGACGATCAACCAAGCTTACTTGGGGCTTAAAAACCTGTCCTAGTTGAGGACAGGTTTTTTTGAGGACTAGTTGTAGAATAGTCTACATGGAGCAAAGGTTGGGCTGTGTCTGGGAGTCTCAAAAGCACAATCATCAGAAGACAATCGCTTTTACTTTCAATCCAATCATTACGAAACCTAATGCCCCCATCTAGTAAATCTACAAACGAAATAGTTGATCCCTCTTATGGATCTTTGACTTCAGATGGGTCTGTTTCATCTACTTCTGAGCCTAAGCTATGCGTATACGTACAGCTGTGTCAAGTTTGTAGTTTAGGATTTCCAGATTAACTTTCGCGGTTGCTTCCTGACATTTAGAATAGATACAAAGTTTAAAAGAAGGCGTTTTAAGCGATTTGGTTATAGGTTAGTGTGCATATTACTCTTTAGGTTTTTGTAATTTCATGAACTTATAGCTAGATATAGTTTTTCATCGTTATTTACTTTGAAGTAGCGATTTAGTCTTAGTAATAGAAAAATACAAAAGGTCTGATTCTGTATAATATCACCTTTGGGTCAAGCTTTTACGAGAATCTGGTCTTTATTCTTTGTTCTATCGCTGTGACCACAGATCCTTGCGGTTGAACAGTGTGATTTATGATAGCCTAAATCTTTCACGAAACAAAGTGCCCAATTGTAATAATCGGAGGGGACTTATTCAAGACAGTGTTGAATAATTCAAGACAGTGTTGAATACCAAGGTTTTAATGCACGCTCTATCGCGAATTTGAGATTACACGATGACAAAGCTTTTACTTATGGAGTTTACTCTTTGTTTTCCTGTTTCCATTACTTTATAAAAAATTCCACGTAACATCTGAATTTCAGATGCCAGGTGTTATTGGAAAACGCCTGGCTGTGCTGCAAATACATTGATCAAATATCATTTGATCAATATTTGATCAAATATCTGGCTGTTGCTACAAATATCATTGATCAACGATTATCGTTCTCAATTGTATCATAATCTCAAACTAACCTTTCGTATATTTTTTTACGTCAAAGCACAAAACTATTTGATGGATAAGACTTGAAACTTGTTTGTTCATTTTATGCGAAGAACTTTTTTTCTAATCCATATAAGTCACATTGGAAGCTACAGTGATGACAGTGGTCAAATATGGCTCTGAAGCATGGACACTCCGAAAAGCAGATGAAAATTTACTAGATGTTTTCCAGAGAAATTGCCTACGGATTGTTCTGGGTACCCGGCTGACTGACCGTATTTCAAACAGTAGGTTGTACGAAAAGTCTGGTTCAATCCCGCTTTCTGGGGCTATAATGAAAGAAAGGTTGAGACGGCTAGGCCACGTTCTACGGATGAAGGATGACAGATTACCGAAGATTGTCCTTTTTGGCCAACCGTCTGGGGCTACACGGAAAGCAGGTCGTCCTTGTCTGGGTTGGGAGGATGTCATAAATAAGGATTTAAAGGAAATGGGAACTTCCTGGGAGGGTGTAAAGAGGGAGGCTTTAAATAGATTAGGTTGGAGGAGGAGCGTGCGTAGCTGTGTTGGCCTCAGGCGGCTTGGTGCTGCAGTGAGTTATTAGTAGTAGTAGTAGTAGTAGTATATAAGTCACAATACTCTTCGGCCCTCTTTCTCCTACTCAATTATCTCCTAATCAGAGAGCGTTGGTCAGAGCTACTGATATCTGCGTTTCAGTAAAATTATGGCAGTGTAAGCCAAATTCGTGGCCACGAAAGTAATTATTTCATCTTAATCTCTTTTGCAGTGGATTTTCAGTCGTTTAAGGAAAGAATTAAAAGGGGTCCCAAGAATTAGCAACGTATTGCGCATACTGTTTACGGGTATACCTACTGCGAATACTATGGTCTTCGGGTATTCATACTTAAAATACTATTATCCTAGCGATTTTAATGTTTTTGATATGCATATAAACAAAAAAGCTCACTTTTAGGAATCAATTCTTCTTTTGCGTTATCTTAAACTGACCTTCTGATTTCCCCATCCCAAGTGTGCAGATATGGCACCAAATATTAATACCCAAGATGGGCGTGTGAAATTCCCATAATGTTTATTATGGCTATCTGATGATAACAGAATTTTCAATTGCCAATCAAACACCAAAGTAAATAGAAAAGTGGCGTCTGTGGATTATGACAGAATACAGATTCAAGAATATGGAAATAGGATTATTCAGAGTAAGCAAAACTGTAGAGGCATGAATTTAATATTCGAAAACAAAAATTGACATAATAATGGAAATTGAAAGTAATGATAACCAAAACAAATGATAAACTGACATAATTTGATCATGCAAAAGCATGGATAATACATAAATAGTAAGATAAGCAAAGTAAAAACTAAATATAGATCATATTGCTAAGAGGACTGCAGTAGAAATTAATCGAAATGAAGTTTTTAGGTTTTCTTAAAGCACCAAAGACGTGAAAATAAAATAATTTTTAATTCCTGAGCCCATTCAAGATCTGTCTATCCTTAACACACCTAAAAATCGCTTTCTAATATTTTCTAATTGTCTGCTTCAAAATTAAAATTTTTTTTGGACAACATCACATGTTCGTCAGTATTGCTGCGTTAAAGCTAGTTAGAAAGTTTATTGGTAAAACGAGCATTACCCTAACATGGTTCCAGAAGACAAATTCTCTTTTGAAGGAAAGCAATAGCTTCTTAAGCTGTTTAGTGCACAAGGCTTTATTCAAAATTTTTAGATTTTTTTATTCAAAAATAGACTATAATATTGAAAACATAGAAAAGCCTTTTGTAATTTATATTTTAAATTCTTCTTCCTTTCTTTCTTTTATCCAGCAGTATTTGGTCCTCCTTTCCTCTTCTTTATCGTTTTTTTGATGATCTGCTGGTGATACTTCATGTAATGGATAGAATCAAACCGGCTATTGTTTTCTTTTTGTACTCCTGAAAATGTAATAAAAATCAATCTTTTTTCTTTCTTCTTTTTTTTTGATCTATGACTCCCTGCTTATTCGTAATCTAATCCATCCCTATTTCTCTATTATTTCCTTCACTTTACTACCTATCCATCTTCCTCTTACTCGGCATTTCACAGCTTTCCACTTTTCTAATTCCTCATATTCATAGTTTTTTCTCTCTTAGTACATTTTATCTACCTTTTCCCTAAAAACACTTTTTTTTACATAGTTTTTCTATTCATACGATTCACCATCCCTTAGTTTACCATATAATAATTTCAAAATTCTCATTCTAGCTACCCACGGCAGCAAGAGGCTGCTCCCATCCAGGCCTATAGCATATAACATTCAAATACCAGTTTACAATACATATGCATTTTTGTACTTTAAAACACTTTCACTTTTCTTAAACCGCTTTAAAACACTTTTCACTACATTTACATAAATAAATAAGATTTAAAAATTATAACACCGTAATATCTTTTAATATATTACATTTCAACACATTCTACTCTCGCTGGGCTTGCGTTATTGGATAGCTACAACAATCCTCAAAACAATTTTCCAAAAATCAAATATTTCACAATCCAGGCGGATCGTATCCCCATCAACATATAAAATAAATTCTACTAACTTAAAATAAATTTTAAACAATCATTAAAAAATGACTTAAAGCTAACCCTATAATAAAAAATTCATACAAAATCCTATACTATTCCTACATTCCCTAAAAATATATTCAATCTTAAACCCCAGATAAAAATTCTAACCAAATATCAAACCCTAACTTCAAACACTTCATATTAAGTTTGAAATTCTTAATTAAAATTTGCATTTATTCCATAAATATATATACCGTCATTTTTTTTACCAAAATTAAAAACTCCCTTTTCTAATCTTCTACCTAAATCCTTACCTCAAAATTAAAAAAAAATCATACAAATATAAAGCCTTAATCCTTTAAACCCAATATTTTTTCTCAGCTTTGCTTTTGTTTTTCCTTTTTAATAACATATTTTTACCAACCAAGGCAAAAAACTTCCATTCCACTTTAAACCACTTCCTCAATTTTCTTACACTTTTCTTGCATCATAACCTTCTTTCTGATTTTCTTTTCGTTTCCACGCTTAAGAACAAAATGCAATATTATGTGCACTATTGCCCTCATAAAAATCTCATCATCTACTTTTAGGTATACAGTTCTCTCTAAGTCAACTTCATCACTTGCTAATAACTTCCTCAGTCCTGCTACATTTGTTTCTTGTTTTTCACATTCAAACATTACGTGACATTGCATTTCTAGTTTTTTATTGCATAGTTTACATAGTTTGTTTTTTCTTCTATTGCTACCATTTATATTCATCTTTACTTTCGACTCTTCCGTGGTTACTAAATTATGTATAGAGAAAAACCTGTGTTCTTTAACTTTTGTGGGCAACGTCCAACTTTCTAGTAGCATGAAACTTTTGTCCATTATCTTCGTTATGAATACTATTTTCAATTATCTTTAGTGTAAACTGTTTCTTTTTTTTAATATTCCTTAAGTCTTTCTTTGACAATTTTTCCATTTATCTCAGTTGCCTTTCCTTATCTTTCTATTTTATAAATTTCTTCAAAAGCTTTATTATATTTTGGTGGATGTTTCTTTTTTTCATGTTTCACACCAAGCTCTTGTCGGTGATTCTTTTTCTTTATCATTTGTTCTAATATTGTCCTAATGAAACGTTATTTCATCGTAGATTCCACATGTATGACTTGAAAACCTCCGTTATTTCTATGTATGAACATATTTTCTTTTTTCAATTTAGTCCATTTTTTTTTTCATCTTCAATTTGAAATTTGATTTTAGTCCATCTTCAATTTGAAAGTGGTGCCTGCCTGCTTGCCTGCTAGAACGGAGCTTTCTGCTCGAAAGCAGAAACATGGTTTGATGAAACGAAAGCTTGGCTGCACAACTTCAGATACTCCTCTCTGACACAGCCTACACAAGCAAAAACCATCCTTTTTGCCCCAGAAAAGAGTTCTGCGGAGCTTTCCAAAATGTAATGCCATATTCATCAATCCAGCCTGAGGTCCACACTTTCCGTAAAAACCGCACAGGTTAGACCCTTACCAGTTTCCAGGAATAAGCCGACATGGGCGGCATAGGAAAAAAAAAAAAAAAAAAAAAAAAAAAAACGGGACAAAACTAAAGTGTTGCTCTCGCAACACAATAAAACTGGGCAACCATAAGTATTCACATACTGTGCCTTCTGGTGAATACTCAGAACTCTTCCATGTCTTTGTCTAAGAGCATTTTGGAATTTCGATATACTGTTTATACAGTTTTCACTTTCCGTTCGGTTCCAACATCTTTGAAAAGAATATGCCCAATATTTTAATTTTTTCCTTTCTTGAGCTTCCCTCACACACCTCTTCTACTTCATCTCTCAATGATAGCATTTCACATTTATTTCTATTGAGCTGTAGCTTGAAGATTTCCCACTACTCATCTGTAGACTGAGTGCCAACTTTGAAATCATCTTCAGTTTCAGTGTACGTTGTCAGATGATCCTTAAGAGTGTTCAACTTCATCGCCACAAGGCTTTAAGCCAATTTCACGATTTTCGGCCACGTTTCCTTTTTTAAATTTAATGCCATAGGCCACCAAAACTACGAAACTAGAAATGGTCTCTGTCATTGAAAATTTAGTTCCCAATTTTTAAAGATACAGCCAAAAGGGTTGTCGAAATTTGCTTTCAGTCAATTCAAGTAATGAAATTTCATTTGAACTTACTAGGCTGAAATCCCGTGCTTCTTTTTAAGGAATTCTCATCGCTTTTAATGGACACTATTTTGCAATTTTTTATTTTTAAAGGGTGTGGTCATTGTAAGAAAGCTAAACCAGAATACAAGTTGGCTGCAGAGAATTTTAAGGACGATCCCAAGGTAGTCTTCACTGCACTTGATTGCACACTGTACAACACAATCTGTTCAGATTATGATGTCAATGGTTTCCCGACTTTCAAGTACTTCAGCTATTTTAAAACAGTGAAAGATTATGAAGGTGGAAGAACAGTAAGTAGCAATTCCAAATTTTTTTTGCAATTTAAATTTGAAAAACAATTAAACATGTTCCTTTTTTTTTGTTTAACCTGTAAACTTGGGTGTTGAGATTGTTTAAATCGGAGAAATTAACTAGTCTTCTCCTGAATTCTATAAAAGTAGGAGCAGAGTTTTCTGTCGTCGTGTTTTCTGTTTGTGTCTTTCCAGCTCTCTCTTGTTTAGCTTTCTGTGCTTTTATTGTGTTAAACAAAGCCTAAAGCGAAATTTTATCATTTTTTCTAATATAATTTACTATTTTCAGAACAGGTTAGTGATTGCTGCCGTCATGCTTTCTGTTTTCTTCAACTATGAATAATTTCTTACATTTTCCAATTGACAACAGAAATGAAACGAAAATGTATCAATGGCCGAAAATTTTAATTAAGAAGATAAAGAAAAATTATACAATTTGTAATCAAAGTTCGAATATTTCGAGTAGAAATATGAAGCATAAAAAAAATAGTCAGGGAGCATGATGTGAGTTCCGAGATATTCTCGCTTAGATGGGTAATCTAGGCCCTTCGGATTGCTTTGTAACTCTGAAAATCCACTCGAAGTTTTTGTGTTTTATATTCCACTGAAATACGGTATTTCAGTGCGAAAAATAAAACGCTAAATGCATCACGATCCATTGACATATTGCTGCGTTTCAATTTTCATCTTGATGTTTGGTTCAGCTTATGGGATGCCTCAGATTTGCTTATAAGTTTAATAAAAATATAATATAATATTAATAAGTATTAATATTAATATATATTATATAATTAATATATAGTAATATATTATATAATATAATATATATTAACATAATATTTATACATAATATAATTAATATTAATAATATAATTATAATATATAATAATTATAATAATAAGTTTAATAATAAGATTTTAAATGCGTAATTTAATGAAACTCGCAATTCTTTTTCTAAATTATTGCAATTTTTGTAATCTATCGCCAGTTTGTGTTTTTGAGGGGCTATAATCCTCTTTCCTGGGTTCTCAAATATGAAGAATGTAGAATTTCAGTTTTTGTGCTCTGTTTTTGGCCCCTTCTTCTAAAATCAAGTAAATACACAATCGCCAATTACTTTGGTTAGACATGATTAAGTTGGTTAAGTTTTATATTTCGCAATTGTTTTTCTAAATTATTACAATTTTTGTAACCTATCGCCAGTTTGTGTTTTGGGGGAACTAAAATCCTCTTTCCTGGGTTCTCAAATATGAAGAATGTAGAATTTCAGTTTTTGTGCTCTGTTTTAGGCCCCTTCTTCTAATATCAAGTAAATACACAATCGTTAATTACTTTGGTTAGACATGATTAAGTTGGTTAAGTTTTATATTTTCAAAACAGTATATAGGTAAAGTTAATTTTTATGCGTTTGTTCGTAAATCTCCGTTTTTAGAGATTTGGGTACTTCGGTTCCCATCCCACTAAAATGTAAAATACCACTAAATGTAAAACGTAACTGTTTTAAAGGTGTGCCAAAATTTCAGTTTACTGAAAACGAGTTTGTGATTTCAACCATAGAAATACTTAAAAACTAAAAATGTGTACCTACAATATATTCGTATATTTTATATTTCGCATATTCTTTGTTTTTCCCATATGATGCACTCAAAGTACGAAGGAAATTGAGAGTCCAATTGGATTGTTTTAATTGATTAAATGGAATCTTAAGCAATCATATATATTTTTAAAAATAGGAAAAATTCAGGAAAATATTTTTTAATGTAAATACATGTGGTTCCTTGTAATAGTGGGTGCCAAAAAAAAAAATAATAAAACAAAAAATTAAAAAAAATAAGCTAAAACTTGTAGTACCAATCAGCTTAAGAGTGTGTTGTTTTCCTGCAAAGCTGTAGTTGTCAATGAGAATTCAAAGTTTTTTCATGTTTAAGTCTTTACTTAGGCAACGCAATAAGCGCTGCCTAAGTAAAGAACAATGTTGGTACAATTTATTTTTTTTTTTGGTCTTTGAGACCAGGGGATTTCGTATAGAAGGAGGTATCGTAAAAGCATTGAAAAGGGCTCATTTGATTGGAAATTGAAAGGACTAGTCCCCTTTTTAATAGTCGAAAGTAATTGGAAGGCACCAACGCCCCATCGTTTTCCCAAACACAACTAGTTAAAATTTTGAGATAGCAAGTTTATTCAGCGTAGTTGAAAGTCCGGAAATTATGTCTCTGAGGATGACCCCCCTCCCAACTTAGTCTTCAGGGCAAGGGTTTTAAGTTTTGCCCTGGGGCAAAGCATGTTTTTATAGTAAGGGTGGTCGTACAAGCTCTGGAGGGTGCTTATTGGACTAGTAATCAGAAGTTTTAGTGCCATTTTCAAAAGTCAAAGTTATCGGAGGTTAGATACTCCCCCCTCCCCCACACGTCCCATTCTTCCAAAATACATTCAATAGAAATTTGTGATAACCGTTTTGTTCAAAATAGTCCAAATATCATATAACAAGGCTTATGGTATTGAATCAAACCGCTCAGAACTGGGGGACAGTGGTAGTAAGTTATGCTCCGGAGGCATTTAAGGTTTCTACGGAAGGAATGATTGTGTAATCTCTAGAGGAGGCTCATTTGGTTGAGAATTGGAAGTTCTAGTTCCCTTTTAAGAGTCAAAATTCATTAGTTATTCCCTCCCCCAAGACTGTCCCTCTTTTCACCGAAAGCATGGTATTGATATTTTGAGATAGGCGTCTTGTTCAAAATATTCTAAAGAACATATAATAATGCCTTCAATATTAACACAGATCACAGAGTCCTGGGACAAGGGTTGTAAGTTATGCCCTAGCGGCATATAAGATGTTTATAGAATGGGCGGTCGTACAAAATTTTATTGGTCTCATCTAATCATAAGTCAGAAGTTTTTGTGGCCTTATTAAAAGTTCTAGTTCCCTTTTGAGTGTCAAAAGTAATGGAGAGCAACTAGCTCCACCCCCTCCGGACTACCCCTCTTTTTACAAAACGCATCTAATTGAAATTGTGAGATAGACATTTTGTTCAAAATAATCTCAAGAACACATAACAGTGCCTCTACGGTTGACACAGCCCCCCATAGCCCTGGGGCAAGGGTTATAAGGTGTGCCCTGAAGGCATATATAGGTTTTTTGGAATGTGTGGTCGTATAAACTTTAGATGGGTCTTATTTGATTTGAAATTGGAAAATATAGTGCCTTTATTAAGAGTCAAAGGGATTTGAGAGCAACCCGCCCCCCCTCACTCCTATCATTTTCCCAAACACATTCAGGCAAAATTTTGATACAGCGACTTTCAGCGTAGTTGAAGGGTTCCAAAACTATGTCTTTGAGGAGGACATCCCCCAGAGTCCTCAGGGCAAGGGTTTTAATTTATACCCGGGGGTATATAAGATTTTTATTGAAAGTGTGGTCGTGTTTACTTCGCAGGGTCTCATGGGATTGGTAGTAAATCAGAAGCTCTATTGCCCTTTTTAAAAGTCAAAGTGATCAAAGGACAGCAATATGCCCCCCTCCCTCACTCACACGTCGTGTTCTCCCAAAATGCAACCAATAGAAACTTTGAGATAGCCATTTGATATTCAATATAGTCCAAAGATCAAATGACAAGGCTTTTGGGGTGATAAAAGCTGCCAGAGCCTAGGGGCAATGGTTATAAGTTATGCCCTTGGAGCATTTATGGTTTTTATGGAAGGGATGGTTGTATAAACTTTAGAGCGTGTCTCATTTGGTTGAAAATGGGATGTTCTAGTTTCCTTTTAAGAGTCAAAAGTGATGAGGGTAAACTAGCCCCCCTCCCAACCAACCGCCTTTTCACCAACCGCATCTGATTGAAATTGTGAGATAGCCATTTTGTTCAACATAGTCCAAACAATATATAAGAATGCATTCAGAGCTGACGCAACCCCCCAGAGCCCTGGAGCAAAGGCTATAAGTTATAATCTGGGGTCATATAAGGTTTTAATGGAATGGCTGGTCATATTAACTTCAGATGAGGCTCATTTTATTTGAAATTAAAAATTATAGTGTCATTTTTAAAAGTCAAATTGATTTGAGAGCAATCAGCTCCCCCTCCCACGTCCATCATATCCCAAAACAAACATCCAAACAAAGTCTTGAGGTATCTTCTTTTTTCCAGCATTTCTAAAAATTTCAGTAATTATGCGTTTGGGGATTTCAACCCCCCACCCGGGGCCTGAGGGCAAGGGCTGTAAGCTGGACAATTTGTTCATTGTTCACATGTAGTATGTGTTATTGAGAAAAGGTATACATGTCTGACTCATAGTCAGTATTGATTCAGAGTTCAAGGTGTGAGGACCTATATTTGGATTGAACCTATCACTAATATTTGGTACAGGATTATCGTCTCTACCTGACATATAGCCAATATTTTCATAATAATTAGTTCAGTGTCCAAAGAATTATAAATAAGCGGATTATTTTCAGACTTGAGTGAAAATTCCCTTGGGAACAGTGATTTCTCTTATCGATTTTTTCATCAACTATATATGATATAGGTCAGGATTAAGCAGTTGCGAAAATAATTATAATTTCCGATATTATAGACGATTGCGTTACGATAAAGGTGAGAGGAGAAAAGTAAGCAGAAGGGTGGGGGAGAGCTGTTTGCAAGAGCCGTGGTACCCGCCGGGCTTGTCCCTTAAATTGCGGGGACAAGGTAGGCAGCCTCCAACGCTTCCCTTACTCCTCTCGCAAGTGAACCTTCAATCTAGAGAAAATGGGAATTGGCAATTGGTGCGAAAATGAACTTTTCTACAATCCTATCCTGTGCTTTGTACAGAAAAATCTTGCTAAAGGAGTTTCGCCCGATACGATAAAAGAGTACTTGGCCGATTTCTTCGAGTCTTCTTCTCTTGGTGAGACCCGTAAATTGCTTTTTTTAAATCTTTTTCCGAATGAAGTCCCATCGAAGCGCGTAGGAGCCAATGCTGCATTAAACTGTGCTTCGGACATTATTTCTTCGCTTGTAAAGTGCGATTCCCAGAACATAAAGCTTTCGGACTTTGTTATCAAATGTCCCAGCGAAGTGCCAATGATCCCTGTCGATGCCTTCAGTACCCTCAGTGCCAAGGTGAATTCTTGCCTTGAACAGCTGCGTGATATTGCGTCTAAGGTTACAGAGGGACAGTCTAAGCTTGTAGCCCCTACTCAAAATACGAAAAAACCGTCCTACGCTGTCGTTGTAAGAAACCCACCCCCGGAGCTCAGCGACCCTATCCTTCGCATGAAGAAGCTCGAAACGTTGGATGGTCACGACGGAATCATAAGTCTAAAATCTAAGCCACATAGCAAAAGCTGGGTTGTGATTGTACGCGATAAGCGCTCAGCCGACTCGCTTGCTGAAGCTGTTACTAGCTCCATCCCTAACGTTGGAGCCAGAGTGATTGATAAAAAGCCTTTAGCTGTGGTCCGGGATATACGCCATAATTATTCAAGAGCTGATTTGGAGGCCTCAGTGGAAGGATTTACTAGTGCTAGTCAAATCGGCGACTCTCGTACTTTTCGCCTCGAGTTCGTCGACAAAACCGCTCTGAATGCGGTTCTGGAGTCGGAAATCCGTATTGGATATGAAATTTTTCGCGCTAAGCCCTTTCAATCCATTCCGCGTCGATGCTTTCGCTGTCAAAGTACTGATCACCTGATTGGAGCTTGTCCCAGCTCACCAGCACATCCCAAGTGTTCCAGATGTACTGGCCCTCATGTGAATTCCAAGGAAAACCCTTGCCAAGCCTCGCCAAAATGTGCAAATTGCACTATGGAACACGTAAGTTTTAGCCTGAAATGCAAAGTTCTCCGATCGGCTCTCAACAACGCTAATAAATGAATGCTCAAACTCTGTTTAGCTTTGTTTCCCTTAATATTAATGGTACAAAAGACAAGGATCTACTGATAAGTGAGCTACTTGAAAATGATATTGTGTTTCTACAGGAGCACCTTCTCTCTAAAGTGAATGTTGATAGCCTAAAGCGTTCTCGGACCCATTATACCTTCTTGAGAGCCGCCCAAAAAACCCGTGGAAGACCATCAGGAGGTCTGGCCATCTATTTCAGACACAAGACTCAGCCGATATTATTGCAAAGCGACGCTAACATCTTAGCGATAAAATGTGGTGATACCGCATTTATAAACATTTATTTCCCCTGTAATAAAAAGACTGTGCAGTCATTGTCTAGTTTTTCACAAGCATGTAATCGCCTACGAACACTACTTAGCGACCTTTCAAAACAAAATACCAAATGGGTTCTCGCCGGTGACATGAACACTGACTTATTATCTAATTCCGACCGATCTGAAATCTTTTTCGATTCACTACCTGGAGGATTCCATCTTGCTGATAAAGATCTTCTATTAACTTATATTCACAATCGTGGTGGTCTTACTTCCAACCTTGATCATGTAATTGTGTCAGATTCAACTCTACTTTCATCAATAGTTCATGTGGAAGACTCTAAAATCGACGACGATCATTTACCAATCACGTGCCAACTATCTTGCTCCATGGCGACCTCTGTGCAACGTAACTCTCCCAAGTGGTTCTCAGAGTTAAATTGGGAAAATACCAATGTTCCACTTTATGTATTGACATTGTCCCAGTTATTATCATCTATTAAAGTGCCTTTCCACTTATTGCAAACATCTGTATCTACAACTTCAACGCGGATAGATATCAACTCGTATTATCAGCAAATAGTGTTCTGTCTAAAGTCTGCCGCTAAAACAGCTGTACCCTCCGAGTGCGTGCGAACGGGTACTCGCAATCCCTTTTGGAAAGTTGATCCTAAAGTGAAGATAGCTAAACAAAAGGCTAAGTTCTGGCTCCGTATGTGGATAGCCTGTAATCGTCCTTCTTCTAATTCAGTACATCAAATAAAGCAGAAAACCAAACGAGAGTACAAATATTCCCTGCGTAGAGCGAGACTGAATGCCTGGGATGGTCCTTGTGACAAGAAATCCTGGGATCGTGTTATAAACAGTGTTAAGTGTTCACCTCCAATTAATTCGTCTCTTCGGCTATGTGACTTCGTTTCTCATTATAAAAATATTTTGCTTTCGTTTAATATTAATCTCCAAAATCATTTTACAAAGCTTGTAAACTCAATCCTCCCAATTCGTATCAACCAATCTCAAGTGTTGTCGGTGGAATCTGGTGTTATACTCCAAGCTCTTATGCAAGTTAATAAGTCTGAGTCTCTCGATAGTGATGGTCTTTGCTTCAATTTTTTTGCCTATGATTGTCCTGAACTGCTGAAGCATTTGCAATTATTGTTTCAGATGTGTTTGGCACAGTCCGTTGTGCCAGATAGTTTTTTGTCCGGTTGTATATCTCCCATAGTCAAGAGGGGTAAGGACCCCAGTGCTTGCTCTAATTATCGTCCTATCACTGTGTCTTGTTTTGTTAGTAAGCTATTTGAATATGTACTGCTACCGGCCATTAACTCCAAGTGCAATTTTACACCCTTCCAGCTTGGTTTTAGAAAAGGTATGGGCTGTTTTCAAGCTCACCATATTGTGGGTCGGCTAATGAAACAAGCTGTTGCTCAAAAAAGTCCCCTGTATTGTTTGACTGTTGACATATCTAGTGCTTTTGATAATGTAATTCATTCAAATGCTTTGTTTTCTCTAGCAGCCTCGGGTGTTAACCTTTCTATTGTTTCCGTGCTTAAGTATTGGTATGCTAATTCTTCAGTTAGGGTGAAGTGGAATGGTACGGTAGGGGAGTATATTCCTGTTAAAAAAGGCGTTAGGCAAGGTGCCGTGTTATCCCCGAGCATTTTTAAATGTGTTTTAGCTTCGTGTCTCCAACGTCTTCAACCGTCAATTTTTTACAATGATAATTTAGGCATTAGTCACGTTGCTTATGCTGATGATGTTCTGCTTCTTAGCCGGACAAAAAATAGTCTAATTACCAACTTCTACCGGCTTTCAGCAGCACTATCCAGAGTAGGCCTTTCAGTTAATGCCTCCAAATGTGAGTTTTTGTGTTTTGGGAGTCCTCCACCAGCATCACCTCTTTGCTTGGGTTCTTCAACTATACCATGTTCAGCAAGTATTAAATGGTTGGGTCTCTCTTTTTCCACGTCACTTTCGTCTACTTGCTCCGCTATTACGTCCAGCGTGCTGAAAAGTATGCGGGTTGGATACGCGAAAATTTCACCAAATCGTGGTCGGTATAACCGAAAAGGACTATGCCGTCTTTATTCTAGTTTTTGTGCCCCTGCTGTTTTTTATCTTTCTGGTTTTGCTTTCCTCCTTCGCAAGAAGGATACAAAGAAAATACGCTCAGGATATTTTAAGTATTGCAATTATTTGCTGCGTCTGCCTCGGTGGTATCGGAATCATACAGTCGTCTCTAAATTTGACATCGTTGATGCGCCCTCGCGACTGAAACATTTATCTAAAGATATATGTTTTAAAACTCGGCAAATGGTCGGTGTTTTTGACCCTCTTTGGCCATTTTTTGATTGGAGGTAATTTATTTATGTTGTATGTCGTTATGCTGCTATGTTATTTACGTTGTTATGTTTTTTATCTTGTTTTTTCTTTTTTTGTGTGTTTACTCCACAGTTTAATGTACTTTGTGGGTTATAAATAAATTATTATAGTTTCCAAAAATACAAAGAGTATTAAGGTGAACCTGTCAGGGAATATTAAGGGGAGTGTTGAACCAAATAAAAACATGTTATGTGCATATGGGTTGTCAAAAGGGCGTAACTCAGGAATAACTTAGTATATTAATATGAAAGTTTCAGAAAATGATAAGGGAAATAATCAATTGACCAAAAAAGCAATATTTGCACGCTACTACTATTACAGCAACCAAAGCTTCTACTGCTATCAAAACTACTGCTACTACTACTACTACTACCACTATCGTTAAAACTTCTTCTGTTGCGAGTACTAAGGCTGAGGATATTGAAATAAACATCTGAGGTAATGTTGAGGGGAAATTTGAACGAAATCAAAATGTACCATGTTCATACAGAGATTTGATATGGACTTATCAGCGATATTTTGAACGGCTATTATATCAAAAGGGAACTTCAAGGCATCATGAGTGAGATTTTCATTTACCCAAAGGCAAAATGTACCTGCTACTACTGCTATTAATACTGTTGTTACTTCTACCAATAATAATGCACTATTGCTGCTACAACTTCTCCTGCTACTACCACTCCTACTATGATGTTAGCAGAAGTTGTAGCAGCACTATTGCTGCTACAACTTCTCCTGCTACTACCACTTCTACTATGATGGTAGCAGAAGTTGTAGCAGCACTATTGCTGCTACAACTTCTCCTGCTACTACCACTTCTACTATGATGTTAGCAGAAGTTGTAGCAGCACTATTGCTGCTACAACTTCTCCTGCTACTACCACTTCTACTGTGATGTTAGCAGAAGTTGTAGCAGCACTATTGCTGCTACAACTTCTCCTGCTACTACCACTTCTACTATGATGTTAGCAGAAGTTGTAGCAGCACTATTGCTGCTACAACTTCTCCTGCTACTACCACTTCTACTATGATGTTAGCAGAAGTTGTAGCAGCACTATTGCTGCTACAACTTCTCCTGCTACTACCACTACTACTATGATGGTAGTACAATTAAGGATACACGTATGAAGGTGAAAATTTGACAGAATATTGAGGAAAAATTTGAACTAAATCAAAACATACTATGTACACGGAGATTGTCAAAAGGGCGTATCTCAAGAGTGAACTTGGTTATTAAGTTGGATCTTTCAGAAAACATTTTCAGAAGATTGATAAAAAAGTAATAAATGCACGTCAGTATTAACACTGCTACCTCTGCTACATTTACTGATAATGCTACTAAACTACTCCAACTACTAATTCAACTTCAACACCTTGTAAGACTTAGAGCATTAAGGTAAAAAAGGCGTCAAAAAGGGTTAAGAGTGAACATCAGCAATATTTTTTTGGAACGGCTTACCATTTTAAGACTAAACGTTCGGGGCATCATGAAAGGGCTGTTCAACTGATCAAAAGGCAAGATGTACCTGCTACTACTACTGTTACTGCCTCTACCAGTACAACACTAACACTGCAACTGCTTCTCCTACTACTACTGCAACTACTATGATACTAGTGTACTGGCCTTTTATTTCTCTAATCATGATTTTACCTGAAATTCACTGGCCTAGATAAACAGCACGTGATTTGAGATTGCTGCATCACAACCCCGTAATTCTTACTGACTTACCCGAATTCAGAAAGTAATTCAGAAGTGGCTCCTGGCCCGAAAAGACCAAGGATGGGCAACGGATATCTAGCCCTTCATATTCAATATTTGTTCAACAGAGATAAAGGACAAACCACTAATATATTATTAGGATGTTGATTTGTTATATAAACAATTATTAGAGAACTACTGAAAATAATAATCAAATAAACTAATATGGAACGATACAGCTTACTGCCTTGATCCAGTCCCAGTCGCTTAACCTCTCCCTCGATTGAAATATAATTTCATACTGACTCAATCCTTCGAGGTCTTCATACAATTTCACATCGAATAAATCCTTCGAAGTTCTCATATAATTTCAAAGCTGACGATTCTTCTCCTTTGAGATATCATAACCTGAACATACTTCATTACATACCTCCCCCCTTATCGAAGGCTTGCGTACGAGCCTTCAGTCAGAACCACGGTCCCAAAAAACTTTTTTTAGAAGAGGAAAAAAAAGGGCTATCTTCCAGTTATAGATAGCCGTCACAAAAATTTGGCACCAACAAAAAGTGTCAGTAAAACTACTGCTGAAAATGGAAAGTTGCAGTGCCGCTTCTCCTTTGATACGCAGGGAGCCCGATAACGTGCGAGCTCCTGTACTTTGTAACTTTCTAGATATAACACACTCCGACGGCAAACTTACGAAGATGACTTCATTGATGATATTACGCTCTGCTCCTGTATCGTAGAGAGTCGGCCCCTCAACTCCACAAATATTAACACTTACAAACTTACTGGAAACTCCCTGGGCTCACACCTTCCGCCTAAATCTGACGGTGACCCGACTCTTTTACCTGATCACTAGGGGTAGGCGGTAATCCATTCAAACTCTTCGGTCTTAAATGCAACACTTGACCTAACAGATTACTTCAGAGACTGGATTAAGCTCGCATTGAATTTAGCGCCTAGCTCCATCCCGATAACCTCTCCGGAGCGGGTACTGATTACGGTTTAAAGACCGTTGAGCCTGGACGCTATTTACCTGATGGCCTGACAACGACTCCAAGTGGAACTCCGACGAATCCGATCTGTTCTAACCTCTCCCAGAAGTTCAACACAACCCCTAATGGTTACTGGATTAGCCTTATCACATTGGTCAAAATATGAAAGCGGAAATCCTCGCAGAATTTCTTTGACGTATATGCTGACGACCTGCGTTCCTGACCAGTCGGGGCCTGTGAAACCATAATGAAGGTCAACAGACTTTTGAACCAGCTGTGCATACTCCTCCGGTTTCATTTGATCACGGTCGTAGATAATTCTTTTCGCTGCAAGTCTCAAATCAGCCTCTCTGTCGGCACTGCGTAAAGCTAAGGCTGCTTCAAAAGCATCCTGTGATTCCTTTTCTGGTCGCGGAAACTGCTTAAACCAAATGTTCAAAGGCGACCGCAGCCTACTCTTCATGATCATCAACTGCTCAAAGAAAAAATCTAATTTTGGCAAATACCAACTTAGACCTAATCTGATCCAACCATGTCATGGGTCCTGACTCCCCATTCAAAGATGGGATATCTTTTGAAACCTCAAGTCTAAGCCTAACTCTGTTCAAGCTAACTTCTTGATGAATAACCATCGATGCACTTGATTTGGGCACAACCGTCGGTCTCGAGGGTGGGGAAACCTCGAGAATATCTAACGATCTGGACGAACGATAGCCATGATTGAAACTTGAAAGCAGGTCCAAATCCTGCAGCATGTCAACGTGATCTGAAAACCCTGTTTCTCGGTGACTGGACTGCGAAAATGGAGTCATTTTCTCAATCCATCAAAGCTTCTGCCACCAGCCGTCCTACGACTTTGCTCAAATAGCCTTGCAGAATCACTCCCATGATGTCAAGGAAAGGATTCCTTGACATCATTTAGAAATATACAACAAGAACTCTCACAAAAGAAGGAAATCCAGCGAAAACAAAACAACAAACTGGCTAACCAATCAAGGTGAACTTATGTCAACCTCATTAATCAAACAGTTCGTGGTAACGAACTGTAAGTAAGGAGCGACCTGGTTAAATAATAACTGAAACCAAAAAAATGAAATTTTGATACCAATAGTTATATAAAAAAATGGCTTTTTATGCTGATCTTAAATATAGTTTAAATGAAGTTTTGTTAAGTTTAGTCTTACTGATTAAAGGCGACGAGCCTGAAAAATTTGCCTGATTTTCGGAAAAGGGTGGAAAACACTCCCTAAAAGTACTAGGATTTTAATGACAATCACACCGTCAGATTCAGCCTATCAGAAAACTCTACTGTAGTGGTTTCAAGCTCCCATCTGCAAAAATTTGGAACTTTGCATTTTTTGCCAGAAGAAAGACCACGGATGCGTGTTTATTTATTTATTTGATTTTGTCCCCAGGGGTGATCGTATCGACCTTTTGGTCGTAGAATATCGTGAGAGGACTCATTCGAATGAAAATTCAAAGTTCTAGTGACCTTTTTAAGTGACCAAAAAGATTGGAGGGTAACCTGGTTCCCTCCCCCGCACTTTTTTCTCCAAAGTTGTCTGATCAAAATTTTGAGATTGCGATTTTGCTCATCATAGTTCAAAGGCCCAATAACTATGCCTTTGATATAAAAAGACACCCCCCCCCACATCCCCAGGGGAAAGTTTTTAAGTCATAAAATTCGCCCGTTTTTTACTCATTGTATTTGTTATTGTGAAGCATGTATTCATTTTTGACTAGGGGGTGAATTTTTTCATGAGGGCTTTTCCACGGAGAAATATTCAATGGGAAGGGAGTTTCGAATGGGTTGAACTTGTCAAGGGAAATTATACACCGGTGGAATTTGCCAGAATTCCTATGCACAATTTTTTTTTTTAATATCTTGTTTTCTCTTTTCTGTCTTAATTTTACGCGTAGAGTTGTTAAGGGTAATTGTCAGTGGTAAATTTTCACCGGAATGGAATTGCCTAAACGATTCTTCCGTGGGAGGGGGATTTCTCTGTGGAGATGGGGCCAGATTTCCTGGCATTACTTAAAAACGATCAGTAATTAAATTGAAAAACGAGTTTTTTCAACTGAAAGTAAGGAGCAACATCAAAACGTAAAAAAAACAGAAATCACTACCTGTACGTAGGGGATTACTCCCTCCCCAACACTTTGCTCTTTACGCTTAAGTTTGAATTTCGTCCCAATTCTTTAAGAATGACTCCTGAAACACTAGGGTCATTTAATTATAACAATAAGAAGTTAAAAGTGCTAAACAATTTTAAGAGCAAGGTGTCGAGGAGGGGGCAACCTCCTTCATACACTAATAATTTCTGTTTGTTTCAAGTTTTAATTTTGCTCCCTACTTTCAATTGAATAAACTTTTTATTTAGTTAATTCTATAAAAGGTATATAACTAGTCCTAAAACCAGGAAACCACGATATATGACAACCTTCAAAAACAACTGACGGTCATACCTTATGGCCACTTCCTTTACCAAGGGCATCTCCAATATCATATAAGAGTCCTAAACCAGGAAACCACGATATATGTCAATCTTCAAAAACAACCGACTGTCATACCATATGGCCATTTCCTTTACCAAGGGCATCTCCAATATCATATAAGAGTCCTAAACCAGGAAATCACGATATGTATCAACCTTCAAAAACAACTGACGGTCATACCCTATGGCTGTTTCCTCTTTCAGGAACATCTTCAATATGATATTAGTCCTAAACCAGGAAACAACGATGTATTTCAACCTTTAAAAACAACTGACGATCATACCCTATGGTTATTTCCTTTACCATGGACTTCTCCAATGTGATATAAGAGTTCTAAACCAGGAAACCACTATGTATGTCAACCTCCGAAAACCACGGACGGTCGTACCCTATGACCATTTCCTTTGCCAAGGGAATCCCCAATATGATATAAGAGTCCTAAACCAGGAAACCACGATATATGTCAATCTTCAAAAACAACTGACTGTCATACCTTATGGCCATTTCCTTTACCAAGGGCATCTCCAATATCACATAAGACTCCTAAACCAGGAAATCACGATATATATCAACCTTCAAAAACAACTGACGGTCATACCCTATGACTGTTTCCTCTTTCAGGGACATCTTCAATATGATATTAGTCCTAAACCAGGAAACAACGGTGTATTTCAGCCTTCAAAAACAACTAACGATCATACTCTATGGTTATTTCCTTTACCATGGACGTCTCCAATATGATATAAGAGTCCTAAACCAGGACTATTATTTTCCTTTAAAAAATTTTGAAGGATATTTAAAAATTTATTTTCAAAAATTTTGAAGGTTATTTTTTGAAGTTTAAACTATAAAAAAATTTCCTTTAAAAAAAAAGATTAACCAAAACCATTCGGCCTTCGTAAACTGTATGTCTATATAAAAAAGGGAAAGGAATAGAGGCATGTACCTGATATAAACCAAATCAACAAAATTTGAAGAAATTCATTTTCAAAGACTTTTGATCTCAATAAACAATGCAAAAAAATTATAACCGTCAACAAACTCCAAGACTTTCACCTAACTACTGAGGAATAACGGGATGGTCTTATATGCAACAACACTGGTGCCTGGAACACTGATCAGCTATTTTGCATTGCACTGAATAGTTCGGGGGTAGGACTATTCCACGTGACAGGAGTACCAGCTGCTTCAAACAACGCCAATAACATAGGGCTAACCAGCTGCTTCACACAACATTAATCTTTTTGTGGTAGGGGGGGGGGGGGGCTTATATTCCACGTGGTAAAGATGCCTGCTGTAAAGATACGTGGTAAAGATACCACAGTGCTTACCAGCTGCTTCACATAACACTAGTCGCCCCACAAAAAAAAACTCAAGAAGAGAACAGAGGGGGGAGGTTAATCCATTTTTTTTAACACAACATCGAACACCTAATAAAATATGCGAACAGCCGGACCATCCAGGGCAAAAAACCAAAAGACAGAAAAAGAAAAACCAAAATCTGGTCAAACTTGCTGTTTTGAAAATTTCTAAACTTAAATAGATAAAAGAAACACCAATCCATCAAAAAAAAATTCTAAAGTGGAGAAAATCGTACCTTAATAAATTTGTCTATATAAATGAATCAGGAGAACCTATTTAATTGTTTTTTCTTTTTTTCCAAAAAATTTATTCTTCCATTGAAAAATCATCTAAATCTTTCCTCATTCACGCTTTGACTCGATACTTTATAAACGAATAAAACAAAAAGTAAATGACAGCAATGATTAAGTGCGCGTACCCATGGCAACAAAATGGAATGAAATCTAATTACTGATTTTGATTACCTTAACACATAGGTAAAGCATAAATAATGATCTTAAATGGCGTAATTAAGTGCGCCTATCCCTGGCAACTAAATGGAGTGAAAACTTTTCTCCAATCTTGCAAATTGGGGGGGGGGGAATCAAGTTGTGATTGACTTTAAAATATTTTTTTTGAATTTAAAATAAAATTTTAGGAACTCTACCGCTAAAAGCTGCAAAAATTAAATACTACCACGACCTGGTAAACACTATATTAATTAATCTTCCAAATTACTTTTTTGTACTTTTGGACAAAAACGAAAATCCTACCGGGTAACTTAAATTTACGGGTCTAAATTTACTTTAACTGTTGCAAAAATTATTAAATATTAGGAAATTGTCGAAAAAAAATTCGGAGGGGAAAAAATATAAGGGGCTGCGGGAGGCGGCAATCCCAATTCTGACACCAATGTAGTGACGTCCTAGATAAGTTTACCTTAAATTGACGTTTACGTTATTGACGTTGACGTTAAATTGACGTTTAAATTGAGAGTTTACCTTAAATTGACGTTCCTAGATATTCATTATGTGATTCGAGATTGCAGCATCAGAATCCCATAATCCTTACTCACCCTAATTCAGAAAGCTACCATTGTAAAGTGGCTCCTGGCCCGAACAGATTAGGGACGGCCAACGGATATCTAGCCCTTAACATTCAATATTTGCTCAACAAAGTTGAAGGACAACCCACTAATTTATTATTAGAATCTTGAAGTTTTACTCTTTCTCACAGTTCTATTTTTTAAAACAATAAAAAACTTAAGCGCAAAGAGCAAGGTGTTGAGGAGGGGACAGCCCCTTTCATATACGGAATAATTTCTGTTCGTTCTAAGTTTTAATGTCACTCCTTACAAAGACTTGTAAAAAAGACAGTTAAAAAAGACTTGTTTTTTTATTTAATTTCTGAATGCTTTGAATTAATGCATGTTTTGATTTTGGCTCACCGTACATGAATAATTAAAACAAATTTGCAAATTATTAATTTTCTTCGGCTAAATGGCTTTCTCACAGTTTTGATCGGACGATTGTTATAAAAAAAGAGGATAGGAGGAGGCCTAGTTGCCCTCCAATTCCTGGTTACTTAAAAAGGCAACTATAATTTTTTTTTTTTACGAACATTTTTATTAGTAATAAATATACATAACTTACGAATAATATGTTTTATTTGTATATTTTTACTATGTATTTGAAGGGGTTCACCCCCTTTTCAATACCTCACTCTTTACACTAAAGCTTGAATTTTGCCCCAATTCTTTAAAAATGACCCCTGAATCACAACGGCCGTAGAATAAATAGTTGAAATTACAAAAAATACTTCAGCGTAAAGAGTGAGGTATTGAGGAGGAGACGAACCCCCTTAATTCCAGTTATAAAAAAACTTTTTTATTTATTTTCTCATTTTTTTCAAATAATGCTAAAAATTCTGTGCCCCCTTCATGGAAATCCTCTTTCCTCGTGATAAATTCCTCCATGGAAAGATCCTCCCACTTAACCCCCTCTCCCAAAACCCACCCCCCCCCTCAACGTGAAAAAGTCCCCATGAAAACGTCTGTAAACTTCCCGATAAACCTTTACAATATGCAAACAGTGGTCAAAGTTTGTAACTTGCAACCCCTCCTCCAAGGACTGTGGGGGACTAAGTATTCCCCAAAGACATATATACTAGGTTTTTCGACTATGCTGAACAAAATAGTTATCTCAAAATTTTGATCCGGTGACTTTGGGAAAAATGAGCGTGGGAGGGGACTTAGGTGCCCTCCAATATTTGGTCATTTAAAAAGCGCACTAGAACTTTTAATTTCCGTTAGGATGAGCCCTCTTGCGACATTCTAGGACCACTGGGTCGATACGATCACCCCTGGAAAAAAAATTAAACACGCATCCGTGACCTGTCTTCTGGCAAAAAATACAAAATTCCACATTTTTGTAGATAAGAGCTTGAAACTTCTATAGTATGGTTTCATGATACACTGAATCTTATGGTGTAATTATCGTAAAATTCTATGACTTTTAGGGGGTGTTTTCCCCTATTTTCTAAAATAAGGCATCGTGACTTTTGATGGGTAAGACTAAACTTGGTGAAACTTATATATTTAAAATCAGTATAATAATGCGATTCTTTTGATGTAAATAGTGGTATCAAAATTCCGTTTTTTTAGTTTCGGTTACTATTTAGCCGGTTTACTATCTAGCTCCTTACTACATTTCGCTACGATGAACTATATGATAGCTATACTTATAATTTTTCGGGTATTTATCCGAATAGGTACACTTAGATGTATATACTATTGGCTACTCATAGACAGGGACGTCACGTATGGGGAGAAGGGGACACGCCCTCTCCAAAGCTTTGGTCAATCGGTAAAAAAAGAAATGGGTAAAATTCTTCGTTCGGTTCAATAAAGACTACGAAAATTCTGACATGTCATCCATAGAAATATCGAACTTAGATGGTAAAAACGGTAGTTTTACCACTCCTGCCGTGATTTTACATATTGATGCCACAATTTTCCATTTGGTTAGATAAACAGTATTAAAATGGTAACATGATATGTACCGAAATCTAAATCTCGTTTGGTAAACGCAGTGGTTTTACCGAATCGTGCAGTGATTTTACGTACTGTATTTAATACGGTCATTATTTTAATTTTTGACAAAAACAGTCGGTTAAACGTCCAGCCAATCGATAAAATCTCTCGCTCCCCCCCAAATATTTTGGCTTGTACGACCCTGCTACGGAGTAACAGAAGTAACATATACGGAGTAACAGAAGTTACTCCGTATATGAAAGGGGCTGTTCCCTCCTCTACGCCTCGCTCTTTACGCTAAAGTTTAACCCTTTCTCACAACTCTACTTTTTAAAACAATAAAGAAAACTTTAGATTAAAGAGCGGCGCGTTGAGGAGGGAACAGTCCCTTTCTTATACGGAGGAATTTCTGTTTGTTTTAAGTTTTAATATCGCTCCTTACTTTCAGCGGAAAAACTTCTTTTTTTTAATTAGTTTCTGATTGTTTTTGAATTGTTGCATGTTTTGATTTTGACTCTCCCCACATGAATAATTAAAACGAAATTTGTATATTAATTTTGTTTTGGCTAAATGGCTTTTTCGTAGTTTTGATATGACAATTTTGGGAAAAAGTGGTGGGGGAGGAGGCTTAGTTGCCCTCCAGTTTTTTTGGTAGCTTAAAAAGGCAACTAGAACTTTTAATTTTTTACGAACGTTTTTGTTAGTAATAAATATACGCAACTTACGAATTAACTTACGTAACGACCTTCTATATTCGTATATTTCCATTACGTATATGAGAGGGTTCGCCGCCCCCTTGCCAATACCTTGCTCTTTACACTAAAGCTTAAATTTTATGCCAATCAAACAGTTCGTGGTAACGAACTGTAGTAAGGAGCGACCCGGCTCAATAGTAACCAAAACTCTAAAAAATGGAATTTTGATACCAATAGCTATATCAAAAGAATCGCATTTTAATGCTGGTTTTAAATATATAAGTTTCATCAAGTTTAGTCTTACCCATCAAAAGTTACGAGCCTGAGAAAATTTGCGTTATTTTAGAAAATAGGGGGAAACACCCCCTAAAAGTCATAGAATCTTAACGAAAATCACACCATCAGATTCAGCGTATCAGAGAACCCTATTGTAGAAGTTTCGAGCTCCTATCTACAAAAAATGTGGAATTTTTGCATATTTTGCCAGAAGGCAGATCACGGATGCGTGTTTTATTTGTTTTTTTTGTTTTGTTTTTTTTTCCCCAGGGGTGATCGTATCGACCCAGTTGTCCTAGAATGTTGCAGGAGGGCTCATTCTAACGGAAATGAAAAGTTCTAGTGCCCTTTTTAAGTGACCAAAAAAAATTGGAGGGCACCTAGGCCCCCTCCCACGCTAATTATTTTCCCAAAGTCAACGGATCAAAATTCTGAGATAGCCATTTTATTCAGCGTAGTCGAAAAACCTTATAACTATGTCTTTGGGGACGACTTACTCCCCCACAGTCCCCGTGGGAGGGGCAACAAGTTACAAACTTTGACCTGTGCTTACATATAGTAATGGTTATTGGGAAGTATACAGGCGTTTTCAGGAGGATTTTTTTTGGTTGGGGGGAGGGGTTGAGAAGAGGGGGATATGCTGGGGGAACTTTCCATCGAGAATTTGTCATGGGAGAAGAAAACTTCCATGAAGGGAGAGCAGGATTTACTAGCATTATTTAAAAAAAAAAAATTAAAAAATAGATGTGAAAAAGCTTTTTCACCTGGAAGTAAGGAACAGCAATAAAACTTAAAACAAACAGAAATTATTACCCATATAAGGGGCTCACCTCCTTATGATACCTAGCTCTTTACGCTAAAGTATTTTTAGTAATTTCAACTATTTATGCTACGACTTTTGTGATTCAGGGGTCATTCTTAATGAATTGGGATAAAATTTAAGCTTTAGTGTAAAGAGCGAGGTACTGACGATGGGGCGAAATCCCCTCATATATGTAATAAAAACATGAGAATACAAAAGTTCTTTACGTAAGCTAATTCATAAGTTACGTAAATCTTTTACCAATAAAAAGATTCGTAAAAAATTAAAAGTTCTAGTTGCCTTTTTAATTAACCAAAAAATCGGAGGGCAACTAGGCTTCGCCCCCGCTCTTTTTTTCTCAAAATCATTCGATCAAAATTATGAGAAAGCCATTTAGCCCCCCCCCCCCCCAAAAAAAAATATGCAAAATTTCGTTTTGATTATTCCTCTGCGGAGAGCCAAAATCAAAAACATGCATTGATTCGAAAACGTTCAGAAATTAAATAAAAAAAAACGAGTTTTTTTAACTGAAAGTAAGGAGCGACATTAAAACTTAAAACGCACAGAAATTACTTCGTATATGAAAGAGGCTGCTTCCTCATCAACGCCCCGCTCTTTACGCTAAAGTTTTTTACTGTTTTAAAAAAGAAGAATTGAGAGAAAGAGTCAAACTTTAGCGTAAAGAGCGGGGCGTTGATGAGGAAGCAGCCTCTTTCATATACGAAGTAATTTCTGTGCGTTTTAAGTTTTAATGTCGCTCCTTACTTTCAGTTAAAAAAACTCGTTTTTTTTATTTAATTCCTTAAGAATGGCCCTGAATCACAAAGGTCGTAGAATAAATAGTTAAAATAAAAAAAAGTGTTTTATCGTAAAGAGCGAGGTATTTAATAGAAGACGAACCTCCTCGTATGCGTAATACTTCCTGTTCGTTTTAAGTTTTAATGCTGCTCCTTACATTCAGTTTAAAAAAAAACTTTTCAAAATTACTTTTTCATTGTTTTTTTTAGAATACTTAGAACATCCTGCGCCCCCCTTCATGGAAATTCTCTTCCCCCGTGATAAATTCTCCATAGAAAGATCATACCACGTAACCACCTCCCCTCGATACCCCTCACCCCAGCCAGAAAAAAATCTCTCGTAAAACGTGCATACACTTCCCAATAACCATTACTATATGTAAATAATTTTCAAAGTTCGTAACTCGCAGCCCCTCCAATCACCCCCAAAAGTTACCCCCAAAGACATAACTATTAGATTTTTTGACTATGCTAAACAAAATAGGAAAAAATGAGCGTGGGATGGGGCCTAAGTGCCCTCCAATTTTTGGGTCACTGAAAAAGGGTAACGGAACTTTAATTTTCGCCAGAATGAGCCTTTTAGTGAAATTCTAGGACTATTGGGTCAATACGTTCACCCGTAGGAAAAAAACAAATAAACGCGCATCCGTGATAGGTCTTTTGGCAAAAAATGCACAATTCCACATTTTTGTAGATAAGAGCTTGAAACTTCTACAGTAGGGTTCTGTGATACGTTGAATGTGATGGTCTTACTTTCCTTAAGATACTATGACGTTTAGGGGGGGGGATCCCCTATTCTCCAAAATAAGGCAAAGTTTATCAGGCTCGTAACTTTTGGTGGGTAAACACAAAATTGGATGAAACTTATATATTTAAAATCATCGTAAAAATCCGTTTCTTTTGAGGTATCAAAATTCCGTTTTTTATAGTTTTGGTTACTATTGAGCCGGGTCGCTCCTAACTACAGTTCGTTACTACGAACTGTTTGAATCTCTTCTAGTCATCAATCAGAAGCCTAGAAAACACGCGTATAACGTTTATGCTACGGAAACTTGAAGCGAGTACTTCTCATACAGTCAGTGTCAAATGGTTTTGATTCTCACAATAGAGTATTTGATGCGATTTTTTGTAATTATTATAACTAAAAATATTCTCAATTGTCTTACTTTTATTATTTCTTAATATTTAGTTAATTTAATTATTTAATTTAATTAATTTTTAATTTAAATAATTTAATTAATATTTAATATTTAATTTTGTGGCTGCGTAGCAATAAAGATGCATTCAGCAACTGATCTGTAGGTAAAATTCTGGGGCTTGCTCATTATGCTCGGGTATGATTATAGCTATGCTTATAATTTTTCGTATATTTATACGAATAGGTATACTTACGTGTATATAATGTAGGCTACTCATAGACAGGGCCGTCACGTATGGGGGGGGACGCCGTCCCCAAGTTTTTGTTCAATCGGTAAAAAAAAGAAGTCTCTGCAACCTCGTCTCTATCTTTACAACTCGAAAAAAAACCGGCTGTCTAAACGGGGATCTAAACGATTTTTTGAAAGATTGCATAAACTAGCAAATTACGTATATGCATAAATTTAGAACTGAGCAATGATTTGCTTTTGTTAATAAAGCTGAATAACTTGATTAGCATATCTGCTTTGGCACTTATAATCTGCTTTGGAACACCCCAGGGTTTTACTGGACTTTGGAGTTCATTATTTAGCGAAATTCGTGTGACCCGGCCTATATTGGATCTAAAACTGTGCGTTGTTAGACAGATTTTTAATTTTTCTCAATTTCAATTTATCTTATATATATATATATATATATATATATATATATATATATATATATATATATATATATATATATATATATATATATATATATATATATATATATATATATATATATTATATATATATATATATATATATATATATATATATATATATATATATATATATATATATATATATATATATATATATATATATATATATATATATATATATATATATATATATATATATATATATATATATATATATATGTAATCATATATATTTTTAGGCGAAACATTTTATTGCTTTCATGGAAGAACCTGACAACCCTCAAGCTGGTAAGGAGCCTCCTCCTCCACCTCCTGAGGTTGAGTGGTCAGGCCTGGAAGGAAGTGAGGACTTAGTTCATTTGGGAGACGAATCATTTGAGCCCTTCATTCAGAATAGGAACGTTATGGTTATGTATTATGCACCTTGTAAGTAGAAATACTGATTGTATTTAAACATTCTGACCATCTTGGGTCTGGTCAGGCGTGCCTGTTCTTTTGATCTTCTGAACGCCAATCGAAATTTTGAGAAAAAAAAACTAAATGCATTATAAACATCTATCTTACATATTTATAGCATTGAAAAATAAGAAAAGATCAGAGCGAAATAAATGTCGGAGGGGCTCAGTAATGAAAGGAGCGAAGTAAATTTTCTTTCAATTTTAAATCACCAAAGATCCCGCCTATCTATGTTTTTATTGCATTCATCGTTTATTGCATTAACCCAACTATTCTGATGAGATACTAGATACTAATTTTTTTCTCATTTATCACCAAACATCCTACATGTCAATGTTTTTATTATGTCTTCTTCTTCTTCTTCTTATGTTAATGAGGTCTGTTGATCAGTATGATGTCCATTCACCTCTTAGACATTACAGGAACACCTTCACTGATCATTGAAAGCTTCTGGTAATATTCCTAGAAAAAAAAATCTGCCGGCAGATAACAAGCAACGTGTTGCTAGTAATAATGGTGTCTTTTCAGGATTGATATCATCAACCTATAAATAATAGCTTCTAATTCATGTGACAGGTAGCAATTGATGAGAGCATCAAAAGTTAAGGGGATCTTTAATTGATGGCCGTAATTCCTCAGTCTCCTGGAATCATTATCTCCTGGGACGCAGTCAAATAGAAAATGTTGAGCGTTTTTACGTTTTTATATTTGTTTAAAATCGTTTTTTATATTTGTTTTATATATGTTTTATTACGTTTTTATATTTTATTCATCGACTAACACCATCTCAAAAGCTTAAAAAAAATGCACAAAAAACTTGGCTTATACCTTTTATAGCCTCCAATATTCAGCTTAATCGGTGCTAGTTCTAGGAAATCTTCCCAACCACCTTTTAGTGTTATAAGATTCACTCCCAACAACACTTAAGAGTAAGTCTTTATTTTATGTTACACATACAAAGATATTATCTTTTAAATAATTGAACATTTCGTGTCCAAACATCAAATTTTCAGCACTTTGATTTCAGCATCCAGAAGTATGTACCTTGACCTTGTCTGAGTTTGTTTAAATCAGGAGGACTTGCTTTGTCTGCTTGACCCAGATTGAGTGCTGATATACATTGTAGCTAGCTTTTACCAGAATTAAATTTGTCTTCAAGAAAAGGTTATAATAATATGAAAACAAGATTTCTTAGGCTCCAGAATATTGGGCTTGTCGGAAGGGTCTAGTGCAATAGAAAAATATCCCTGTAAAATTTTACATGGAGACGAAATTCAATAATGATAATAAAACCGTAATTAGACATCAAAATCAAAGTAATTCGAAATAAAAAGGATCAAAAAAAGTAAGAAATAAAATAATGATTACTTCCGTTTACGGCTCATTGAAGCACTAAGCAGCCTTAGGCCAACATAACTGCGAAAGCTCCATTTCTATTCCAATATATTTAAAGGTTCCCTCTTTACCCCGTAACAAGAAGGTCAATAATCTTTTGAATCCTCCTTACGACCTCTTCTTACCTTGTTCGGGACAACCTGATTTTCGTTTGGCCTTAGATAGATGGCCTTAAAAAACAAATTTTGGCAATCTATCATCCTTCATCCTAAAAATGTGTCCTAGTCTTCTCAACCTCTCTCCATTATAGCCCTAGAATGTAAGATTGAGCCATGTTTTTCTTACATGTTGTTTCTTTAGTATATGTCAATCAAACAGGTACCAAAATCCTTTTGTAGATAATACCTCTAAATAGTACCTAACAAGTCCTCCTCTGTCTTCCAAAGTCCCCATCTTTCAGAACAAAGCTTTTCTCCGATTATAGCCCTAAAAAGTGGGATTCAAACACATTATTCCTACAGCTTAATGCTTGAGATACGGTCAGTCGGTCGGGTGCCTAAAACAATCCATACGCAGTTTCTCTGGAAATCAACTTGCAAACGTTTCTCTGTTCCCGGAGTGCCAACGCTTCAGAACTATACCTGACCGCTGTTATCTCTGTAGCTTCTAATATTCTTATCTTGATTTATAGACTTATCTTCATATTCTCCCAAACGTTTTTCAACTGTGAAAAAATACATATGGCCTTGGCTATTATACTTTTTTTTTAATATTCACTGCATCATCCATCAACTAATAATAGTACCCAGGTAAATGCAGATATCTACTTGATCGATCTTCTTCCCAATAATACCTCCTAACCTTCATGTATCCCTAGTCTGGCAGATTTAGTATTTTTAACATAAATTTTCAAATCTATTATTGCAACCTCAGTTCTCAAATAACTTGTGAAAACTGTTCGTATTTTGCTAACATTTTTATTTATGATATTGGAATCTTGTCCGTAATCCTAGTTTAGAAGAGTTTGCCTCCCTGTTTTATTCAATGCTCTTCAATGCCATTTGTCATCTTCCTTAGAATAAATTCCATCAAAATAATCCATATAAGGGGGGTTAAAACTCGAGCATATTTTACTCCGGATTCAATGTTAAACGAGCTACTATCCTCATTTTCTATTTTAACAGCAGAAATATTACCCTTGTACACAGCACTAATCTTTTTAATCTTTTTCGATAGCTAAACCATATTAAAAGTCTTTTGTCAGCTGAATCGATCATCTGCTACTAATATATAAAAGTGAGGGCTAAATGGTTCTGATCGTTCAGGAACATCTGAAAGATTCCTCTACGAGGGAAAATTTGGTTGACAAATCCTCTGCTATTCTTAAAACCATGCTTTTTCTCTCTTAAAACTTTGTCTACAGCATTTATAAAAAGTATCATCATACAAAGTAATTTGATCTTTACAGAAACCAAACTGGTACCTCTTTAATTACGTCGCTCACTCTTATCGTCTTTCTTATAAAGGAGTTTAATGATATTTTCTCCTGAAATCTCTAGGTACTTCCCCTTTTTCTAAATCATACTCATCATATCATATAATTATTTAAGCGAAGCTTTACAACCACTATATTATGAAAACTCCTTACCACACTATCAGGATCTTTGGCATAATCATTTCTTGGTCTTTTTTGCACTGTGTGTGACTTTTCTTCGCTAAGTTAATCTTCCTTCCCTTCCAAATTTTCACGCCCACTCTTCTTGTTACTTTGTCATGGTTTAACACACTTTCAAGATGTTCTTTTCATATCTCTTTAACTCTTTTTTTTATCGCTCTTTATTCTAAAGTTTGACTCTTTGCCACAATTCTGCTTTTTAAAACAATTAAAAGCTTTAGCGTAAAGAGCGAGGGATTGCGGAGGGGACAACTCATTTCATATACGGAGTAATTTCTGTTCTTTTTAAGTTTTAATGTCGCTCCTTACTTTCAGCAAAAAAAATTAGTTTTTTTTTTTATTTAATCTTTAACTAGGACAAGTCCAGACTGACTACTTTCTCTCAATATCTTAACATACCTATTCAATGTTTTAGTATTATGCCGTCTGGCTGTATCTTCCACATCCACGACAACTTTTTCCATAGCCTGCACTCTATACTTCCTTTATTCATAATTTAATGCCTTTCTTACTTCTCTTATTTTCCTCTTATTGTCATGTGACCCATTATTGAAATACATCTACCTAAAAATGATCTTCTTCTAAAAACATATTCTGCTTAAAGTGTTCTCGCTAGTTTTCCCAGCTGCGTTTCTATCTTTTTTCTCAACACACTATCTGCTACTTCACAATCTAATTTCCTAAAAGTATTCTCTCTCTCTTCTAAATTGTCAGATTTGGACTCTCTAATATCACATCCAACTGTTCCTGAAAACTTTCTCTCAAATTCTTGTCCTTGAGTCTACCAATGTCATAACTTCTCGAAAAGTAGACATCCCTCCTAATTGTCAGCTTTAGATTAACTCTAGAAGCTACTAGATTGTGATATTTATTTTTAACATCGATAACAGCGATTTTTTATTATAAAAAAGCTAGGTTATTATAGCTAGAGCTAGATTATTAAGCTTTTATTATTAATATCACTTTCTAATTATTAATCATCACTTTCTGAGTGTTTTTTTTTTTCGACGGCAGTCGATAGCTCTTGATGAGCTAATCAAGATAGATGTCATCCATTTTTTGGTAGAAAAATTCCTTCATGAGATACACCAGTTTGAAAGTTTAAAGGGATTGACAACTTCAGTAGTAAAGTACACACTGAAACCAAAAATAGGCCGATACCAATTGTGACACATATTGGGGAGTTTTATGCAACAGTCGGCTGTTAGCTCATAATCATCTTTGGCAGTGAGGGGTTCGCAACTTTTGCTAGTTGGTGAACCTATTTTTTGTTTCCGGTGTATTTGATGGTAAGATCAATTTGGTTCCAGCGGTAAGACATGTAGGGGGCTTGTAAGCAATAATCGACTGTGAGGCTACAATCGACTGTGAGGGTTTGTAACTTTTGCTACTTGCAATGAGGGGTTTGTAACTTTTGCGAATTAAAAGATATTAAAAAGCTAGATTATTATAGCTAGAGCTAGAGCGCCAGATTATTATACTTACAAAACTAAAGAAATCTAAAACCTTTGCTAGTTTGCTTACTTATGCCAAATTTACATAGACTATGATACCATCTATCATTAGACCGGTTCTACATAAGCATATACTGCTGACTGGTATTTACCACATTCTAGTCGCAAAATGAGCAACCATAAATTCTATTATTAATACCCTTTTGACTCATATATTATTTAAATCACTTAAATTATCATGACCTCTGAAAAGGCAACGGGTTTCACCAGTCCTAGTCAGAAGCTATTATATCTTTTCTAGTCGACACAGAGCGACAGAAGCTCCTAGTTTCCCCAGTAGAATGGATGCTTTGTGCCTCGATTTGTGTGCCTCCATCTTTGTCAATACACGGTTGACCACACTTCGCAATGCTCTTGGTTTCAACCTTGTAGATTTGTACGGTATCCTTTTTATATTTCTCATCCTTTCTATTCCAGAAATTGTAGCAAAACTTTTACTTGTAAGTCCACGATAAGCGTAACTTACCAAGGTGGTGGGGTTTTAGATCTTAAATGAGACCTTAAACAACTTTCTACGATGTTTCAGCAGCCAGTATGTTCTGTTAGTCAGTCGATGATTTATGAAAAGATAAGGGGATTGTGAAAGGGAAAATAACAGAGATATATAACCTTGGATTTAGGTTTATCAACCATGGACAATATGATAATGCCCCTTTCAGCCTTTTTATCCAAGAAATGACACCCATAGTGCAGGTTTGGATGCTATATGGCACCCAAAGTGCACATTAGGATGCCATATGACACTTTATTATGGGATTGTCAAGTCGAATGTTTAGTAATGGATTAGATGTAAAAACTAGCTTTCAATTAAGTGCTTAAACAGCTTTCTGTGATGTTCCAACGCCCTGCTAGTGGCTGAAAAAGAGCGGAAAAAGTGAAAGATTTTCCTTGTTGGTCAAGATAGGGGGTTGGAATTTTCCTATAGAGGGTTCTTGACAATTGTGGTTCATACGTAGAGGTTTCAATCCCTTGTCTAAAATATGTAAAATATGTATTTTTTCCGAAAAGGTGTTTATCTGTTTTGTTTTTTTTTCATTTTTTCCCTTGGAGTGATCATTCCAAACCAACGTTTCAGAATATCGATAGAAGGCTCATTAGAAAGAAAATTGAGCGTCCTATGAACTTTTTTAAAATATAAGAAAATTTAGCGCTAAAAGAAAGTGTCATTTCCTGCTATCCTGCTATCTTAGAACGGTGCCTATGATGAAGAGCCAAAAGGCCTCAATGTATTCTTAGTAAAAATAAAAAATCTCAGCGCTACTTCTATTGGAAGGGGTGGTTATATCAACTTTGGAGGAGCATCATTCGATTTCGAATTTAAAGTTCTAGTGTCCTTTTCAAGTTTAAGAGTCGAAAGTGATCAGAGGGCAACCAATCTCCCTCCCACGCGTCTTCTTTCCTAAGTTTATCGGATCAAAATTTTGGGATAGCCATTTTGTTCAGAATAATCCGAAGGCCAAATTACTATGCTCATGGAGTTTATAAACCCTTCCTCCACAGGTCCCAGGGCAAGGGCTGTAAGTTTTGCTAGTTGCCCATTGTTAATCTATGAGATTGTTTATTGGAAAAGGGAGGGCATTTTTGATTCTGGATCTTCAAAATGGCGTAATGTATTATGGTGAAACTTTAAGGGAATGTCGAGAGATTTACTCATTTGTCGAGAGGGAATTATGCAATTTACCCACTGTTCACGTACAGGATTTGTCATTGGTAAATGACAGATTGTCTGATTCTGGGTTGTCTAAAAAAGGCTACGGTATTAAGGTGAAAAGCCCTGAAAGTAGGAATGGCTAAGGGTATTAACTTGAAACTTTCAGGGCTACTACTACTGCTGCAACTACTTGCGAATTCGAATACAACTAGTTGTGACTGAAACTATTTGCAACTGTGATCTTAAATGTGTTATTTTTATTTACTTTTTTTTTTGTTTTCAAAGCAACATCGCATGGAAGGGGTGGTCATATAAATTTTGGACGGGTGTCATTTGATTGGAAATTGAAAGGTCTAACAGCAATTAAAAATCAAAGTGATCGGAGTATAGATAGCCCCCCTTCCATTCCCTTTTATCTACCCTCTTATATAGTCTTTTCTGGAATGAGGGGGGGGGGGGTGATCCTGAGTTTCAAAAAATTCTTTTGGTATGAGTGACAACGCTGTACAGTCGCCTGTAGGAAAGATCCGTAAGGCTTTAATGGAATTGGCATCTCTCCCTCCCCCATAAAATTTTCCCATTGCGGAAGATTTCCCTCGGGAATTCTCCACTTATTTCTCCCGGATAATTTCAGATTTTCATTAGAAAGGAAATTGAAAATTCTACTCATCTACTTATGTCAATAACCTATAGTGCCCCCTCCCAGAAAATTCCTCCCCGAAAAAATCCCGCGCGTATAATGTTCTCAGGAAAATTATACTCGTGGGATAATCTCCCTCTCCCCGATGGGTATTCCTAATTTAGTTTTTGGTTCGATACCCTGATATATATATATATATATATATATATATATATATATATATATATATATATATATATATATATATATATATATATATATATATATATATATATATATATATATGAGTAATAATTTTTGTCCGTTTTAAGTTTCAACTTCGCTTTTTACCTTCCTCGGAAAAGATTGTGTTTTTTTTAATTAATAATAATGTAAAATCTGAAGTGTGTAATGGGATAAAACCATGGATGACAGGAAGATTTTGATAAAAATGATCTAAAGCTGGTTGAAAACTTACCAAATCATTTCTTTTTGGACAGATTTCATTTTCTTTATGGTATTTGCTTGGTCTCTTTTTCTCGTTATTACGACTAATTCAGATTTAAAAGATCGAACTGATTTGTCAAAATGACTTCTACATTAATCCAGAAGATTAAGTTTTTGACTTGCAGATATTCTGCATATAAGGGAATTCTGTCGATTTATTTGCTGATTATAGTTGATATGTTCTTGGTAGAAATTAAGCATTGTATTAGTTTTTTGTTTATCCATATATTTGGCACTAGATGCAAATATCTTCCAAGGTTGAGACATGGAAATTTAATTAAGAATGGATGGTATAGTTATAAAGAAAGACTAGAAGGAGTATTATGTCTTGCGTCTATTTCTGTTTACGAGTGGAGGCCAGTGGCGTACCTAGTAGGGTAGTAAGGGGATCAAATGAAGACGGATGCCCAGGGCATAGCCTGTAAAAGGGCACCTAACGAAGTTTTTGTCTTGTTTTTTATTACTTACTTATATTATGGTAGTGATGGTTGGCGAAGAAGAGCAAAAATTCAAATTGGCCGCAGGGAATGGAATACTCTTGTATTGGCTCTTGTGGTGGAAGCCTGTAAGTTGTAGCGGTGAAAAAGATTGCGAGAAAAGAAACATTTTGGGATGGTCAAAGCCTCGAGTAAAAAGAGGCAAGAAACTGCTCGAGTTCCGTATGCGGGATCTGAAGGTTCAGGCTCGTTTGTAAGTGCCAAAGGAAACCCCATCCCCCTCAATAGTGATGTTATGTTTTAGTTTTGCAACTCCTATAGTGTATACTTTCTACGACACTTAAAGTTATACGACAAGATTAAATTAAAAAAGCAATTGTTTTTCAATCGACAGTAAGGAGGAACATTAAATGTCAAACACACAGAAATTATTGTATTTGGGGGGACTGCCCCTTCCTTGACCCTCGTTTGTTACTCTAAATGCTTAAATTTCTTCTAAAACACTTCTTGTTCATATTCAGTGACACTTGTATTTGAGAAGTCTCTCTTAGGGAATCGGCACTAAAAGTGAAAGTTTACTGTAAAGAGTAAGGGTTGAGGTAGGGGCAGCTACCCTCATGTACAGGATAAGTTTTCCAATAAGTTTTAATGTTGCTCCTCACTTTCAGTTAAAAGCTTTTTTTTTATTTAATTTTGACCGTTTTTAAATCATGCTAGGAAATCCCCCCGTGTAAAATCTTCCCTAGGAAATGACTCCAAAAACTCTGGAACTCTTCCTCGCAGAAAATTCACCCTGTGGAAGATCAGCCCTGCCGCAAAAAATACCCTTAAAAATTTTAGAATACTTCCCAATAGCAAAAATACGATGTGTTAATAATGGACAAATTGCGTAATTTACAGCCCCTTCCCTAGGGACCATAGGGTTTCATGCCATCCTCCGATACACAGTTATTGAACCTAACAACTCTTCTGAATCAAATGGCAATCACGAAATTTTGATCAAATGGCTTTGTGGGAAACAGGGGCTTAGAAGGGGAACTAGTTGCTCTCCATCTTTTCGGCCACTTCAAAAGTGCACTAGATTCTTTTTTATTTATTAAATAAAAAAAACTAATTTTTTTAGCTGAAAGTAAGGAGCGACATTAAAACTTAAAACGAGCAGAAATTACTCCGTGTATTAAATGGGTTATCCCCTCCGCAATTCCTCGCTCTTTACGCTAAAGCTTTTAATTGTTTTAAAAAGTAGAATTGTGGTAAAGAGTCAAACTTTAGCGTAAAGAGCGAGGGATTGTGGAGGGGACAATCCATTTCATATACGGAGTAATTTCTGTTCGTTTTAAGTTTTAATGTCGCTCCTTACTTTCAGCTAAAAAATTAGTTTTTTTTATTTAATTTCTGAACGTTTTTTAATTAATGCTTGTTTGGTTTTGGCTCTCCGCACATAAATTATTAAAATGAAATTTGTATATGAATTCTTTTTTGACTAAATGGCTTTCTCTTAGTTTTGGTCAGACGATTTTGAGAAATAAGGGGTGGAGAAGGAGGTCTAGTTGCCCTCCAATTTTTTCGTTGCTTAAAAGGCAACTAGAACTTTAACGAATGTTTTTATTAGTAAAAAATATACGTAACTTAAGAATTAACTTACGTAACAAACTTTCATAATCTTATATTTTGTTATGTATACGAGGGGGTTTGTACCCTCGTTAATACCTTGCTCTTTACACTAAATCGTAAGTTTTGTCCCAATTCTTTAAGAATGACCCCTGAATCAGAAAGGCCGTAGAATAAATAGTTGAAATTACTAAAAATACTTTAGCCTAAAGAGTGAGGTATTTATCTCCTCCTAAATACCTCGCTCTTTATGCTAAAGTATTTTTAGAACCCCTCATATGCGTAATAATCTCCGTTCGTTTTAAGTTTCAATGCTACTCCTTCCTTTCATTTTAAAAAACGTTTTCATGTTTATTTTTCATTATTTTTTTATAGTAATGCTAGAAAATCCTGCGCCCTTTTCATTGAATTTTTCTTCCCCCATTACAGATTCCTCCAAGGAAAGATCCTCCAACATAGCCACCTCCCCTCAGCCCCACCCCCAAACAAAATAAATTCCCCCTGAAAACGTCTGTACACTTCCCAATAACCATTACTATATGTAAACACTGGTCAAAGTTTGTAACTTGCAGCCCCTCCCCCAGGGATTGTGGGGGAGTAAGTCATCCCCAAAGACATAGTTATTATTGTTTTCGACTATGCTGAACAAACTGGTTATCTCAAAATTTTGATCCATTGACTTTGGGAAAAAATGAGCTTGGGAGGGGGCCTAGATGCCCTCCAATTTTTTGGTCACTTAAAAATGTCACTAGAACTTTTTATTTCCGTTAGAATGAGCCCTCTTGCGACATTCTAGGACCACTTGGTCGATACGATGACCCCTGGGGAAAAAAAAAAACAAACAAATAAACACGCACCCGTGATTTGTCTTCTGGCAAAAAATAAAAAATTCCACATTTTTGTAGATAGGAGTTTGAAACTTCTACAGTAGGGTTCTCTGATACGCTGAATCTGATAGTGTCATTTTCGTTAAGATTCTACGGATTTTAGGGGTGTTTCCCCCTATTTATTAATTAATGCAAATTCTCTCAGGCTCGTAACTTTTGATGGGTAAGACTAAACTTGATGAAACTTATATATTTAAAATCAGCATTAAAATGCGATTCTTTTGATGTAGCTATTGATATCAAAATTCAATTTTTAAGAGTTTTGGTTACTATTGAGCCGGGTCGCTCCTTACTACAGTTCGTTACCACGAACTGTTTGATTTCTTTTCAAATAAGCGCTCGCCAGATGTTATAGCCCTTGCGTTAATATGGTCAGGCCTGAAAAGAATAAAAAAATAAGCATGCATCTGTGGTCTTTCTTCTGGAAAAAAAAAAGAAATTACACATTTTTGTATGTAGGAGCTTAAAACCTCTACAGCAATGTTCTCTGATATGCTAAATCTGGTGGTGATATTTGCATTATCATCGATTGTATCACGTTCACAGTTACAAGCAGTCACTGTCCCAGTTTAAAATAGTCGCAGTACAGTCAAAGTAGTAGTAGCAGTTGTAGATGCCCTAAAAATTTCAAGTTAATACCCTTGGCCGTTTCTAAAATATTGTTGGATCTGTTAGCCTGGTTCCCTTCTGTTAGCCTGGATGCACAGTCTCTTTTGATTCAGTAATTAAAAGAAAAATGTTGAAACAACTTCAGAGAGTTCCGACCCCCTTGAAAATAAAATTTAGTCATAGAAAATTCCCCCGAAACATGTCCCCGTAGAAAATTTAGTCGGCAAAGAGAAAGTAAGACAAATAAAAAGAATTTCGTACATGAATTGTGGCAAATTATCAAGTGTAAAATTTTGCCTGAAAAATTCACCCTGGAAACTAGATACTAGATACTTGTCAGATACTAGATGCACTAACAACTAAAAAAAAAACATTGAAAGTCAAATTCAAAGTATTTTCTTTGGGTTTTTGGGAGGACTAGTTAGGCTCTGTAAACCAGTGGCGGATCCATGTGGGGGTGCGGGGGTGAGTGCCCCCTAACGTAATTGCAGATTCGGGGTTGGGACCGCTTGCTCTGGTTGGTTTGGGACGATGTAACACTTAAATTTATTTTTGTAATTAGTTTATTATTGAGTAATAAATAAGTTTTTGATTGTTAAGACTATGTCTTTTTCCTAACAAGTTTGACACAAAGTTTCAGCTACTTTGTATGATTTCTGTTAGATTTTACTGATGATTCATATCACCTTAAGGTATTTAATTAAATTAGTTTTGTTGGGGGAATCTGTCTGTATTACCATAAAAGGCAAACGGGAGGGTAAAAATCCCCATTTCGTAGTAAAATGAGGGGAAACGTAAAATCATAACTTCTTTTTACCGTCAAAGATTTGTTTTCGAGTCTTGCTATGGCTCGGAGGCGAAATTTGGGCTTGCCTTTTTTACAACATTGTTGTTTTTATGGGAATTCGTATAATAGAAAGTAATTAAATGAGAAGTGCAAAGATATTATTAATTTACGTTTTCGATTTCGATTAGCAAATGGTGGCCAAATTACTGCATATTTTCATCTAATTAAAGTCCTACCTTTATGACAAATCAAGAATCGGTTCATCATAAAACATTAAAATGAAGACCAAACTCATCTGAACTTTAATAAAGGTTTGTATAAGTATGCCCCTAAAACTAAGTATATGAGTAATACTCATAGTATAACTATTATAACTGATAGTACTATTTTACTGTAACTAATAGTATAAGTAAGTAATGCTACTTGAAAGGTTGGAGTTATTATTCAAGAAACATGGATTTTCAAAAAAATATAAAAGAAGGGCAATAATTAATTGTTTATTATTATTTTTTATCTAGTCGGTATAGATGGGTCTCTGAATTGTCAGTTTAAATCAGAGGGAGGGTATTGTTGTTTTTTGTTTTTTTTTTCAAACATTTACTAATGAGATATAAAAAAAAGTGGAAATTCACACCATTTGAGTTAACCACGGAAACGGAATGCAATTACAATATTACTTCAGAATTTTTCACCTTCTCTATACCAGCTAGTCACAAAATATAGTTATGTTTATATATAGGGGCTGCATATATTTGTTCCTAAAATTGTATATACTGCTATATATACCGCTGGATTTTTATACTTATTAAATAAAAAAAACAAGTTTTTTTAACTGAAAGTAAAGAGCGACATTAAAACTTTAAACGAACAGAAATTACTTCGTATATGAAAGAGGCTGCTTCCTCATCAACGCCCCGCTCTTTACGCTAAAGTTTGACTCTGTCTCTCAATTCTTCTTTTTAAAACAGTAAAAAACTTTAGCGTAAAGAGCGGGGCGTTGATGAGGAAGCAGCCTCTTTCATATACGAAGTAATTTCTGTTCGTTTAAAGTTTTAATGTCGCTCCTTACTTTCAGTTAAAAAAACTTTTTTTTTATTTAATTTCTGAACGTTTTTGAATCAATGCATGTTTTGATTTTGGCTCTCCGCAGAGGAATAATTAAAACGAAATTTGCATTTTTTTTTTTTTTTTTTGCTAAATGGCTTTCTCATAATTTTGATCGAATGATTTTGAGAAAAAAAGAGCGGGGGAGGAAGCCTAGTTGCCCTCCGATTTTTTGGTTAATTAAAAAGGCAACTAGAACTTTTAATTTTTTACGAATATTTTTATTAGTAAAAGATTTACGTAACTTATAAATTAGCTTACGTAAAGAACTTTTGTATTCTCATATTTTTATTACATATATGAGGGGGTTCGCTCCCTTGTCAGATCCTCGCTCTTTACACTAAAGCTTAAATTTTGTCCCAATTCATTAAGAATGACCCCAGAATCACAAAAGCCGTAGAATAAAAAGTTGAAATTACTAAAAATACTTTAACGTAAAGAGCGAGGTATTAGGAGGAGGTGAGCCCCTCAAATGGGCAATAATTTCTGTTTGTTTTAAGTTTTAATGCTGTTCCTTACTTCCAGCTGAAAGAACTTTTTCATATTTATTTTTTCATTGTGTTTTTAAATAATGCTAGTAAATCCTGCGCTCCCTTCATGGAGATTTTCTTCCCCCATGACAAATTATCGATGGAAAGTTCCCCCAGCATATCCCCCTCTTCTCAACCCCTCCCCCAACCAAAAAAAAATCCTCCTGAAAACGCCTGTACACTTCCCAAAAACCATTACTATATGTAAGCATTGGTCAAAGTTTGTAACTTGTTGCCCCTCCCATGGGGACTGTGGGGGAGTAAGTCGTCCCCAAAGACTTAGTTATAAGGTTTTTCGACTACGCTGAATGAAATGGCTATCTCAGAATTTTGATCCGTTGACTTTGGTAAAATAATTAGCATGGGAGGGGGCCAAGGTGCCCTCCAATTTTTTTGGTCACTTAAAAAGGGCACTAGAACTTTTCATTTCCGTTAGAATGAGCCCTCTTGTAACATGGAAAAAAAAAACAAAAAAACAAAACACGCATCCGTGATCTGCCTTCTGGCAAAAAATACAAAATTCCACATTTGTGTAGATAGGAGCTTGAAACTTCTACAGTAGGGTTCTCTGATACGCTGAATCTGATGGTGTGATTTTCGTTAAGATTCTATGACTTCTAGGGGGCGTTTCCCCCTATTTTCTAAAATAACGCAATTTTCTCAGGCTCGTAACTTTTGATGGGTAAGACTAAACTTGATGAAACTTATATATTTAAAATCAGCATTAAAATGCGATTCTTTTGATGTAGGTATTGGTATCAAAATTCCATTTTTTAGAGTTTTGGTTACTATTGAGCTGGGTCGCTCCTTACTACAGTTCGTTACCACGAACTGTTTGATTTTGGTACAAGCCATCCTACCATATTTCCAAAATTAGTTGTCTGTAACAGGACAATTCTCTTGCTCAATGCTAAATCTGAGCAAATTTCAAATTTTAATTTTTGTGCTCAACAGACAAACCAAGATTTGAAAATTTGAATTGATTATCTGAAAATTTTAAGATTTGAAATAGTTTTGATTAAAAACCTATGACGCCCTGAGAATTTAAATCACCAATCTATACCTATTAAATACAAAAATAACAAACACACAATTTTTTTTAATGTGTATTTCGACTCGTATACTTAGTTTGAAGCACATACATACATGCATCTTTATTATAACTTATGTTTTCTGAGATTTTGGTCTTTATATAAATATTAAATAAACTGGAAGTAAGGAGCGACATTAAAACTTAAAACGAACAGAAATTACTCCGTATATGTAAGGGGCTTTTCCTCCTCAACACCCCGCTCTTTACGCTTGACTCTTTCTCTTTTTTACTCTACTTTTTAAAACAGTAAAAAACTTTAACGTAAAGAGCGGGGCGTTGAGGAGGAAAAGCCCCTTACATATGAGAACTTTAATCCTCACCATATTTTATATTAAATTTACGACAATCTCCACTACCTACCTACGACGTATAATTGTTGAGGTTCCCTTAAAATTTATTTGTTTTGACTTTATTGGAGTAACCTATCATGCGCCCCCGCAAAGAAAAGTCCTGGATCCGCCTCTGCTATCAACACACAAAAAAGTAAAATAAGCGGAAATTTGCAATAATTTTGAAGAAAAGACTAATCTAAGAATTTACTAAACTAACCTAAGAAAGACTAACCTAAGTAGAATTGCTAAAATGATATAATTGAAACTAGCATATTGATACAGAAAAAACTAACTAAATTTTCGTGTCATTCACAAAGTAATGAACTTCTGGATTATTCACTAAATTGTTTCAGAGAGTTTAGTGAAAAAGTTCATATAAAGTCTTGATATAAGTTTCCTTAAGTGAACAACTATAAACTCAACATTTCATTTGCAATTAAAAGACGCAGAAGGCTTTGCCATCTACATCGGAAATTTGTTTTGCTTTTGGGCAAGATTTTGGAAAGAAATTTACATAAAGACTTTGAATGAACCTTTTCGGTGAACTCTCTGAAAATAACCTTGTGAATAACTCGGATTATTTTAGTGAATGACCGAAAAGTTATTTAGTTTTTTGCGTATAAATATGCTTGGTTCAATTATATTATTTTAGTTCTCCACTGATGGCGATCGCTGTATATGTGATCGAAATATCTGGACTTTTGTACCTGTTTTTTTCACTGTCTAAATAAATGCATTTATCACCAGTTGAAATTTTTTTTGGGGCTATGATATTTAAATTTTTAACTTCATTTTTATGCCATAAATTGTTTTTAATGTTTTTCATTGGTCCATTCAAAATGAATTTATCTTATCGCAGGTGATAATTGGATACAATTAAGTGCCAACAGCAGATTGAATGATTCTGTGCAATTAATTTGCATAATTTTACTCAATTATTTTCTAATTTCATCCGCTTAATATAATTGCGAAGAATAATTTCAAGCTATTGAAATCCCACTGAGACTGGTTTGTTTCTTTTAATCCTTGCCATTTTTCTTGGAGCTTCCAAGTTTTTTCATGCTATTTGCATATGCACTCATTGCTGTCACGGCTAAAGGTTGCAGGTGACATTTTTCACGCTTCTGAGATAATTGGTAAGACGGTTTCTAAAGAATTCTCAAAATGAAGATCTATAAGGGAATCAGGGTCGTATCCAATTTTGTTTGGGGGGGGTGGCTTAAAAATGAATAAAAAATTTGTGTATATGCATTTTTGTTGCTTTATCCCCATAAAAATAGCCTTGAAGGTAATGTATCTTCACACTTTTATCTTTCTAACCTACATTGCAAAATCAATCTTTTATTGGAAGACAGTTTTGCAAATGGTTTATGAAAATTGTATCTACATAACGGAAATGTTCGATATGGCTTTTATGGTGGACAACGACAATTTTTTAGTAGTATTTATTACTTCCCGGAGAAAGTGAATAATATTGAATCTACAACGATAGTAGAATACCGTTCCATAATTAATCTACCTCTGCTTTTTAGGTCAGAAAATATTATTACACCTTCATATCTATAGTCTGGTTATGTTTCCATGCCGACACACATCTTTATATTTGCCAGACACTACAATGGTTCATTTAATAATCGATAAGGCCGGTTTTGGTTGTTACACATTTGTTTCTTCTTTGAATATATAAATAAGCGTTAACACAACTATTTGCCCCTCAAAAGAACAACACACTACTTCATTGTTAACAAATTGATTTTAATGCCACATTATTCATAATCTCGTAGTTAGACTCAGCACCCACAGGGCAAATGTTTTGAGACTAGAATTGCTAATCGATTGTACACGCAACTATTTTGTGACCATGACCTTGAAGTAGAGTGGGGGCCTGCCCAAAAGGTAATCCAATTGAGAGTGGCTTCTAACCAGTCTAAAACAGATATCGTATCACGCCGTGGTCACAGATGCGCTGCAGAGTGTTGTCCCCTCACATTTTCGAGAGCTACTGCGTTAATCCTGTCCAGTTATTTTGGCTATCAACATGTCAGACCACGAATTAAACGTGAAATTTGTAGGAGAAGTGGAGAAGCACGAAGAGCTGCACAACTATAAAGTTCCAGGGTATTCAAGGAAAGACTTCTGTTGCTGCTAAGAACAAACGAGACTTTGCATCCTTTTCCATGTACATATGGACCCGTTACTCCCTCTGAACCCTACGAAACCTGTGGTACTCATAGTAATCAGTTCAGTCTTCCTCGTCGGAACTCATCATGGTTAACCACACTGCACTGCTCAATACACAATTAGAAATACAACCGATCCACAACCACTAGCGTCCGTGGGCGGAGACACGTTTCATTTTGCTTGTAAACTGGTGGTAAACCAGTTGGAGATGAGACTAGTTTCCATCCGCTGTCTCGAAACAGTTGCCCTGTGGGGGCTGGGCCTTATGAATTGGAAGATATTATTAAGTTTATTATACTTATCTGGCGTACAGGGCTATTCACTGGGACTGTACTGTCTGCAAAATTAAGTGCTTTGTTTTATTTTTGCTTTAGTAAATCTAACCTTCCATTAAATTTTTTAGGGTGTGGTCATTGCAAGAAGATGAAACCAGTGTTTGCCAAGGTCGCTAAAAAGCTGAAAGAATTGGCTTTGCCTGCTGAAATGGCAACCTTGGATGCTACTATACATCACAAGGTAGCAAAAAAGTCCCAACTAAAGGGCTTTCCAACTATAAAATTCCATAAAAAAGATGGATCCGTTCTTGAGTACAATGGAGATAGGAGTAGTGAAGATATAATCCAGTTCATTCGAGCACAAGTCCGAGATGAACTTTAATAATGAAATTGTTTAATATGTTTTCATTTTTATATTTGAAAATTATATGTTTCTTGGGTAAGGAAGACTTCATTTTAGTAAATCCACCGAAAATACTCAAACTAACTCTGTTATATGGATTACATTCAAATTGCCCTGCAATTGTGAAAATTTACGAATAAAGCTCTAGGTTTTCTTTTCTGCCTCTTTTGTACCTGGCCCATTATTACTGTTAATGTTTTTTTTTAAGAGACCCTTCATATAGTAAATACTACAAGCAGCAGAGGGGGGGGGGTGAAGTACTTCATGTCAAATGATTGCAAACTGTGTTTACATAAACAACAAATAATATGAAAATTATATGTAAATAATTCTCAGCTAACATGATGTATTAGTACTTCATATCAGACTATTTTAAAATATAATAAATTGTATGCGTATTTTATAATGATTATAAACTACGGTTACATTAACTAACCCGGCACATTAGACGCGAGTACCAAAGATGGTCAACTTTCTTTTCATTGTGTTATTTATCAAACAGTTCGTGGTAACGAACTGTAGTAAGGAGCGACCCGGCTCAATAGTAAACGAAACTCTAAAAAACGGAATTAAAGTTTTAATGTCGCTCCTTACTTTCAGTTAAAAAAAACTAGTTTTTTTTATTTAATTCAATGAAGATACAGCTTCCTCACAGTAAGGTAAAAAAAAATGTAAAGGATACGGCATTAGACTTTACAGTCCGTACCGGCGGTGCTGATCTCCGTTTCTTGGCCCTTCAGCCAGGAAGTGCAATGGGGGGTTGGGGGCCAGCCATCCTGTGCTTTCGCACACCCTTCCTGTTTACCTTCCCCAGATTTCTCCAGGTACTTATTTAGAGCTGGGTCGACTCTGGCTAAGCTTACAGAGTCACGCCACTGAATCCCCTAATTCATAGAATCTTAACGAAAATCACACCATCGCATTTGGTATATCAGAGAACCCTATAGCAAAAATTTCAAGCTCCTATCTACAAAAATGTGGAATTTCGTATTTTTTGCCAGAAGACAAATCACGGGAGAGGGCTATGTGGGAGGATCTTTTCTTGGAGGAATATGTCATGGGGAAAGAAAAATTCAATGAAAAGCGCGCAGGATTTTCTAGCATTACTATAAAAAAAAAACAATGAAAAAATAAACATGAAAAGTTTTTTTCAATTGAAAGTAAGGAGTAGCATTGAAACTTAAAACTAACAGAGATTATTACGCATATGAGGGGTTCTAAAAATACTTTAACATAAAGAACGAGGTATTTAGGAGGAGATAAATACCTCGCTCTTTATGTTTAAGTTTTTTTAGTAATTCCAACTATTTATTCTACGGCCTTTCTGATTCAGGGGTCATTCTTAAAGAATTGGGACAAAACTTACGATTTAGTGTTAAGAGCGAGGTATTAACGAAGGTACAAACCCCCTCCTATACGTAATGAAAATGTAAGAATATAATAGTTTGTTACGTAAGTTAATTCTTAAGTTACGTATATTTTTTACTAAAAAAACGTTCGTTAAAAATTAAAAGTTCTAGTTGCCTTTTTAAGTAACCGAATAATTGGAGGGCAACTAGTCCTCCTTCCCCACCCCTTATTTCTCAAAATCTTCTGATCAAAACCAAGAGAAAGCCATTTAGCCAAAAAAAGATTTAATATACAAATTTCATTTTAATAATTTATGCCCGGAGAGCCAAAATCAAACATGCATTAATTCAAAAACGTTCAGAAATTAAATAAAAAAAAAACATTTTTTTTTTAACTGAAAATAAGGAGCGAAATTAAAACTTAAAACGAACAGAAACTACTCCGTATATGAAATGGGTTGTCCCCTCCGCAATCCCTCGCTCTTTACGCTAAAGTTTGACTCTTTGCCACAGTTTTGCTTTTTAAAACAATTAAAAGCTTTAGCGTAAAGAGCGAGGGATTGCGGAGGGGACAACCATTTCATATACGGAGTAATTTCTGTTCGTTTTAAGTTTTAATGTCGCTCCTTACTTTCAGTTAAAAAAAACTAGTTTTTTTTATTTAATTCAATGAAGATGCAGCTTCCTCACAGTAAGGTAAAAAAAAGGTAAAGGATACGGCATTAGACTTTACAGTCCGTACCGGCGGTGCTGATCTCCGTTTCTTGGCCCTTCAGCCAGGAAGCGCAATGGGGGGTTGGGGGCCAGCCATCCTGTGCTTTCGCACACCCTTCCTGTTTACCTTCCCCAGATTTCTCCAGGTACTTATTTAGAGCTGGGTCGACTCTGGCTAAGCTTACAGAGTCACGCCACTGACCCCCGTCCTAAACTGAATAACTGGGTACACTGGGATTCGAACCCGCGTCCTCTCAGACAAAGGAGTCTTCCTCACAGTCAGTTACTCCAAGCTATCCTAAATTTCATGAACATGGAGGGAGTTGATTCAGGTGTTCTCCGAACCTGAAAGAGCAGTAGTGATTTTTCTTTTCTTTGTTGTAGTAAAAATACTCCAAAAGGGGGCTACATATAGAATGTGGAGAAGGACAGATGAATTAGAGATACGTTCAAGAAGATGCCGGATAAAATTAAATTTTGTAGTAGCTATTAGCAGCGTTTTTGATTACTGTTCAGTGGAGTAGTTGAACTGACAACGGTGGACGTTTATGAGGCCGTTTGGTGTTCTTCAATAAAAACCAGAATTAAGCACGGACGGCCAAAGTAGCGTGGATTTTTTTAAATTGCAGCCAGCAGCGGGGGGGGGGGTAAAATTGTTATGGTTTTTTCAAGAGAATTGCTAAAAGAGGTATTGTTAATATAATAAATATCACTGAAAAGGTTTTTTATAGAGTTCAAGGAGGAGGGAGTGTCCCTCTTCATTGATGCCAATGTTGGACTTTAATCTAAACCTAAAATTTTATTCAGCAAGCTCAAATACTTTTCAACATAGTAAAAAGGCCATCATATAGCATTCAAACCAGCCTAGTTTAAATTTTTACCTTAATAATTCAAGTGAAGGCCAGGATTAATATTCCAACAAGTGATAGAACTAAATTTAATATATGTTAGCTCAGAAACTAAAGCTGTAAAACTGATGAGGATATTTATAACAAGGCGAATTTAAACTAATCCATGAAAATATTATTGACTGCAAATTTAATATATTTCCATGCTGAATCTTTTATTAGCCTAATTATGCAATGTCCTACTTTCCTTTTTGAGTAGAAACTCAAGTCGTTTTATGCAATAGATTAATTTAAAATTATCCTATAGGCTAATCAACCAGTTACCCTTAACTCTCTCTGCAAGTCAAGGGCCGATCCTTTTTTTTTTGTCTTGTGCCTAATACTTTTCGTGCTGGAAATTATCTTCAGACCTTCCCCTTTTACTTGAAAGTAGCCATTTTCATAGTGTAAGATCATGCCTGTCCATTTTATTGCCTAAATTCTATCCAGGTTGATTCCAAGGTGAACTTCCAACTTCCTTCTAATTAAAGTTTGATGTTCTATTGCTTTTCGTCGTAGACATTTGACATCCACGGTCGCCGTTCAGAGTTTACTCGAGCGAAAACGGAATAAGCATAATGGTGAACTTGCCGACCATCAAACACAGATTCTAAGCAAAACGGCGATCAAAAACGCAGCTATTGATGCATATGCAGAGAGAACTCAACGGGAGATATGGCTTTTCAAGAATCGGCGGATGAGATAGAGATTTGAACTGATTTTGAGGCCAAAAAATGTGATACTTGTTACTGTATCAGCAAGAGAGACACAGATGAAACGGGGCTGCTTTTTCTCGAGTTGAAAGCGATGAGCTTTCACTTCCCAGCGGTAATTTCGAAGACCAAGGTTTTAGGTATTCATCTTGTACATTTTTAAAAACTTCAGAAAGCCCGGCGATATTAAGTAGATTTAGCATATGGCACAAGAGATTCATTGATACCATTAGAAATGCAGAACTTAGACTCAATTCTTGTGGTTGAATAGCATAATTGCAAAATAGAACAGGAGAAGAAACTGTGCCTTGGGGTGGGGTTGTCCTCGGATAGGGATTATTCTCTTCCGGAGAATCTTTTGAGAATCGTTCTAGCCCGGCTCCTTATATCTCAGAAAAGAGATATTATGACGGATTTGAAGGAGCGAGTATGTGATCTGAAAAGTTTTAATTGCGCAACGATTTACACCCATTTTAACAGCAAGACGAAGCATTGTAGCATAAATAAGGAAGTCAAAGGCTTGACTGACATCAAGTGAAACAATCGAATAGTCCTAATCAAATAGGACATACACAGGAGAAAGACTGAGTGAAGGCGATGCTACAACACGGTCAGTATTCGAATTTGAAAATGACGAATCAATAGATGAAAAATCACCTTTGTAATACTTTCTGATAATACCCAAAGATCTCCGGAAGCATAGTACAGTAAATTGAAGACTTTGAGTGAATTACATGTATATATCAAAATAAAAATGGAAATAAAGAATATTTTTCTATTTTAGAATAAAATGGAAATATACAAATAATGAGTATAATTTCAGTCCTATTTTGCTTTTTATAGTTTTTTTTTCTCCCTTTTTTTTAATATTTTCTGTTTAAGCTTAACAATTTACGTTTGTCATTATTGTTATTATGGGAAAAATGTTCACCTATCGCAGTTAAAAAGACCCAAAAAACAAACGGCACAGACAGCGATTGAGCTTTAGGAAGGCAATTCGACTTATTTATTGCACAATATTGCAAAAGCCTGGTGTAAAATTATTATATATGTAAACGGGTAAAAACATTGATAATTACGGACCCTTATACATTGCCCAAAAGTCCACTGTTGCGCGTGGGTTACAGTGCTTGACTCCATCTATTATACGACCACTGTACCTAACCGTGAGGTATCTGTCATGCCTAAGGCAGTTTTGTGTTTAGCTGCATCCTTTCTACATTGATCATTATACCTGAACTAGATTTGTATTTTGCCGCCTCCTTTCTGCCTGGGTAACATTATACCTAGGCCGTGAGCCACCTCTATGCCTGGGGCACTTTATGGGTTTAGCTGCATTTGTTATACCTTCGTCATTACATCCGATTCTTGAGCCACCTGTTCTGCCCAGGCCTATGCTTCTGTATTTCGCTACATCTGTCAATATACTGGAACCATGAGCCACATCTGTGTCTGAGCCAGTTCCTTATTTTGCTGCATCTCTAATCTCTGGACTCTTAAATCTGAACAATAAGACATGTGATATGCCTGGTTAATTGTGTATTTTTCTGCATCCATTATGGATGGGCTATGCCTTGGCCATAGCCCAAGAGTCTTCGGTAGTGCCTGAACCACTGCAGTGCCCTTTGCTGCGTCCATTATACCTAGACCATTACACTTGATCTAAGAGCTATTTGCACCTGAGCTATACAGACAAAAGAACGCAGCATTATTTATACAAGGCTACTCCTACCATTTTTAAAGTGTGGAATGTCACTTTTAGTTAATCGACTTTGATATCAGATTGAGTATATTTTTTTTTATTCCTGTCTAATCAATCAATCAATCAATATTTTTATTGCCCAAAGAAACACACAAGGGTTCAATATGGAGTAGATGAGATAACAAAAAAAAACACAAAATAAAAATAAACAACAAAGACCACACTCACAAAGAAATATATGCTACAAAGAATAAATTCAAATATTTCTACTAACACATAGAAGGATGGATGCTGTTCGTCCTATCAAGCTTAGAAAAATAGCGACAGCGACGCTCCTAAGCCACGCTTAGTGGCTCAGTTAACCCGTAGGCTGACACTAGTCTTTTGTTTCTAGCTTATAGGGGTATACATATGGGCAATTCAGTTGAAACAATTTAAGCTAAATGCCAACTAATTTCTTTATTTTGGTACAGTCCTATGTGTGACTTTTTCTTTGCAACCAAGATTTAAACCCAACTTTTAAACTAGTGAGTTTATATTTTAATATTTTTGAAGATGAACCGCAGAGGATCAAATTTTCCAATATGTTTTCCAATGTGTCATTTGGCTCTTCAGGTGGCAGACATGCGTCGGGGGTACTTTTGAGGACATACATATCAGGAGACACATGTGAGTAAAAAATTGACGAATCAACTGAAAGAAATGGAAAGTTACTCCAAGAATTGAAAGAATCATGAGATTTGAAGGGACTCCGGCTTGAGTTCTCTGGGACGTTCCCGCATGGAACAGGCCTGGTATGGGTAGTTGGAGGTTTTGTTTACTTTTTTGAAAATTCAGACGCACACGCAAACATTTATTTTGGAGGAGGGGTAAAAATAAAAAGAACAAAAAAACAGGTATGTCATTTGAAATAAGTAAAATATTATATGAAGAAGAGCATAATTCGTGTACTTAGGGAGTGTTGGTAAGGACCTGGGGGTATTCTTCATACAATGCAGACCCTTCACCTTTACTTTGACAAAGAAATGTTTTTACCTAAATTGCCTTCAGTATGTATTAAAGACCTTAGAATCTTCCTGATAACTAGAATGAAGAAACATAGGTTTTTTTATAAAAAACACAAGCAAATTAATATGGTGCTTTAATTAAATTTTCGTTGTTTCGCCTTTTCCTGTAAACATATATATATTTTTTAGCATAATGGCTGAACAAACTACTAAATACAGCCAAACCTAGACGGTTGAGGCTATAAATGTCTTCATATGCCTGATTCATACTTGAAACAGGCATACAAACAAAGATGTGCCGACAGAACCATTTTTTGTGTTGAAACACGCCAGAAATGCAATTTTTGGGAAAAATCACAGGTTTGAAGAATTCAGCGCGGAATTACCTAAAAAAGTACCGAATTAATGCAAACGTAATCCATTTGGCAACACTGCATGCTATGTTTGCTTGCTATAGAAAGGATTTATATGATGTAGTGGCCTAGCCCAAAATATTTCTGTTTCTTGTCCAATCTGCTAAAGTCATCAACGTGTCTCGTGGAAATTCAGATAAGAAGCTCCGCCTGTTGTATAGGAAAAGAGATTTCAGCCAATATTTCTTTAAAGTTTCTTAAATACTGGTTTAAATATTGGAATGATTAAATACAGCTTATGCAACATAGATTAACTTGAAGAAATATTTCAAGGGTAAAAATAACAATATAAAAACATGTACGTTTCATAATAAAATATATGGTGACATAACATATAATCTTTTCTTCACAAACAAACATAAACACACACACACATACCTATATATATATATATATATATATATATATAATAAGTATAACAATAATTTATTTGTTAACCGCTTGTTTTGACAATTCAAGCGGAGTAAAAACGTTAAGGAAAGAAAAAAACAAACAAACGATACAATCAATACAGTCTAATCAAAGGGTGGTAAGGGCCCAAGCGTTGACAGGCCTCAGCACCTAATCTAGCATAGAGTTTTTTTATAAACAAAAATAATATCAGAGGCGAAAAACTTTCTAATAGTCTTCTGATTTCTGTAAGAACGTGGCAGATACAATAAATATTTGCAATAACGAAAATACAGAACTCTTATACCTTGCAAATCTTGATTACTAAAAAACGGGCGCAAACCGGAAAGAAAAAATATAGAATGATCGCAATATGTAGAATAAAGTCTGGATAAAGCCTTTTGTGAAAATCTGCCTTGGTTCGGGACAATTTTCGTGTACTCAAATTTAATTTTACATTTAATATCATTAAGCCCACAATATCGATAAGCCAATAAAGATGAACAAATACTTATACCAAGCCACCGAATCAAAAAAACGAGCTTAACTGAAAAATAATCACAATCAAGATCACTACTTTGATGCTTACCATTAAAAACTAAATATTCACATTTTTCAGTATTAAGTTTGAGGCCGATTTCCTCAAAAGGCTTAGAAACAAGCTGGGTCGACGTAATTAGGCTAGATTTAGTGCGGCTGATCAAAAGCAAATCATCTCCATATGCAATATACGAAAGATTAGTTACGCCTATAAAGATGATGGATTAATACGCGGCAAAACAGAATAAAGAGGTTTTACCGAAGATTGTCCTTTTTGGCCAACTGTCTGCGGCTACACGGAAAACAGGTCGTCCTTGTCTGGGTTGGGAGGATGTCATAAATAAAGATTTAAAGGAAATGGGAACTTCCTGGGAGGGTGTAAAGAGGGAGGCTTTAAATAGATTAGGTTGGAGGAGGAGCGTGCGTAGCTGTGTTGGCCTCAGGCGGCTTAGTGCTGCAGTGAGTTATTAGTAGTAGTAGTAGTAAAACAGAATAAAGACAAGCATTAAAAAGTTAAGGGGATAAGACTCCTCCTTGCCTAAGACCAGAACGGATGGGGATATTACCAACGTAGGTGTCACCTGACAAGTCGAACATATGAATTAGCATACCAAAAACGAAGAGTTGATATAATAGACACATTAGCATCAATCTGGATTAAAAAATACCAAAGTTGGCTATGGCATATTGAATCAAATGCCTTTGAAACATCGAGTGCACAAAAATGAACCTCAAAACCATTTTTATGTGCTTCAAGTAATAGCGAATCTATAGCACGATGAGCATGTTGGCATCCTATATACGGCTGGAAACCAAACTGATTAGACATATAATCTACTTTAGACAGGAGATCAGGGAGCAAAACATATTCAAATAATTTACTTAAAGTACAAGCAACCGTAATAGGCCTATGCGAAGTCCAACTAGTTGGATCCTTACCAGGTTTCAAAATTGACGTAACGTTTCCAACTAAAAAAGAATCAGGGACTAAAGAAGAGTATAAACACATCTGAAAAGGTAACTGCAAGTGATAAACTAATTCCTCCGAATCGGTGTTGAGGTGAAAAGCACTGATGCCGTCTATATCATAAGATTTCGTTTTAAGTCTCTCTATACTTCTTTTGACACAGTCAACACAAACGGGAGGTACATGAACTTGAGTGATTTTCTTAGGCAAAAGATTAGAACAGAGCTTGGTAAAACGAAAATGAACCGCATATATCACTGTATCAAAAATGTTACTATAATGACTGATCCTTGATACATTAGGGATTCGGTCGGCCGTAGGCGATCTATCGAGCTTCGCGACATTAATCCCTTTTTTCCACTGGCTAGGAGTCTTAGGAAATTCGGCATCATTATTCCTAATTCTTCGAAGATAGCCTTTAAAATCATGCTTTGTTCCTTGTTTAATATCGAAAACACTACCCATTAAAGGGCGGCCGCAAGCTATCCACATTTTTAGCCACAATTTAGCCCAATTTTTTATAGTTTTGAGCTCTGGGTAATTCTTCCAAATTGAACTTCTTGTTTGGGCTCGAAAGCGACATAGAAGAACAGGTACCTCTTCAGACCTCTTTAAGCACGATTCAATTTGGCTACAATAAATATTAAGCTGAATTCTGGCTTGTGGGGACCCAACGCTTGTACACAATAGATTAAAAGGGACTTTAATCGTTGATAGAAGGATAACGAGCGTAGAAAAATAAAGAGGCCTTTATTTTTCTTTGTTCCATCTTAGCTTTGTTCCATTCTTAGCTTTGTTCTTAGCTTGTGTTCATTCTTAGCTTTGTTCCATTCTTTTTTATAAATCCATTTTCAAGAATTAGGACGAAAGTTTTTTTCAACAATAGCATTAAGGGTAACAGTGAGGGACAGGGGAAGATGGTCATAATCACGCTCCATCCTGATCAACACGGACTTCGCCACAGATGAGACCAGAAGAAACGATAGAATGGTCTATGTTAGAAAGTGAGCCACTATTATGGATATAAGAATGTGTGTCATCTTTCTTCAAAATTTTGTAACTATTCGGTAGGGAGTCTAAAAGAAGCTCAGTCCGTTCTGATGAAGAGTTAATATTACAGTTCATATCACCAATTAATAACCAGTCCAGTCCATTACTCTCAATGCCATTCAGGAGACTTTTTATTAATGCGCAAAATTTTGCAAATTTAGTTAAACTTCGGAGGGATCTCTGGTCGCAGGGAAGATAAACATTAATGAGGACAAGGATGGCAAGACGAATAGCAATATAATAATCACTCTCGTGATAACATAAAGGGGTTGGTGAAAACAGCGTCTTTTTTATTAAACATATTAGGCCACCTGATGGTCTGCCAGAGGTTTTGGGTGCACTTTTAGAAAAAACTAAATGTTCGTTACTTCTCCGTAGGGAGTTTAAGCTCACTAAAGGTAGGAGATGTTCCTGGAGGAAAAATGGAAGCATCTTCTCTAATTCAAATATATGCACCCAGAGTAGTAAATGTCTTTCAGAAAGTAAGACGACTTCTCAGTCACAAACTAGAAGTTTAGATTTTGGACATTTTCTTTTTTTCAGTATATATGCCTCCATAAAAATGCATATCCAAAACGTTGCAATTTCCTATGTCATCACGTAAGCGTTTATTTAACCCAAAACGTCGCATTAGTCCGACATTAGTGTCATTCAAGAGAAAACATATTCTGTGGCTAGTTTTGGGCCTTTTTGGTAAGTTTATGCATCATTGGCAAGCGCTGCCTAAGTAAAGACTGAAGTGAGCACAACATTTGTTTTTGTCACAACGGGACTTCATGTGGAATGAGTTGTCTTAAAAAAATAGGAAGGGGCTCATTCGATTGGACATTCAAAGTTATAGTGCTCTTTTTAAGAGTCAAAAGTGATTCGAGGGCAGCCATCCCCCTCCTACGTACTTTTATAAGCAAAGACATCTAACCCAAATTCTGAGTTACTCATCTTGTTCAGTATATCGATAGGTCCAATAGCTATGTCTCTTGGGGATGTCACTCCCCCTGCAGAGCCCCCCTAAGGGCTGTGAATCATTCAATTCACCCATCATAGGTATACTTCAAAACGCACCATATCAATGTAGTTTGTCTAAAGGGCGTGCTCTGTATGTATCACGAGTGGCCTGGAGTGTTGAGTTAAAACTTACAAAGCATTTTGAGGGAAATTTTTAACTAAGTAAAAGGCATTATGTGCATGCTACTGCAACTACTCCTACTACTATTATCACTACTAATGCTACCATTATTACTATTACTAATGCTACTACTACTACTAAGGCCAAAGGAATGAAACAGGAAGTTGTGTGAATGTTGAGGGAATGTTACACTAAATCAAAACACACTATATGCATGCAAATTTTCAATAGGAAATATCAGCAATATCCCAGAAACGGCTTAGGTTAATAAGTTGAAACTTTCAGGCATGCTGACGGGGATGCCGAACTAACCAATTGGCACTATGTGCACACAGCTGGGAGCAGGCTAAGAGCATTAAGGTGAAAATTTTAGGGAATGCGCAGAGAAATGATAAACTAAACCAAAAAAAATAATAACCGCATGCATTTTTCGAAAGAGCTTTCAGCAATAGCTAAGGAACAGCCTATTAAGCTGAAAACCTATAGGGCATAATGAGGGTAATTTGAAAGAGTCAAAAGACATTATGAGCCTGCAGATTTTCCAAAGGGAAATTATGAATATCCCTGGAATGGCTTAGGATAGTCAAGTTGTAACTTTAAGGGCATGTTGAAGGGGATGTTGAAATAACCAAAAGGCACTATTTGCATACTGCTACTACTTTTGCAGTTACAGCTACTACAGCTGTTTTTACTGACGAAACTAAGTGTGTTAGGTGAAACCTACAGAGATTGTTAAGGCCGTTGTAAAACTGAATCAATTACAATGTTTGTGCGCAGTTTCTCAGAGGCACTTTCTGCTTTGAGTGTTAAGAAATAATTTTCTGGGCATGTTTAGGGGAATTTTGAATAGGAAGCAAGGTCGTATCCAGGGAGGGTAAGGGGGTTTAAACCCCCTCGGTAAATTGTTTGCCCGATTCTTAAGAACGTAAAAAAAAACAAATATAAACAAATTTTTTATGTGTTTTTGTGCTTTATGTTGTAAATCCCCTCCCCCGAAAAAAATCCTTCTGTAAGCTGAAAACCTCAGAGCTACTGCTTCTACTACAGTGGCAACCACTCTTGCCACTGCTACTACTATTACTGCTACCGCTACTACTACATCTAATACTACTTCTACTGCTAGTAATACTTCTACTACTACTACTGCTAATACCACTACTATTGATATTGCTATTACTGCTACTTCTCCTACTACTACTTCTCCTACTACTACTACTACTACTATTGGCACTACTCCTACTATCATTAAGAAAAATTCAAAGAGTTCAAATGCATAAAAGTTAGCAAAATGGCATGGAGGCAATGCCTCAGAAACTGAGCAGACTATTAAGTTGAAACTCTTAGGAAAAACTGAGGGGTGTTTAAAGCTAAATGAAAACGTGCTATATTAATTCTAGTCGATAAAAGGGGGTAGCAGTATTATATCAGGAACGGCGAGAGTAGTAGGGACTTAATGACTTTAAACGAAACCCTATCCCTTCGAGTCCCGGTCCAGACAGTTTTAAAAAAAAATTCCAGACCCAGGTGCTATTACTTTTCTTCAAGATGCAGGTATATGTTACATGATAGGTTTGTTTACATATTTTGAGGATGACGTAATCTTTCATGACGTGTTGGATCATACAATTTGCTTCAGTAGTTATATCAGTTCATGATAGCGATGTAGTAGCATTGAATGCCGGGGAAAGAGAAACATTTGAATTATGAAATCAGTGCTAATGGTAACAATATTGGATATCTATGCGAACATTGTCATGACAGTAAGGAATCAAATTTTTTGGAGTACCGAGAAAACTCAATTGTTATAGAGCTGGATATGCGAGAGTAGCCTTTCCTCAGAAGTTAGTTTTGGAAGAGAACGCAAACATAAAACTTTCAGTTGATGAAGAAGGTCAACTTGTTGCTGCTGGTTCTGGTAACATGTTACCCTTTGATAGATTTTATTACCAACCTTCTACTATTGCCATTCAGCGAAAGGTAAGAAGAAGAAAAACAAAATCGTCTAGTATTATCATACAATATATCTTGTCTAGGTGCCAAAACTGCAAGCTATGTAAAAAAAATAACGTGGTACTAGACCTTGAAACCACAAGAAAAATAAAAAGGACACTAGCAGAAACTATAGCAAGGAAGTAAAATATGAATTGATAAAAAACGAGCCCCGTGCAAAAGTTACTAGTGTCAATGATAGTTTACCCATGGATACATTCATTGAACCGTGAATCAATCTATAAAGAGGAGTGAGTTTGTTACTAATGAGAAAGAATCCTTGTTAGTCGATAATCGGTGGTGAGAGTGTCAAGATTAAAAATGACTGGATTTGAGAAACAAATAACCTACGGAATTAAGTGACGTTTGAAAAATGTTTGATTAAAGATGAAGATTTTTAGAAGTTATCACTTCAAAGGAAATTTGTTCTAAAAAATATGTAAAAATATAATGAAAAATAATTTACCATCTTTTGACTATTGTATGAAACTATTATGTCGTGGTCCTGGCATATTTACCCAATTTATTGATATTTTAATTGAAACAAAACAAAATAATATTGTGGAGTTACTTTTGAACACTACCTAGAAACTCATTTAAGATGACCAATTTGGCAAGGCAATAACAAATAAGTCGAAAAATCTTTTTTAAACATGTTTTTTGACGTTACTTTATTGCTCTTCCTTTTCGAAAACTTTCCGTTTTTCGTTCACAAATAAGGTTCTTTTTAGCAGTGAGGCAGTCAACACCTAAAAAAAAGTTTTACACCTGACAATTATGTTTGTATATATTGAGCAGCTGATCATCCTGTGCGAATTTTACTATTATTGATGGCTATAAGGAGAAGTGTAGGTTATGCAATCCATGTAAATTGCATAGAAGTTATGCAGTGCAAAGAAAAGACTATACTTCCTGTATTGAAGAGGTTTGTGACTCTCACCCTATAGATTTGCTAGGCTTCATTTAATACTATGATTAACATGATCAGTAAAAAAAAATACTTACCGTGACATGATTACAAAACACCCTAAACGTGATTTCAGTGTATTTTTAAGGAATTAGTATAATCGGGGTTTTAAACTGTTTTGGGAGGGTGAACCTGGTCCACGTTTCAAGTGATGGAATAATAAAAATTCTGGTTTCTCTGATATCACTGTGAAGATACTGACTACTATGATTTCAAATCTACAAATTTTCATCTGGCTGTTACAGAAAGTGATTCTTCATATGAGAATTTCGTGTGTGACATTGCTCCAAATAAGAAAATTGAAACACGTGAAATTTTGTAATATGAATCAAAATAGTATTATTGACTTTCCAAAGAGATATTATAAAAATGAAGTTACATTATATTGTAGAAAATTTGACCCGGACTCTGCTTGCCAAGATGAATGGAAGTTGAATCTTGAATAGCTGCCAGAACTTATCGTTTCCGATGTTTACCTATACGTAGAAGAAAAAATGACACCAACTTTTGTATACAAAGGTTTTATTAATAAAGATATTCACAAAAATTTTCAAAGTATATCACTTTTAGCGCACTGAAATTTATATTAAATAGGTTGGAAAGAGTATTTTCAACTAGCACATTATTCAGTAGAGGGTTGGCACTATAAATACTAAGAGATTCACTGTAAGTATATCTGCAACATCGAAAAATAAAATAAAATAGTACATGAAAACCACGACTTTTGGTTAATAAATCTTGTACTCATTTTCGGCTTTGAAAAAAATTCCACTTCATCAAGAAGGTTTTTAATGTGAGGTTTGTAGAATGCATGCGGTAGGCCAATAGGATCAAAAAATTCAATCTTCGTCGCTGTTTGAAAGATGCATAGCCGATGTCCTGTATTTACTGTTGATGGGCTACTATTAACACTGATAAGAGCATTGTTAACGCTTTGAATATGGTCTAGGAAATCTGAGGGTGTGCAATAGGCTTTGTATTTGAACATGTAGAGGTCCATATTGAATAAGCTGATTATTTGATTTGTGTTTATGGTGCAAAGTCTATTAGAACGCCAGGGTTAGCTCACCAGGTTACCGTGAGGGTTAACTTCCCAATAGGTGTAAAACTGATTTAGCAAGATTAATACTATATTCTCCTCCAGTAGTTCGGCAAAGTTACACTCTAAATTCACTGCACCCGTTCGGACGATACAAATATCTTGAGTACCAGAAACAAATCCAATACAGTTATACCATGAGTTTTTGAAAAAATTTCTTCGGATATACCATTTTCAAATAGTTGTGAATCTTGATCTAGGGATTCCATTGTCAATCCAGATAGGTTGCCGGGCGATTTAACGAAGATAAAATCTAGAGTAGAATACTATGCAACTGACAGATGAAAGTCCAAACATTGATGATTGTATATAGAAAGAGCAGTTAGATGTTATTTCCACTAGCCCTTAATATCTCAGTTACCAAGGCAACAGAATTCATAACCTGTTGTTTTCGTACGTGAAGTATTGCCGAGGTGAGAGAGACTCTTGCATCTTTGCAGTGTCAAGTACTTTTCGCCGAATAAAATTGGACAGAGTGAGTTGTAGCTATTTTCACATTGGGAGGTAACCATTAAGGTATATAAAAAACGTCTTTATTTATTTTTTATACCAAGTGTAGATCTTTTAGTTTTGCATCTCTAAGTTTATAGCTAGTGTCAGTGTCCGTTTTATAACCATATATTATAGCTAAGCCCCTGAATAGCCTGTAAGAAATTGGAGTGATCGATACGAATTGTATTTATCTTGCTTAGTTTGGAAGACTGTTGCTTGTTCTCACCAACGCACCATTTATGCAGACACTAACTTGTCTAAACAAATTGTGTGGTAAAAAATTTCAATAGTAAAACCTACTTAAAACCTCGGCTACCCTTGGTTTTTAATTATTAGACTTTTCGACTATCGCATGCAAGCCTATATGTGTGGAAGTCAAACCTATGAATTAGTCTTCACTGGAATAAAATTGAAAATTTATGTTTTCGGAGAGCGATTTTTGCGGATAATATTTTTCATTGTAACCATGTCTTACGCTTAAATCAACATTTTCTGCATTGAAAAGATTTAGAGTTGAGGAAAAAATCGTTTTTCAAATTAAAAGTTTTTACTCTTGGTTTCTTTTTCTTCTTTGACGAGAGCGATATTTTACGCCTCCGGCCCGGATTGAGATTGATTAATAGCTAGGCTTTTCCACTTTTGAAACCTCTTCCACTTTGTCCTGATTTCAATCGCCCATAGAGGGATCCGACTCCGGATTTTGTGAAACGCTTTCTTTAAAATCCTTGCAAGAGCCCAATCGCGTAATGTAAAGGACGCAAAATCCACGGGAGCTGGTGCAAAATATTTCTTAGCCAGGGGTAACGCAGAGTGAAAAATTTAGCAAACCAATTGCTGAAACCGTAACTGAATATTTACAAAGGACCCCTGTAATAGTCCATTTCATGACCCAAATGTTGTGTCTAGGACTAGCAACATAGCAATCAATATCAGAACAAAAAAAATACTCTTTCCTATTAGCCATTTCACTAAATGGGGTGAAAATAACATGTAAATACAATCAAGCCTTTTGTTATTGCTAGAAGACCACCAAATTCACTTCTTAATGTTCTTAAGGACTGGAATATTTTGAAGGCACTTTATAGTGGTGAATGTGTTCTTGCGTGATTTTTCATTCAAGAGCACCCCAGACATTGGTAATACTAACTTTCGACGTCTCAACAAAGGATGCATAAAGAAATATACATTTGTTAGATGATACGCTGGGTGGATAATCTGCATAAATAACACGCTCCATGCCACTAATCCTTCCACCACTTTTACCCTCAATTATATTCCCTTTAAAACCAAGAATATTTCTCAGATTATCGGTGAGATGAATCATTTCATCCTCAATGGGGGAGATAATATAGATTTCGCCCTGTTTTATTGAATGCTGAAAGTGGAATCCATCATGCTTACGAGTAGAAAATCGTTGCTAATGATTGCTATTGATAGCACGACACAAATCAGTTATACTACCATATTCCTTGTATTTCAGAGTGAGATACGGATATATACAGAGTTAAGTTATTTTATTCATTCCTCTTCCTTGCCATGCGTACACCAATCATTTAGTCTGACTTGTTTGTCATTTGTACGATCCTTTCTCAGGATAACATATATATTTCTAAGAATACAATCAATAAGAGCAGTGTGTGGAATTCACCCTTTCATTTAACGCATAGATAAGTTACATTTTTTGGAAGACTCCATGCTAAAATTTAACCGTTGTCTCTTAATTTTAGCGAAAATAATACGCTTTTTCTCTTTGAATATTCGCCCATTTTTCTTTATTAGAATTTTGCAAAAACCGGGGAATATATTTCCCCCTAATAAAGGGGGATATAACTAGGATCTTGCTGCTTCCAAAAATTATCTCTTTCTTTCCGTGATTAGAAGCGTTTTGAAAATAAGGTGTATTCAACAGCTTGTTTTCTAATGTTGGAATCTTAGTGTTTTACTGTTGAAAATTTTTCAGAGAGAGGGCTTTGAGGATCCCTAGTCCTTAGATTAATATTCTTCCTTTTCAGCAGAACAGTATACTGCTTTTCAGCTTAAAATCATAGCTTTTTCAAGGGAATGTCAAATATCACTCTTTTGCAAGGCTACACCCAAAAATGACATCGACCAGTTCAATAACAGTCTGCTATCTGACCTTCTAGGAGCCCTAACTATGGACACCAAGACACCGTCCGGATGTATTTTTATTACTCTTAATTTCAAGAGGGAACCTTGGGAAGGTGCCCGTCACGTATGGGATGATTGACTCTTAAATCCTTGGCTGGTAGTGGGAGATTTGTGGATGCGAAGACTTAATTTTGGGCACAAATATGGAATAATTTCTGACCATTACACCTTTAGCCAATAGTGTGATCTCAACATGTCCGAAGGCTGACTTTGCCCCACTTTTTCAGACTAAGATTCTTTTTCAGCATTGTATAAATCCTTTTTCGGGATAAAATCAAAAGTGTTTCAATGAGCTAATTAGCTCTACCTATTTTTTGACAAAACACAAAATCAAAAAGAAAAGAAAAACAAGGACTTTAATTAATAAATAGCCAGTGAAAAAATTTGAAAATTATTTTGAATATTCAAATTAAATTTTGGTTTATATACCCACGCAACAATCGGAATTCCATAAACTTTATGTATGCCACTGCAGGAAAATGAACGTGAGGGGGATTATAGTGCAGTTTAAGCACTATTATTATACCTTCCCTACCTTTGATTTAGACACTTAATCTTGTATATTACAAAATGTTTTTTTTTGTATTATCAAAGTCATGTAAGATATAATGAAAATACTTTCCAGCCTAACTTAAATATGGCAAGTTATTATCAAAAATTAGAGTAGTTTTAACAAAATTGTGTCTGGTACTATTTAAACACTATCAAGTGTTATCAAAATCGTGTATGGTAATATCAAATTCTTGTCTGATTTTATCAAACATCTTGCACTACATTATCAAAATCACGTCTGATATAATCAAAATCCTCTATTGCATTATGAAAATCTTATGTGATATTATCAAAATCATCCAGCCTATTAACAAAATCCTATAATAATTCACAGTCCCAAAAAATCTATAGTTGTAGATGGCGCTAGAGCTAATTTTTTTTACTTAGATTATATTTTTTAACTGATTTTGATTTCGGTTCGTAAGGATTTGATAAGCGTGTGCGCGCATGCTTACTAAGCGCAAACGAAAGTAATTCATGATAAGTTAACAAAATTTAACCTAAGTTAAAAAAATCAGCTCTCATTATATTAAGGTAGTTGTCAAAAATCTTTCATTACATTATCAAGATATCGACTGATATATTGAGAACTGACTTTTCTTTTACTTAGGCTACTTTTCATTAACTGATTTTGACTTACGTTTGTTTGGGCTTAGTAAGCGAGTGTTCGTAAGCTTACTAAGTCTAAACGAACCTAACTCAAAATCTGTAAACAATATGTAACCAAAGTAAAAAAAATGGTTGTAGTGCCATTTATACTTTAGATTTTTTTTGGACTTGTAATTCTTAAAAGAATTTGTCAATAGGTTGTATGATTTTGACCATATCAAGTAAGGTTTTATTACTGCAATAGAGGATTTTGATTATATAAGACATGATTTCGATAATATAGTGCAAGATGTTTGATACGATCCGACAAGATTTTGTTTATACCATACAAGATTTTGGTAATAATTGATAGTATTTTGATAGTACCAGACACGATTTTTCTAAAAATGCTCTGATTTTTAATAATAAGTTGCAAGATTTAAGTAATGCTAGAAAGGATTCGCATTATACCTCACATGATTTTGATAATTCAAGGTAAGATTTTGTAATATTTAACAGGATTAGGTATTTTTATTCTAGACTTTGGTCATACCAAGTAAGGTTTTGATAATATTTGACACTTAATGAAGATTTTGATACAATTAATAATAGGAGACATGTTTTGATAGTGCTATGTTAATTTTCGTTAATAGGTAATTTGATTGTGATAGGACCATATCGGATTTTGGTAATATCATACAAGTTTTGATTATAGCTGACAATATCTTGTTAGTAACTTGCAAGATTAAATTATAATACCTTGCAAGATTTCGTTAATAACTTGCATGATTTTGACAGTACCATCTTTGGTTTTGATATTGTCATAAATAAGTCTTATTAAACCAATCAAAATTTCGACAATGAAAAGCGAGATGTTTCATAATATCAGACAAAATTTAATTTAGAAGAGTTTGGTAATACTTGGCAATATTTTTATAATCTTGATATTGACAAGCCCGATTTGACTGCACTATATTAAATTTGGTAATCGCATACACGATTTAGATAAAATTATGTCAGATTTAGAAATATCGGATACGTTTTGATACTACTAGAAAATATTTGTTTGATAAAATCAGGTAGAATATTCATAATATCATGCATGATTTTGTTAATAACTTGCAATTTTCTAATAATTAAGTTTTGATAATATAATAGAGGGTTCTCATCATACCATGTGGGCATTGATAATGCAGCACAAGGTGATCGATAATTTCAGTCATGATTTTGATAGTATCCAACAAGAATTTTGTAATGCTTTATATTATTTTGATAGTACAAGACATGATTTTGCTAGCATAATTCTAGATTTTGATGCTAGATTGCAAGATTTAGGTAGTAGCCGTAAGGATTGTCATAATATCTCCCAAGACTTTAAAAATACAAGACAAACTTTTGTAATATTTAAACCTTATTTGGTAGTATCATGCGTGACTTTGATAATGTATGACAACATCAGACACGATTTTGCTAGCATCATTCTAGATTGTGATAATAACTTACAGGATATAGGTAATACCGGATGAAATAGTCATAATATCTTACAAGAATTTTATATCTGTAATACAAGATTTTGTAATATTTAAGCAAGATTTGGTAATATCATTAAAAACTTTGATATTATTTTGTAAGATTATTATAATATTTGACAAAATGTTGATAATCTTGATAATATCACAAACGATTTGATACCACTATGTAAAGAATAATTAATAGGTATCACGATTTTGGTAGCATCATATTAAATTTGAGTAATAGCTGTCACGTTTTGATGTTTGCTGAAGATTTTTCATTAATAACTTGCGAGATTCCGATAATAACATGTAAGATTTTACTTAACTTTCTTGACTATGATAAACTTTCTTGACTATGATAATACCATGTGTGGTTTTGATACTGTAGATTTCATATTACTAATTTAAAGCTTGGTAACGGGAAACTTTATTTTGATGTCACAATTGTAGATTTTGACAATAACTGATTTATTTGATTATCTATCATTAATAGGTATCATGATTTTGATAGCATCATATTAGATTTGGCTAATAGCAGTCACGTTTTGATTGGCAGATCACGCATGTTTTGATATGGCCAGGGAGGATTCTTGTTATATCAGTCGAGATTTTGATATTTTTGTGCGAGATGTTTCATAATATGAGACAAGATATTGATGTTATGGTAAAAAGGTTTAGTAATACTGTGCTAAATCTTGATAATCTTTATTATAGCCGACATGAATTCATATTAATATGTTAAGGTTTGGTTATGGGAAACTTGATTTTGATGTCACCATTGTAGATTTTGACAATAAGTGACTAGATTTTCATTATGCCTGATAATATTTTTATAGTAACAGACACAATTTTGCTAGAAATATTATAGCTTATGACAGTAAATTATAAGATTTAGGTAATGCTTAAAAGGATTTTCATAATAACTCACAAGACTTTGATAATGCAAGACAAGATTTTGTAACGTTTATCAAGATTTGATAATATTATGCAAGCCTTTAATAATAACATGTAAGTTTTTGACAATATTTGACAGGATGTTGATAACCTCGATAATAGCACACACAAAGTTGAAAGCACTATGTTGAATTTTGTTAATAGGTAACATGATTTTGATTGTATTATATTAGATTTGGGTAATACCAGTCATATTTTGATTGTTGCTCAAGATATTTCATTAATAACTTGCAATATCACGATAATACCATGTAAGAATTTTTAATAGCTTGTCAGATTCTGAGAGCAATGTGTGTGGTTTTGATAGTAACAGAGAGGATTCTTATTATATCTTTCGAGATTTTAATAACGTTGTGAGATGTATTTTATAATATCAGAAAAGATTTCGATAATATCATACAAGAGTCAGGTAATAATTGGCAAGATTTTTACGATCTTGATTATAGCAGAAATGATTTCATATTACTGTTTTGAATTTTGGCAATAGCAGTTATGATTTAAATGTGACAATTTTATATTTTGACAATAAAGACTAGATTTTGATAATAATACACAAGAATTTTTCAATGACTGATAATATTTTGATAGTAACAGAAACGATTTCGCTAGAACCTTCTTAGACTTTGTGAGGGTTTAACATGTAAGGTTTAAAAAGATTTGGTAATATCATGCAAGACTTTGATAATATCATGTAATACTTTGAGAATATTTGACAAGGTTTTGATAATCTTGATGATGGATCACAAAAATTTTATACATTATTTTAAGTTTTGTTACTAGCTAATATGATTTTGAGAGCATGGTATTAGATTTGGATTATATCAGTCACTTTCAGATTGTTACTGACGATATTTCTGCAGTAACTTGCAAGATTACCATAATAATATGTAAGAATTTACTAATAACTTGCTTACTTTTGATAATAGCGCTTCAGGTTGTGATATTGCCTGAGAGGATTCTTTAGACCATAAAACCTAGGAAAATCAGAAAACGAAGGATTTCTTTAACCAGAAAACCTACGCAGTAATAGTAGTAGGTTTACAAAAAACCTGCGCATAATAATAGATACCTTCACTTCAAATCTAACCATCCTCCAAAGGCTAAAAGAGGCGTGGTAATATCTCTTGTGGATAGAGTACATAATAGCTGTTCCGAGCCGTATATTAAAAAAGAATTAAATTTTATTCCAGACATAATATTTGGCAATGGGTACCCAATTTCTCTCATAAATACTGTTATTGCTCTAAGACTAAGACTGGCTTTTATCATATAGTCCTGGCTGAACTTTCCGTTAATAAGTAATGATGGCTAGGCTATTTTGAACAAAAAATGGATTCTTAACCAAGAACTTTTATTGTGTGTTTTTGTTTGTTATTTTCTTTGCTGAAGACGGCCCTTAGATATAAGGCCGAAATATTAAAATAGGTTGGGTTCTTTCACTGTCTTGGGAAAAAAAATCCTGGTCATTCTCTCTTCTGTATTTGTATTATGGAATGGGAGTGTGGTCTCATAGTTATTTATACATGATTGTTATCCAGAAAATATCTGGAAAATATCATAGGAATAACCAGGGGTACTAGAGGGTACCAGATGGCTAGTGATAATGGGACACGGTGGTAAGAATTGAAATGGTGCATCACGTTGAGGGTGGCTTGCAAAAACACGAATCAATGGACTTTAAGCACAATTTGAACCGAAAAACACCTTGAAAATGTCTTATGAATAATAAGGAGATGAAAGAGGGTGGCAGAGCGTCCTTCATGGTGTGGCAGAGTAGTGTGAATTGATTTAGTGTATCACGAAGCGTTGAGTAGCGAAAACAAGAACCATTGGATTTAATGCATGATTTTATCATAAAAATATCTGGAAATTGTCTTACGAACGATAAGGTTGTATCATTGAGTGCTAGAGGGGGTAGTGGTACTGTTGCACGGCCGTGTGAGTTTAGAGAGTATATCACAGAGGGTTAGCTTGCGAAAAACATGATCAAATGCCTTTAATACATGATTTTTAACAGGAAAAGATCCGGAAAATATATTTGTCATGAGGGGGTGCCGGGGACAGGTCGTAGTGCGGCATATTGGCGTGAAATGACATGGTGCGTCATGGAGGGCTGGCTTACGAAAACAAAAACCAGGAAATATTATGCAAATGTTCGCTTGTCAACCGGGGGTGCATAGTCTTGGCTCAAAGAAACGAGTCGTTTTCATTAAAAACCCTCAAAAATATCTTAATGTAGTTCAAATTTACCTCTGAAACAATCTTCCTTCCTGGAATTAGCTGGAAGGATCCCCGCCTTTCTTTAGTTCAAGGTTATTTTTGCTTATATTTTATCCTTTATAAGCCTTTTTCACGTTTTGTTTGGTCCATTTTTAAGTTTGAATTGTTTTTTCTGTGTTCTAATAATGCTTGTTAGCACCCCGTAGCCTGTGTACATAGGTACGCTTCTTCAAAACTTGCCTCTAATATAATCGTTAAATCATGTGCAGTGAAGAGGAAAAGATGAACTCGTGATCATGCATGAAGGTGTACAATATTCCAGCCATAATGATACAGTCGCTTTTATTTCATCTCTGTTAGAACATTCAAAATCTACTAGAGTAAAAGACGCTACTACTAAAATAATATGCTAAAAGTAACCAGCTATCTGCCTGCTAGCACTACCTAAAGCATTAATTAACATGCAGGTGCATACCGAATGTATGCAATTTCAAGTAATCGATTTTTTCCTCTGCGTGTCAATTATTGCGGACATATGGGAACACGCACTTCATTTAATCATTATCGTATGTGTAAACAAGGGATTCTGCATACATACAATAGGTAATCATGTAGATTTTATTAGCCAAATAAAAATATTAGAAGGACTTTCATAGTCAAGCTGATTAGCATTTTATTCCATTTAGGGGAAATTGCCTTCGATTTCTAATGTGGAGAAAACAATTTTGTAATATAAATGTTCCCTTAGAAAAACTTTTTGAAAGAAAGTGAAATCTCAAAAAGAAAAAAAAACACCTTGAAAGAACACGTTTTTTCCTCCTCAGTTACAATCGGGGATTCTTCGCGGGTACCTGAAGAAACATGTCACGTGTGAAAGTAGTATCCTTAGCACTATTAAACATTCCCTATTAGGTAATATGCACCTGCTGGATGGAATTGCTTGCTAAGGGCTCTGATGGACTTGGGTGAAAATGGCTTCCTTTAGAATTGATCGTTAGGGCTCTCTGATGAATTGGATACTGGGGACTCGGCGGATAGGTTAGGGGCCTGTCGAAATTTTCTGCTAGGGCTCCCCATTGGAATTGGATACTAGGACTCCATTGGAATTGGTCGCTAGGGTCTGGCGGCTTGAACGCTCCCCACTAGTGGCCCCTGAAGGTTTTTCCCGGCCCTTGTAGGTTTTATTTAAGAAAAAACACTCTTTTATATAACAAGCAAACATAAAATGCAAAAATAAACATTCCTTATGACGCATCATTTACCTAAGTCTCACTGAAAAACATTCCCTGTTTCGTAAAATGCAGCAGAAAACATTTCGCTGATGTATCATGCATTTGTGTCTTGAAGGACTTTTGAAAAAGTGTCCAGATCGGGATTCGAAGGGATATTTGTTCAGTTGTAACCTAGCTTTCAGAGTGAGAACATCTCAAATAACTGGAATATATTGATTCGGAGTTCAAAGTAAAAGGATTTGGTTTGAATTGGATATTTATGAACTGTGAGTAAAACCGGTCTACTTTAGTGTGACGAAAATAACGAATTCAGTTACTTTGAAAAGGATTATTTTGAAACTAATTTTATCGGATGTTAGCTGTTTGACAGCATGGTGAGTAATAATTTGATTTGATTTTGGACTTTGGCTAATTGTCCATATTTGTTGGTTATACCATTATGACGGAATATGTACATTCGTCGGTGTTGAATTTCGTGCAATCAAATCTTAAAAAAGGAGTAAGTGATGAAGTTATTGCTAACCATGCTGTTGGGTTTTTCGATGAGAAGTCTATTATGGCGGCTAAAATAGAACTTTGGTCTCATGTTTACGAGGGTGAACGTGTGCAAAGACGCCAAGGCGATCAAGCTAATTACCGTCACATTAAGGACATGATGGAAATCTTCCAGAAATGCGACAGCGAAAATTTGTCTTTGCCTACATACGTGATTATTTTACCTACCGAGGTTCCTGTTATTCCTGCTGTGGCTTATTCTAGCTTCGCCTCAAAGCTTGTAAGCATTGATTCGGAACTTAAGCAAATCCGTGAGAAGATTTCGTCGTATGATCTTAAATTCCCCCCTCTTAGCAGCCCTGGCGCTCAGTCATTGAATCCCGATCTGACGACCGTTGTTATTTCTAAAGTCCCATCAGAATTAGATAATCCTGCCAAGCGTCGCGAAATAATAGACTCTATTCCAGGTCATGAATGTATTCACAGCATTAAGCCCTCTGGCGATAAGCTAGTGGTACGAATTGACAAGATTGCTGCAAGGAACTTTTGCAATGCCGTTCCAAATGTAATGAGAGATTGTGACGTCAAAGTAAAAGAAACGAAATATATTGGAATCATTAAAGGTATACCGACCAATTTTGATGAGGAAATGTTAATTGATTGCAATAATATTACTCATGCGAAGCGAATAGGCAATTCTTTGGCTGTTAGAGTGTTTTTTGAAAACGCTGTTGCGCTGGCTAATGCACTTCGACTTGGTATAAAGATTGGGTATGAGATATATCGAGTTTACGAATACCAACGCCCACCCAAATGCTGTTATAATTGCCAATCACCAAATCACTTAAAATCAAATTGTGATAAAGAAAAATGCTGCTCCCGTTGCGCAGGGCAACATGAATCCTCGCCTGATTCTCCGTGCCAGGCTACACCAAAATGTGCGAACTGTCAAGGCAATCATGTGTCATTTTCAATGAAATGCCGAATTCTTCGTGAACTTCTGTCGAAACGATCGTCCTATACTAGAAAATGAGTGCTAAGACTAATTTCACTATATGTTCGTTCAATATTAACGGTACTAAGGAGATAAAGACGTTTCTTTAGATCAGAAATTAGAAAATTTTGATGTTTTATTCCTCCAGGAGCATCTCCTACCTTTAGTGAGCTTAAACTCCTTACAGAGAAGTAACGAACACTCAGTTTTTTCTAAAAGTGCACGCAAAACCTCTGGCAGACCATCAGGTGGCCTAGCATGTTTATTAAAAAAGACGCTGTTTTCACCACCCCCTTTATGCTATCACGAGAGTGATTGTTATATTGCTATTCGTCTTGCCAACCTTGTCCTCATTAATATTTATCTCCCCTGCGACCAGAAATCCCTCCGAAGTTTAACTAAATTTACAAAATTTTGCGCATTAATAAAAAGTCTTTTGAATGGCATTGAGAGTAGTGGACTGGATTGGTTATTAATCGGTGATCTGAACTGTAACATTCACTCTTCATCAGTGCGGACTGAGCTTCTGTTAGATTCCTTACCGAATAGTTACAAAATTTTGAAGAAAGATGCCTCCCATTCCTATATCCATAATAGTGGCTCACTTTCAGACATTGACCATTGTATCGTTTCTTCTGGTCTCATCTGTGGCGAAGTCCATGTTGATCAGGATGAGCGTGATTACGACCATCTCCCCTTATCTCTCACTGTTACCCTTAATGCTACTGCGGAGAAGAACCTTCGTCCCAATTCTAGAAAATGGATTTCTAAAAGAGAATGGAACAAAGCTGACTGGCCTCTTTATTTTTCTACGCTTGTTAGCCTTCTATCAACGATTAAAGTCCCTTTTAATCTGTTGTGTACAAGCGTTGGGTCCCCACAAGCCAGAATTCAGCTTAATATTTATTATAGCCACATTGTATCGTGCTTAAAGAGGTCTGAAGAAGTAGCTGTTCCCCTATGTCACTTTAGAGCAAAAACAAGAAGTTCAATTTGGAAGAATGACCCAGAGCTCAAAACAATAAAAAATCGGGCTAAGTTGTGGCTAAAAATTTGGATAGCTTGCGGCCGCCCCTTGAGGGGTAATGTTTTCGATATTAAACAAAGAACAAAGCTTGATTTTAAACGCTATCTTCGAAAAATTAGGTACAATGGTGCTGAATTTCCTAAGTCTCCTAGCCAGTGGAAAAAAGTGATCAATGTCGCGAAGTTTGATAGATCGCCTACGGCTGACCGAATCCCTAATGTATCATGGATCAATCATTATAGTAACATTTTCGATACAGTGATATATGCGGTTCATTTTCGTTTTGCCAAGCTCTGTTCTAATCTGTTGCCTAACAAAATCATTCAAGGTCATGTACCTCCCGTTAGTGTTGACCGTGTCAAAAGAAGTGTAGAGAGACTTAAATCGAAATCTTATGATATAGACGGGATCAGTGCTTTTCACCTCAACACCGATTCGGAGGAATTAGTTTATCACTTGCAGTTACTTTTTCAGATGTGTTTATGCTCTTCTTTAGTCCCTGATTCTTTTTTAGTTGGTAACATTACGTCAATTTTGAAACGCGGTAAGGACCCAACTAGTTGCGCTTCGTATAGGCCTATTACGGTTGCTTGTACTTTAAGTAAAGTATTTGAATATGTTTTGCTCCCTGATCTCCTGTCTAATGTAGATTATATGTCTAATCAGTTTGGCTTTAAGCCGTATATAGGATGCCAACATGCTCATCGTGCTATAGTTTCGCTATTACTTGAAGCGCATAAAAATGGTTTTGAGGTTCATTTTTGTGCACTCGATGTTTCAAAAGCTTTTGATTCAATTTGTCATAGCCAACTTTGGTATTCTTTAATCCAACTTGGTGCAAATGTGTCTATTATATCAACTCTTCGTTTTTGGTATGCTAATTCATATGTTCGACTCAAGTCAGGTGACACCTACGTTGGTAATATCCCCATCCGTTCTGGTCTTAGGCAAGGAGGAGTCTTATCCCCTTATCTTTTTAATGCTTGTCTTTATTCTGTTTTGCCACGTATTAATCCATCATGTTTTTTAGGCCTAACTAATCTTTCGTACATTGCATATGCAGATGATTTACTTTTGATCAGCCGCACTAAATCTAGCCTAATTAAGTCGACCCAGCTTGTTTCTAAGTCTTTTGAGGAAATCGGCCTCAAACTTAATACTGAAAAATGTGAATATTTAGTTTTTAATGCTAAGCATCAAAGTAGTGATCTCGATTGTGGTTATTTTTCAGTTAAGCTCGTTTCTTCGATTCGGTGGCTTGGTATTAATATTTGTTCATCTTTATCAGCTTTTCGATCCTGTGGGCTAAATGATATTAAAAGTAAACTTAAAAAAGGGTACGCGAAAATTGTCCCGAACCGAGGCAGATTTTCACGAAAGGCTTTATCCAGACTTTATTCTACATATTGCGATCATTCTATATTGTTTCTTTCCGGTTTGCGCCCGTTGTTTAATAATCAAGATTTGCAGGGCATAAGAGTTATGTATTTTCGTTATTGTAAATATTTATTGTATCTGCCGCGTTCTTATAGAAATCAGAAGATTATCAGAAAGTTTTGTGCCACTGATATTATTTTCGTTTATAAAAAACTCTATGCTAGATTAGGTGCTGAGGCCTGTCAACGCTTGGGCCCTTACCACCCTTTGATTAGACTGTATTAATTGTATTGTTTGTGTTATTTCGTTTTTCTTTCCTTAATGTTTTTACTCCGCTTAATTTGTCAAAACAAGCGGGTAACAAATAAATTATTAATTATTATATGGATGTCATCAAATAGATTGAGGCATCACTACACTCAAATTTGTGTCCCCCCCATTTTTGACGTAGATTTTTTTAGGTTTACTTATTTTTTTGTACTTAAAGTTTTTTGGAGGGTTTATAGTTTTAAGACTATTGCTTAGTATTCGGGTTTACATAAAGTCGAAATTAATAAAGTCGTATATATTTTAAGCCATAATACGACGGCCCTATCAGGGAAATGGTATAATAAAGCCTCTTGAAATGTATTGCTTAGTATTAGGGTATGCATAAATTTCAAATTAATAAAGTCGTATATATTTTAAGTGATGACTCGACAGCCCTATGAGAAAATGATAGAATAAAGCCTTTTGAAAAGTGTTGCTTAGCATTAGAGTATAAGTCGACTGTGACTACTTATGGTTGTGACTGCAACCACTTGAAACAGTCACTGTGACTATAGAAAACTTTGACTAATTACCACTGCAACTTCGACTACATGAGACTGCTACTGCTACTACTAATACTACTACAGCTCGGTTACTGCTAATCCTCCTCCTACTACTACTAATACCACTACTACTACTACTAACATTACAACTACTACTAATACTACAACTACTACTAATACTGCTACCACTACTATTACCACTGCTAATAGTACTAATGCTACTGGGACTGTAACTGCTGCTCTTACTGCTATTAGTCTACTAGTATTGAACAAGATCAAAAGATTTGAAATGCATCAAGTTTGTTATAATGACTTTGCACGGCAAGGGCGTACATAGGATATTTCAGTAATGACAAAAGATACTAAATTTAAAGTTAGAACTATTTTGTCGGGGAAACTGTATGTCTCTAGGTGGTCAAAAGGACTTGAAAAAACCTGCTCAAATCATAATACCACTTCAAAATTTTTTGAAGAAAAAAAAGACTATCAGGAACATTTTGCGTTTGGTACTTGGCATTTCTCATGATGTAACAATAAGAATAACTAATTTGTGCACTTGGTGAAGTTGGGTAGCAATAAATATCTGCTCTCAGTTTCTGATGAAAAAAAAAAAATTAGAGACCCAAATGTTACATGTCACCAGACTTTAGATTGCATTGATGGTTTTGTTCGAAACTAGCACCAGTTTCCACTTTTATAAGGTACCCAAATTCTTGGATTTTTACCCTACATTACCCTCACTTTTAGCAATAGACTGCACTGTTAGCAATTTTTTTTAATTGGTATTTAATGGAGGGATGTTTGAGAATTTTTCTTTCAATTAGACAAATAAGACAGGATTCGCACCATTCCATTGCCTGGCGTTTTTCGCTTGACAAATTTTGCCACTTTTAAACCGTGTTCTAACTCGTAGGTCCTTAATTCTTAAGTTACAGTAGCCCAAGTTCTTAAATTTGTCTGTCGACTTATGTTTTGTTTTCAAGTTCAAAGGAGAAAATCCAAAGATTGACGTCAAATGGTATTATAAGTTAAAGGGCTGGTTAATTACAACAGGCCAATCTTACACGGTTTCATGTTTGCCAGGTTGAAATATCATGGTTTGCCACCATGTGGGTAATATTGGGAGATGGGTGACCATTATTAAAAAATCCATGTAGATTTACTCGATCATCGAAAATCCTTATTCGATGCTTTCATATTTTACTATAGCAAAGAAGTAAAAGACCCCATTCTCCTTAAAAATGTGTTAAACAGTACGTTAATTCTGGTTTTCACAAATTCATGGTAACTCTTTCCTACATTTTGATAACTGTTATTTCTTCGTAAACTTTCCACATATTTTAATGTTACTCTTCTCTTAATTCGTCTGTGACCACACTTAAGGCAACAAAAAAGTACATGGGTCCAAACCTATTATCAGGAGCCTGCCCTCTCAAATCAGAGGGGAGGCTGGACTATTTATAAGGGCTACCGAATAGCTCTACTCTGTGCTTATACCCTAAAATTATCAGATTTATTTTCTGAAGCACAATTAACACCAGGACTTGATGTCTAGTAATATATTATTTGTTCAGTTATTTAAAACATAATGGATTTAAAGGTCAAACAAAACGCGCCTTCATTCCAAGAAGGTACGAGGGAAGGATTGTAGGTTTTGCTTGATAGTGACTTTTCTGAAATAATTCTGATGAAAGCTGAAATATTTCAGCCATTTCAGCCAACAATTAAAAGTAGGAGAAGGAAGTTAAATTGCAAGCAGCTACTGCTTCAGAGGATAGAGTACTGCTACCAATCAAATAATGGTGGACGACCCTGTCCTCTCCTGTGAGGGCCAAATGATGCCTCTCCGAGATCACCTGAAGCTTGCGAGTTTGGCTCTCTGAAGGAAATTTCGATAAAATACGTGCCAATAAAACCCTGCTTATTTGCAATTTAATTTATCTCTATTCCACTATTATTCCGTTCACTTCACTACCTATCTATTTTAACTCTTACTCGGCATTCCATAGCTTCCCAATTTTCTAATTCCTTGCATACATCAAAACTATGAGAAGGCCATTTAGCCAAAATATATAAATATACAAATTTCTGTTCAATTATTCATATGCGGAGAGCCAAAATCAAAACATGCATTTATTCTCTCCTATAACATTTTATCTACCTTTTTCCTATAAACCTTTTTTTTTCTTCTCTTTAACAATTTCCCTATTCATGCGATTCTCTGTCGATTAATTCACTATACAACTATTTCAAAATTCACATTCTAGCTACCCACGGTGGTAAGGGGCTGCTTCCATTCATTAGGCCTGTAAAATACAATGTTAAAATACAAATTTGCAATGCATATATGTATTTTTGTACTTTAAAATACTTTCACAATTCTTAAAATACTTTAAAACACTATTCACTTCATTTACATAAAAGAAACAATTAAAAAACATAACACCATTTTTTTCACACATCACATTCCAACAAATTCTATCTTAGCAAGGCCTTGCATTATTGGTTAGCTAAACAATCATTAAAAAAAAAAATCCCGAAAATTAAATATTTCACAATCTAGGTGAATCATATCCCCCTCAAAATATAAAATAATTCTTCTAATTTAGATTACATTTCAGACAATCATTAAAAAAATGACTCCGAGTCTTATCTCTATAATCTAAAAATTCACACAAAATGCCTATACTATTTCTACATTCCCTAAAAGTATTTTCAATTTTAAACCCCATACTTAAAAATATTAATTTGCATTCATATCTTACCTATTATATAACCTTAAAAATGCTAAACATTATAACATAAATATAATATAAACTATTGTAATATAAAATTCTTATGAAATATCAAACTATAAATTCAAACTGTTCGAAATTTTTAAATTAAATTTTACATTAACCTCCTCCTTATGCCATAATGTTCGGAAAACTTCCAATCAAAATTTTGAGACAGCTATTTAGTTTACTTTAATTGAACGATTTGAAAATTATGTCTCAAGGGATATCAGTTATGGCACCCCCCTACAATTATTAAGACATCTCAGCATTATCCTAAGAACGAATGACAGTAAAAGCTGACAATTTAACTAAATCAAAAGAGTGTAAGTATATTTAGGTTGTCACTGAGCATAGATGTAATTTAGTCGGATTGGTATTAAGATGTTTTTTTTAGGGCAACTGAAGGATGTGTAAAACTAAGTTAAAGAATTTTATCTTTGTCAACATTTTCAAAGGGATGGATGCTGTTAAAAAATGTTTAAAAAGCTATTACAATATACAAATAGTAAGCTAAGTATCCTTACACAAAACAAGAGCTAAGAGCTCATATGGCACTTGTGACGAGGCAAGAAGAGCTAAGAGCCAAGAGCTCATATGGTATGAGCTCCAACAAAATTCTTAGAATCAACAGATTGATTTAAAAGGAAAATCAGAGGCTTAATGCCAGTCAGGATTTAAAATAAGAGCTCTGAGTTACGATGTCCTTATAAATATCAAAATTCATTAATATCCGATCACCCACTCGCTAGTTATAAATACCTCATTTTTTTCTAATTTTCCTCTCCCTTTACCCCACCCCCCAGATGGTCGAATCTGGGAAAACGACTTTATCGAGTCAATTTAGGCAGCTTCCTGACACACCTACCAATTTTCATCGTTCTAGCACGTCCAGAAGCACCAAACTCGCCAAATCACTGAACCCCTCCCCCAACTCACCCAAAGAGAGCGAATCCAGTACGGTTACGTCAATCACTTATCAAGGACATTCGCTTATTCTATCCACCAAGCTTCATTCCGATTCCTCCACTCCAAGTGTTTTCCAAGGTTTCCCCCTCCAACTCCCCCCAATGTCAAAAGATCTGGTCGGGATTTAAAATAAGAGCTCTGAGACGTGAATTCCTTCTAAATATCAAATTTCATTAAGATCTGATCACCTATTCGTAAGATAAAAATACTCCAATTTTCACGTTTTCCAAGAATTCCAGTTCCCCCCTCCAACTCCCTCCAATGTCACGGGACTTGGTCAGAATTTAAAATTAGAGCTTTAAAGCACAGGATCCTTCTAAATATCGAATTTCATTAAGATCTGATCACCCTTTCGTAAGTTACAAAAAGCTCATTTTTCCAAATTACCCCTCCCCCCCCCAACTCCACCAAAGAGAGCAGATCCGGTCCGATTATGTCAGTTACATATCTCAGATAGGTTTTTACTCTTCCCATCCAGTTTCATCCGGATCTCTCCGCTTTAAATATTTTCTAAGATTTCCGGTCCCCTCCCTCCAAAATGCCCCCCCAATGACGCTGGATCCTGTTGAGATTTAAAATAAGAGATCTGAGTTACGAGGTCCTTCTAAATATGAAGTTTCATGAAGATCCGATCACTCCTTCGTAAGTTGAAAATACGTCATTTTTTCTAATTTTTCAGAATTAAGCGCCTCCCCCACAATAGAGTGGATCCGGTCCAATTATCTAAATCACGTATCTAAGACTTTTGTTTATTTTTCTCACCAAGTTTTCTCCAGACCCCTCCAATCCATGCGTTTTCCATGCTTTTAGGTTACCCCCCAAACTCCCCCTAATGTAACCAGATCCGGTCTGGATTTGAAATAAGAGCTTTGAGACACGATATCCTTCTAAATATAAACTTTCATTGAGATCCAATCACCCGTTTGTAAGTTAAAAATACCTCATTTTTTTCTTATTTTACAGAATACCCCCCCCCCCCCCAACTACCCCAAAGCGAGCGGATCCGTTCCGGCCGGCTATGTCAATCATGTATCTAGGACTTGTGCTTATTTTTCCCACCAAGTTTCATCCCGATCCACTCTAAGTGTTTTCCAAGAATTTAGGTTTCCCCCTCCCAACTCCCCCCCCCCTAATGTCACCAGATCCGGTAGGGATTTAACATAACAGCTCTGAGACACGGTATCCTTCCAAACATCAAATTTAATTAAGATCTGATCAACCTTTCGTAAGTTAAAAATACTTCATTTTTTCTATTTTTCTGAATTAACGGGCCCCCACTCACCCCCAGATGGTCAAATTGGGAAAACGACTATTTATAATTTAATCTGGTCCGGTCCTTGATACGCGTTCGAAATTTCATCGTCCTAGCTTACCTGGAAGTGCCTAAAGTAGCAAAACCGGGACCGACAAACCAACAGAACGACAGACCGACAGAATTTGAGATTGCTATATGTCACTTGGTGAATACCAAGTGCCATAAAAAAAAGAAAAAATGTAAAATATTTTTTTTTCGTGAAAAAAATTATGGAAATAAAAACGAACAGAAATTAATTTAAAAACTTTCTCGTAAAATAAGTTTTTCAAAGAATAGTAAATAACTCCTTTAAACCAAAAACGAGCATAAATAAAATCGTATATTCTACCAAGCATAAAACAGCCACAAATCACCATCAATAAATAGATGAAACCTGAAACGAACAAAAATTGCAATAAATATACCGTATGCTGACACCCCCATGCCTTCTGAAGAGAAGAACATAATTTTAGATTTACTGAAAAACATATCTCAAATATTTTAACTTTTATAAATTTAATAAATCGAAAATAATTCAGATTTCAAGAAATTTATTGGAATTACTGAATCTTTTTTAGCAATTATGCTCTGGTTTTGAAAAGGCATGTGGATTGTCAGCCCTACTTATGTTAATTTCTGCTGGTTTTGAAGTTTGACTCAGTTATTTACGGTAATTTTGTTAGTTTTCGATTTCATTTATTTGTTGATGGTGATTTGTAGTAGCTTTACGCCAAGTAAATTTTTCGATTTTATTTCTGATCATTTTTGATTTAATGGAGCTCTTTACATTTTATTGAGAAACTAATTTTCTGGAAAAACTTTTTCAAGTCAATTATACAAAAGATTATGTTTGATAATGAAGCAAATACTCCTAGTGTTGTTACAGGTACTGTTGGCTTAGTTGTTGAAAAGCAAAGCAAAAGGGCAGGGATTAAAAAAACCTAGTCAGACAGCTGGGAAAAAGAAGACAAGAATATCTAGAATAGAATATTCTCACCTGCTACCAGCAAGCCCTTAGAGGTTCTCTTAGCAACTGCAGCAAAAATGTTCTGTATTTTTGTTTTGTCAAATAAAATTGTCTATTTATGTATATTATCTATCTACCCTTTTCTCTGAAAGAAGCCAAAACACTTAGTGGGTTTCATTGTGTCAATTTGCTATTATATTTGAGTTTTGTTCTGCATCTTTTCTATTCCAATCCCACTTTATTTTTTATTTTGCGGTCCAAAACCTTGCACATTCTCAACTTTATGGATCTCTGTTGCATGACAAACGGATAATATTTTTACATTAATGAAAATATGGATTCAGAAAACAATTTTGAAATGGCTTCCTCGTGTCTCATGAAGGAAATATCCCTGATCTTGGCCTTAAATTCGTGTCTGGCTTATGACTGAAGAGAGTTGCTTGTAAACTCACCTGTTCACTTGCTTTCGCCTTAGGCACTAGGCACTTAAATTGCTTGGTGACACAAAACACCATCGTGGGTGGATCCTCTACAGGAGGACAGCTGCGGCAGTGCGTAAGATCCAGATCTATAGATAATGGCTTATGCAAAGGTCTGTCTTGACCCTTTTGGGGTACCTGGAAGACTATGAACCTTGCTGTCAGCTCTATTCCCACTTGAGAAGTGACGCCCTTCGAGGAACTTATATCCTAGTAAACGACACATAATTTTAATAATAATTTTAATAATAAACGACAAAAACAATTTTGAAATGGCTTCCTCGTGTCTCATGAAGGAAATACCCCTGATCTTGGCCTTAAATTCGTGTCTGGCTTATGACTGAAGAGAGTTGCTTGTAAACTCACCTGTTCACTTGCTTTCGCCTTAGGCACTAGGCACTTAAATTGCTTGGTGACACAAAACACCATCGTGGGTGGATCCTCTACAGGAGGACAGCTGCGGCAGTGCGTAAGATCCAGATCTATAGATAATGGCCTATGCAAAGGTCTGTCTTGACCCTTTTGGGGTACCTGGAAGACTATGAACCTTGCTGTCAGCTCTATTCCCACTTGAGAAGTGACGCCCTTCGAGGAACTTATAGCCTAGTAAACGACACATAATTTGCAAGGGATTGTGATCAATGTATAATTTTTTGGGCTTCATTTGTTTTGAAGGGCGCTTTTGGGCTGAAAAGCCTAAGACAAAGAACATGAACTAAACTAACATGAACTAAACTAAAGAACATGAGACTCGGCACTCAGAATGCTATGACGTTAAAAAACGATTATTGTATCGACATTTTGACTGGCATAGTAACACGATTATAACTGGACTTATTAGGAGTTTCAGAAACTCATATCCCAGGGACAGGAAGTATGAGTTTTGGTGGTATAGAATTTGCTTACTCAGGCAGGAAGGGTGGGGTACATAGAGAGGCAGTAGGGCTCATGGTGAATAAGAAAGCTGCGAAGTCTTGCTTTGACTGGGAAGGTATTGACAACGGAATACTAATTGCTCATTTTATGACTAATAAGTTCAGGAAATCAGTTTAGCATATATCCCTGTAGGACCGAAGAATGCCCCTGTAGGATTGAAGGACCGAACTTTTACTAACAGTTACAGGAGCAAATAGAGAAGATCCCAGGTAGAAATATTGTGTTTTTACAGGAGATTTTAACACCCAGGTTGGCAGAAATAAAAATAGATGGTATCCTAACCTAGGTAAAGTTGGTGTAGGAAAAGAAAACGGTAATGGCTACAGACTTTTGAAATTTTGTAGGTACAGCAATCTAGTTGTAACCAATACGATGTTTGGTCATAAAATGGCCCGTAAGTTAACATGGTATTCACGTGATGGTAAGACAGCAAAACCTTATGGATTATGTTATAGCAAACCAAAGACTGACAGGATCAATACCAGATACTAGGGTATATAGGTGTGCTGTTATTAATCTTAAAAGTAAAGACCACCATCTAGTAGTGTCTATGTTTAACTTAAAGCTGAAATTGCTGAAGGGTAACTACATCCCGTGAAGTTATGAAGTTGGTAATCTCCAGGGTGAGAACTTTAGAGAAACTTTCCAGAAATAGTTGAATGCTAAACTTGAGAGTTTAAAATTTGACAATGGTTGAAATAATTTTAGAAAAACAATTTGTGAAGTTACTGTTGGGGTCTAAGGGGAGAAAGTCAGGAAAAGAATTAGGATTATTAGTGATAAAGCTTTATGTTTAATAGAGAGGAGAAGTAGATTCTACAAGAATTATCTGAGTGATAGATCGTATGAAAACAAAAGGAGTGTAAAAAAAGTGGAGAAAGCAATAAAATATGAACAAAGGAGGTGTGAACTGGAGGCCATGGATAAAATTGCCCAGGATCTGGAGGATGCAGCTAGACGGCATAATAGTAAAATATTGTACTGGCATATTAATAAATTGAGAGGGAGTACTCAATCCAGACTTGTTCCAGTTAAAGATAGGAACGGAACCACAATTGGTGATAAGGAACGAGCAAAAGAGACATGGGCAAAACAATTCGAGAATGTACCAAGCCAAAACAGAGTTGCAAGAAAAGATACAGAGAAAATTGAAAAAGTTTGTGATACCTTGGATGTGAAGGAAGATTTTTTTCTGAGGAAAAATTAGCCACAATACTAAAGGGATTAAAAAATAATAAGGCTCCAGATGCTGAAGTGGAGTTTCTTAAATATGGTAGCTCTTAAGTTAGAAATAAGTTACTGAACATTTTGAATATGATTTTTGAACAAGGGGAAATACCTAACGATTTTAGGAAAACCTTAATTAAACCATTGTATGAGAAAGGCGATAAGAGTAAGTTTGGTTAATGATCGAGGCATTAGTCTAGTCTTTTTAGGTAGCAAATTACTAAGTAATATGATACTTTTTAGACTGAGAGGTGCTGTAGACAAAGTTTTAAGAGACGTACAGTGCAGTTTTAGAAAAGGTAGAGGATGATTCAAACACATTTGATCCTCAGTTTCTTAGATTATCAGCAAGGGTTCGAATCAGTTGGTAAAAGGGCTTTAGAAAAGGTCTTATCCTTGTATGCTATATCAGACAAATATATTAAATGATCAATGATATGTACCAGATTGACGCTGCTGCGGTTAAGGTAGGAAATGAGGTTAGCACCTGGTCTCGTATTAATTCAGGAGTTTAGCAGGGTGGTGTTCTATCCCACTTTTATATGGATCATTTTGATGGACTTTGTCTTAAGGAGCAAATGAAGGTCAATGGGAGACTACAGAATCAAATGGGGAGGAAAAACTTCCCTGGAATTAGATTATGATGTGGATTTAAGCATCTTAGATAAAAGTGTGAGCAAAATGAATGAACTTCTAGTGGTTTCTCCAGTCCAGGTGCTAGAATTATGAAAATAAATGTTAAGAAGACTAAGTCACAAAGGCTAGGAATAAGTGAAGATGAAAAAGCGAAGTTGGGTAAAAAAAATTGACCAGGTGGGCACTTACCTTGATAGTATAACTAGTGAAGACAGTGGGAGCAATGAAGATGTTATAAGTAAAATAGCCAGGGATCAGGCTGTTTTCTCGCAATTGAAAATATTTTGAAGAGTAGGAAGATAAGCCTGCAAACCAAGATTAGAATATTACAGGGTACAGTGATCACGGTGGTCAAGTATCGCCCTGAAGCATCGGTGCTCCGAAAAGCGGACGAAAAACTGGACAACCCTAGAGGTTGTCCAGAGACATTGTCTATGGATTGTTCCTGGTGCCCAGCTGACTGACCATATTTCAAACAGTAGGCTTTACAAAAAATGTGGTTCAATCCCGCTTTCTAAGGCTATGATGAAAAAAAGATTGAGATGGTTAGGGCACTTTGTGTAATGTAAGGCTGAAAGATTGCCGAGAATCGTCCTTTCCAGCCAATTGTTTAGGGCTAAACGCAAACTAGATCATCCTCGTTTGAGGTTATAAAGAACGGGTGACGTCCTAAAGAAGAAATTAAAGGAAATGGGAACTTCTTGGGAGGGTGTAAAGAGGGAGGCTTCGAATAGATTGGGATGAAGGAGGAGCGTGTGTAGCTAAGATGTTCTCAGATAGCTTGGTGCTGCGGTGAATTGTTAGTAGTTAGTAGTAGTAGATGAGAGACTGAAAGAAGACGAGCCGTGCTTTATTGATCTAGTGGAAAACAAAGTCTTGAGCGAGTTCGATTTCTTCTAAAATTACCTCTAAGAGCCTGGACGAGCATTCAGTCAGAGTTAATGATTTACCAAAAAAAGACCACGTGGGTAGAGAGGCTGATAGTCGGTGCCGGGATATTTTTCCCTAGCAGCAAAAAATACTGCTGAGATCATTGTTACTCCACAAGGAATATTCCAACGTGGAGATCCCCGTCGTGGTGTGCCAGAAAGGCTAGTTGGCCAAACATTGCCTTTCAACTGTTAATACGCGTAAGAATAAAAAGAAGTTTAGCCGTGTCTCATATGAAGGGAAACATGAAATAGATTTACTTAATCATTAATCAGTGTTAACGATTTAAGAAAAAATAGCCCATATTTGTAAAGAGGTTGATAGATAGTGCTGGGATATTTTACCCTAGCTGCAAAAAAATGCTGCTGAGAATATTGCCACTCTCCAAGGAATATTTCAACGTGTAGAACCCCGTAGTGGTGTGCCAGAAAGGCTAGTTGGCCTTACATTGCCTTTCAACTGTTAGTACCTGTAATAATAAAAAGAAGTATAGCCAGGTCTCGTGAGAAGGGAGACGTGAAATATATTCACTTAATCATTAACATAGACTTGGATGAAGAAATTGAGAAGTGAAATTTTTGACCCTCACTTGTCATGAGGCAATACATGTTTCTTATATTGCTTTACAATAGACTGCCAAAACCATCCAGCAAAAAGTTATATACGACATCGATCCACATTTATTTCTGCCAATATTTGGTTTAATGTAGTTCTTTAACTTTCATTTGAAAAGCTACATTTCTGGGAAAGGCTTTTTTTGCTCTATAAGGATTTTGTTTTTGGTTTACTATTTAGGTGTTGAAAAACATTTTGCAACAATTTTTGACAATATAATAGCATGCTACGAGGCTTTGGATTGATGGGTACATGGAAAAATATTCAGATATTTGGGTTGTGACTCTGTATAGTCTTTGTTTTTTTTTTGTTTTTTTTTTTGTATTTCCCCTAACATGCCTTTAATTTTCAACTGAATGCCTTCAGCCACTTCTGGGACACTGTTGACATGCTTTTTTGACAATCTGCGCGCATATATGCTGTTGATTTTTAAATTTAAAAAAAAGGGAATAGTTGTGGGAAAAGTCAAAGTCATGGCCAATTGTAGAAAAAAGCCAAGACAGATTGTTGAATTAAGTGGGCAGTTTGTCAAAGTGTCATCTTGATATCTGCAAGTTCTATCTGACGGATGCTGAAACATGTCTGTTTATTTCTAAAACCCTTATAAATAAGAAAATATTTCTCAGTTTATTCGAAATCAGCTTGCATTTTTGCAATCTTTTTGGACTTCTAGATAAACTTTTCAACTTTATGTCTATGGGCTCAATGATATAGCCTCGCAATTATCTTAACGTTCTTTTTACAGCGTTCATCACTCCATTATTCTACTATCACCAATTTTTCTAAAAAAATTTTTCAGAAGTCATCATTATTGTTATAGCGCTCCTTGATCTGTTGTTAGAACCTCTTGATTTTTGTTTGTCGATATGTTTTCTACATTATATCTTGTTATCTTAAGTCCCTATCCTTACATGTGCTCAAATCCTGCTGCTTTCATTGTTCTTTAAACTTTCCTGAATCTATTTTTTCGCATTTGCGTCTTTTATTTTTTTTTCGTCTTCGTCCTTTACTACGTTACCGCTTTCGCTGCAACCACGATCTTCTCAACGAAAATTTATTTTTTGCTAAATAAATGCAAAAAAATATTTTTCGTTAAAGGTATATTAAGTAATGTTGTAATTTCCCTTTAAAATAAGCCATCAAACAGCTCTCTATGATGTTCTAGTGCCCCACTAGCTATGGAAAAACGGAAAAAATATGCTTCCGATACGGAATATCATGGGTACAGCAACTTGTTTTTCAAGCTAATAAATTTGCCTAGTTCTTCAAGCCAACGGACTTAAAGATTAAATTAGGGCAATTCTAATTGAGTACTTCTTGTTTTGATCTAACGTCATTTTCAGGAGTTTTGTGCTATTGCTTTTGTTGTTACAGGACGTGGCTTCCCTTGCTAGATCGAAAGCATCTTGTTTCCCCTTATTTCTTCGGAACTGACGGGGAACTAGAATGTCATAGAGAGTCGTTTAATGGCTCATTTTAAAAGAAATCACTGTATTTACGTGCTTTTACAATTAAAAAAATAAATAAAATCAATTTCCTGCGAACAACAGGATATTCGTATAAAACTGAGATGAAGACTTTTTATAGTAGAGAACGGTTTATCCCATAGTTATGATATATTGCTCCCTTGCATTCTGTACTAGATCTGCTTTAGCTGTTAGGATTAGTATTGTCAAGTGTGATCAAGGAGGCACACTCGTGCCTCTTTAAAGAGGCGAACCACGACAATGTTAAGCGATCTTCGCTCCAACTAAGGAACCTGCCAAATTTCATCTCCCTCCAACTTTTCCTTCATGGGGAAAATCTGGCCGAAAGTTTCGACCCCCAACCCCAGCCCCCCTTTAACGTTGTCCGATCGGGCTGAAATTCACAAGTTAAGGTCCCCTAGGGCCCAGGAGCCTATCCGCGAAATTTCAGCTAGATCCGATAACTCCTTTCCTGTTTTCCGGAAACCACGCATAGCCACTTAATGTTCATGTTCTCCTTTTGTTTTTTTCTGCCATGCCTACAGGTCACAGCCGACATCGGATCTGGGTGTACGAAGACTCATTCGACGCGGAATTCTTCGAGTAATTTTCCTGGAAAGTTTCGTCGGAAAATCTTAACCCCCGATTTTCTAGCTTAGAAAAACCCATTTCCCCATAAGAGCCCATGTTAATTTTTGAAATTCTTAAAAGTTATTTAAAAGTTATATTTATACACACGCAGGTATTTCGACTTCAAACATGCCCGGTTAGCTCAGTCGGTAGAGCGTGGGACTTTTAATCCTAAGGTCAAGGGTTCAAGTCCCTTATCGGGCTTTTTTTTCACAAAATATGAAAAAAACTTCGTTTTCTTAAAGAGTAAAGAGGCTGCGTCCCAAAGTTGAACCTTAAAACGTACAGAAATTAGGAGAGGCAGTCCTAATTCCTGTACGAGGAGTACAGGAATTATTAAATTACATCCACCATGGATTGTAGAAAAACGTACAGAAATAATATGAAAAAAACTTCGTTTTCTTAAAGAGTTAAAGAGGCTGCGTCCCAAAGTCGAACCTTAAAACGTACAGGAATTAGGAGAGGCAGTTGGTAAAACCCCCCGCTTTTAAAGACTCTTTTGTACAGGTTTTTTGTTTTGTTAATTAAAAGAGGGCCTTTCCGAAGCCAAGAGCGAGGGGTTAGGGGGGCATCAGCCCCCGACAACAAAAAAACTGTACAAAAGAGTGTTTAAAAGCGGGGGGTTTGGGGGGCGGCAGCCCCCCATCTGCCTCTCCTAATTCCTGTACGTTTTAAGGTTCGACTTTGGGACGCAGCCTCTTTAACTCTTTAAGAAAACGAAGTTTTTTTTCATATTATGATGGTCAAGGCTCTTCTTCTATAGCAATTTCACAACATAATTACAAGGAGGAACAATCCAATGGTTTTTTATCACTTGAAATAGGAAAAGATGAAGAAAAGGTAAGCAGGCAGCGAAGTCAGTCAAATAGGCCACCATACCCTGAGAGGCAACTTTTCAAAAGGTGCTTGCGTTATATGACAAAAGCACCGCATCTTCGTAGCAAATGATGTTAAAATCCTGTTGCTTAACCTTCATGGTACTATATTATTTTGTCAAAACATGAGTTTGTTTCATAACTATGAATAGTAATGCCTCTATACGTCTGACGGTCGCCCCTACTTCTTTCATCTATTCTTTTGTAGTTATGTTGTTTACCACAGTCACCCCATGCCTCTCTACGTCCAAAGATCGCCCCTAATTGCTGCCATCTATTCCCTTAAGTGTTATACCGGGGTTAGTTCTTCACGGTAAAATTTGTTATTTTACCGTAATTTTATGGACCGTTGTAAAATTGGCATTTTACGTATTTTACCAGTATTTTACATATTTTAACGGTATCTTACTTATTTTAATGATATATTGTACGAAGCGTTGAAATTTTCACAGTTTCAAAGGATGCTATATTCATATTGCGCATAAATTATCTTTAGTTAATGGGTAGACAAAAAGAGTTTTAGATAATCTTTAATTTTCTTTGTCTATAGCTGTATTATGTCACCTTAATTAAAAGGTCGTCTGTGTGATTTCGATTTCTTGTTATCAAAACAATAAAGTGTATCACAGATTATAGCAGAGGCAATTAGAATTTTGAAATGGTGAAATATTAGCCAAAATAAAATCATGCAGTTATATATAACATATTATAATATATAATATAATATATATTATATATATTATTATACATTACATTATATATATTATTATGTATTATATATATATATATATATATATATATATATATATATATATATATATATATATATATATATATATATATATATATATATATATATATATATATATATATATATATATATATGTATGTATGTATATATATAACATATATTATATAAAATGTATAATATATTATAACTGTTATATAAAATATAACAGTTCTGTGAGACGTTAAAGACAGAAAGAGCTACAAGCAGAATTGACATATGACAAACAAGAAAAAATTGAATAGCTGTGAAAAAAAGAGGGTAATGTCAGCCAGTGGACAGAAAAGAAGTGAAAATGAGAAAAGCCGGTATTTTGTCAGGGATTTCAGCCCGGTAGTCTTCAATGCTCAAAACAAGAAGAGAAACTTTTTTTTTAAGCAAATCTAACAGAACAGAAAAAGACTGAATCAAAAAAACCAAAAAAATCATGCTAGATTATATGAAAGACTATTTGCCAACAAGGCTGGCAAGATTTATCAGTTCTTGTTAATTAGCCAGGGCCCACACAAGTTTTTCATTTGCATCTAAAATCCCAGAAAACTGGCTTAATAGCCGCAAAGATAAGTGACGGGTGATAGAATGCATTAGTAAGTAAGTATGACGGTATTAGACCCTCAAGGTCTTCCAGACCCTCTTCGGCCAGGAAGTGCAATGGAGGGTTGTAGCCTAGCCATCCTTTGCATTTGTAGACGCTTGTTGCACGTTGAAATTGTTGCACGCTGATTGTTGTTCACAGAACTTGTTGTGTGCTTACTTTTGTTCGGGAAACTTGCTGCATGTTGATTTTTCTCTTCGTGAAATTTGTACATTGATTTTTTCTTTCTCCTTGTGAAACTGATTTTGTTCATGGAACCTGTTGCATACTCATTTTTATTCATGGAATTTGCTGCATGCGGATTTTTTTTCGTAAAAACTGGTTGAATTCTGAATTTTCTCTTCGTTAAACTTATGCATTGATTTTTCTCCATGTGAAAGTGATTTTGTTCACGGAGTTTATTGCAGGCTGATTTTTTGGTCATAGAACCTGTCGCGTGCTGATTTGTGTTCGTGAAACTTATTGTACATTGATTCTTCTCCTCGTGGAACTGATTTTTTTATGGAGCCTTTTGCGTGTTGACTTTGTTCATGGAAATTATTTCACGCTGATTTTTGTTTGTGAAACTTTTTGCAAGTGAACTTTTCTCCTCGTGAAAGTCGTATGTTTATTTTTCTCCTCGTGAAACAGATTTTTTCATGGGACTTGCTACGTGCTGATTTTTTTTTTCGTGGAACTTGCTGCGTGCTGATTTTTTCGGTTCGTGAGATTTGTTGCATGTTGTTTTTTTTCTTTGTGAAACTTTTACATTAGTTTTTGTCCTCGTGAAACTGATTTTTGTTCAGGTAACCTGTTGCATGCTGATATTTGCTCGTGGGACGTGTTGCGGGCTTTTTTTTTTCGTGAAACTTGTTACATATTGATTTTTTCTCTGCGTGAAACTTGTACATTGATTTCCCCTCGTCAAACTGATTGGGTTCATGAAACTTGCACTAAGTTAGGTTCTGGGGACTGTACTAAGTGTGGCGGAGCCTACACCTAACCCACACATGGTAGGTTAGGGTTAGTTAGGTTAGATACCGCGTCATCTCACGATCAAAACCATAAGTTTCATGGACAAAAATCAGTGCGCAGCAAGGTCCACAAACAAAGTCAGCAAGTAACAAGTTTTATGAACAAAATTAGTTTCAAGAGTTGAATCAATCAATGTAAAACTTATACAAAAATAAAAAATCGATATGCAACAAGTATCACAAACAAGACAAAATCGGCATGTAGAAAGGTCGTCGAACAAAAAGCCATCAGACAACAATTCCCATGAACAAAATCGGTTTCACGAGCAGAAAAAAACAATGTACGTGTTTCATGAGGAGAAAAATCAACATGACAGAAGTTTCACAAGAAAATCAGCACGAACTGGTTCTATGAACAAAATCAGTTTCACGAGGAGAAAAATCAACGTATATGTTTCAAGATGAGACAAAATCAACACTCATGTAGTTTCACGGACATCAGCACGCAGTAAGTTCCACGAACTGAAAGTCAACAAGCATGAAGCTCCATGAACAAAATCACCTTCACGAGGAGAGAAATCCACATAAAGGTTTCACGAAGAGAAAAATGAACTTGCAACAGGTTTCACGAACAAGGATCGATGCGTAGCAAGTTCTATGAACAAAAATCAAAATGCGACATGTTTCATGTACAAAATCAGCTTCAGAGGAGAAAAATCAATGTACAAGTTTCACGAAGAGAAAAATCAACATATAACAAGTTTCAAAAAACAAAAATCAGCACGTGGAAAGTTCCACGAACCAAAAGAATCAGCATGCAATGGTTTGGTTGAACAAAATTGGTTTCACGAAGAGAAAAATCAACATGCAACAGGTTTAACGAACAAAACTCAGGACCCAGTAAGTTCCACACATAAGAATAAATAAGCTTGCATTAAGTTCCATGAACAAATAAATTCAACACACAACAAGTTCAAATAAAAAGAATGGTCTTTTTTCTAGTTTATAAATTTGTTTTGAGGGAAAAGTGAAAACCCTTAGGTGTGATAATGTGCGTCAGAAGGGTGTCATCAGGGGTTGTACATCAGTCATCAGAAAAAACGCTATTAGGGATTTTTTTTTAAGTTTAAACGATTGATTCTAGTGTAAACGATTTTTTGTGCAGGAAAATGCCTGAAAACTACCATATGTAATAATGTTTGCCTGATGGTCTCGTGTGCCGATTTTAATTTGCCACAGTGGCGTGAATTTTCATGAGAGCATCATGTTTGGGGGTGTATTGCTAAAACATGAACAACTTAATTTGATGGGTGATTTTTAACAAGACAATATCTGGAAAATGTCTTAGGAATGATAAAGGGTGCTAGAAAGTATCAAAAAGGCTAGTCATCGTGTGGCACAGTAGCGAGAATTGAGACGGTGTATCACGGAGGTTCGGCTTGCAAAAACACGAACCAACGGATTTGAAACGTATTTTAGCAATAGAATATCTGAAAAATGTATTAAGAATGATGAGGGGGTATTAAAGGAAACTAGAAGGGCAGTAATAGTGTGGCATGGTGGTGAAAATTGACATGGGGTATCAAAAAGTTTTGCTTGTGAAAACAGGAGCCATTGGATTTATTGTATTATTATTAACAAGAAAATACACGGAAATGTCAGATTGTACCAGAAGGTGTCAGATGTTCAATCGTAGTTTGCCAAAGTGGCCTGAATTGACATGGTGTGTAATGGAGGGATAGCTTGCAAAAGAACATGAATCATTGGATCTAAGTCATATTTTCATCCTGGAAGTTTCTGGTAAAAATTTCTTAGGAATGATAATATGTATCACAGGGCAGCCATGGGGCAGTCACCTATTGCCATATTCCGTGAATTGGCGTGGGAGGGCTATCACATTGAGGGGGTGGCTGCCGTGTGCCATCTATAGTATGACGCAGGTTAGGAACAGTCGGAAAATAATAGCAAGAAAATAATATCTATTGGTGTATTAAAGCGTCAGAAAACGCTTAAACGATGATGACGGGCGCTGCAGGGTGTTACAGTACAATCAATTCTTTTAAAACCATTGGAAATAATGAGAAAGCTCTTTCAACAAATATTTTAAGTTCTGGGAATTGCCTTAGACTATTATATTCTAACAATGAATTGCTAAGTCCTGCTCTTCAAATAAAAACAATTTTTTCGGTTTTAAAATTACTAGCTTATTTTTTTGCGGTAAAAAGGTTGAAAATGCCTTAGAAACGATGATGGATGCCACGGTGGGTAGCTGCGTAATGCCGTGATGGTGTGATGTATTTTGAGGGACTTCGTGAAAGGGTTACTGCTTACGAAAATATAAATCAATGGACTCTAAGCATAATTTTATTTAGAAAATATCTGGAAAATGTCTTAGGAATGATAATGCATATCATAGTTTTGTTACAGGGCAGCCACATATTTCCGCAGTGGTGCAAATTACTTGGACTAACATACTCTGCAGCTTAAAGTTAAGGTGGTTTTAAATATATATTTTAGCGGTGGGGGGGGGGGGCTGAAACCTGACACTCAATGAGGGATCTTCATTAGGACCTCTTGGAAATACCTCTTAACATTGCTTAAATTTATCTCTTATAACAACTCCCCCCCTGGAATAACTTGCTAGGGTGGGCTATCTATGTGTTGTCATGGTGGCATGAATATGCATAGTCTTAGTTCAAAGAAACGCGGTATATCCATTAAAGGCTCATAGAAATAGCTCTCAATGGTACTTAAGTTTACTTCTAATATTGACCCTCCCCTCTGGAATTGGTTGCTAGGACCGCTATCATTCTTTAATTCATGGTTCATTTTGTATATATTTTATCCTAGGTCAGGTTTTTTCTTGTTTATCGTTTTTTGAGTTTTAACTGCTTTTTCTGTGTTTTAATACTGCTTTGTAAATTTGTTTCTATTAAAATAAGTTGTATACACAAAAGTCTGTATCATTTAAATTTATTGTATTAGGATAAAACTTCGATAGGTACAAGCATCTTGTATACCCTCTCGTCTTTATTTTAACCCTGATAGCACGTTCAACTTCCAATAGTGCAATAGACTACATTACTAAAAAAATATAATAGCAACCCGCAATATTATCTTACAACCTTCTCTAAAAGCATTACTTAATAAGCAGATGGATACCAAATTTAAGCAATTTCTAGTAATCGATTTTATCCTCTGCATTTCAATTATTGCAAACACATGGGGACACGCAATACATTTGATCAAACTAGCATGCGCGAACAGGGGATGCTCCTTGTGTGCAATAGCCTATTTCTTAGAAACTATTTTCTGAAACATATTATTAAAATGTTTTCGCAGTCCAGACGTCCAGGGCACCGTCCCATTTGAAAAAAATGGCCCTCTCGAATCCTAATGGGTACAAAAAGCATTAGATTATAAAGGTTTCATGAGAAAACACCTTGACAGAAAAAACTGCTTGAAAAAACGCAAGTGAAATCTCTTAAAGTACTATGTAACATCCCACGTGTGCTTTGTCATTACGTAACACCCACGTGTGTGCCCACCTTAGTTACAAGCGGGCATTTCCCGACGGGGCCCAAGTCTAGCATGTCACGTGTGAATGCGTCATTCCTAACATTAATAAACATTACTCTATTACTTAAAAACTAAAGAAATCATGAAGAAATACGCCTTGAAGAAACAATGTCTTAAGAACATCTTGAAATGTCTAGAAACACCCTAAAAGACGTCTTGAAGAGAAATATCTTTAAAAATGTATTTTAATGTTTGAAAAGTCTCGAAAAACGTCTTGAAGAAAAATGTCTTAAAAACGTCTTGAAATGTCTTAAAAAATGTCTTGAAGAAAAATATCTCAAAACGTCTTGAAATGTCTTTAACCATCTTGAAAAACATTTTGAAGAAAAATGTTATAAAAAACTTCTTGAAATACTATGAAATGTCTTGAAAACGTCTTGTAAAAAGTCCTAAGAATACTCATGAAATTTCTTGAAAAACCTCATGAAGAAAAAATGTCTTAAAAACGTCTTGAAATGTCTTGAAACGTCTTGAAAAAAATGTCTTGAAGAAAAATGTCTTAAAAATCCCCTTGAAATATCTTGAAAGGTCTTGAAACACGTCATGAAGATAGCTCTTGAAATATCTTGAAGGGTGTCGAAAAACGTCTTGAAGAAAAATGTCTTAATAGAACTCCCGCGCTTGACTAGTGGACTCTAACACGTCATATTACGTAACAACTCAAACCCTATTATTTAACATTCAAATTAACATTCCCAAATTAACAAATTAACATTTATTATTTAACATTCCCCTATTATTTAATATTCCCCTCCACAATCCCTCGCTCTTTACGCTAAAGTTTGACTCTTTGCCACAATTCTACTTTTTAAAACAAATAAAATCTTTAGCGTAAAGAGCGAGGGATTGCGGAGGGGACAACCCATTTCATACGGAGTAATTTCTGTTCGTCTTAAGTTTTAATGTCGCTCCTTACTTTCAGTTAAAATAACTAGTTTTTTTTGATTGCATCATAAAATGGATCGAAATAAGAGCAGCACCATTGGAATTGCCACTGTAGAAAACTCCACATAGCAAGAAGGAATATCATTTTTTGTTTGGGAAGCAGCAATGCGTCTCATTTTTTCTGTTGTTTTTTGCCAATAGTGATCGAACCAAGACAATGGTTGTAGAATATTTTGAGAAGAATTGTTCGAATCATATATCTAGTCCCTTTTGTAAGTAACAAAAGATAATGTAGAAATAAAACAGAAAACAACGATAAAACTGAATCTTCATAAAGAGGATATTGTAACGAACGTAATTTTTAAAAGGCTGTTTTTCTGGGGATATGGTTTCGTATTTGAGTGACTTCATTTACCTCTTTCCGTGAAACATTCCCATTTGAACACAAATGGACACAAATTGATGGACACAAATTGAAATGGACACAAATGGACACAAATTGAACACAAATTGAACACAAATTGAAATGGACACAAATTGAATGGACACAAATGGACACAAATGGACACAATGAACACAAATTGAACACAATTTGTCACAAACTGATTTTCTAAGCTTTCTTGTGTTATTTTGCATTTCTCCTCTCAATGCCGTCAAGTTTCTCAAACAGTTGACTGTCTAGTCTCTGATCCCAATGTGGCTCTTAGTTTACCACCTTGCTGGTTTGAAAGCCTGCAATGATGATTGCCCAGGGAATTTGTCAAAATTCGGTAATTTGGCAAAAATTTAGAATGATTTATTCCATATATTTCGTTTGCACTTATACATAGACCTACTTCTACTCACTAGCCGAAACCCTCAGAGCTCTAAGAATGTTTACGGGCTCTAAGAAATCTTAATTTGATGGTACAGTTAATTGCCAACATTTGGGTTATAATACCCAATATCTTTAGAGACATGGTTACTGTTCTAATAGGCAAACCAAATTGCAGTCTCAATTGTTGAATGGATGTGTTTGGAAAATGAATGGGGTTGGGTGGAGGTATTTTTACCCCACCTCTGAATCTTCACAGTTCTTAAAAAAGGAACTAGAACTTATAATATCCAATCGAAGCAGCCCCTTTAAAAGTTTCAACGATATTTCGAGCTATTATAGAGCGGCACTAATAGTGACGACCCTTTCGTTCCCATGAGGTCCATAGTCGCTGCTATTTTATTCTAGATCATTAATCACGAAGAAGTTTAACGGCGATTAACCCCAAGATGCAGATTTCTTTTTCCAAGATTCAGATGACTTTTTCATAATAAGGAATGTTTTCCTGATAATATAGGTGTTTGTTACGTAACAGGAATTGACGGTGATATAATAGGTTGTCTTTTTTTATTGTTTGAAGAAGCAACGAGAGATGGGGGAAAACCTCCAGGAGTCACCAATTAAGGTTTAAACGTGGGTGTTACGTAAGATTGTTTTCTTTGATTGTTTAAAAACATAAGAATGTACAGGAAAGAACGACGGCTAGGTATAGGGCCTATTGTTTGTTTGGTCTATGGGGCTAGAATATAGCACACCTTCATATATAATCAAAAGTCTATCTTTTTCTCTTCACTACACAGAACTTTAAACTTATATTAGAGGCAATCTAGAGCAAGCATACCTATGTGCAAAGGCTAAAAGATACATGAATGAAATTTGTGAAATATATTAAAGTTTTATCTTGGAACAAGGAATCTAAATAATGAAGGCTATTTTGAATATTCAAGAATTATTAATAAACAAACATACAAATATTATTAAAACGTTCTTAGATCACTGACGATCACTTAGATCACGTTATACAGGTAGGAAGGAGAAATTTTCAACTAGAAAGCTGTTAATTCAAAGATTGTCAATATAAATGTTGATAAATTTGCCATAAGTACACCCACAACATCAAAAATACAATACCGCATAAAAGACATTACTTTTAACTAATAAACCTTGTACTCACATTACAACTTAGTCTGAGAACAGTTGTAATTTGACGAGAACGAGGAAAAAACCACATCATGTATTCAACATTTCATTCAATGAACCTTTTCCTTATGCACTTCAATCAAAGGTTTCATAAATCTTTTCACTTGAAAAATTAAAAACCGTAAAACATGCAAAAATTACGTTCTAAAAACAGAACAACACCTCACTAAATTTTAGATGTGGCTCTTGAGTTTCAAAATCGCTCCTTACCTTTAGCAAAACGTTTGATCTATTACAATATGTATCGTCGTTAATTTTATTTTTCCTTATTGTTTAAAATTGATACAGACTTTAAAACTTTCTTTGCATGAGCCATCCCCTTATTTCTAAGGATTTTGTAAGAATTGGCTTCCCTGTAACATCCCAATTGTGCATATTATCCACCCAATGCATTTTTAGATATTTTCATGATAAAAATATTCCTTAAATCCATTGGCTGATATTTTTTGCAAGACATCCGAACATGATACACCATGTCAATTAGCACTGTCGTGGCACACTAAGGCGGGTACACGGTGCTTTATAGCCCTCTTCATCATTCCAAAGACATTCTCACATATTTTTTTGCTAAAAATCGTGCTTTAAAACCATTGGTTTGTGTTTTCGTAAGCCAACCCTCCGTCATGCCGCCATTTCCAATTCCAAACCTGTGCCTGTCTATGACTGGTCTCTGGCAGGCTCTGACGCATATTATAACGCCTAGAGTATTTTTAAAAATTCACATAAAAACAAACCCATTTACGCAAGATTGATCGTTTAAACTTAAAGCATAATTCCAAATAGCGTTTTTTTATGTCTCGCTGCGATTGGAGCGAGCAGGGCACAACGTACCTTCTCCGAAAACACCCTCTTGTTTCTAATATCATCACTTGAGAGTTTTCTGACGTTTGAATACTCCGAAAGATGTTTCGGAGGATGTTTCGGAGTAAGGCACTTCATTATCATATTGTTACACTGCACGGTAATTAACCGCCTACGGCATCCCATGTATGACACGTGGCACCCTATGGCACCTATTAAGTTTATTAATTTCAAAGATCCCGGTACCCCCACTTCCAGTTCGGTTTAAAACAGTTCTGGAACCGATTCTGTATTACGGATTCCGTCAGTTCTGGATCCTCCGCTTCTGCTCCAAACCCCACTCTCCTCATTACAAGGTACTGACTCTGCCAATCCCAATCCAAACTCCACTGCAGGATGTTTTATACGGCTGCCTCTCCTGGTAATCTATAGCTGGCCATCGAGAATATCTAGTTTAATGCACTTTTTCGGACGGCATTATTTAGACTTTGGAGGGATAAACACTTACATCTTACTTTAAAAGTGAAGATAAAATATATCAGACAGTGTACGTACAAGATAAAGTTGTCGCAGCATTGAATGATTATGATATCTCCACAGATGATAGTCTCTGAATTTATTCTAACCTTGTGCGTTTCTTTTCATCAAAACTAAGCCCTAAGTTTCTTAAATAATCAAAGTTTATTATAGCAAATTAAATGTTTTTTATCTGTGTGTATTCTTATTCCTTAAAACTAAAACAAAAGTTTCTTAAATCTTCAAACATTTTTAATGAAATAGGAAGCTTTTTAACCGTGCTTATTACGATTTATGAAAAGCTAAAATCTTAGTTCATTAAATGATCAAATATTTTTAATATGAATAAATGAATGAATGTATTTTATAATCAATCAATAACACAAAGGCATGGCGATGGAATATTAAAAAAAAAGAAAGACACATTCAAAAAAGGAGCAAATATATACAAAATAAAAACACGAATAAACTAGACTTTTCAAAAAAGTAAAGCACTCCAAGGGTGGCAAACCTCTTTTGACGACAATTTTACATATAAATTATCCAGCTGTACGATTGGGTCGAGAACTCCATAATTTTGTTTGAGTAGGGTGTTACGCGATCATATCGGAAACACTCAGAAAAAACTTTGCGTGACTAAAAATTAGCTTTCTAATCTGCTTCTTATCACTTTCATTCAAAATAACTGAGAACGGAGATAAGTACAAAACATGGGGAGGAACAAAAGTATCATACATATTCGCGAGGAGCTTTTTTTGTCATATTTGTTTGCGACAGCACTAAAGAAGCACAAGCAGCTCGGATTTTTTTTTCAGTTCTAGCCACCAATAACTTTCTCACTTATAACATTGAATCTCCAGTTGGTAGACCTAGGTAAATAAGCTCTTCAGAAATGCCGCACCAAGATTCATCGAAGTTGAAACCAGCTCAGACAGGCAATTAAACAGAAGAACTTGGGATTTCCCAGCGCTAAGATTAAAACCAATCTTTCTAAATTTACTCGAAATCACATTAAAACTCTCCTCTAGACTAGACACTGACCAACTCAAGCTTAGGAAGTCATCTGCATAACATAATACTGACAAATTAGTCGTTTTTACAACATACGAAATCAGCAAGCTATCCTGAGCTGGCAGTGTAGCATTACTATACACAATCGGTGACGTATTTGCACCCTGTATAATACCTATATACACAGGGATGTCAACCGGGACGATTGACCTCTCAATTTTCAGGCGCACCTTTAGGTGGTGAAACATATAAAACAGCAGACAAAATCAAGACCAACAAAATCAATTGCAACCCCACGCCTAATCAGCTCCAACATTGCCTGTAAATGAATCAATGAACCAAATGCATTAGTAATATCATACGCACTAACAAAAAAAATTACTCCTTCCCAACAGAATCTACCAATACAAAACAAAAGGGTCTCAGTGCCTGGAATCACCAGATGGAATTTAACCCTGTGCGTATAAATGTCTCTGAAATTTAAATCCAAAATTTCATAGATGCTCAAGTGTTTGTAATAAAAAAAACAAGATGTTTTTAACCATACATATTTTTATTTTTGGGAACTAAACCTCTTGTTTCTTAATTACCCAAATATGTTTTTAATAAAATAAGATGTTTTTTAACAGTGTGGGTCTATTTTGTGACAAATTATTCTTAAATGATCGAATATTATAAATAAATCAGATGTATTGTAACCGATCGTTTTCTTATTTCTTGAAAACTAGTACCTTACATTCATCAGATGTATTGTAACCGATCGTTTTCTTATTTCTTGAAAACTAGTACCTTACTTTCTTAAATGATCAATTATCTTTAATGAAATTAAATGCATTTTAGCCACGCGTGTTTCTTTTCATGAAAACTAAGCCCGAATATTCCTAAAAGATCGAATATTCACAATAAATTCAGATGTGCTTTCAACTTTTGCGTTCTTTTTATGAAAACTAAAACCTTAATTTCTCAAAAAACCTCAATCACATCAAAATCATTTCCACTACAGGTTACATTATTAAAACCTAATGTGGTATTATCAGAATAAGATGTGTTACTATTAATAGCAACAGTAGTATCAGAATCAGATAATACACCATAATGTTTTGATATACCAATACAGAATTGTTGTTATATCAGGCGAGATTTTTCATAATACCATACAAAATTTCGCCAATATTTGATAATATTTTGATAGTACCAAATATGATTTCGCAATTACCATTCTAGATTTTGACAGTAAATTGCAAGATTTAGGTAAAACCGGAAGGGATTTTCAAGGCCAGAAGACTAGATTTGTAATCTTTAACGGGATTTGATAATATCATACGAAACTTTGATAATATCATGTAAGTTAATGATAACATTTGACCAGATTTTGATAATCTTGGTAATAGCAGACTCTATTTCGGTTTTACTAAGTTAAGTTTTGATAATAGGCAGCATAATTGTAATATCAACATATTGGACTTTGGTTATAGCAGACACGTTTTGATTGCACCTGAAAACATTTTGTTAATAACTTGCGAGATTAAATGATAATATTATGCAAGAACTTGTTAATAACTTAAATGATTTTGATCAGGGGCGTAGCGCCAACATTTTTATTGAGGGAAAAGGAAGAATTTTTTTCGAGCGCTACTTGAAGAAAAGTAACCATTTACTAAAGACGCAGCTGGTTAAATTCAAAATATTCGACATTATATAATAAACAATAAGCAAACATTAAATAAGCATAAAATAAATTACTGGTGATGAAGCTTTTACTAAGATTGTCAGCAATGAGTTACTGCAGGCAAAAGTATTATATTTAAGAAAAAATGTGTACGCTAGCTAAGGTGAAGTTTATATACATTCGATTTTATTCAGCACGCCTCATCACTAATGTTGTAAAAACTATCCCCCTCCCTTTCCCCGACCTACAATCTCAGCAGAAGATGATCTATCTTATAATTAAACGAACAACCATTCTAACAGTTGCACACAATTTTTAACACATTTTAACTCTGTATGATTGAATGTGTTTTACTAAACTTTTATTATACGTGATTCATTAAAATCTTATTTATGACTTTTTAATAAATTGATTTGGTAGTGGGTTTGCTGCTTTACATTAATTAATAGCATGGAAATAAGGGGAGTACAGAAAGCAAAAGGAAAATGCAGAAGGATTCCCAAAACTTTTACATATGACTCCAAGTCTAATATTATATTGTAACATGAACATTATTGTATTTGAAGATTAGACGAATCTAGAAATAAAATAAAATAGCAAATACATACATACTTGTTACGAAAATTGTTTTCGTCTATGTTTTTCCATGTTAAATTCCTTCAGGAGTTTCAACATTGCAAGTGAAGATAATCTTTTTTGCCCTGTGGTGTTGCGGCAGTAAGTAAGTCTTCAACCATCGAAGGCAAGAAAAATGTCTTTCACACGACGCAGATATAACAGAAATAGTCAAGTACAGTTTTAATAGATGAAATACCACAGGGAATACACATTTCAAGTATTTTTTAGCAAAACAGATGCTCTATCTGGAATTTTTTTGTTTTTCTATCATCAACTTTGTAAAAACCCTTAGCTCAGACATTCAGCGTTAAAAATCGATCTTAAAGTATTTTCGCTCAAAGCTTACACTGTCTTTGTTCGTTTAGTTTGCACCTAGCTTTAAGCTTAAGTTGTTCAAAACAACCAAACTGTTTTCTTATAGCCTACTATCAATCTGTGTAGATTGAAAATCCATAGCAGGATACGTCACTATATTTTTGAAAACTCTTGCGAACAAACTATTGTAAACCCACCAAATTTCAGTGGAGCTTTACGTCTCCAGGGCAATCCAGGGCTTTTAAAACCATATTTATTAGCTAATTTTGAGCTGTAGAGTCAATCATGAAGTGTCATATGATACCCACAACGTGTATTTTTGTTAACATGTCTTTAGTTTAATGTTTATCTTTAAAATCTTAAATAATTATCATCTTACCTAAAATAATCATAAAGTACTATGTGATACCCGCAACGTGTGTTTTGCTAATAAACATATTTTTTTTGTTTAATATTTATTTTAAAAATATTATATAATTGATATCTTTTGTAGTTAATTCAACTTGTTGAAAAAAGAATAACGCATGGCAAAATGCAAAGGGAACTTATAATTTGGGTTACATATTTGCATAGTCGGGGGAGGGAATGGTTGTGAGTAAACTATAATACAGTCAAAATTTGTTAACTACACTTACTTTTCACATTACGAATTCGGTATAAGAATTGTTTTTTAACATATTTCCTTTTCAACCACCTTAATTCTATTCGCATATTAAATTTAAGGAGGGGGCAATTTTTTCTTCTTTATTCCATGAAAATACTAAATAAAAGTTTATTCTTGAAATCAAAAGTTAGAAGGAAATCCATGAGGCAAACCCCACCCCGTGATTGGCGTCACTGCAACTAGTCTCAATGACAACAAAAGCGTAATACCATTCAATACTTGACATTTTAGGCTCTTAGACCTCTGTATGTCTGAATTCCTTTGGTGCTTCCCTTTGGAATGGCCTAGATCAAGTATCAAACAATTGCTTAATCTAGCTCAAACACAAAATTAACACACCATAGTATAATTTAAATATTGAAAACAGTTGAACTTGTTTCTCAGCATGATATATTTCAAGCAATAGACCTGCAAACAGAACAAAATTCTCCTCGGTTGATTTTGAACTGACCTTTTTTAAGAAGTAAACGACCTATTCCCTTGATGATAAGACTTAAAAGGTGGTAGATTTGTATGAATATTAATGAGGAAGCGCAATTTCTAATATTTTTCGCCTTTTAACATTTAATACGAGCTGGACTTAATTAGAAAAAATATCTGGTCGAAGTAAAGAGCGAATTTCAAGCTTAAAACGAGCAATAGTCTCAAAGTCACTTTATGAAGTACTTTTTTCTCCCAAATTATTGAGGGCAATTACTCCCCTCCCTCCAATTTGTTGCCACTCATATTTATTATACCATGTGTGGTTTTGATACTGGCATAGAGAATTCTTATTATAACAGTCAGGATTTTGATAATGTAGTGCGAGATCTTTTAATATATCAGACAAGATTTTGATAATATCATACAAGATTTTGGTAACGCTTGAGAAGATTTCCTAATCTTGATAATGACAAAGACGATTTGATCGCACTTTATTAAACTCGATAATAAAAGACACAATTTAGATAATACCATGTCACTTTTGATTACATCAGACTCGTTTTCATATTACTAGAAACGTATTTTGATAATGAAGATAAAATTTTCTTTAAAACATGCAAGATCTTGTTAAAAACTTCCAAAATCTTGGTAATAATACATAAAGTATTGATTATATCATACAGGATTCTCATTATACCATGTTGGGATTTCGGTAATTTAGGGCAAGATATTTGATAATCTTTGGCAGGATTTTGATAATATAACATAAGATTTCGATAATACTTGATATAATTTTGACAGTATTAGTCATGATTTTGCTAGCAACATTCTACAGTTTGATAATAACTTAAAAGATTTAAATAATCCCAGAGAGGATTCTCAAAATATACCACAAGACCTGAAAAATGCAAGACAAGACTTTTTAATATACAACATAATTTGGTAATATTAGACAAGACTTTGATGATAGCATATAAGGTACTGATAATATTTGATAATATTTTGATAATCTTGATTATAGCAGACATGATTTTGATAGCATTATTATAAGTCTTCTTAATAGCTAACTTGATTTTTGATAGTACCATGCTATATTTTGATAATAACAGACACGTTTTGACAGTAAATGAAAATATTACTTTATAGCTTTGAATTTATCATAATAACGTACAAGATTTTCTTAATAACTTGCATGATTTTGATAATATAATGTATGGCGTTGATATTGTCTTATAGGATTATCATTACATTAGCTGTGATTTTGATTTGGTAGCGTGAAATGATTCACAATGTAAAAAATTATTTTGATAAAATCATACAAGTCGTATGTAATGCTTGAGAAGGGTTTGCTAACACTTGGCAAGATTTTGATAATTCTGGTAATGACAGACACGATTTGATTGCACTACGTTAATCTTGATAATAGTAGACATGATTTAGATAACATCATGCAAGATTTAACGATATCATTCTAGTTTTGATAGTACCAGAAAATATTTTTTTTAATGTCAGGTAATATTTTCGTTCTATCATGCAAGATCTGCATAATACTATGTAAAAGTTCGAAAATGTCATAGAGAACTCTCGTTATACCCTGTGAGATTTTGACAATGTAGCGCAAGTTGTTTGATATTTTTAGACATGAGTTTGATAATGTCATACAATATTCGGGAACACTTGGGATGATTTTGGTAACAGCAGATATAATTTTGGTGGCACCATGTTAAATTTGATAATAAATGATATGAATTTGATAACACCATTTCAGATTTTGATAATATCAAGCACTTTTCATAGTACAAAAAATGTTTTTGTTAATGCCAGGTGGAGGATATTTATCGTGTCTGACAAGATTTGCTAATAATTGAAGAGAATTTGTAGTGTCGCACAAGAATTGGATAATAATTGCTACAATTTTCTTAATATAAAACAAGAAATTCTTATCATAATGTTAGGTTTTTATAATATCAGATAGTAATAGAAAGTATTTTGTTAACATCGAGTTAGATTTTGATAATGCCATGCATGATTTTTTAATAACTAACAAAACTTAGGTAATATCAACAAGGACACTCATAATGTCCGACAAGACCTTGACGATGCAAGACAAGATTTTGTAATACCTAGCAAAATTTGATATATTATGTAAAACGTTAATACTGCAATGTAAGATTTTTTATAATATCAGACAATGTTTAAATTACATTTGACAAGATTTTGATGTTCTTGGCTGTAAAAAAAGCGATTTTCATAGCACTATGTTATATTTCGTTGATAGTGGGAATGATTTTGATAGCACCATATTAAATTTTTGTAGTGGTAGACTTGTTTCGATTGTAATTGAAAATATTTTGTTAATGTCATTTAAGAGTTTGATAATACCACGCAAGATATTTTTTTAATAACTTGCAAATGAAATTATTACGGTATGGTTTTGATAGTGGCATACCATAGAGAATTTTCATTATGTCATTCGAAATTTCGATTTTGTAGTGTAATAAGTTTGATGACATAAGAACGGATTTTGACAGTACTACACAACATTTTGGTAATACTTGGAAATATTTTGATAATCTTGATAATAGAAGACACGATATCATCGTATTACTTCAAATTTGAGTAACAGCAGATATGATTTTGACTTCATAGTTCTATGTTTTAACAATATCAGACACATCTTGACAGTATAATGACATGTTTTGCTAATGCCAGGTAAATTTTGATAATATCATGTAAGACATTTTTAATAACTTGCATGATTTGGTAATGCAGCTTAAGGTTATGATAATACAATAGAGGATTCTTGTTATATCAGGGCTAGATTGATCTTATTGAAAATATTTGAACATGTATGAAAACAATGTTTAGTTTTGATAAAAATGAACACAAACGGTGAAAATACACCTTATTTGTTTATAAATTATTTGGCCATTTATGAAACTTGCAGTTTATCTTTCACGAAAAGAAACACACGTAGTTAAAATACACCTTATTGTATTAAAAATATTTGATAATTTAAGAAATTTAGGTTCCAATTTTCAGAAATAAGAAAACACACGGTTATAATACATCTGATTTATTAGTAATATTTGGTAAATAATATTTTGGTAATATTAGTAATATTATTTAAAAAAACTTGAGTTTTAGTTTTCATAAAATGAACGCTCATGATTAAAACACATCTTATTAGATTAAAAATATTCGAGTGTTTAATATAACTTAGTTCTATATTTCAGAAGTAAGAACAGAAACGATTAAAATACACTTGACTTTATTAATAATCCTTGATTATTTGAGAAACTTGGGGTTTAGTTTCCATGAAAAAGAACTCTCACTGTTAAAGTAGATTGTCTTTTAATTTAAAATATTTGAGCATTTAATTATCTACGGTTTTAGTTTTCAGAAATAAGAGCACGTACGTCTAAAATACATATGATTTTATTACTGATATTTGATCACATACAAAACTTCGGCTTTAGTTTTCATCAAAAAGATTCGCACATTGTTAAAACAAATCATATTTTATTGAAAATATTTGAGAAGTTCGAAAATTTGGGTTTTAGATATATCAAATAATGATGCATATGATTGAAGTACATTTGGGTTAATAATATTTGATTTTTCGTGAAAATAGGGTTCCATCTTTCATAAAAAAGAATGCGTACGGTAAAAATATATAAAGTAGTTAAGTATCTTAGTGTTTAGTTTCCAGAAGTAAAAACACGTATGGTGAAAATACGTCTTATTCTATTAAAAATATCTGAGCATTTAAAAAACTTGGTTTTAGATTTCAGAAACAAGAAAACACACATGGGTAAAATACATCAGATTTTATTAAAAATATGTTTCATCTCTTAAGAAACTAAGGTTTTAGTTTCTTATATTAAAAGTATTTGAGCATTTAAGAAATTCAAGTTTTCGTTTTCAGAAATACAAATATACTCGGATAGAATACATTTGATTTTCATTGATAAAATTTAATCACTTAAGATTCTTGGGGTTTAGTTTTCATGAAAGGAAACGTACACGATTAAAAAACATCTGCTCTAATTAGAAATCTTTGAGAATGTAAGAAACTTTGGGATCAATTTTCTGAAATAAAAACAAACACAGTTAAGACACATCTTATCATATCAATAATATTTGATCACTTAAGAAGAATGGCATATATAATATCATCATAAAAAAATAAAAATGAATGCTTCGCATCCATTCCATAAAACGCTTCATTATGTTTTCTCTTAAAATGGCACTTATATCATTTTGGGGTCATATATAAGTTGTTTAAAAAATTTCGAAGTCCCCAATAAATAGGTCAAAAGAAGAAAAAGAGTCACTACGAATATAATTTTTCTAATAGGAAAGATCACTACCACCACATGTATATCATCTTCGTTTTGCGTTTCGAAAACATCAACAGTAAACTTCTTTTATTGTAAGTATATTTTACGTCATTTTAAGACATGAAAAAAAAATGAAAAATTTCTACGTGCCAGAAAAAATTTCTAGTTTAAAAATTTTTTTTTAAAAAAATCAAAAACATTTTATTGTCTAAAAAGGGAGAAAAATGTTGGCAGAGGGGCATTTGGGGCCCTTGTAGGTGGAACACAGATGCCCGCAAGTTCCTTCTAAGAAAAAGGTATAATAATTGATTCACTGGGGAGAAGAGTTCGTCGGTCTACCCTATCCAAGTGCTTGTCATAAAAAAGAGGGTAGCAGACTTGTCGCTTCTTGATTTATTCAAATTCAGTTTGTATTATAAAATGCGGTTAAAATCCCATTTTATATTCACTCAGTGTAGGAAACCTACAAGAAATGTAAACCGGTTTCATTCAACCTGAATAAAATATATTCTCAGAATCATCATGGGATTACTGAAAATTAAGTATGTACCCTCTGTAATATGCTAATTATGTATCTCTCGTAGTATAGGCTATCTGGTTGCTATTGAAAGTTAATGACCGAATATGGTTGTTACCTAGACCGGTCATGCGTATACTGTTCCTTTCGGCTTATGTAAATGAGTTTCAAATAAACTGAGGCATCGTTCCTTTCACCACCATTTACCCACCACTTCTTATCGGAATAAAAATAGGTTTTACGTCCTTTTTTCTTTTTTCTCTTTGAACTTTTATCATGTGTTGTAACAAAGTGTAAAGAAACAAAAGGTTCAGACTTTGTAAAGAGATATTCAGTTTCTCAACTTGTTTCATGCTATTTTGCAGGGTTCCTCTAGGGATACCCATGCCACCTTCAGAGGATCCTACTGGCTGTTTCGTCAACTAAGACAAAAAAACTTCTTTTTTTCTTCTGGATCCCAGCCACCTTTCTTTCTTTTCTCTTCTGTTTTACTCTTAAGCATTTTCTCGTGAATGCAATTTTACAGGAAAAATAAAGAATTTCAGTTAACCTACTGACAGGGTAACCCACTGAACGAGAGATCTGCCATCCCGCGCGATGAAAAAAAAATTCTAACAGCAAACTGGCGAAGATGACACGTCTCGGAAGCTGCCAAAAGACAGGCAAATAATACGAGAATACATCTTGAATTTATAACTTTTCTATTATTCGTAATTAAGCATAGGCCTTGAGCGAAGTTCCAGATTTAATCACCATAAAATGTAATCCCATGTGATGATATTGATAATAGTTTTAATCAAGGCCGGAAATTTTAATAACATACACTACCGTCTGTCAGAGTTTTTATAATCCACCAGAAGTCCCCATAGGTTTTTAAATTTAGATTATTTGATTCGGCTATTGTTTGCTTTTGGTTGCTATTGCTAAAATACATCGTCGCAAAAGGGTTTCGAAGAGAATGGGAAAACCATCGGAGAGGATTTTTTTTTTCACTCCTATAGCTTTGCTGAACTATTTCTAGCTGATCAGGTGAAAAAAAAGTGTAAATAAAATGGTAAAAAGAGCTTAGTAAAATGCTCGGAAATGGGCGCGTGAATGTGAAGACAAGCTTGTCCGCAGATACTTCACTTGCCGAAATGTTAAGAAAGGAGAGTGAATTTTACTTATTGCCCTGCTGCTTATACTGACTGATAGGAGGACAGATCTCAGGCAAAGTTATTTGACCTGGGGCATCTGCTAATTGTATATCAAGTTATGCTTAAACTGTTCCATTGAAACCTTATTGATATGGATTGGTGTTTCACTGAAAGAACCCTTCCATGATAACATAAACAGTTTCATTCAGTGAGGAGTCTCTCAAACGAAGGTTATGGAGTTTACTGCCAACCTAATTCTGTCGCATATGCCCTTGGTGCTTGAATTATGCGTTTGGATTAGTTCAACACCCTCCTCAACTCACCCAAGAAATAAGAAATAAATGCAGATTAATATTCAACTATATTAATTTCTTTCATATTCTATTTTTATATATTCTTATTTTTCTTACTATCTAATTATTCTTATTTTTATAATTTTTTTTATTCTATTCATATTCTATTTTTATTCCTGATAAATTCAACTGCATACCCTTATGCGTTTTACAGTAAGTATGGCCATAGGAGAATCTGCGTCCGCAAAATCTCCTTTGATTTAATGTAACATCCTCTTTTGTATTCCCTGAAAACTTCACTTTAATAACCTTCACCTTTTTGAAAACCTGCGATCAAGCATATCCCTTTCCTAATAACAAACCCTATATGTAAACATTTGACAGTTTTAATAATATATAAACCCTGTCCATGTACTTTGGGGGTTAATGCCGTTCCTGGGAGCATGGTCATTGGACCATTTGACCAAAATGATTATCCAGAAATTGTGTTCGGATTTGAGGAGGAAGGGCAGCTAGTTCAGGCGAGGGAAGAGAATGTTTGCCCTTCAAGTAAGTAGAATTTTCAATTTTCAATCTAATAAGTTACTTTTGAAGTTTCTACGACAATATTTTCCGTAGGAAGAAGCTTGGGAAAGAAAATACATTGAAACTGTATCGAGATTTACTTACGCAAGGCTCTTGCACTGCCTATTATAGAGATTAAAAAAAAAAACAAGTTTTTTTAACTGAAAGTAAGGAGCGACATTAAAACTTAAAACGCACAGAAATTACTTCGTATATGAAAGAGGCTGCTTCCTCATCAACGCCCCGCTCTTTACGGTAAAGTTTGACTCTTTCTCTCAATTCTTCTTTTTAAAACAGTAAAAAACTTTAGCGTAAAGAGCGGGGCGTTGATGAGGAAGGAGCCTCTTTCATATACGAAGTAATTACTGTGCGTTTTAAGTTTTAATGTCGCTCCTTACTTTCAGTTAAAAAAAAATTGTTTTTTTTTTAATTTCTGAACGTTTTTGAATCAATGCATGTTTTGATTTTGGCTCTCCGCAGAGGAATAATCAAAACGAAATTTGCATATTTTTTTTTTTTTTGGCTAAATGGCTTTCTCATAATTTTGATCGAATGATTTTGAGAAAAAAAGAACGGGGGACGAAGCCTAGTTGCCCTCCGATTTTTTGGTTAATTAAAAAGGCAACTAGAACTTTTAATTTTTTACGAATCTTTTTATTGGTAAAAGATTTACGTAACTTATAAATTAGCTTACGTAAAGAACTTTTGTATTCTCATGTTTTTATTACATATATGAGGGGATTCGCCCCATCGTCAGTACTTCGCTCTTTACACTAAAGTTTAAATTTTATCCCAATTCATTAAGAATGACCCCTGAATCACAAAAGCCGTAGAATAAATAATTGAAATTACTAAAAATACTTTAGCGTAAAGAGCGAGGTATTAGAAGGAGGTGAGCCCCTCATATGGGTAATAATTTCTGTTTGTTTTAAGTTTTATTGCTGTTCCTTCCTTCCAGCTGAAAAAGCTTTTTCACATTTATTTTTTAATTGTTTTTTTTAAATAATGCTAGTAAATCCTGCTCTCCCTTCATGGAAATTTTCTTCTCCCATGACAAATTCTCGATGGAAAGTTCCCCCAGCGTATCCCCCTCTTCTCAACCCCTCCCCCAACCAAAAAATCCTCCTGAAAACGCCTGTATACTTCCCAATAACCATTACTATATGTAAGCACAGGTCAAAGTTTGTAACTTGTTGCCCCTCCCACGGGGACTGTGGGGGAGTAAGTCGTCCCCAAAGACATAGTTATAAAGTTTTTCGACAACGCTGAATAAAATGGCTATCTCAGAATTTTGATCCGTTGACTTTGGGAAAATAATTAGCGTGGGAGGGGGCCTAGGTGCCCTCCAATTTTTTTGGTCCCTTAAAAAGGGCACTAGAACTTTTCATTTCCGTTAGAATGAGCCCTCTTGCAACATTCTAGGACAACTGGGTCGATCCGATCACCCCTGGGGAAAAAAACAAAAAAAAAAAACAAAAAAACAAAAAAAAAAATAAACACGCATCCGTGATCTGCCTTCTGGCAAAAAAATGCAAAATTCCACATTTTTGTAGATAGGAGCTCAAAACTTCAACAGTAGGGTTCTCTGATACGCTGAATCTGATGGTGTGATTTTCGTTAAGATTCTATGACCCTTAGGGGGTGTTTCCCCCTATTTTCTAAAATAACGCAAATTTTCTTAGGCTCGTAAATTTTGATGGGTAAGACTAAACTTGATGAAACTTATATATTTAAAACCAGCATTAAAATTCAATTCTTTTGATGTAGCTATTGGTATCAAAACTCCATTTTTTAGAGTTTTGGTTACTATTGAGCCGGGTCGCTCCTTACTACAGTTCGTTACCACGAACTGTTTGATTATACTCAATAGGCAGATGTAATTAAAAGGTGACAAGTTTTAGACATAATCGGGTAAAGAGAATATGTTTTTCCCCATGGCCGAAGGGTCAAGCGGAGGCAACAATTAAGGGAGAGGGAGTTCAGATGGGGAGCCTCTTACCCCTGTACATTCTAGAGTATGTTTTTTTGTTTTTGGTTTTATCATTAGGTATTTCAAGAAATTATTACTAAGTCCCTGTCGTCTTAATTTTAAAAATTACTTTTCTGTATTTTTTTTTTTAGAAAAATCTAAAAACAAAGCAACAATTCCTCTCTCATTCCCAAATTCTTAAAAACCATTTTTTGCATCCACGTTTAAAAACAATAGCCTCCCCCTGACTTATAGAAAATATTTTTATTTGGATCTTCATTTAAGAAATCAAAAAATTGTTACTCGCTTTACATTTCTGTTCATTAGCGCTACTGGGTTTTAGCGGAAACTGTCAGGTTAAAATTTAAAGTTTTTTAGGGAACCCGGAACTTTGTTTTTGTTTCCTCAGGATCTCACCAAATAGTTTGCGCTGCGATTTTCTCTGCATTTTATTACTGCCGTCCGATAGGCTTTTGGCTAGTTATTATTATAATAAATATGACTAAATGAGACGCTAGGTGCCCTAATTAGAGCAAAGTATTTAGTGTTTAGACAGCTGGATTTGTTTCAAAAGACGGCTGATGGCAATATATCTTTCGAACTGTCAAAGAGCATTGGATGGCGAAGATATTCTTCTTTCTTGATTGATATTATCTTTCTGTGCCAAGAATTCCAAAATGAGGTGGTCTAAAATGAGATGAGAATCCATCTCTCTAAAGTAGCTCAAGAAATTTTGGTGTATTTATTTTACTTTTTTATGCTTATAGCAATTGAACCACGATAATATCAAATACCTTCTGAAATTGTATAACCGTGACTCCCTTGCTTTCGTAGTTGTGCCTCTCGTATACCATTCCAATACCCCATCTTAACCGTCAACCAATACCCCATCACAGCTACTTGGTGTGTGACTCATTGATTTTGATGTGACTCAAGACTCAAAGACATTATAATTGCTTGAATTCATAACGAGCCTAAGGGGGGAGGGTCAAATAATGAGAGTAAGTAGTTTTGGCAAAGTAAAATCAAAAGTTTATTCTCGAATTTTCGGCCAAATTATGAATTACCAGTTGTTAGCAAAAGGGTTACCTGATATCGAACCAAGCATATGCCCCGAGTCCTCCCCCACGCCCAAAATATTTTGTGACAATTTTGCAAAATTTACAGGTCGTTAGCACGTTTTTTATTCTTATAAGATCCTCTCCAGGACGAAATTCGCAATAATGTTCATATGATAAATGAAAAGGGTTATAAAAGTGTTAAACGTATACTACACAAAAAAAATTAGGACCTAGAACAATCTATATTATCTTGGAAGACTCAACTCTTAAAAAGTCAAGCAGAATAGTTCTCTTAAAGTAATTAAACAAAAAAAAACCGACAAGTTTTTTAAATGAAAGTAAGGAGCGACATATAAACTTAAAACAAACAGAAACTACTCCGTATTTGAAAGGGGCTTTTCCTCCTTAACGCCCCACTCTTTACGCTAAAGTTTGACTCTTTCTCTCAGCTCTACGTTTTAAAACAGTAAAAAACTTCAGCGTAAATAACGGGGCGTTGAGGAGGAAAAGCCCCTTTCATATACGGAGTAATTTCTGTTCGTTTTAAGTTTAAATGTCAATCCTTACTTTCATTTGAAAAAACTTGTTTTTTTTGTTTAATTTATGGACGCTTTTGAATTAATGCATGTTTTGATCTTGGCTCTCCGCAAATAAATAATAAAAACGAAATTTGCACAATAATTTTTTTGGCTAAATGGCTTTTTCATAGTTTTAATCGGAAGATTTTGAGAAAAAAAAAGAGCGAGGGAGGAGGGTTCCCTGCATGGGAGGGGGCCTAGGTGCCCTCCAAATTTTTCGGTCACTTAAAAATGGCACAAGAACTTCTAATTTCCGTTAGAATGAGCCCTTCGCAACATTCTAGGACCACTGAGTCGATAAGATTACCCCTTGGGAAAAAAAAAAACAAAAAACAAAAAAACAAATAAACACGCATCCGTGATTTGTCTACTGGCAAAAAATACGAAATTCCACCTTTTTGTAGATAGGGGCTTGAAAGTTCTACAATAAGGCTCTCTGATGCGTTGAATCTGATGGTGTGATTTTCGTTAAGACCGTATGAATTTAGGGGGTGTTTCCCCTCTTTTCTAAAATGAGGCAAATTTTCTCAGGCTTGTAACTTTTGATGGGTAAGACTAATCTTGATGAAACTTATATATTTAAACTCAGAATTAAAATACAATTCTTTTGATGTAACTATTGGTATCAAAATTCCATTTTTTAGGGTTTTTGGTTACTATTGAGCCGGGTCGCTCCTTACAGCTTAAGGAGCTTAAAGAGCAAGTTCTCATTTGTCCCACCTACCACATTAATAGAAAAGAATTTTTTCTTGAAAATTAGGAAACGCGTATATGAAATTGCCCTTATAGAGGCTTCAGTAGCCGTGTCAATTAAGGGAGGTGGTTTTGTGGGGAGAGTTAAGGCAGGGATGCAGGAGGGTCAATAGAACCTTTTAGATCCAATGCTTAAGTTTTGAAAAATTCTATTACAATAATTATATATTATAAACTATTACAATAATTGAAAGACAATAAATAAGGGACAAAGTAGACCTTATTATTGGTGCTTAGCACAAACAGGTAAAGCTATGATGTTACTCTGTCTTTAGCAACATCTTAGCTATAAAAGAGAATTAATCCGTTTAAAATTGAAAGGTACCAAGAAAAATTTAAGTTAACAGTAATAGCAGCTAAGTCTGATATTTTTGGTACCAAATATATTGATAATGCTGTAGATAAAGCTGTGTCGCTGTTGTGCTTCATTAGCGCGGAAAAATTTTCTGCAATTATTGATTTTTGTTGTATTAAAGTGCCAACCCCTTCCCTGGGATTTTTAGTTTATTTTATTGGTGCTTAGCACAAACAGATAAGGCTATGATGTTACTCTGTCTTTAGCAACATCTTAGTTATAAAAGAGAATTTATCAGTTTAAAATTGAAAGGTACCAAGAAAAATTTAAGTTAGCAGTAATAACAGTTAAGTCTAATGTTTTGGTACCAAATATATCGATAATACTGTGGATAAGACTTTGTCACTTTTGTGCTTCATTAGCGCGGACAAATTTTCTGCAATTATTTATTCTTTTTTTTATTAAAGTACCAACCCCTTCCCTGGGAATTAACATTGGCCAGAACTTACCCAATAGGTTTTTGTCTCTGTACGACTTGGAACGTACAACCATGAGTCCTAGGGCAATAGGAACATAGTATAGAAACAATTCCAAGACATACCTCCTCCCGCCGAAAAAATGGGGTTAAAAAAAGGTCAAAAGTATTGTTTGGCAAGAAATTTTTTAATTGTAACATTTTGTTTCAGCTGTTCTGTAAAAAAAAAAATCATTTTTCAAACAGTTCGTGACAACAAACTATAGGTAATGAGCGACTCGACTCAATAGCAGCCCAAACTCTAAAAACGGAATTTGCACACCAATAGAGACACCAAAAGATTTAAATTTGTATGCTGATTCCAAATACTAAGTTTAAAGCTAGCTATCAAGAATTAAGAGCCTAATATAACTTTCCAAGTTAAGAAAAAGGGGGGGTGGGGGTAAAAACTGCTGAAAAGTCACGTGATCTTAACAAAAATAGAACCATCAGATTTATCACATTAAAGAACTTTACAGTCGAGGTTTCAAGCTCCTATATAAACAAATGTGGAAATTTCGCGGATGCCCGTTAATTTATTTTTTCCACTTTGCTGTGTTTTCTCCAGGAATGATTGTATCAAACCAGTGATCCTAAGACATCGGAACATGGCTCATTTGATCAGAAATAAAAAGTTCCACTGCCTTTGTTAGGTGACCAATAAAATTGGAGCAAAACTAGTCCCCTCATTCTCCCTTATTTCCCGTAAGACATTTTATAAAAAGTATGGGAAAGCTATTTGTGCGGGGGAAATTTTCACTGGGAAAATTTTCCGTCGAGAGGAAAGTTTTGAAGTGATTTATCCGGTGGAAATTTTACACGGTATTTTTGGAGTAGGAGCTTCCTAGCATGATTTTGAAAACGGTTAGAAATTATTAAGAAAAAAAATCAACTAGAAGTAAGGAGCAACATTAAAAGTTAGTAAGGAGCAAAAAACGAGCAGAAACAATTCCGCATATGAGGTGGCTTGCTCATTTCTCAGCCCTTGCTCTAAGTGTTAAAATTTGTATTTTGTCACAATTGTTTAAAAAAAAACCGCTCTAACACAAGAGTTCGTTGAATTTAAATAGGGAGTATTTTCGAGGAGGTTAAAAACTTTAATGTAAAAAACAAGAGTTACGGAAGGAGCTGCCTCCTAATGTGTAGAGTAATTAATAAATGATTAAGTTTTAATGGCACTCCTTACACAATTCAGATAAAAAGAAACAACATTAAACTAAAAATAAATGAAACCACCACCAATAATAATAAATACAATTGTCGCTACTGATCCACGTAGGGAAAAGAAGCTATTAGAGTTACTTCAATGAGAACATCAAAGCAACTGAATAATATCTAGAACATCTAAGCAACTGAAAGTAACTCTAATAGCTTCTTTTCCCTATGTGGATCAGTAGCGAAAATTGTATTTATTATTATTGTTGGTGGTTTTATTTGTTTTTAGTTTAGTGTTTTTTCTTTTTATCTTGTGCTGAGGACGCCTAGTTTGGATACAGTCGAAAAATCCACGTTATTTTAGTCTTTCCTCTCTACTGGCCGCAGTTTCGTTTGAGGTTCTTTTTTGTCGATTTTCATCTCTCTTTGTTGTTTAAGTGTGAAGAGTAAAGAGTGCGAGTGAGTAAATAGTGATGTGAGCGAAATGTATATTTTTCTTCTGACCAAGGCACTTTGTATTGAAAGAGTTGTCATTTAAACTTCTAAAGGAGCTCATTGGATCGGAAATCCAAAATTCTTATGCCCCTTTTAAGAGTCAAGAGTAACTGGAGGGCAACAAGCCCTTCATGCCTATCGTTTCTCCAAGTACATCCCATCAACATTTTTAATCTATTATTTTATTCAGCATAGTCGAAAAGTCCACTAATTATATTTTTGGAGAAACAAATCCCAAAGCCCTTTAGTCAAGGCCTAAAAGTAATACTAGTTTTCCATTATTAACATATGATATTTTATGGATGGGATGGTTGGAGCTCTGGGGGGGGGGGCATTCGGTTGGAAATTAAAATTCTTACTGTCCTTTTTAAGATAAAATAATGATCGGAAGGCAAATTACCACCCCTTCAAACGTCCTCGTCTGCCCAAATGCATCAGATAGAAATTTTGAGATAGCTATTTTTTTCCGAAATATTCCAAAGATCATATAACAAGGCCTTCGGGACTGACACACTCCCATAGCCTGGGGGCAGGGGTTCTTAGGTATACCCCGGGGATATATGATGTTCATGAAAGAAATGGTCGTATAAACTTTAAAGCATCCTCGTTTGACTGGAATTTGGAAGATCTAGTTCCATTGAGTCAAAAAGCGTAAGTAGGGCAACTAGCCCCCTCCTTCCTGACGCCTTCTTTTCCCAAAGTGCATCTGATCAAAATTGTGAGATAGTTATTTTGTTGAAAATAGTCCAAAGATATATAACAATGCATAGAGGTGACATATCTCCCCCCTGAGCCCATGGGCAAGGGTCGTCATATATGCCCCAGGGGCATATAAGTCTTTTATGGAATCATTTTTCCAAGGCATGCTATATTCATACGGCTTGCCAAAGGGCATAATTTAGGAGTGACGGGGTACAAAAATTTGGTATTTCCAGGAAAGAATAAGAGAGATGATAAATTGACCATAAAAGGCAATATTTGCATGCTGATACTAATACTACTATAATTACCCCAACTAGTAGCCTACTGTCGTCACTACCATTACTACTACAACTGCTAATGCTTATACTGCAACTAATGTGTAGTTATCATTACATTTATAACCCATTTTTGTCCTTGGGTGATTCAAAGTTTTAAATTTTTTCCTCGGAAGCTGCAAACCCTTACACAGAGCGATCTTATTATATCATCATGTCATACTGACAATAAGGATTGAGATAATATTCACCTTTTAAATTTCATTATTGCTTTTTAATCTGATGGTGTGATTTTCGTTCAAATTTTATTACTTTTACGGGATAATTCTCCCTATTTCTAAATAAGAATTCCCTATTTTCTAAAATAAGGTCTAAAATAAGGTAATTAAAATACAGATCTTTTGATGTAACTATTTGTATCAAAATTCCGTTTTTAGATTTTCAGTTACTATTGAGCCGGGTCGCTCCTTACTACAGTTTGTTACCACAAACTGTTTTATACTTTGTATTGGACCAAATATTTGGAATAAATTACCCTAATATTTGAAAAAGATTGCCAATATTTGTGACTTGCAAGATCTTAAGACTATTTGCCTCTGGTTGTATGATTTTAGCAAGAATAATGGAGTTAAATTTAATTCGATCTCCAATACCCCCCCCCCCTAAAAAAACTGAAACGCAAAAAAAAAGTTTTTAAAACTTTCTATGGATGGAAATAGGGGTTCTTAAGCGAATTGGGCGAGTGGAATGAGTTGTTGTTAGAAGGGTTGAGGCCATGAGCCACGTAAGTGCAGAACTTTTTCTCCTGCTTTCTTTTCTTTTCTTCTCTTATTTAAATTGTATTCCTGTTTTTAAAGGACTATTTCGAGCAAGTGAAAGCTTAAGGAGGATAAAGTCGTTTTTTTATTTATTTTTGTATTTTTTTTTGTTTTGTTTGTTGTTTCTTCTTTCATAAACACCACATATAAGCAAGTAGTACTGAGGCTAATAGTATTAAGATGAAACTTTCATGGAATTGTTAGGAAGGTGTTGAACTAAATCAAAAGACACATTTCCCATGCATAAAAAGACACTGAGGGGTAGGCAAACGAGTCAAAAGGAACTAAGTACAAATTACTATTTCTGCTACTGCTTCTGCTACTATTAATCAGGGAATTTTTTTTTGGGGGGGGGGGTGTAGAAGACTAAGGGTATAGGTTTGAACTTTTAGTAAATGATAGGAGTTTAGATAGTTTTTCAGCCATACCTCATTAGTGTACTAAGCTGAAACTATCGAGCATGTTCAGGAGATGTTGAACTAAACAAAAAGGCATTATGTAAACATTATTAACTCTTCTTACAATCAGGGCTGTCACGTCTGGGAGTGAGGGGGAGACCCCCCTCCCCCATTTTTCTTAGCCACTCGGTAAAAAAAGTGAGTCGGTAAAATTATGGTGCGAAGCTCAGCAATTTTTATGACTCCGCCAATATTTCTTGTTCGGTTAAGCAATGACAAAGAAAATACTAGCACATAATCTACAGAAATCTCTAACTTGGTCGGTAAATGCAGTAATTTTACCAACTCCTGTTATCGTTCTGCAAACTAGAGCCAGAATATTCTATTTGATGATATAAGCAGCATGGAAATAAGCAGCCATTGTATTAATAAGGGACACTATGCTAATTATTGATAAAAACAGTTAGTAAAAATGACCAGCATATAGATAAAATTCCTCTCCTCCCAACATTTTCGCTAGTAACGACGCTGCTATTAATACTACTACTGCTATCACTGCTACTAAATACACTGCTCCCAATACCACTACTCCTGCTGCAACTAGTACTACTCTTAGTCCTAAGGATAATAAGATAAGACTTTCAGGGAATTATGAGGGTAATTTTGAACTAAAGTGAAACAAGTTATATGTATACAGGTTGTCAAAAGGGTGTATCAGCAATAACTCAGAAAGAGTTTAGAAAATTAAGCTGTATTTTTCAAAGTATTTTTTAAAGAGTGTGAAAATGAATAAAAAAAACACTATGTGTAGTCAGTTATCGAAAGGAAGTACTAGTAACATCTGAGCAGCGCACTAGCGTATTACGCCAAAATTTTAGGGCTACTTATGCCGCTACTATTCTCCTACTACATTCTGGTATAAAATAAATATTTATACCAATTTTTATCCTTTGTTTCAGCTCGCATTTTGAGGTCCTCTATATCATCCACATTCTTCGTTGTACAGTAGTGCCTTCTTTGTCCATCTAATTCCATGCGAATTCTTTAAACGTGTGAGAATCCAATAGCTTTAAGGTCTCTTATCTACAAAACATAAGATCTTTCTCATCAGATAAGATCAGAGACCTATTTAAGGTCCCTTTATTAAAACAGGTTGATGTTCCCTTGACCCAAAGTGTGCAGATCCAGGGCGTGGGGGGGGGGGGATCTGGGCCCCCAAGATTTTTCAGGTGCCCTCTTTTTCTATTGTCTTCTTTATTTCACTCATTTTTAGAATAAATGTGTCAATTTGGTCAATGATTACCACCTCTGTCACATTGCCCTCCCCAAGATTTTGGTCATTGGCTTCCATGTCATATTGTCCCCCCCCATCCCATGATATTGCTCTAGATCCGCCCTTGTCTTTGCTTATATCAAAGAATATTGATAAATTAACTAATATTTAAAAAAAATCGATTAAAAAGTGAATATAATCAAACATTTATCCAGTTGACAATTTAGTTTTCACATAAAAAAGAAGGGTGGAGGGAGGGGGACTGAAAGAATAAAAATCTAAAACTATTTTGTCTTTTTGGCTGTCTGTAACTTCCTGTTTTCTTTTGCCAAAGAAGTTCCGATTCAAATCTGCGCTTAAAAAACAACGTCTGGTAAAGAACGTGGCTTATAATAGAAAAAAATAACAAATTAAATAAAATTATATTCATCAATTACTTTTATCAAAATATCAATCAAAATGAAATTTTAAGGATATTAAAAAATTAATTTAAGTACAATCATACCTTTTTTTAGCGTTCATAAAGATACAAGCAGAATTTCAATTTTCTGGGGGAATGTAATTTGGAAGAAACTAAGCTCCCAAAATATGATTAAAATACCTGAAAACAATAATGAGGTCGTTAAATAAAATTAATCATTATTGACCTCTTTCATATGCCATCGTTAAGCTTACTCATTTAAGCACAATTATCGTTCATGTGATTTAAGCTAACTCAGCTAGGATGAAATTAATATACAGCGTGATATAGACCGGATAACCTAAGAATCTGTTAATAACCGTCACCAAGTGTGCATTTTTTCCTCCTTTTCTCCAGTAGCCGCCCAAGGCGGTTGAAATGTTTCCAGCCAACATTATGAGCTTAGTTCTGGGAAAGCTTAGGAACCGTTTGTGGCAGGTCTAGTGTATATGCCCGCGCATGTGGGACTACCGCTTTAATAGTTTGGTGGTTTAACCTTGTCCGTTTTAAGACGGAGCGATAAGTGAAAAGTGTCGGGCATGGGCCCGGTTCGCTTCCTAAAGAACCAGGGACCCACTCCTAAGGTGCTATTCTTTTTGTGGATTATTGTTGGATATTTCAATGGGATAAATACACTGTATCCTAGTGGTATGAATTTTTTTTATTTCTAGACTTTGCTTGCGGGATTTACTCCCAAGAGTTTATGTTACTCCTAAGAGTATTTTTTTTAATCCTAAGAGTTTTTTGTTGCTTTACCCCACCCTTGATGAAAAAGAAAACAAAATTTATTTGTGTGTCACAGAGGAGTTCTTCTAATGGAAAGAAATACATTTTTCTAAAAGATGAAAGTGTGAGCAAAATGGATGAATTTTTAGAGGTTTTGCGAGCTCAGGGTGCTAGAGTAGGCTTGAAAATTAATGTGAAGAAGACTAAGTCACTAAGGCTAGAAATAAGTGATAAGTATTATATAGAAATATAATAGATTGGGAGGTTCACTTACCTTGGTAGTAATATTTGTAAAGACGGTGGGAGCAGTGAAGATGTTAAAAGTAGAATAGCTAAGGCTCAGGGTGTTTTTTCACAGCTAAGAAAAGTTTGGAAGAATAGAAAGATAAGTCTGCAAACCAAGATTAGAATATTGGAAGTTATAATGATGACAGTGGTCAAATATGGCTCTGAAGCATGGTCGGTCGGAAAAGCAGATGTGAATTTACTTGATCTTTTCCAGAGAAATTGCCTACGGATTGTTCTGGGTACCCGGCTGAGTGACCGTATTTCAAACAGTAGGTTTTACGAAAAATGTAGTTCAATCCCACTTTCTAGGGCTATAATGAAAGAAAGGTTGAGATGGCTAGGCCACGTTCTGCGGATAAAGGAGGACAGATTGCCAAAGATTGTCCTTTGTGGCCAGCCGTCTTGGGCTACACGGAAGGCAGGCCGTCCTTGTCTGGGTTGGGAGGATGTCATAAATAAAGATTCAAAGGAAATAGAAGCTTCCTCGGAGGGTGTAAAGAGGGAGGCCTTGAATAGATTAGGTTGGAGGATGAGGAGCGTGCGCAGCTGTGTTGGTCTCAGGCGGCTTGGCGCTGCAGTGAGTTATTATTATTATTAGTAGTAGTAGTATTTCTTAAGTGTTGTTCAATTCTGATTAATTGTTTTTTTTTCTAAATCGCTGATAACAGTTTGAATGTTTATTCAAATCAATCTCAAATCCACAAAATGAAATTAATTAGTAAAATCTTTCAAAAATAATAAGATGATCCCGTTTCAAGATGTCCCCTAACCGTGCTAGATTTGTTTTTTTTCTCTATATTTTTCGATTTCTATTTATTCTTCCTACAGAACTATCATGGTTGGTCCCATTGGGAGTTAAAGAACGAATCTTAGGCCGTAATAAACAGAAAAAAAAACTTTGAAAATAATACCCAGGTGAGAAAGCCATTTGAATCTTTATTCTAGAATGGTAATTATCATTTACAATAATTTCAATTGTAAAAATTTATTGCAATAAAACCCCTTATAGGAGAATAGCAGTCCCTCCTCTTTTCTAGCAACAAGAAAGAATAGTATTTGCAGGGGAAATATTAATGTGTCTCCTATTTTTGTTATATTACTTTTTCTATGCCACTGTTTATGGGCATTTAAATATCATTGAAGACATGTTCGAGGGCTTCTTTGAAAGAGAGTTGCCACATCAAGTGCCTTTCGTAAATGAAAGGAAAATACAAAACAATAAATGATATTCTTGACAAAAATTGAATTTTAAATTTAAAACTGATGTATATCTTTTGAAAAACAACATAGCTAGAGTTTGTTCAAAATTAATTCAGTGGGGAATGATGCCATACTGGAGTGAATCCATTTTCTGGTTCCCTGTGGCACGTTCCTTCTAGTTGAACTTAAAAAAAAACGAAGACTTTCCTCAGACAGATGTTGCAACAGATGGGAACGTTACATATTTATTATTTAAATGAAATGTCTTTGATCTTCTTTCTGATTATTAAACATTTAAACCTCAACTGAAGTAGTTGATCCTGCAAAATATTGCATAAAAACAAAGCTAACAAACCCAAACGATAATTCGTTACGGAAACTTTTCCAGCCGCAATTCAACCCTATCGAGTCAATATGGAAAAATCAACTCGGTCAATACAAGAATCTGACTTTTTAAGAGAGTTTTGAGACCATACTGGTTAAACCTAAAGAAACGTGAGGATATAGGGTATTGAAAAAGTCACAGCCAGTGAGAAAAGAGCGGAGATAATGCAAATATTATGGGGAAAGTTTCAGTTGAGTTATCATTTTGAAAAAAGTAGATAAAGGCAGATGAAAAATAGAAAAAGATAAGCCTGAAAAGGTAAAATTTAAATAAAAGAGGATCCAAAAATAAACATTGATAAGGTAAGTGGAATTTGACTTTGTATTGATTTTTTTTGGCTTCCCTTTCTTTATGTCTACTTTAGCCTATTTTTTCCACTAGGCTTTTGGCCACAATAATGGTATTTTTCGGCTTTTCTTCATTCAGTTTGGAATATATCCCTCTTCCTTAAGTCCTGTGGGTACTTTTGTTTTATAGCCACCAAACTCAAGTTAGTTCAAGAAGTGAAGTTTGATTAATACTCATGAAATAAAATAAAATACGATGAAAATATAATACCCTGTCAACAAAATTATGAAAACTGCAAATTAGGAATATGCGCCCAGAACGCACAAATGTTGCTAAGAATTGCAATGAAACGAGCCCTGCTCATTTCAGTTACTGCCACCCGCCACATGTACTCTGCTAGGTATGATTTTAAATGGTGTGGTTAGGTTAGATTAGGTCAGGTTAGGTCCTTGTATCCTGAAAAACTCTAATCGACTCTTCTTTAGTCCTTGGCCAATTTCAAATAGTCATTTTAACATCCGCAGTCAGACGCTATTTCCTATCTACACAGATCGCAAACTGAATGAATTTCACCCCATGGTCTGAAAAACTGGTTATTTCATTAGCATTAACGAAACTTCACTTCTCGACATAACTTGAGTGTGGTGGCTATAAGACACAAATACCGTCCTGTTTTTTCATGTTACGGTGAACTAAGCTCAAATAAATCTTAGAATATAGTGATTCATTTCCAAAACCATAAATGTTATGGTGTACAAAAATAAAATATGTAAAAATCCCAATCAATTATTTTTACAAGAGCAGCTGCATCGTGTAAATTTGTTTTGCCTCAGAATAAAGTTAAACATACTTGATATTATCCAAATCTTAGAATACAGTTACTCAATTTTTACATATTGACTTTAAGAGCGGTTTGGGTAGCCTATACCTTAAAGAGTATTTTTGGAAAAGTGATGACAGATTCGTGTGTTCTTTCCTATTTCTTTCTGTGAAAAAGCCGAAAGATTTTCCTATGTGATTTAAACAATCAAATTTCTCGCTTTATGGACAACCATAAAAATTAAAAACATGTTTTTTTGAAAAAACTGCTAAGTGAAGAAAATTTGTTATTTGGAGCGGATTTAGAAAATGTCCTTCGGCTAATCTTGATGATAATATTTCGTTGCAAAAAGAAAATCCTTGAGATTTCGAAATAAATGAAATACTTTGATAAAATATGAAAAATATTTTGGATCAAAATATAAACTCTATAAATGGGAAAACAATTGCCAAAAACCCCAATTAGTGGACTTACTATCCCCGATAATACGCAGCACAAATCCACTTTTTTAAAAGGATGCACTGATTTGTTTCCATTTTGTTTTTTGTTCCTTTGCTGTAACTACTAGTTGGGCACTAAAATATCAGGGAGGAAATGGGGTTAGAAGCTGGTTTTGTATTAAATTAGGAGTTAAGCAGGGTTGTGTTCTATCCCCCTTTATGTGGATGACTTTGATGGACTTTGTCTTAAGGAACACAGAAAAGGCATTGGGAGACCACAGAGTCAAATGGGGAAGAAAAACTCCCCTGGACTTAGATTTTAATTAGATGAAAGTGTGGTCAAAATGAATGAACTTTTAGAGGTTGTTTGAGTTCAAAGTGCTAGAATAGGTTGAAAATCAATATTAAGAAGACTAAGTCACTAAGGCTAGGAATATGTGAAGATGAAAAGGTGACACTGGGTAACAAAAAGATTGATCAGGTGGGCAGCTTTACTTACCCTGGTAACATTACTAGTGACGACGGTGGGAGCAGTGAATATATGAAAAGTAGAATAGCCAAGGCTCAGGGTGTTTTTCACAGTAGAATAGGAACCAAGGAAATGCAACCGAGGATTAGAATATTGGAAGGTACAGTGATCAAAGTGGTCAAATATGGCTCTGAAGCATGAACGCTCCGAAAGGTGGATGAAGATTTACTAGATGTTATCCAGAGATTTTGCCTAGGAATACTTCTGATATCCGGCTGACTGACTATATTTCAAACGGTAGTACGAAAAATGTTGTTTAATCCCGCTTTCTAGGGCTATAATAAAAGAAAGGTTGGGATGGCTATGGCAAATTCTGCGGGTGAAGGATGACAGGATTGCCGAAGATTGTCCTTTTCGGTCAACCGTCTAGGACTAAACAGAAAGCAGGTTGTCCTCGTCTGGTGTAGTATGTTGTCACAATGAAAGATTTAAAGGAAACAGGATCTTCCTGGGAGGTTGTAAAGAGGGAGGCTTTGAATGGAGTCGGATGGGGGAGGAGCGTGCGTATCTGTCTTGGCCTCAGGCGGCTTGGTGCTGCGGTGAGTTATTAGTAGTAATAGTAGATATATATATATATATATATATATATATATATATATATATATATATATATATATATATATATATATATATATATAGACTGTAGATATATATATATACATAGACTGTTTTACCAATCTGGCTGTCATTGGTTGTGGTGGGAGGGTTTTTAATTTGTTACGAGACTTCACCATAACTTTATTTTTGTTGGTATTCATTTCAGAGACGAATGGTCTCGTTACACAACCGAGGTAGTCTAGTTGTCTTTTGAATCCTGCTGTAGTTGCAGACAACTGGTTCAAGAAACAAGAGCTAAGAGCTCATATGGCACTTGTGACGAGGTCAGAAGAGCCACGAGCTCATATGGTATGAGCTCTAGCTAAATTCTAAGAATCAATAGATTGCTTTAAAAGGAAAACCAGAGGCTTAATGGCGTTCGGGATTTAAAATAAGAGCTCAGAGCCACGAGGTCCTTCTAAATATCAAAATTCATTAAGATCCGATCACCCACTCGTAAGCTAAAAATACCTCAATTTTTCTAATTTTCTTTTCCCCTCAGGCCCTCAGATGGTCGAATCGGGGAAAACAACTTTATCAAGTCAATTTGTGCAGATCCCTGATAAGCCTACCAATTTTCATCGTCATAGCACGTCCAGAAGCACCAAACTCGCCAAAGCACTGAGCCCCGCCCCAAAGAGAGCGGATCCAGCCCACCGAGTTTCATCCCGATCCCTCCACTCTATGCGTTTTCCAAGATTTTAGGTTCCCCCCAACTATGTCACCAGATCCGGTCGGACCTTAAAATAAGAGCTCTGAGACACGATATTCTTCCAAAAATCAAATTCCATTAAGATCCGATCACTCCTTCGTAAGTTAAAAATACCTCATTTTTCTAATTTTGAGAATTAATTCTCCTCCCAACTCCCCCAAAGAGATTGGATCCGTTCCAGTTATGCCAATCACGTATCTAGGACTTGTGATTATTTTTCCCACCAAGTTTCATCCTGATCTCTCCACTCTAAGCGTTTTCCAAGATTTTAGCCCCCTCCTGCTCCCCCAGTGTCACCAGATCTGGTCGGGATTTTAAATAAAAGCTCTGACACATGATATCCTTCCAAACATCAAATTTCATTAAGATCCGATCACTCCTTCGTAAGTTAGAATTAACTAATTTTTTCTAATTTTTCAGAATTAACCCCCCAACTCCCCCAAAGAGAGCGGAACCGGTCTACTTAAGCCAATCACATATCTAGGACCTGGGCTTATTCTTCCCACCAAGATTCATCCCGATCCTCCACTCTAAGCGTTTTCTAAGATTTTAGATTCCCCCCAACTCCCCCCAAAGTCACCAGGTCCGGTCGGGATTTAAAATAAAAGCTCTGGACAATACATCCTTTCAAACATCAAATTTTATTAAGATCCGATCATCCCTTCGTAAGTTAAAAATAACTCATTTTTTCTAATTTTTCAGAATTAACCCCCCCCCCCAACTCCCCCAAAGAGAGCGGGTTCGTTCCAGTTATATCGATCACGTATCTAGGACTTGTGCTTATTTTCCCCACCAAGTTTTATCCCGATCCCTCCACTATGTGTTTTCTAAGATTTTAGGTTCCCCTACCCCAGCTCCCCCCAATGTCACCAGATCCGATCGGGATTTTAAATAGGTGCTATGAGAAAAAATAACCTTCCCAACATCAAATTTCATTAAGATCGGATCACCTGTTGATAAGTTAAAAAATACCTCTTTTTTCTAATTTTTCCGACTTAACCGGCCCTGCACTCCCCCCCCCCCCCCGATGGTCAAATCGGAAAAACGACTATTTCTGATTTAATCTGGTTCGGTCCCTGATACGCCTGCCAAATTTCATTGTCCTAGTTTATCTGGAAGTGCCTAAAGTAGCAAAACCAGGACAGACCGACAGAATTTGCGATCGCTATATGTCACCTGGTTAATGCCAAGTGACATAAAAAACCTATTAGGAAAAGGGTGAAAAATATCAAGAAAAGTTTTAGAGGCATCATCTTTAGCTTTAAGTCAAATTCTTTTAAAAAAGTTTTTTGACGGGATGTTCTTCCTAGACACGCAGTAGTTATGAAGGGTAAAATTCACCACGAAAAAAGAAACCATTAAACAATGCAAATAAGTAAAAAAGTGATATAATGCGATTGAAATCTTCATATAATCGAATTTTTTTGTTGCGCCTACCCGCCCAGGGAACTTTTTTGCCTATAGTATTAGCCTCCATAGTTGCTTATATAAAATTGTGTACCACTGTGAATAATACTATCAAGCCTCCGATGACTAAACTTAGTAAATGAAGCTTTAAATACATTTTTGTATTTAAAATTTATTTGCATGGACAACTTGTATCTTTGTGAACGAGTACAGCATCATTCGGCATTCCAGTCTCGGAAACTTCTGAAATACACAAATTTTCAATAATCTCAACCACAGCCTGTGGTAGTAAAAAAAAAAACAAAAAAAAAACGGCGCTTTGCTGTGATACTATCATTTTTCCTGCTTATAAGTATCATGGGTGTCTTAATTTCCAATTTGTTGAGTCATCTTCCGATATTCGAGGTTAATTAGTCCGATGCAGTTTAGCCTGTGTTACAGTGAGCTACAGTGACAGCAGTGATAAAGCTTAGTTCTGAAGCGTGGACACTCCAAAAAACGGAAGAGGATTTGCTATATGTTTCCTAGAGAAATTACCTACGGAATGTTTTGGCACCCAACTGACTGACCAAATCTCAAGCTGTATGCTGTTGCAAAAATGTGCTTCAAAATCCACTTTCTAGGGCTATAATGAGAGAAATACTGAGATAGCTAGGATACATTCTGTGGATGAAGGATTACATATTGACAAAAATCTTCCTTATCGGCTAACCATCTAATGACAAACGAAAAGTAGGTTGTCCCCAAATGATGTAGGACAACGCCGTCAGGAAATATTTAAGGGAAACTGGAGCTTTTTGGGATAATGTAAAAAGGAGACCTTTATACAGATTTGATGGCTGAGAAGTGTGCGTGGCTGTGTTGGCCTCTGGCGGCTTGTGGTGGTCCTGTTTATAATGAGTTATAAAACATAATATTTTCATTTCTTTAACGATTGAAGTAAATATCCTGGTAAAATTTTGCCTACTTACAAGTGGGAGAACCTCTAAGGATCCTTACCGTCTCCCTTCTCTTACTCTACAATTTTTGTGCCGGTAAGCGTATAAATATAATCTTTTATGCTACTAAGGGGAGCTCTCACTCCGCAGAAAGAATATTTAGACTTGGTCCAAATGAAGTGAGGCTAAAGATTACTATCTACCCTATGCCCAGACCCATCTGTAGAATTAATCTAGAGGTTCATGGAAGGATATAAAAGCAAACTTCCCCTGCCCCATCTCTTAAACGGTTATTCAGTCTCTCTTTCTGATAATAGATGGTGGGAAATTATGCGTTTCTGCACATAATTCTTATCAAATCTCAAATTAACCAATTTATATAAATGAGCTTTAAAATACGTGTCTACATTTACCCATTATTACGTTGGGATTGCGCAACTCTTAGGATCAAATGTTTTACCGTAGTGCATTATTGACTCTAAGGCTGGGAAGCTTAATATATGGGTTTTTACTTACAAATACTAAATCGAAAGTATGTGTGTGTTTGTCCGGTATCCATTACTATAATGTTCATTCTATTACCAAGAAATTTTAATGAGTTGTTGTGTACACTTTGACGAAGGTCTTAGGTATGCAGTATTATTCAATCCCCTTTCCAAGACCCTTCTAATAATTATTTGCGCTGACTGAAGTTAGAAACCCCTAATTAAAAAACTTATCCCTCTTTTGATAATATTGTTGAAATATTATGGATATTCAATTAAAGGGTTAGTTAATTATGAATTATGTTACCTAACTCACTTCTAAATAATTTTCTTTTTATCTGAACTTAATTTTTTTTCTGAATTCAAGTTCTCTGAATTTTATAAACAGTTTTATTAATTTCAGATACTTTTCAAATTTGAAAATACTAATCATATGTTACATGCAGGGAAAATTTTCCAGGCGGGAATGTTTGGGAAGAGGGTTCCTGGAGGATTTCGTGTGGACTGGAGCTATCATAGCAATTTAGGTTGGGGAATATTGAAATGAATCTAATTTATATTTATATTTCTGAATCATTGCATGTGTAATCAAAGTAAACCAATTAGGTATTTTATATAAATGTAGGGATAAAAGAAGATTTTACTTATTCTGGAAGTAACTCTGTCATCGAAAGCATGACGGTTGAAATAAATCGATGCTCGTGTTTATCGTTTAAGTTTATTATTGCGTTTCTCAATTTTTGGACTCGGTTCTTAATTGAAAGGGGATTGTTGGGGTATATTTCCTGGGATTGCCCAGGGAAATTTTTCTGGAAAACTTCCCCTTATTGCTGAATTTCAAAATGACACACAAGAACATATTTTTGCCCTAATAGATTTAGAACAGATTTATAGAAGACATTATTTCTGAATTGGAAGGCTTTCCTCCTAGAGTACAAGATTTTGGATTATCCAATGAACACAGCGAAGCTATTTTAGATAATATTAACTAAAAGACTCAGTTGAAAGAATCCTTAGGGAAGATTATAAGAATTAAACCTTATGCATGCAAAGTGTGTAGTAAGCTACTTTCTGGGACTTCTTATTCTTCTGTAATAGGTTTAGCTGCCTCCAATACCTGGATGACTCCAATATTGTTCCTTCAAAGAAAATATACTTGGCTCTACTGGTAGTACCATTAGCCAGGCCAACAAAAACCCTGGATATCCTGGAAGACTCTTTCCGTGATCAATCTGTATCGAGAGGCTTCCCTAGGCAACAACATGGCAGATTGCAAACTTCTCAATGTCATTCACAACACTCCACTAAATAGTGATAAAGCTCCTTTAGTGATATAATAAATAGTGATAGTAATAAAAATAGCTCCTCGAGCTGAGAGAAGGGAAGCCTTCCACTGTAAGCTGTGTTCTATCTGCTGATTTTATCGTGCTGGATGATAAGGGAAGCACACTCTCAGCCTGGAGAATTCATCTTTAATAACCTCTGAGCACCAAAGCAGTTAGACATCCTGACCCATATCAGGTTCCAGCAGTCATGGCCACATCAGAGGGGGCTTCGAGCTTCTTATTGCAGCTGTTTATAGCCTCTGAGATGCGAAATTTTGTGAAACGTCTAAATAATAATCCTGTCCCTGGTAACTGTGGAATTGGAGCTGATTACTTAATTGAAGAGGTGGACCGATGGTTATGTCGTTCCAGCTAATCCTAGAAGTTATATTGACGAAGGGATACCTATCGAAAGTTTTTTGTGATGGTATCATTTTGCCGTCCGGAAAAGCAAGGACAGTCGCCAAATCTGCTATCACGAGATTTGACTTCTCTCCGTTTCCGGCAAATGTTTCGACTTGATGTTACTTGACAGATCGTTTGCCCTTCTGCGTGAAAACGGAGGAATTGAGTATGCACGGTTTTTGTCTGGGAGGTCAATTACGGAGCGTATCTTAATATGCACCATTTGATGGAGAAGACACGGAGTTTCACCAAAAAACTTATATCGTAATTGTCAACTTTACGACCGCTTTCGATTCTATAAATTGTCGTTTACTCTGATTACTACTTGGAAATACAGACGTACCCTAGAAATGCTACCCACTTTTTGAAAATCTACATGTCGGTACGAGGAACTGTTATCGAGTCAATGGGAAACGCAGCCCCATATTCTTAGTGAATCTAGGCTTCTGGCAAGGTTTCAACGCCACACCCGAGCTCTTCAACTGCATGACAGACTAATTTATGGCTTGCAGGACAAATTGTCCACGATTCAATCTTGAGTTTGAAGACGAGTACTTACGGGTACAGGCTTTTATGGTGACGACCTTTTTCTGGTAGTCCTAGTCACAGACACTATCGAAAAAAGTCACCAAAGCTCTCCACGTGTACTCTGAAAATTAAACGAAAAACAAGTTTTTTCACCTGAAAGTAGGGAGCAGCGTTGAAACCTTAGACAAGTTGGAGTTATTATGTATATGAGAGTTGTCAATACCTCGCTCTTTACGCTAAAGTTTGAATTTTGTTTCAATTCGCTAAGAATAACCCCTGAATCACAAAGATCGTTTAATTAGAATAAATGGCTCTTTTGAAAGTACTAAAAAGACCTTAGCATAAAGAGCGAGGTGTTGACTAGAGGATGAACCCTCTCATATACGTAATGATTTATGTCGTTTTAAGGTTTAATGAAGCTCCTTACTTTCAGTTGAAAAAAAAACTTCTTTTTATTTAATTTCTGATAGTTTTTGAAAAATAACGGAAAATCCGGTACCCCCTTTATAGAAATTTCCCCTCGCCCATAAAAAAATTCATCTATGGAAAGGTCCCCCGGAGTAGGGTTCTCTGATCCATCCCCAATTTTCTATAATCAGGCAATTTTCTCAGACTCGAAACTTTTGATTGGTAAGACTAAACTTGATAAAAATTATATATCTGAAATCAGCTTAAAATCCATGTTTAGGTATATCTATTGGTATAAAAATTACGTTTTTTGGAGTTTTTGGTCACTATGGAGCCGGGCCGCACCATGCAAACAGTTCATTGCTACGAACTGTTAGAAACCTCCAAAGCTGGTCTGCGGATCAACTGACAGGAATAAAAAGCTATGCCCTCTGAGACCCTACGTCCTTCTCTAATGTGTAGGAAGTCAAAATCAGGAGAAAGATCCAACTTTTCTTTTGAAACCTTCCAATACATTATGACTATGCTATTAATTCCTATAAGAAACCAAACTCACCTTAAACTGATTGCAATTTAATAAAAGATACAATGAAGAAAGGGAACAACAAAAAAGAAAAATTAAACCTAGGATTGCTTATAAGTGAAAGTGGTGCTAAGTTTGCCACTACTTTTTAAAATTCAATTACATATTTCACTTGATCTCCAAATTATTCACCTCATTTTTATTAAAAGTATCTTCCACCACCTGAAAACTTTAATATGTTTATTGCCCTTGTTACTCCTTGATTTTAGGAGTGCAATGATAAAGTTAAAAAGTAGAAGTGGATGCTTGAATTATGCAGCCTTATCTTAGTTTTGGCAAGATTTTTGAAGAAACTAAATTTCAGCTTCGGGAGCAAACTGGGGTCTGGTGGATAAACTGGATAACACGGGGAGGGCAGTTGCTTACTTTTCCGTATATAAAATTACACTCCTACTGAATGAGCCCAATATAGAAGAACTGATCTTAGGTTAAAACTGAATAGAAGTCACTAAGTTATATTGGGATCATTATTGATAAGATGTTGTCTTTTCCTAAACTTACTGATTATTTGCGTCTGAGTCTTGCCCATAGTTTGGGAATACTAAATATTGTCATGTTATTGAAATATTGTAAAACAGTATTAATTTATTTATTAAATGTTTTCACACAATTATTTAAGTATTTTCATACAATTAAAGTCAAAACAGTAGCAGTTCACTTACAGCCCCTAAAGATAATCCAAAACAAGACAGTTCTCTTATTCCTCACTCTACAATGCTTAGATGTTTATTTGAAAACGAACCTCTCTTTTTATTTCTCTCTTATACTTCACTCTACAAAGCTTAGATGTTTATTTGAAAATAAACCATCTTTTTATTTCTCTCTTATTCCTCACTCTGTAAAGCTTAGATGTTTATTTGAAAATGAACCTCCCTTTTATTTCTCTCTTATTACTCACTCTATGAGCTTATATGTTTAACGAGCCTCTCTTTTTATTTCTATCTTTGTATCTTTGTAGAGTATTTCTACTCTACAAAGCTTAGATCTTTTTGAAACGAAACTCTCTTTTTATTTATTGATTTTCTTAATCTTAATCAACTAAATAAAACAATTATAAACAATACCATAACATTCAATCTTCAACAAACTGTTTTCATGATAAGACTATTGCTAGGTCTGTGCAGTGTTGCCAGATCGGACGGAGAGGATTATGCTTCCTTGAGCCCAAAATTATGCTTTTTTGGACAGATTTATGCTACGCTTCTATATTTTCCCAGGTTTCACGAAAAAGTTGATCAGTAAGACAAGTCGAATTCTGTCTTATCTTAATAAAGATTCTGAATAGAATATAATCTGATAATAATAGCCTAATAATTTGTTTTTAACCTGCTAAGGGAATAAAAGCGGGGTATAAACAAAGGAGGCAAAGAAAAAGGTAAAATAGCATAGAAAATAAGTAAAAAGGCCTTTTTATGGCCGGGGGAAGGATCTTGGTTCACAATTTATTTCATGTTTTTCGTCTTTTTCGCAAGTTGTCTTTCTTCTCGAAGTGTTGCCACTCGAATGAGCCTACGTCTGGTTTGGAGAAAAAAATAAATAAGAATAAAATCTGAACAGAATTCCCTGAGAGAGGTATCCTCGTGGAAGGCAATGTAGCTCTCACCGCAGGTTTGTTTCCAGAGACTATGTCAGCTCATGAAAAGGTTTCCAATTTTATCTTTATTATCTCCTGTGATGTTAATGGTGTGCTGGGGCTCCACTTTTACCTCACCGAGGTAATGGTCAGCAGCAGGCTGACCATACACTCCGAGGATAAATTGCAGAATTTCAGATAGCCTTTCACTCAGAGTAGCACAAGTTTGAAGAACTGGCTGACAGCCATCCAGAGATTGCCAAAACAGGGATGTTTCCCTAGTGGCACAGAGGATCCTTTAAGCCAGCCTTTGTCTTTGGGGATAGACTTGCAATTCATGAAGTGTCTACCGAAAACTAGAATCCCTAACTGTAGCTAGCCACCAGTGATAGATTTTGGTAGATTAGAAACCTGATCAGCATGAGCTTTTCACAAAATCTTTTGGGGTTTCGGCGATAGTTTGGTGTCTAGCTGGTGTGTAGTAGCTATCAATCAGTTCTTGAACCATAAATCATTGCCTATGGTTGAAAGGGCTAGACCTAATTGCACAGCAAAATTCTCTCACTGTTCACCACTAAGAACAACTACATGAAACCCCTCTAAATCTCAAAATTTCTTTAAACAATCATCTTCGTCAATCCAATCCAACCAATCACCACATGTCTTTAAATTCAAATATTTTGTGTGCGCTTTTCTTTGCCATAGACCGTAGACCACAGGATCAGAACAAAAAATACCAGATGGTTCGTAGTTCGTCGCTGTGCCGAAAATTTTACTTTAGTTTCGTCGAAAAATTCGATAAACCATCTTCGGTGTTCGTTTTGTTGATGTGACGTTATGAGTTGTTCTACATCGTCTTAGATTATGCTACAATTATGCTATCTTAAGGAGGATTATGCTTGGATGTTTTTGGTTCCTAATTATGCTACGTTCCGCATAATTATGCTACATCTGGCAACACTGGGTCTGTGCCTTTCTTCGGTCTGTGCTTGCTTAGTGAAGCGTTTTCTTCTTATGCTTGAGGATTTTAATACCACAAAGACCATTTTATGAGTCTCAGCGTCGGCTGAAAGTCTCAGAGATAACGGGCTCGGTATAAAATTTTTCCAGTCCAACGGGGAGCTTCTGAATTAATTTCGTAAACATTGTTTGGGGATCGTACATGTATCAACCCTAGGAAAAACTAACGAGAGACTAGTTTAAAACAAAGAGACCCTATGTATTTGGTTAAATAAAACACTATGTATTCAATGTATATACAGCATAAACAGCATGCATCCGAAAAGATTTCAATCCAGATTACTAGCACAATAGGAAACCCCCAAAGCGGTTAAATTTTGAATGATACTTCTTTTGAACTGATTTGTAGTGTTCTCCAATCAGGTATGCTAGAATATTTTTAGGAACTACCCTCTCCTGACCTTTAAAAAGAAAATTCGGCTCTATTCGATGAAAAAACAAAAAATAAAATCACACTTTAAATTGACGTAAGTTTCACGAAATCTTAAAATTTGTATCTCTGCGCGAAAGGGAAAAAGAAGTTCAATGTTTTTTTTCAAAAATTTACAAAAAAATAATGGCTTTAGTTTTTTCTCGTTTATTCAGATCTCTCGTCAAAGCTTTAAGAATTAGGGCAAGACCGCTTAACCAATTTCGAATAGTTTGGCCACACATATTAAAATCGTTTATAACGGACGAGATAGGGGAATCTTAACGGCCATAACCTTAATACAACTTTTGAATCCTTTGTGAATTCTTTGTTTGTTTTACAGCTTTTGAAAAAATCACCCTGTATCTGTTACATGTTCTACAACCCTATTAGGGTTTAGAACTTCTTTGGAATATTTAATCCAACTCTCCTGAACACTCTTTCTACGCTTTAATATGGCTTGTAACTATCTATAATATTTTTAAGATATTCCGGCATTTTTTATTATTTAAAAAAATAACACCTTTTCTTCAAATGATAGCAAAGAGCAATTTAAAACTTAAATAAATAGAAAATATTCCGTATATAAGAAGATGGTACTTGTCAGTTACTCAAAACTCACCCAAGAAGTGAAGTTAATTCAACCTTAATAAAATATGACAAAACATGATGATAAAATGACACTTAAGAAATAAAAAACTATAGAAACCTAACCCAACCTAACGTAGCCCCCCCCCAATGTGCAAATTTATAGCCGAAATTACAAAAGTCCACTGCATTCTTTACAAGTCCAATGCATTACTTGCTTTTGTAGCTATTAAACCAGTTTTCTGATATGTAACCTAAGAGTAATTCTTGAATGTGTTCTGAATCATGGTTGCAGCGGTAGCTGAAACCTGATGACGAGCGAACCACATCCCATAGTAACCAAAAGTTAAAAAACGCGTTTTGAAAAAAAAACTGCCTGTAAAAAAATTGCCATCTGACACTGAATCAGGAATGGTAACTGTTATTTTAGTTCCTCTTAAAAGCAAAATTTTATTGCAAAAAGAAATTTTTGGTGGTTTCGAAAAAGCCTGAAACCCCTCAAAAATGGCGTCAGATCAAATTGAAAAGTATACCATTAGAATCAGCATGGTTGAACTAACAGAATATCGTAGACAGATTCTTCATGGCTAGTATAAAAGACATTGCTCATATCTACGTACTTTCTATAACTTCCACCATCTGCAAGTTCAAGATGGCACTAAAAACAGTACTTTTGGTGCCATATCTCAAGTAAAAAGGCTCATTTGAAAGCTATTGCTCATATCTAAGTTGTTTTTTTTTCAATTTTATCATTCGTAAATGCAATATAGCACTGAGAACAACACTTTTGGTGCCACCTCTTAAGTGGAAAAGTTCTTAATTACAAAACAAGTACTATTGTAACAGTTATGTTCCAGAACCCATAAATAAAGTTTTAATAGAACCCCTTCCATCCCGTATACTCCCCCTCCCGGCCTCCTTAGTAACTTTCATAGGTCGTCAACTCATCAGTAAGCAATTGAATTATTAGCATGCTACCACGCCATCGTAGATAAATGTTTAATGGTACAATTAAACGCTATTGCTTATATTCACTAGGATTACCATCTATTGGATTTCTCAGAATTCAATGTCAATTAGTTTCTGGGGAAAATTTGCGATGAAATCTTTGTCATGGTTGAAGCATTAGCTGCAATCTAGTAAAGCGCGAATCACAGCCCATATTAGCTGAAAGTAAAAAAAATGTTAAACCGTCTTTTTTTCTTTTTTCCAGGCTAGCGGGTTACTAGAACATATAATATATTCTTAAGAGCTTATTCAAAAGCCATTTCTCATATGTCCATGGTTTATATAAATTCCACCTTCTGCAAGTGCCATCTGACACGAAGAAGGCGCTTTTTATGCCTTTTCTTAAGAGGTACAGCTAGCTGGCTACCAGGATAGATTTTTGATAATTCGTAAAAAAAAAGCTCATATCAACTTTCTTCCTGTAAATTTCAACATCTGCAAGTTTCAAATGGCACTAAAACGGTACTTTTGGTGCGATGTCTCAAGTGGAAAAGCTGAGGCTAGTGGGCTACCAGAACATTTTAGAGTTATGTTTAACGACTAATTTGAAAGCTTTTGCTCATATCTACGTGCTTTTTATTAATTCTAAAATTCGTAAGTTATATATAGCACTGAAAACAAAGCACTTTTGGTGCCACTTCTTAAGTGGAAAATCTTGGAAGGATAAAACAGTATTGTTGGAATAATTATGGTCCAAAACCCTTAACTGGAGGTTACCAGCATCACCTCCCGGATGTTCCTCCTCCAGGTTCCCTTAATGAGCTACGCAATTGAAGTCCTACAAACACATCTATATATTAAATTTCATTATTAGAGGCTTGGTTCTGTTAGTACAACCTTATCATGCGTACGATTCCAGCTTGGATTTTTTTTTAAATCGTGGTTTTTCCCTTCTTAGAATTATTTTTCAGCTAATCCACTATTTTCGCAAATGTGATGCACTCATTTTTTAAAGCCTATCTCGGAAAGGCTCCACACAGTACTAAAAACGGCACTTTCAGTGTCACTTCTAAGGTGGAAGAGTTCGGAACCATAAAGCGGCATCATTACAATAATTATGGTCCAAAACCCTTAACTAGAGGTTTATAAGAACCCCTCACATATAATTTCTCTCCAAAACATCTAAGTAAGTTCTAGATGTTCTGGAGGGAAATTATACTCATTTTAAAGTAGAATATTATTGCAAAAACGAATTAACTAAAACTAAAAACTTTTCAAGTAAAAATCTACCAAAAATTAAACTTGAAAGATCAACAGTTTTGAATTGAACCTTCAAACTTCACTCCACGATGAAGCCCTTGTGCTAATGCTAACGGTGGTAATACAGAGGAAGGGACGTCTTTACCCCCTTAGAAATGACCAAAAACCCCTTTTTTGGTCATTTCATTGGAAAGGGCACTTTCCTCATTTGAAAAAAATGAAGGAAACACCCGAAAGTCCACTTTCTGGGAATGTGCTATCAAGTCAAATTTATAAAAGGCGATTAGGTATAAATATAAGCTTTTAAATGAGCCCTTAAACAGCTCTGTTTGTTACAGTAACTTTTTAGTTTCTGCTTGTCAGTAGACAATTTATAAGGCCCTGTCTTCATTGCGGGTTTCTCAGGCCAAGTCGACCGAGTAAAAGCAGCTTTTTTATTCATCGAAAAACAAGCATTTCTGAAAAACATGTATTGTTTGTGAAGTACAAATAGTGAACTCAAAGTTTTCGTAGCTGTCAAGGTTGTCTGCAGTATTTTCTACAGGCGTCATATCTCCTCTAGATCGGTGAGAATCAGAAATTATATTAAAAATAAGTCTTCAACTGAAACTAAGTAGTTACATTAAAACTTAAAACGAACATATATTTTTCAGCAAAATGGAATATATCATGGCACCGTTGTTCCTACATTAAATTTTAATCAAAAACCAACAACGATTAAACTAAAAAAGAGGGTTCTTCCAAGGGAGGTAAAGAATGAAGTTGAAATTTATAACTTATAAAAATTATTAGTTCACAGCCTATCTAATATATATCAATAAAACTAGTACAAATAAAACAATTAATTATGTTGCCCCGAGTTTTTAGGATTATAGAAAAGTAACGCTTTACTGAAAACACAAAATAATTCAAGAGTTTTTGTACAGTAAAAGCAAACCAATTAAGGACACTTTACAGAATAAAAATATTATCAATCCTTTTTAGGATCAATCCCTTTTAAGATCGAACAATCCATCAATCCATTTTAGGGTTGCTGCTTTATTTATTTGCTTCGTTTAATTTGGTATCTGTTCTGCACATTGCCTCAAGTCAATGACTGGTTCTCGTTTTGTTTCTGAAAAGGACATGTTATGGTTAGTTTGTAGACAAGCTCAAAGTAAAGCCATCTTGATAGTATTAGGACTATAGACTAGCTTTAGAATTTGTATTATAGCTTGAAATTCACTGTTGTATAGAGAGAAACAACCGTATTTCCAGATTTCATCTTATGTCTTGTTTTATTTTTCATTTCAAGTAATACAAAAGCATATTCCTTACAATTTAAGTTTGTATATTACTCAGTATTGGCATTATAGCTGGTGAGACCAAATTCTATATGATAAATCAATCCAATATTTCTGTATGCTGTTGAGTTATTTTGCGGGATCATTCATATTTTATTACACCCATTTACGTATCTTCTTCTTAAGGAAGGGGGATCCTAAACTAAATCCATGATCGTCTAAATAGTCATTCAATTATTGTGAAACAACCATCATGAAATCCATGAAACCTTGAGATTCAAATAGTTTTTTTTTAGGTTTAGATACCCCCGCCTAAGAAAAATTATTGGTCAGCACCCTAATAGATGGTGTGCAATTATGTGTACAATCTACAACCGTTACTTTTCATTTAAGAAGCTCTGCATACACGATTCATTTTCACGGACAGCATGTGCGTTTAGGGGCAAATGGTATAATGTACGTCATTACCAGGGGCGAATCTTCAGTATTTTTATGGTTTTATGGTTAAGATGGTAAATATCTGAATAGTCAAGGGGCACGGGTTATATATAAGAAATTCTGCAAATTTTTAGGGATAACTACACCCTTCCCTGAAGCAGCCCCCCTGGTTCTTAGGACCTCTGAGACTCGGAAGCTCTTTACATAGCCTTTCAATAGTTTTCATGAAATTTCAGCCTTTTTGTGGCTGAAATGGCTGTTTTACGGGCCAAAATGTTTAAAGGCTGTACTTCAATGTGGTTTGAATTTTTGTGTTACCTAAAAGAGCGCTAGAATTTGAATATTAATGCTGATAAATCCTCTTTCAATAAATTTACGACTGCTTTCCTAGGAAAAAAGGCACATCCTCCTCGGGGAGAATAAATAACCTAATATTTAGTAGGTAATTCTAGTGGCTTAAGGTTTTTCATGAAAGTTGAATTCTATGACTGCAACCCTATTAGGTGGACTTTACACTTATTTCTAAAATTAAACAAAGTTCTTGCTAATAGCTTTCTTGCTAGTAAATTAGTACATTTAGAATACACATAAATAAAACATTTTGCCGCTGCATAAAATGTAAATAATAATTCATTTTTACAGCTTCAGTTCGTATTGACAAGGGTTGCTCTTTACCTACAGTTCGTTTGCTATAAACTGTTTCATCCATGGTTCTTTCAAATGTGATACAGGCTACCAATTTCTCCTTCAATCTCTTATTTTTAGATTTCAATTTGATATTTATGGAGCAATTATAAACAACGAATTACAAATAGAACAATATAAGACAGTGGAGCTCAAACCTTCAAATGAATATTTTGACCCTGTGTCCAAGCATAACACAAATGAAAATATAAAAGAAAGAATTTAATTACATTAAAATTAATTACATTAAATTAATTACATTAAAAGCTAAATTAAAAGCTTTAATTACATTAAAAGCTAGCTTGTCAATTTTGGAGATTTATTTTGGGGATAAGGTGGGCGACTCAATTTTGTTTTTGAATTTTGTTTATATTTTTTTTGTGTTGGTATTTTTTCTCCCCTGTTCTTTTCGGCCATGGAGCGTTATGAGGGATATTGTCTTGAAGTAATTTTTTTTTGTTTATGAATTTTATTGTTAAATAAAGAACTCAGAAAAAAAATAAGGTCTTTAAAACCAGAAAATTATTTAAAACAGTCCTAGCATCATCAATTCAATGAAGTTTGAGAGATTTCCTCAATAGATTGAAAGAATTTGAATGCGAGATTTGTGCAATTACTTACTAACTCCCATAAAATACTGATTGATGGTGTACCAAAGTAACTTGTCTTTGCTGAGAGTCCATGCTTAGGAGATTGAAAACAATTTGCGAAGAAATATGCAATCTATTAAAAGATTTTCAGAATTTCTGTGAAAATCTGTAATATCATTTGTCATTTCAAATGTGTTGATGAATACACTACGACTGTCTTGCGCATTAGCTTCAAATAATAAAGTTTGAAATTTAAGCCTTCACAATCTTCAAGCTTCGACATTCTATGAATTAGAGATAGACAATATGGAAAAATCGTGAACGACAATTTTCCATCCAAGACTAACAGAGAATTTATGAAATGGTTATGTTCAAAATAGATATAGAATGAAGACAGAAAATTATTAAATCATAAGAAAATTAAGAAAACATAAGTTATAATAAAGATGCATGTATGTATGTGCTTCAAACTAAGTATACGAGTCGAAATACACATTAAAAAAAATTGTGTGTTTGTTATTTTTGTATTTAATAGGTATAGATTGGTGATTTAAATTCTCAGGGCGTCATAGGTTTTTAATCAAAACTATTTCAAATCTTAAAATTTTCAGATAATCAATTCAAATTTTCAAATCTTGGTTTGTCTGTTGAGCACAAAAATGAAAATTTGAAATTTGCTCAGATTTAGCATTGAGCAAGAGAATGGTCCTGTTACAGACAACTAATTTTGGAAATATGGTAGGATGGCTTGTAAAAAAATCAAACAGTTCGTGGTAACGAACTGTAGTATGGAGCGACCCGGCTCAATAGTAACCAAAACTCTAAGAAATTGAATTTTGATATCAATAGCTACATCAAAAGAATCGTATTTTAATGTTGATTTTAAATATATAAGTTTCATCAAGTTTAGTCTTACCCATCAAAAGTTACGAGCCTGAGAAAATTTGCCTTATTTAAGAAAATAGGGGGAAACACCCCCTAAAAGTCATAGAATCTTAACGAAAATGACACCATCAGATTCAGCGTATCAGAAAACCCTACTGTAGAAGTTTCAAACTCCTATCTACAAAAATGTGGAATTTTGTATTTTTTGCCAAAAGACAAATTACGGGTGCGTGTTTATTTGTTTTTTTTCCCAGGGGTCATCGTATCGACCAAGTGGTCCTAGAATGTCGCAAGAGGGCTCATTCTAACGGAAATGAAAAGTTCTAGTGCCCTTTTTAAGTGACCAAAAAATTGGAGGGCATCTAGGCCCCCTCCTACGCTCATTTTTTCCCCAAAGTCAACGAATCAAAATTTTGAGATAGCCATTTTGTTCAGCATAGTCAAAAACCATAATAACTATGTCTTTGGGGATGACTTACTCCCCCACAATCCCTGGGGCAGGGGCTGCAAGTTACAAACTTTGACCAGTGTTTACATATAGTAATGGTTATTGGGAAGTGTACAGACGTTTTCAGGGGGATTTTATTTTGTTTGGGGGTGGGGCTGAGGGGAGGGGGATATGTTGGAGGATCTTTCCTTGGAGGAATCTGTCATGGGGGAAGAAAAATTCAATGAAAAGGGCGCAGGATTTTCTAGCATTACTATAAGAAAACAATGAAAAATAAACATGAAAACGTTTTTTCAAATGAAAGGAAGGAGTAGCATTGAAACTTAAAACGAACAGAGATTATTACGCATATGAGGGGTTCTAAAAATACTTTAGCATAAAGAGCGAGGTATTTAGGAGGAGATAAATACCTCGCTCTTTATGCTAAAGTATTTTTAGTAATTTCAACTATTTATTCTACGGCCTTTCTGATTCAGGGGTCATTCTTAAAGAATTGGGACAAAACTTACGATTTAGTGTAAAGAGCGAGGTATTAACGAGGGTACAAACCCCCTCGTATATATAATAAAAATATAAGATTAAGAAAGTTTGTTACGTAAGTTAATTCTTAAGTTACGTATTTTTTTTACTAATAAAAACGTTTGTTAAAAATTAAAAGTTCTAGTTGCCTTTTTAAGTAACCGAAAAATTTACGCTAAAGTTTGACTCTTTGCCACAATTCTACTTTTTAAAACAATTAAAAGCTTTAGCATAAAGAGCGAGGGATTGCGGAGGGGACAACCCATTTCATATACGGAGTAATTTCTGTTCGTTTTAAGTTTTAATGTCGCTCCTTACTTTCAGCTAAAAAAATTAGTTTTTTTTTATTTAATCATCTTAAGAGTCGAGAAAATTTTCGAACATTTCGCGGTAACGAACTGTAGTAAGGAGTGAGCCGGCTCAATAGTAATGGAAGCTAATTTTAATATATAAGTTTCATCAAGTTTAAACTTACCCATCAAAAGTTGCGAGCATGAGAAAATTATCTTTATTTTAGAAAATAGGGGACAACACACCTTAATAGTCAGAGATGTTGACGAAAATCACACCACTAGATTCAGAGTATCAGAAAATCCTACAGTAGAAGTTTCAATCTCGTATCTATAAAAATGTGGAATTTTGTTTGTTTTTTTTTTTGTCACAAGACAGATCACGGATGCGTGTTTATTTGTTTATTTTTTTCCAGGGCTGATCTTATCCACCCATTGGTCCTAGAATCTCGTGAGAGGTTTCTTTCTAACAAAAATTAAAAGTTCTAGCTCCCTTTTTAAGTAACCCAAAAAATTGGAGGGCACCTAGGCCCTCTCCCTCGCTACTTTTTTCCCAAAGACCGGATCAAAATTCTGAGATAACCATTTGGTTCAGCATAGTCGAAAAACCTAATAACTATGTCTTTGGGGACGGCTTAATCCCCCACAGTTCCCGTGAGAAGGGCTGCAAGTTTGACCCGTGTTTACATATAGTAATGGTTATTGGGAAGTGTACAGACGCTTTCAGGGTATGTTTGTGGTTGGGGGGAGGGATTTAAGAGAGGGGGTTATGCGGGAGAACTTTCCATGGAGGAATTCGTAATGGGGGGATAAAATTTCCATGAAGGGGGCGCAGGATTTTTCAGCCTTTTTTGAAAAAAACAATGAACAAATTAAATATGAAAAAGTTTTTTTTCAACTGAAAGTAAGGAACAGCATCAAAACTTAAAACGAACAGAAATTATTACGCATATGAGGGGTTCACCTCCTCCCAATACCTTGCTCTTTACGCTAAAGTGATTTTGTTAATTTCCATTATTTATTCTACGGCCTTTGTGATTCAGGGGTCATTCTTAAGGAATTGGGATAAATTTTAGGCTTTAGTGTAAAGAGCAAGGTATTAAAGAGGGCGTGAACCCCCTCATATACGTAATAAAAACATACAAATATAGAAGTTCGTTACGTAAGTTAATTCGTAAGTTACGTATATTTTTACTAATAAAAACGTTCGTAAAAATTAAAAGTTCTAGTTGCCTTTTTAAATAAACAAAAAATTGGAGGCTAACTAGGCCTACTTCCGCGCTCCTTTTTTTCTCAAAATCGTCCGATTAAAACTATGAGAAAGCCATTTAGCTAGAAAAATAAATTAATATGCAAATTTTGTTTTAATTATTCACGTACGGAGAGCCAAAATCAAAACATGGATTAATTCAAAAACGTTCGGAAAATTAAATAAAAAAAAAAGTTTTTTTACTGAAAGTAAGGAGCTACATTAAAACTTAAAACAAACAGAAATTACTCTGTATATGAAGGGGCTGTTCCCTCCTCAACGCCCCGCTCTTTGTGCTAAAGGTTTTTACTGTTTTAAAAAGTAGAGTTGAGAGAAAGAGTCAAACTTTAGCGAAAAGAGCGGGGTGTTGAGGAGTGAACAGACCCTTTCACATAAAGAGTAATTTCTGTTCGTTTTAAGTTTTAATGTCGCTCCTTACTTTCAATTAAAAAACTTGTTTTTTTATTTAATTCATACATAATCCAGCGAAATTGGATTATTTTCGATTCCTCATAACAATGAATATTCCCATCACTAGGTGTACTGCAAAAAGCCAATAAAATTTGTCCTATGAATTTTTTTAGGAAATAGTAATGCGCAATTGGGTATAATATAATTTCTAATTTGGTTTAAATTTTCAAGTTTGACAATTAAGGTCATTATCACCTTTGTTGTTGTTCTACTTCCAAAAAGACCGATAATTTTTGTTGGCATTCTAATTCATCTGTTATTCTATTCTTGAGTGTCAAATGCAGGGAACCATTCATAGGGACTTCTTATCTTGATTTGGCAAAGGTCAGCGTTGTGGGTGAATGTATCCGGAATCCGCAAGTGGTTTGCCACCACCATTAAGACTAGCATGGCAACTTCAATAGAGGAAATAATATGTTTTCTTACAATTTTGAAAAAGTTCTGCTGTTCATGCAGTGAAGATTAACATAAAAAAACAATCACACAAGTAGTATAAATTGATAGAATTTAATCTAATAGAAGATAACAAGTGGAAACAGAGCCTCGGGCCTCATCAAGGAATTTATTATGGGGAGGGAATTTTCCCCATAAACTCAAAAAAGTCGGAGTCTTTTTCATGTTTAGAGGAAGACATTTAAACTTAGAGTCTCTTCTCCTCGAATGATCTTGGCTGCAAGTGATAATTAGAGTAGCATCCATGCTGATATTCTATGAATCGCTTTGTCTTTTTGAGAGAAGTTTGAGGTGAGTTGATTGTGCTTCAAGTGTTTCAAAAGATTTTTTAAAGTCAGTTTTTCAGAAGAATTGCAACGTTCATTAATTTCAGCTTGTCGAGGAAAATGAATATCTTAATAAGAATAGCCCAAGTAGGATTTTCATTACATTCCGTTGGAATATATTTCCAATGATAGGGACTGAAATGGATTGACAGGCCCTGTAAGCGTCGAATTTACAAAGATTTCAGAGTATACTAAATAGGTTAATTTCCAAAATCCGTGTTTTTTCAAAAAATCCTTGTTTTTTTTATTTTGGTTATGGAACTCCTTAGGCCTTCTATCACGGGTGCGGAAACAGTCAATTAATTTGGAATATAGGACCATAATGAAGTGGCTAATAAATGAACATTTTATTCAATGCTGACTCTAAATATAAAAACCATTTCCTCTTTAAATTCATTCCTATATTCCTTAAATAAAGCTTTTTGGGGAAACAAAAGGACTCAGGATCAGACTTTGGGGTCGTTGGTGGCGAGGTCTATTTCCTGAATTCCAAGGGAGCCAAAAAACAAACCAAATCTAAATTTTTCTAATCTTTCTAATGAATTCACAGGATAGAATTCTGCATCGAACGATATGTTAATTTCTTAGTTATCCAATTAGGCCTATGGTCCTTTATTTCAAATTTATTAAATAAACTACAAGTTTACAACCAAAAAGTTCATTTTGCAAAGATGAGTTAAAGCAATTCCAATGCTGACAGCACGGAATTAAGAATTATTCAATTCTTTACTTAGCTGTGCTATTCATCTTGCTCGTAGGTGCGCATTTCTGCTTGTTGTTTTTGTGTCTTTTTATTCTGAATTTTTTGTCAGAAAAGGTCCAGATTAGCTACCCCTAATAAGAAACAACATATTTGTTGTTTCTTCACAACAAACGCCTACACAACTTGGGTAGTTAATCTGCACCTTTACCTTATTTTGTGCTGCACATACCTGGTTTATGCCTCAGGTTGAAAAGCCTACGTTAACTTTTGGTCCAGTAACAAAGTGATACAGTCTGAGAAAATCCCCGGCATCTCTACACCCTCTTTCCCCACTCCTAAAGCTACTAAAAACTCAACAAAGTACAAAGCCATCTGAGGCTAACACAGCTACAGACGCTCCTCCTCCATCCCAATCAATTCAAGGTTTCCCTTTTTACATTCCCCCGAGAAATTTCCGTTTTCCTTAAACCTTGCTTTACGACATTATCCAACACCAAATGTGAATCACGTGCTTATTGTTTAGCCCTAGATGGCTGGTCGAGAAGGACGATATTTGGCAATCTGTCATCCTTCATCCTCAGAACGTGCCATAGCCATCACAGCCATCTTCTCATTATAACCCTAGAAGGTAGGATTGAACCACACCTTTTGAACAGCCTGCTGTTTGAAATACGGCCTGTCAGTCGGGTAGCCAAAACAACCCGTAGCCATTTTCTCTGAAATTTTTTTTTGGAAATCTTCCTCCTTTTTCCGAAGCGCCCATGCTTCAGAACCCTATTTTATCACTGTCATCACTGTGGTTTCCAATCTTGGTTTATAGGTTTATCTTCCTATTCTACCAAACTTTTTTTTAACTGTGAAAAAAAACTTAGTTTTGGATATTCTACTTTTAACATCTTCAAGGCATCCACCGTTTTCACTAACAATGGTATAAAGGCAAGTGAAGCTGTGCTTTTTATCTATCTATTTGCTATCCAACGTCACCTTTTCATCTTCACTTATTCCTAGCCTTAGCGACGTTGTCTTTTTAACATTAATGTTCAAACCTATTCTAGCACCCTGAACTCGCAAAACCTCTAAAAGTTCATTCATTTTACTCGTACTTTCATCTAGGATGATTAAATCATCAGCATAAATCTGGGTCCATGAAACTTTTTCTTCCCCATTTTATTCCCTGTTCTCCCATTGCCTTTCCTGTGCTCCTGAAGACAAAGTCTACCAAAATGATCGATATAAATGAGAATAAAACACAACCCTGCGTAACTTCTGATTTAATACGAAACCCGCTACTGACCTCATTTCCTAACTTATCCGTAGCAGTATTATTTTCGTAAATAGCACATATTATTTGAATGTATTTGTCTGCTATACTGTACAAATATAAACAGTTTCACTTAAGGATGAGGGAGCAGTGAAGCTGTTGAAAGTAGAATAGCCAAGGCTCAGGGTGTTTTGTGACAGTTGAAAGAATTTTAGAAGAATAGGAAGATCAGTCTGCAAACCAAGAATAGAATATTGGAAGTTGCGGCGATGACAGTAGTCAAATATCGTTATGAAGCATGGGCGCTCCAAAAAATGGACAAAGATTTACTAGATGTTTTCCAGAGAAATTGCCTACGGATTTTTTTGGGTACCCGCTTGACTAACTGTATTTCAAACATTAGACTGTACGAGAAGTGTGTGAAAAGTGGGAAAACAGTAGGCTATATGAAAAATGACGAGTGGCCTAAGATTGCCCTTTTCGACCAACTGTCAAGGGCGAAACGGAAAGCTGGTCGTCCGAGGCTGGGGTTGGAGGATGTCGTAAGGAAATATTTAAGGGCTAATGGAATATCCAAGGAGGGTGAAAAGAGGGAGTCTTTAAATAAATTAGTATGGAGGAGGAGCCTGTGCAGATGTGTTGACCTCAGGTGGTTTCGTGGCTGCAGAGAGTTTTAGTAGTAGTAGTAGTAGTAGTAGTAGTAGTAGTAGTAGTAGTAGTAGTAGTAGCAAATATCTTGCAAATCTCTTCATGTTTTCACAGCGAAATATTGATTAGGCTAGCTAGGTAAGGTAAAATTGGATAAAAGAAACAGTTGCTCACTCTGTCTCGTTGTTTTGGGTCTTTGGAGCGTTTCGAAGATTTTTTACACAAGGAAAAATTAAAGTGCGGTCCTCCCATTGATGCGACTTGAAAAAGGTCACACAGATTAGACTGATGTTTGAATTTTTTCTTTGTTCATATTAGAGATGAGCAATTTTGACAAATAAAGATGGCTGTCAAGCGTGATTCTTTTTACTTTTGAGAGTGGTACTTCAAAACAAATGGACATATTGAGTGTTAAATACTTAAATAGCTTGAATATCATGTCACGCTGTAGAGATTGACTTTCTCGTATTAATGCTTCTAGCTTGTCAGTTCTACCGTATCTTCTTTAAGAGTGTAGGCGAAGTTCTATTTTATCCGGATTTGATAAGCCAGCAAAACAAAATCTTCTCGATTTACTTACTTGACTTAGGTCTCCTACCGGAGCTTCTCGACGTCCGCTGACTCCTCCATCCGCTTCGGTTCAGTGCAAGCGTTTGTGCTTTACTCGGTCTGATGTTTGACATCGCCAAGAACTTGGACAGGCTGTCGGACGATCGCTTCTTCGGTCAGCCGTGGGGTCGCTTTCTACCGGCTTTTATAGGGTCAAAGTGAAACAAAATCAAAAACGAGATCATCAACTGGTACTTAAGAAGCATAACTAAAACAAGATAGAGCACTGCCGTCAATTGGCTGCTGTAGGAGTGGCCCCACGGTATCTATGATCACTATTAATGTGGATCTACTGCCTTATACCTTAGTTCTAATGCTGGATGGACGGAATTATGGGGTTTTATTCCTTCTTAAGCAAACATGAAAGTTTCCGCACTCGGTGTTCACTCTTTTTCCAACAATTCCTCGATAGCTCTTCGTACAAACTTATGCAATCTCAAAATTGCTTTAGAATGTACGTATTCCGTACAATAACCCACAAGATTTGTTGGTAAATGTTATCACAGTTTCCTGGTTGTTCTTGGGGATGTTATTAGAATTTCATTAATTGTGCAAAGTCCATCCTCCAGTCCGAGCAAATATGGGGTTACATTTAGCCCTAACTTTTCGCCAGTACATGTTTCACGTCTAGTTTAATCCCTGAATATTTTACCAAAGCATCCTTTGCATCTAGTTAAGTTACACTTTGAATGTCTTCCTAACATTTTGCCAGAATCCCTGTCCATAGGTTCCTTCCTTTCTGACATCTAGTGCTGCTGCACTATTCTCTGGACCTTTAATACTTTTCCTGCATCCGGTTATCTCAGACTCCTTCAGTTGACCATCTAAGTCAACTGGGTAGAGCTGTTTTGCCAAACTTTTTACTTTGAGGGACCCCTTTTGAGTGTCTGCATTTTCCCTAACTGGGGAGCAAAGCTCATGTCACTTTTGCTCTCTATTAATTTTATTACTAATAATAATTCGTCTCCCCTTTGCAATCTTAATATTCATTTTGGTTCAATTCTAAAGAAGCATAAAAAGTAAAAACTCTTTACCAATATTTTCCCAAATATTTGATCCCCAATATATTTTTCTTTTTTTTGCGGATAACTTACTGCCAACACTAATCAAGGTTGTATCTGGGGGGGGAGTAGGGAGTTAGGGAGTTTGAGCCCCCTTCCCTCTCCTCACTGAATTTTGTCGCTTGTCCGACTCGTAAAAATGTATTAAAAATGAATATAAAACAAATTTTGATGCGTTTTTTAAGTTTTTTTAATCCCCTCCCCGGAAGAAAATGCTTTTGTGATCCCCCCCCTCTCCAAAAAAACTGGATACGACCTTGAAACTAATAAAGTAAGTTAAAGTATAAAGTTTTCTTTTTCACATAAGTTTCCACCCCCTGTCATTTAGTCTTATGACTTCTTGTTGGGCTCTGGTTCTTTCCTAAGTCAACAATCAAAGCTTAAATGATTTGAAAGCCAGAACTACTGGCCCTGTTAAGTGTTCTATCTGAACGTTTGCTCCTCGTGCTGTTGCCCTGGGATCAGAGGCGGTCTTAGCGAGGAGAAAGAGTGGGCACTCGCCCTGGGCAAGAAATTTTAGGGGAGCAAAATTTCTAATAAAAAATTTATTGGTTATAATCATTTTGTATTTTTAAGAATTTTATTTCTATTAAAAAAGGTAGGAGCGCATTGGAATTTCTGGTTAATTTTTTCTAATAGATGAAAGTTCCGTTAAAACTTTACCTGAATATTATTTGGGAGACAAGTGGGGGCGGGTGCTAATCAAGATTTTGCCCCGTGCCCAAGAGAACACAAAACGGTCACTGACTGGGATGGATGGGGTTTATTTCCAATCATTACGGCAACCGACAAAAATCGCTTGCCAGTTTAGTTGGGATTTGATTTCTTTTGTTTCGTATTAACTTACAATTTTAAAGCCATAAAAATCACTAGTCGAACAAAGTTTCAGAATTATTTATAATACTTTATACTTTCAAAAGGAATTTAGAAATGTAACGTTTGTGCTATTTCAAATAAAAAGAATAAAAAAGAAATATTAGCTAGCGCATGAACTCCTAATATTTTCCTATGCTCCCAAGAAATGTAGGCTCACACTTACTTTTTCTTTGTAGATCCCAAGGGCTCTCCCCTTAGGAAAGTGGGATTTTGCTGATAAACTTAATTCAAAATTGACTTAGCTTGTAAGGGAGCTTTGGAAGCAGCTATGAGCTCATAAATATGAAATGAACTTAATTTTGAGACTACACGTAGTCGTATTTCCTCCGCATGTTAAAGTTATTTTTACTTAAGACATTCTGCTTCATCAACCCTCAGTTTATCCCCCTCTTTCAGGCTCCATGTAACCCCTGGTAGGCTCAGGATGGTAATGGGAAAAGTGGACGAATTCCAGAGACCAGGTCTTTATCCGCTAAGCTCTTTCAATGCCATCTCCAGTCAGTTACTGACAAACAATATAGTAAAAACACAAACTTCTGACAGAAAAACATAACTACAAGAGGATATAAAAGCTAGTACAGCTTCCAATCACTATTACTACATTCCATAAATCAAAAGCAAAGAATAGCTGTTGTCCTCTCCCTATGCTATTTAAAGCAATGGTTTAAAATCAATCAATGAAAAGCAGTAAATACACATTCTGAAGACTAACCTACCAAACCAAGTTTACCTACCTACATAACCAACCAAACCAAGTTAACCTACTACCAAACCAAGCTAACCTACCACGACCTAACCTAACCAAAACAGAGTTTCACTTTTTCGTCATTTTGCGTTTAAACAGAACGTTTAAAGTAGTACTAAAGCTGAAGGTCAAAGTCGCAACTGGCTGGAGCTTTGGATACAACTAGTAAATAAACAAAAAAACGATTAATACCAGTCACTCTCTTATTGTTCAATTAACCTTGAACTGTTTCATAGCAAGGTGGCTAACTATACAGTAAGTTGCCGTTTTATGAAAATCGCTGCATATGACTTTGATTAGCCCAATCTTGAAGAATAGCACATTAGTGGCGTCGGTTTTTATTGCAAGATCTTATTGTTCTGTTAAGGTCTTTGCTGACAAACTGCTGCCGAAAAATGCAGAAAAAGTAACATTTTCTAGAGCATCAAAATTTTGGTTGATTTTTAAAAGGTTCAGAATATACTTGTTATTTGGGAGGATAGACGTCAATTTCGTTTTGTTCTCTGAAAAGATCTAGAGAAGTGAAAAACTGAACACTGGACACGTAAATGATAGTTTCACAGACATATATGACTTTGGTTAGCTTCAGAACCTGTCCATAAATAAACTTTGAAGAGCTTTAATACGAATCCAGAACTCAAATTCATTGGTATCTTTTTATGTATACGTAGAGTTCCAAATCTTGAAATACCATATAGGGCCGTGCTTAACTATACAGGAATCTGGATCTGGGGACAAATATTGCATGAGTGACACACGGGTTATACAATGTATGTTAGTGAGTAATGCTCCCATTAACTCGTTATGCAAAGATCTTAAGAAAGATATGAGTTTGAGAATAAAGTTCAAAACTGCGTGTAGTCTTCATGAATTTTGCCAACCGGCCTTTTGCGTGGCTAGAAATTTCCACATATCTAATTTTATGTGGTTTGTACTAGTGTTTTTTATGTTGGTTGCCGTGTCTCGTTTTGGTTTTGATTGAATAGAATTTTTGCTTTGATTGAATTTTGGTGAAAACCTGAAACACAATTTTTTTTTTTATTATAGGCACTTCCAACATCTTAGAAATTGTGGGCATCAGCAACATTCCCTTAGGTGTTTCGAATGTCACAGGTTTTTGTGATCAACGAGCAGTGGCCATTGATGATGGCGTTTCTGTATATGGGCAGGCAGATTTAGCCTACAAGGTGACCAGACGTGCTGTATTGTCTACTACAACAGCACAAGTGTTTCCCAGTAAGTATAAAAATGATTACTCTGTTCTTAATTGACACACATGTGCACCAAAGTATCAACAATTCTTCCAAATGAGAATGTAGGATTTCTATCAAAATAGATTTGGTAACAAAAATTTTTATAAAAGAGCACCATGTGGTAAAAAAATCCACACTATCTAGTGATGTAAGTCTCGCTAAATTTAAATACCTCTATATTCAGCACAAAACAAGAAAAGTTACAAGGATTTCTAAGATTTTAGAGAATGTTTAAGCTTGCTTCTTGTTTTCTGCCGTTTATCCGAATTGCTTTTGCAAGCTCTGCAAGCTATGACATGGTCATTCAATCAATTGTAAATAGTTTGGCAACACAAACTAAAAATCTTATAATTGTTGAAATGAGCTGATTCTTTAAAGCGTCTAATCCCCTTAAGGAATGGTACTCCTATTCCAGTTTGTGGTAATTTTTATTCAGTTTAAGTTTGACGTCATCATTCATTTCAGGTTCTTGTAATACTATTGGTGATTGTGCAACAGTAAATTGACAAGCAGATTTGACCTTATAGGTCAACCGAGGGTGCATCTTGTCTTTCACTCCAACATAGTTTTTTTCATTAAATATTTCAATAACTAGCTTTTCCTGATTGGCCCATATGCGGATGAAGGATTCGAAAATTCATATTGTCTCAGTTAGAATAATTATGTTCTTATTATAGTTGACCGATTTTTTAAACTAATTAATAAAAATATGCTTTTTTAATATGAAAATGGCTGAAAGCAATTTTGATAAGCACTTGAAAGATTGACTTCAGAAACAGAATTGCATTTAAAAATGAGTTGAGCAATGATAAAAAAAAAACTTTTCCCTTTTTATTACTCTTTTGTGTTGTTGCTACTGTGTAACGTACCACTAGCCAATTTTGTTGTTTTTTTTTAGGGGGGGGTCATAAATCTACTCATTCGCTGGTCACTTTATCTGACTGTTTTGTTTCAACAATGGTTAACATAATGCATGCCTCATAACCTTATGAAGAATTTCTTTAAATCGCTATCATAGGAATGTGATGATTATTCTGAACTAATTCAATTAAATTGTACCTGATAGCGAAACCCATAACCATGGTTCATTCTCATTTCATTAAAATTACTTTGATAACAATACTTTACAGCAATAATTTGAGGAAACACTAAGATCGCATATTTTCTTTTCGAATAAAATCATTATGTAATTAAAAGGTGTCAGAGGTTAAATCAACATCTTGCAAGTATTGAATCAATCCATATAAAAACACTTGTATAAAGTTTTCAAAGATGGGCCTAAAATGCTTTTGAGGCCTTAGATACCCTGATCCCCATTTAAGAATACATTGATTAGCACCCTAACCAAAGATTTTGGTTAGAAGTCTTAGACTTAATTTTATTGGATAAATCGTCTACGATTACAGCTCATTTTTATGAATTGTATGAATGCATAGAAACAAATGGTAAAATGCATGTCAGTTTTGCCTCCGAAATAAGGGCATCTGGATGCTACCTTTTTCATGAGGTGCGCTCTGTTTTGTTAAATGAAAAGAGCATAAGGAACTATTTGTTTGAAACAATCATCTCAGGGTGGGGAATGGGGGAAGGGGAGATGGAAGACACATGCATGGCCTTCCTTCTCCGAAAACTTTAGGGATTACATATTCTGTGACTGCTTGTTTTACACTATTTATGGAAAATAGATTGTATTACATGATTTTGTGAAGATCGTTCAACTTTTTCGGTTGTTTAGAACTTCAATTTAAAATAATACAGATTTTCATTTGCTGACAACTTTTATAAATAACTTCAAAACTAAAAGCTTTTTTTCAGCATATAGAATAGATTTAGTTGCTACATTTATATAAACGAAGACTTCAGTGTTAAAGGTTTTAATAGAAGAGCGTCATGCTTTCCTAAATAAAATATTAAAAACTTAAATTAATTTAATTTGCTTACGATTCTATTTTTTTGTTATTTTCTTGTCCCAATTTTATAGCATTCGTTAAGATAGATGGTGAGTAAAGAGCAGCCCTTGCAAAGATTAATAGAAAAACTTGAAACTGAAATATAGAAAAACACAAAAAAATATATTTCAGGAAAAAAAATCCCTTAAAAGCATTTTAACCTTTAATCAGAAGTTAAATCAAAACCTAAGTTGTTGTCTGGTGCCATCACAAAGTTTTTCATGAGCCCCAGATCTATATGAAGTAGAGGTATCTAAATTGTTTCCGCTCAGCCAACAGCACATGACGGACGTTTTTACTAAACGGCCGGATTTCATCTATGATGCACCATTTCTTCTTTCTATTTAGTGGTACTTCCTATCTCTGCTGTCGCACTCGCTGACTAAGGAGTAATAATTAGCATGCCCTTTGTGCTTTTCAATGAGAATAGTGATTACTTTTAAACCACCACAGATATTCCAATCCTAATTGCAATTGTGAATGTTTTCAAAAAGTAGTAACATAATTTTGTATGTCTCTTTTAGATAAACAAATTATCCTGCCGTTACTGACGCAATTATCATCCCACTCCATTTCATTACAGATTTAAAACTTGCATTAAAGAAATCAATAGACAGATACATTGCTTCAGTGCTATGTCCTACCCCGTTGCTTGACATAAGACTGAAGATGTCCTTGCAGTAGCACATACTGTCACTTATCAGAACGAGCTGTACAAGTTTTTTGGGTCTTGTACCAGGTGATAGCAAAATAAATTTTTACAGGTATGCACCTAGCGGTTGTGCTAGACCTTTATTAGCGTCACACAAAGATCACCATCATTAATCAAATTTTTGTCTTCATCAGGAAATTAACAGAGTCTGACTTGCTTCTAGAAGACGGAGAACATTTTTCATCCGTTCCTTCATCGATTCTGGCGATGGTTTGGTATTGGGCAAGTGCCAGGATCATGCGTGATTGACCTTGAAATAGAGCAGATACTTCACAGATGCACGAATTTCATGTGAGAAAGCAGAGAAATGTGCCAAACAGAAGTAACTGACCATGGTGTCAAAGATACAATCGCCCACATATGTCAAAAAGACAAAATGTGATACCCACGACATACCACCGTCTTACCTTCGAATCAAAGTTTAACACATGTGCTCTCAGGGTCATATCCACGTTTTTTCGGGGGGGGGGATTACAAAACAAAATTTAGGAGAGGGGCTTTAAAAAATTAAGAAACGTATCAGAAATTCATTTACATTCATTTTTTTATTGTTCTTTACGAGCCGGACAATTATTTTTTGGGGGGAAGAGGCAACCCCCCCCCCAGGATACGGTCTTATTTGCTCTCCTCAAATTTAATACGAATTTCTTCTGACAGACTTTGTTCATGAAATAGCCACACAGATAGCAAAAAAAAATCTAATGAACTTTTGTAACTTCTAGACGCCATAATTTTCACTGAAAAAAGAAGAAAGTGAAAAAAGTCATACAAAACGTAATATTCACCTACTGTTGCTATAATTTCTATACTGAACACTTTGCACTGAAAAATACAGAGTCCAAGGGTGTCAGGAGGCGTTCTCATATTTTTGAATGACGACGGGAAATATGCATCGCTACTCTCAAAGCCTTCACACATAAGACGGTTCTCTTCCAATACATATTCATGGTAGGAAGCCATCAACTCCCCCTAAGATACAGCCTTATGCGCTCTTCTCAAATTTGTACAAATGTCTTCCGACGGACTTTGTTTATGAGAAAGCCACACATAGCAAAAAAAAATCAATGAACTATTGTGACCTTTAGACACCAAAGTTTTACTGGAAAAAAGAAGAAAGTGAAAAGGGTCATACAAATCGTAAAACTCACCTACTGTTGCCATAATTTCTGTACTGAACACTTAGCACGGAAAAACACAGAGTTTAGAAGTGTCAGGAGGCGTTCTCATTTTATTGACGGCAGGGCTGCAAAATTGACATATTTTGTGTCAAAATGAAACAACTTGACGTTGCATGACACAATGACATATTCAGTCGAAAAGATGACGCAATCGACGAAAATGACACATTTTTCAATAGAAATGACACATTTTGGTCGTCTAGTCTTGTTTTTCAAATGACAGTAAAAGGAAAGTAAAATTTCAGTTTTCTACCTCCAGAAAAGCTACAAATTAACAGAAGGGAATAGCGCTACTTGATAGTAGTACACAGATAGTGCGGAATACAGATGCCACTGTTATATTTAAAACTTAAACCAGGTGAAGTAAACCAGTGCTTCCATTGTCCCCGAATTTTCGGGGATTTCCCCGAAAATCGAGAAAAATCCCCGAAAAGAAATGTCGTTCCCCGAATCCCCGAAAACTCCCCGAAAATCTTTCGTTTCCCATGATCTACCCGAAATAGAGTTAGTGGAAGGCTAACTGTTCGCTCCACAATTTTAATATTGTTTTGCATCTTTATACTATGGTACGCTGGCGGACGTATGATATTGAAAAATACAAAACGGAATTGAGCTTATAGTTTCGAAATTCTGATCATCTAAGCATTGGAGAGTTCAAGATTAACCGGTTGGATATAATATCTTCTGCTTCAAGTTATAATTATCTCGTGAGTATTGGTGATTCTTCGTATTTCCTTGATTATTTTACCATACCTACACTTTAGACAAATGTGATTGCACCTGAATGCTTCAGTTACCTAACCAGGGTCTACCTGGTCCTACCCAAAATTTCCATCCCCCCTACTCTCAACCTCTATTTGGAATCCTCCCTAAAGGACAAAGTGCAAAAATATATACGCAAGCACCAAATGTTTGGTGCTTTGGAAGAAAAAGGGAGGTATATTGTATATCAATACTATTGAGAGCCCTTCAGGGTTATATGTCCCAGGAATATGAACACACTCAAAAACAATGCAGAGCTAAAGAGTCAGTCAGTCTGTTTGAGGTGCTCAGAGAAACACGAATGAGACCAGTGCCCATTGAAAACAATAGAAAACCAAGTGCCTCTGCGAAATTGGACTGGTTTCTGTGCCGACGCAACAAACTCAATGATGGGATGTCATAATTCGGTAGCAAAGCTGATCAGTGACAATTATCCGTGGGTGGTAGTAGTCAAGTGTAGTTGCCACTCCATTCATCTTTGTGCTTCGTATGCCTGCAAGAAGCTTACCAAAACTCTGGAAGACTTATGTCGCCACGTATATAGTCATTTCTCTATGAGTGCTAAGCGAGTTGCAGTACTTGCAGTACTGCAGGACAGCCTGGTGGCTGTCCATCCATGCATGTGTGCGAAGAATCCTTGAAAAGTGGAACGCATTGTCCCTCTATTTCACTAGTGCCAATTTTGATGACCCCACCCATGGCAACAAACTTGCCCTTAGCGATCTGAAAAATCCTTTTATTAAGGTTCTAATGATGTTTGTTGACTACGCTCTAGGCCTTGTGAAAGACTTTAATGTATTGTTTCAATCGAAGTCACCAATTTTCTATAAGCCGAAGACGGAAATACTTAAGCTTATTGCAACCTTGGTTATAAACTATATGGATGGAACCTACGTCAGAAACTGTACTGATCTTTTGGCTCTTGACGTAACAGACGAGAGCCATTATGTTGACGTTCAGAAGGTGTATCTCGGGTATACTGCAGAAGAGGAGTTGGCATCCTTGGTCTCGTCTAGTCCAGATATCTCACAGTTGGAGGTGAGGAAGGTCTACATAACAGCAAGAGACTTTTACAAGGAGGCGATTATCCAGATACAGAGACGCTTTACGTTTGAATGTGACTTTTAGGAGTTCACAAGTCTACTTGGTCCTGTCAATGCTCGAAACTAGAACCCACCTAGCTTAGCAAATTTTCAAAGAAGTCGTGGGTTGCCTTCGTGGAACAAGGCTCTAATTGACAGGGAATGGCGTGAACAGAGCACTGTTTCTTTGGCGGGTTTAGACATATGTACGATGAGGAGTATTGGAAGTTTATCTGTAAGCAGACATACCCATGTAGAAAGCCGAGGTTTGAAAACCTAAGAAAGGTTTTAGATTACTGATTTTAGTACTGATTACTAGATTACTGACTATAATACTAGATTACTAATGAGCTCTTGTCGCGTCCAAAAAGTAACCAGTTATTTTTTCCTATTGAATGTGTCTGGACTTCTAAATTAGCATAATGTCGAATGAGAAAGAAAGACTTGTGCATAATGCTTTGCTAAATTATTTAGCGTGAGCGCTCCAAGCAAATAAGACTGATAAAATTTGCGAAAAGGCAGTGGGATTTTATGACAAGGATACGATTATAAAAGCTAAGGATACACTTTGGCACTATTCGAATACTTCGAGTCACAACGTTGCTCGCCAAAAGATTGCCGATAATGTGTTAGATATGCTGAAACTGAAAACTGATCCAGTTATGTGAGACTAACCGGATCAAATTGCCGAAATTCGTAATTTTTGATCCTACGGAGGTCCCAACTATGCCTGGTGAATTGAGTGCTATTGTTGCTCAAAAAGCGACAGAAATCTCCAATAATTTGAAGGACTTTATTGAAAGTGAGAAAAAAGCCCGTGCAACTAAGAAACTTGCTACATCTATGAATCAATTAGTCTCCACCGGCTAAGCCTTCCTATGCAGTTATCCTCAAGAAGCCCCCCTTAGACCTTAAAAAGCCTGACTCCCGTAAAGCTTATCTGGAGTATGTTTGTGGAGAAGTTAGTGGGAATATAATCGAGCTTCGTCCCAGTAGAGAAGCCTGGAAAGTAGTCAAAAAGAATAAAAGTGGTGCCGAATCTATTATGTCACGCATAACCGGGAATAACCCTGACGTCGAGCCTAAACTCCAATGCCGCTCCTTTTTCGGTATTATCCGTTATGTTCCTGAAGATCTGAATAAAAATAGCCTATGTGATCTGATTGTCAACTGTTTGAAAGCAACTTAAATCCGAAACACCCGTTCGTTTAAGTTTCTTTTTGAGTCTAAAGAGGACCTTCGAGTCTTCTATTTGCTTTCCGCCCATTATAGGGTACGAAAGACTCCCCATTAGTATATTTCAACGCTTGCCACCCCAATGCTTTTCTGGCCAGTCATATGGTCATTTTGCGTCTGCGTGCTCAGGTACCCGAAAATGTTCCAGGTGTAGTGAGGCTGGCCACTCCACAACCAAAGATAATCCTTGTACCAAGGCACTTAAGTGTGCTCTTTGCAATTCCTCCGACCGCCTATGTTACACTTTTAAATGTCCTGTCGCTCAGTCTCTTCTAAAGAATTCCAATGCCTGAAGAAACCTTAAAAATTGTATCGTGTAACATCAATGGGAAAGTTCTACCGAAACATCACTTACTGTTTGAACTTTGCTTGCGGTTTGACGTGGTGGGTCTTCAAGAACATTTCTTGTGAAGCGCTAGTCGTCAACTGTTGGAGTTCACGTCTTCTCATAATCTGTTTTTCCACCATGCTAAGTCCACTCGCGGTAGGCCTTCAGGTGGTTTGGCCCTGATGATACGGAAAGAGCTACTTGGTAACCTAGTTGCTAAGTCTGACAGTTTCCTTGCGGTTGAAGTTTCGAATGTGGTCATATTCGTTGTTTATTTTCCTACTAATTACCATAATGATATGTCTGAGAGGAAGTTCTCTCTCACATGTACTTCTATTGCCAAGCTAGTATCAAAATATGAAGATGAAGGCCTAAGTTGCCTCCTGTTTGGTGACTTTAACTGTGAACTGTCTGAGCCTGAAAACAATAGATCTCAGATCTTGCTCCATGCTTGTCCAAGTCTCACCTATGTTGGAAATGATCGTGATTTTACGTACATCCATCAATCCAGAGACGCCATTGGGGGGGGGGGTCAGGGGTGGGCAAATGCCCACCCCAGATTTACCAGGGGGCCCAAGCTTTCACCACAAAGGGCCCTTTGTCAGCCATAATAATCCATTATGTCCAACATAATCCATTAATTCCAACTGATTTGAAATTACTGCACGCCTATTAACCAAAGAGTATAATTACTTAACGACCCTTGGGGTAATTATGCTATTTGCTATTAATCATTGTAAACTTTAAAAGTAGGTAAGATACATAATAAAATTCTCGAGTTCTGTCAAATCCCCATTTCCTAGATGATTACGCGACACGAAATGAGTCGGAGGCGGGGGGCAAGATGGAGTTCATGCCCACCACAAGATTTGGTCCAAATGGCGCCTGTGCATCAATCTGGCTCCGTGTCTCAGTTGGACTATTTCTATTGTTCTTCTTTGATTAAACCTACCTCTACTACTACGGTTCTTCTTGATTACTCCATATCCGACCACATGCCGATCTGTAATTATTTTCAAATAAAGCCCTTGCCGCAAACTTCACCCACAAATTTCCCACCTAAATGGCAGTTCAGCCTCAACTGGGAAGCTGCTAACATCGATTCCTACCAGAGTTCATGTGACTACATACTGTCGAAGATCCGAATTCCTTTCACACTTCTCTGTTGTCCGAACATGACAGTAGACTCAGAAAAAAACATCCTACTAAACATCTACTGTTCTGAGATAACGCATGCTATACATACAGGTGATAAAACTGCAGTTCCGGTCCGCAAAATTCGCCACGGCACGGAAGTGCGTAACTGGCGGAATAATCCTAATCTCCTGGCCGCATGTGATTCAGCAAAATTCTGGCTACAATTATGGGCAGATTGTGGGAAGCCGCGCTCCAGAGTAGGCAACGCTGTTCATATTTACATGAAACGTAAATTTTCCAAAGCCATCACATAGCATAAGGCTAATGAAATTGCCCGTACCAGCGAGATTGTCGATAATTTGCCTCCTGCTTTATGGCATCTTCAAGCTAAGAACAAATCTTCCAATGGCCCGCCCTGCATGCCAGAAAAAGACTGGTGCGACTACTTCAGAGACCAATTTTCAGCCCCTAATTCCTACCTAGATAATACCTTTTGCCAGGCCCTCGATAAGGAGCTTCAGTTTTCAGTTAAGGATATTGGTGTCCTGGTCACTCCGTCCTTGATGCGTTCCAAAATTGATAAGTTAAAAAAAAAAGAAATCTAAGGGCATCGATGGTATATCTGGTACTCATTTAAGCTTTGCCAGCAATCTTCTCCTAGAGAACCTTTCTCTGCTATTTCAAATGATTTTCGTTACTGGCATCGTTCCAGACAGCTTTGGTGTTGGATTGGTCCATCCTATTTTCAAAAAAGGTAAACCAGCTGACCAGTGCGCTTCATATCGTCTGATCACCGTTCAACTACTTTTTGTAAGCTATTTGAATCCCTTATTTTTGATTAAATTGCACTTCGATGCACTACTCCGGACGACCAGTTCGGGTTCAAAAACCACTCAGGACGGGAACACGTTCACAGCGTTCTTGCAAATCTTCTTATTGATGCAGATAAAAATGGTGATGTTCTCGTCTTTGGAGCACTTGATGTTAGTAAAGCCTTCGATTCTTGCATCCATGGCCATATCCTGCTCAAAGTCCTTCAGCAAGGTGTTTCCTCTTGCATCCTTTCCCCTGTTTACAGTATGTACAACAAGCTCTCGGCTGTCATCCTGATCCCCTCTCCGTCCGGCATTTATACTTCTAAAGAAATGCTGAGTGTCAAGAAAGGCGTATGTCAAGGTGGCAAAACTTCTCCATCACTGTTTAATAACGCTATTATCGAAGCACAGCAAGTAATAAAGCCGTCGTGCTTTTTTCGTGAGATTAATCTTTCGCTGCTAAACTTTGCTGATGACATTCTTCATGTTTCTCGTTCGATATCTTTATTTCAACAAAATTACGACTCACTTCCAGCGGCAAACAAGCAGATCGGACTTTCCTTCAACGAATCTAAAACAGAACTTCTTTTTTTCAATGGTTCAAAAAATGAGCTTTCAATTAGCCTCTCCGTTAAAATTGGCGACACTCTGATTAAGCCTTGTGAGTCCCTTACGTATCTTGGCCTTCCTATTTCTTCTACATTGAAGGACACACGCTCAGCACTGACAAACCACCTCTGTTCCCGTCTATGAGCGTCTTACGGATTACTTGTTGCCAATAACTATCGTTTCAACCGTCCTCTCCTTGCCCAGCTATACAATGCTTTTACTACCCCCCATCTGCTTGCTCTGGTTCCCTTCTGGAAAATATTCACAGCTACCGAAAAGAAAGCCATTTGCGTCGCATTTTACAGATATGCTAAGTTTCTCCTGCGTCTCCCTTTGTGGCACAGCAATGGCGACATATCCAGGAAATATAAGGTCACCAACCCTACCATGGCCATAGAGAGTAGAATCTCCAAATTCAGTACCAATGTTTTAAGAGCCAACCATCCCTGGACTAGTGTTATTTTATAATATTTGTAGTGGAAGTGTATTTAAATTTTTGTGCTTTTCTTTCTTTTTCTTTTATATACTCCGTCTTTTCCGTTTTTGACGGGTAATAATAATAATAATAATTACATATGTGCACTGCCATTTTCTAACGTTACAGCAGAACGCTTGTTCAGTACCCCCAAAGATTTGAAAACAGATAAACGAAACTGTGTGGCGACAATATCGGTTGCGTGTGATGGAAATTCACAACTAAAATGGGAATGAAGAGACTCAATCTCAGTTCCTCTTCTCTTGTCCTTGACCTTGAAATGACGAAGCTTCTGTCAAATGTTAAGGCTTCTGCAACTGCTGAAGAAGCAGCTACGCTTATTTCTGGTTCTGTGGCTCCCTAGGTCGTAGGTAGTGTGCTTAGTTTAGCTGGTATTGAGCCTCTTCGTGGCAACTTTCAATGACATATTTTTTTTTGTATAATTGAATATAATTGAAATTTGAAGGCTTTATTTTTTCCTGCACAGTATAGTACAAACAAGGTTTGTTGCAAATACATGTTAGATCATTCGAAAATTCTTTTGGCTTTCCCATCCCAAAATACTGCCTTTTTGGTGCAGAAGAAATTGAAAAAGCTGATTTCCACTCTAGGATTTAAGCAGGCATAAGTGTTTGAAGCTAGGTAGAACTGCCGGACCGAAAAGGCTTTTGAAACTCCAGTCAAGAAAATAAAACCTGTATATATTTTCAACCAATCAGAGAAAAAACGGATTGGCCAGGATTCCTATACAAAATTCTTTTTATTTATTTTAAGTTTATCTTTGTAAACCGAATCTTACGCGTGGAGACCTTAATGGTATTTGTCCGGGATAAATTTTTAACGGCATTGAATTGTCTAGAGCTCTAGATGATTTTTCCGGGGAGAGGAATAATTTTTCTGTGAAGATGGAGCTGGATTTCCTGGCATTTTTAAAAAACTGTTTGAAATAAAATAAAAGATTTTTTCCGTCTGAAAGTACGCCCAAGGAGCAACATTAAAATGAACAAAAAATAATATATATATGAAGGGGATAGCCCCCTTTTTCTTCACGCTTAAGTTCAGATTTAGTCCCGATTCTGTAAGAACAACTTCCAAATCAATTGAAAAATGAGAAGCTGAAGTACTAAAAAACTTCAGCATAAATAGTTGGGCGTTCAGAAGGGGACAGTCCTCTTACTATGTAATCGTTTCTATTCATTTTCAGTTTTAATAATTTCTGGTGTAAGTTCATATTTGCTTGCCGAAGAATATTCGTTAATTTCAAGAAATCATTGAACATGTTATTCCTTTGTATGAGAGCATTGCCTTTCTATAGGCTACTTTATTTTCGTCGTCTTTCTGAAAATAAATGACATGAACATCTCGTTTTCGTGCTATGGGAATAAAGCAGCAAAGATAATATAGAACCTAAAGCAAAAAAGTTCCAGAGTGTCATTCAGCCTATTATTTTTTAATTTATTTAAAATAGTTCTGAGGTTTTGTCTGCAATACCAGCATAAACCGTTTTTAGCTATGGGTTCCAATCCTGTACTCTAGAACCTACTCTGTTAAAAACTTGATTTAGTACGCGGATCCAGCCCTACTTGAGCCTGAAAACGAAGCTATAACCAATTTTGGCTCCCAAATTTTGTAACAAAATTCCATTTTGAACTTGCCCCCGAAAATTCCCCGAATCTTGAAGACTTGTCCCCGAAAACTCCCTGAATTTTTTAAACTTGTCCCCGAATTTTGAGATTCGAGAGTGGAAGCCCTGAAGTAAACGGCTAGAGGCGGAAATTTCAAATGAAAAAGCATGCTGAATATCTAAACTTAATTGGCTTCTTGATTTAGTATGTGATTTGGCTAACTGCCACGTACTTAATGATAAACAGCATGCAGTTTACCAAAGCTGTATGGACAAGTACCAGCTCCCATTTTCAGGAGTACAGGAGGGGTTTCCAACCTCGCACAGGATTAAAAATTTCCAGAGAAATCTTTTCTTTAGAATAATCCATCTGGCTTAAAAAGGCACTCGAAAATATGGAAAAATATTAGATTGAAGCTATTTGAATGGTTTAAATATTGAATAAATAAATATAGCTTCAGTATTTCTAATTGAACATATTTTTATTTTAAACAAGATTATTTCATTCTAACCTTACCTTGTTTCACTTAAAAATAATGAAAAAAGAAGAGTTAACAAAGTCAATAGCCTACTAAATCAAGAAAAGGCATAGAATTTGAATATCTTTGGGCACATGACTGAGAAAAGTCATTTTTTGCCTCTGGACTGTCAGGACAGCTTGGAAATTTGGTTTTAACATTTTCACAGCAAAAAATGAGGTCAGGTACCCCTTTATTAGTGATAAGATTAATATAGTTATTTAGGTACTTAGTTACTTAGATTTGAACACTTTTTTTTTGTCTAAATAGCCTAGTAGAATTATGATCCAAAATGTCTATTCAAGGGTTCTCAGGAGTTCTCCTTAGCTACTTCGACTAACTTGTAATTGACCTTTGTTAGGGTAGCCACATAAAAACCTAGTGGCACAAATTGTCAATTTTTTTGTAATAGAAGCATGAATTGCTGTGAATTTTCCTTTTCAGTTTTACATGTCTGGAACATCTCTGGAAAATATTTTAAAAATACTATCATATTCAGGACAAAATTGCATGTTTTAAAAGGCCATATCAACAGTTGAACACGGGCATTTCTTTCTGTAAAATATTGTTTTTAAAAAAAGTTCCTATTTCTTTCATGACATCATAGAAATATCACAATCCCAAGATAATAGGATAAGGTTAAGTTTACTTGTTTTTGAACTGATTTGGAAAAGATTATACATTCAAAACTCTAAATAAAGATTTGGCAATTAAATATGATACCATTTTTAGCCAAAAGAAATATTTGAAACATTATGGAATCTGAGATGACACAAAAAGTAGGCCTACATTTTTGAAAAAAATATGAAACACTCCTTGAAAAAATTTGGAAGCCCTGATTGACAAAAGATATGCATCAGTACTCTCAAAAGCCATCACACATAAGACAGTTCTCTTCTAATACATATTCATGGTAGGAAGCCATTAAATTTGAAAAGGAAAGGGGAACTTCATATTGGAGAGAGGAAAAGTTTAAAAAATAGAAAATTTTTATAATTTACATTGCTAAAAAATTTAAAAAGCATTGTTGTTCATTTTTCCCTGTCATATCAAAATTAATATAGCCCATGAACTGTATTAAAGATTGATGGAAAAATTGCATTTCATTGAAATAAATAAACATTGAAAAGAGAAAAATGGAATAAAAACTGGCTCTTTGTCATTTCTGCTTCTGTTCAATTTTTTTTACCATTTTACTTCCAACCTTTCATATCACTTTCCAACTAGTGTTTGAATCCCCTCTGGTAATACCTGTAAATACAATTACTTCACAAAACAATTCTTCAAAAAATGATTTTTTTTTGAATACAAGAAAATCAAATTGTGAGCTCTTTGATGACAAGTATTGGTTTGGTTAGTAAAATCTTTATGGTTACTGTCTTGGGTGGTTCACTAAGAATTAGAAACAAAGATCAACAGAATCTAGTAAACCAGCACTTAAAAATTAATAGATACAAGTATATTTGAAATTTATAGTAAATATGAGTGACAAATTAGGTTATATGATACAATTCTGATATAGTGATTTTAATCTCAATCTTTTCTGAGACTGAAAAACAAGAAGCAGTTAAAAACAAGTGCAAAACCTAATATCCATATACATTCCTACAGATTGTTATTACAATTGATTATAATATCATACAGATTGATACCTTCCTACAGATTGTTATTTAGATCTTCTCTATTCAAGGAAATGACTATGATAAAAACTTCTGTTCTTTCATAGCCTATTAGAATATTTACAACATTCTTCATTACAACAAATAATTAATTTCAGTATTATTGTTTAAATTTGTGTTTTTAAGTTTTCAGCCTAAATTTGGTGAAATATCATATTTTGAGATCAATCTATTTTATATTACAATCAAAAATCCAGCATACATTTCCTTCTCCTCTCCTGCTGAAATGAGTTTAAAACCTGTCAGGATAAACTATAGTACCCCTATTTTGTGTGCTTTTCAATTTTCATGTCATCATTAGTGTGGAAACAAATTCATGGGTGTATTGATAAATTCCAGTATGGTAGGCTCCACAGGTGTCGTACTACAATCTACCTAGTACAGATGTTTGACTGTGTCCTCCAGTGGCATGAAAAAGGTAGATGTTTTGTTGACATTTGTGCAGTGGATTTCAGAAAGGCCTTTGATCTAATCTGTTGCCTGACTGCAGGCATGAATCTCCAGGAAATGGGTGCCAAATGATGCACCCTTGACCTTGTACTTGACTTCTTAACTGGCTGAAATCAAAAAGTCTTTGCACTCCATGAAAACAATTTGGATTCATCATGGTCATATGCTTCTTATAGGGCCCCACAAGGCAAGAAATTAGCTGGAATAATTTTCCTGGCTGTAACAAATTCCCTGCTTAATCATCATGACAACCATTACAAGTTTGTGTATGATCTGTCCATATTGCTTGCTTACCTGGTCAAAAACACTGTCAGAATAAAGCAGTTTTCAGACCAGTTATTTGATCAGCTAAAGACTAAATGCTCAAGTTATGATCTTACCATCAACACAGCAAAGTTGAAGATAATTCATTTCAACCCTCTGAAGCAGAATATAGATATGCCTTTAGTCCCTTTCCCGACTGTGAATGAAATAAAAATCTTGGAGTAACTTTCACTAGTGACTGTAGTTTCAATGCCCATATTAATTTAACCATCCACAAGGCTAATGCAAGCCTTTGGACACTTACCAAAATGAGGCGTTTTGGGTGTGATACTGAAAGTCTTCTCCATGCATACATGTGTTATGTTCACCCATTGCTTGAGTACATGTGCCCAGTATGGGTCTATCTGCTATCCACACAGCATACCTATTACACAACATAGTCAGTCCAGAAAAGAGCAACAAGGATTATACTCCAAAACTGCAACATACCCTATGATCAAGCCCTTGCTAAATTGAATTTATCTTCACTTAAAGTCCAGCTTGAACACCTTATTCAGCAATTTGGAAAATCCATCCTTGCCAATAAGAGCCACCAATCACTACTACCCAAACCAGCCCCTCTCAATAGCCAAACTTGGTTACAAAATAAACTTCTACCCCCTAAAGTACAGACTAATCATTAGGCCAACTCATTTGTGCCTTTCTTCACATCTGTTTTCAATGCTGAGTTATAGTGTGTGATTTTTGTTTAAATCTATGATTTTGTAAAAAAAAAAAACTGAATTTAGCTATGCTATGATAGTTTTTAAATATACCAATCTCCCTCTCTCTCTCTCTCTCTCTAAGTTTTCTACTCCCAATCTATTAAACCATCATGACAGAATAATTAAACTGAAGAGCAGTTAAGTGTCCTGAAAAGGCTCTTTTGATTAAAATTTGTTGATTTCAAGACCTGAATAACATTGCTCATGTAATTTTCTTTGTTTTATTCATTTGTTAATGCTTTCTCTGTGTCTCAAAGCCCATGGAATCTACAGACCTATTTCTACTGCCATTTAGGCTAGTACTGGTTTAATATACTTGTTCATAATTCTGAATAACTTATTGTGTTTACTCGTCTTTGTATCTAAATATAACCTTTAGTTACTAAAAAAAAAAAAAAAAATTCCAAGAGAGATGTTTTTCAAAGAAACATAAAGAGTCAGAATTATAACCCAAGCCAAGCACAATTAAAGGCCAATTATAATTTAAATTCAAAACAGCAAGAAATAGCTTTCAATGAAAGAATAAAGCCTTAAACTAGCAGAAATCAAAATAAATAGTTATACTAAACATAAAGATAGTAGATAGTGATACAAATAAAAATATAGATCATGAAACAACCGAAAACTAAACAAACAATGGATTCAAACTTAAAAAAAATTGAAAATAACCCTTTGAAAAATAATATAGGAACATAGATAAACATAAATTAAGTATTTTTATTGCCCCCTCTGAACCCTTAAGCCTTCTAAAAACTATTTATCAAAAAGATGTTATTGAAAACAACAGGTAATTTGTACAGTGTGGTTTAATTCTTCAGAACATCAACATAAATTGCTCTCTATCAAACTATAATATACAATAAATTAAGATATTTAATACAATAATATGATAATGTATATACATAAAAATATATCTAAAAATAATATATAATTCAACAATATAATAAAATCAATATGATTGAAAAAATAATGAAACAAACTGAATGTTGAATGTTTAATGATTTTAACTCCTAGAATTCTTACCAATTTGAGATCATATTTAACAGAAAGTTTTAATCTTTTGGTTGTATAATCATAAAAAAAATGTTTAAAATATATTTAGTTTCATCAAAGCTCAAATTTCCTAATTACCTTTAAAAAGCCTAGTCTTGGGCTGGGGTATTAACGTTACTCCTGTTTTAATAACTTTTTTTGTCTTAAGTTTGACCTAATTATTACTCATTTTAATTGTTGCTTGTTTAAGGACTTATTTGTTTGTCCACATCAGTATTTCTTATTCTTGAATTTGATGCAATCATTTATTTTAATTTCTGTTCAGTTTGTGCTTCATTTTTTCATTAACAGCATTTCTGGTGATTTTAAAGTGTGAATTCTGTCAAAAGGCTTTCTTGGTGCTTGTTGTAGGCTTTAATTAGGCTTTCTACTTTTACTTTAAATACCTCTCTTTTAGAAGGTTTTAAGAGATTGATAAAAGTTTTGATTTCCAATTTTGATTGCCAAATATTTTTGTTGTTAAATATTAACAATAATATTCAGCTTTCCTTTCTAAAAATAAAATATTGGATTCTAATTCAAATTCTGAAACTGTAAAACGTAATCTGTGTGCTGTCTGATAGTATTCAGCATAATTTGTGCATAAATTTTCTTCAATTTGAAATCAAGATTTACAATAGTTCTTAAATAAATTTTTGATTTGGCACCAATCTCTAGATTATATATTCAAAAGTATTCTCCTTGGAGAAGGTTCAAAAGATTAACTGGAAATAAAATTTAAAAATTTAATAGGTATGCTACCAGAGGCATCACTTAGTCTTTAAACTATTTTATTAGTGACTTTTGCGTTTGTGTAGGCAGGGTGTAGCAGGAAAAGGAGTTTGTTTTGATTTCCTGGAGGCAAATATTGTCTTTTGATTGGTATCAATGTGCCTGAAAGCCGTCCTGGCCGAGTGGGTTGGTGCGCTGGATTCGGGATCCCTTGTCTGAGAGGACGCGGGTTCGAATCCCAGTGTACCCAATTCTTCAGTTTGGGACGGGGGTCAGTGGCGAGACTCTGTAAGCTTAGCCAGAGTCGACCCAGCTCTAAATGGGTACCTGGAGAAATCTGGGGAAGGTAAACAGGAAGGGTGTGCGAAAGTACAGGATGGCTTGCCCCAAACCCCCCATTGCACTTCCTGGCTGAAGGGCCAAGAAACGGAGATCAGCACCGCTGGTACGGACTGTAAAGTCTAATGCTGTATCCTTTACCTTTTTTTTTTATCAATGTGCCTTTTAACATTTCTTTAAATTTTCCTCTTATCACTTATACTGTAAATGTTCCTGGGATTTTGCAGATATGCCCTGTTGAGAGTCAGGATTAACATATTTTCTTTTGATTTAGTTATACACTGCCTTCAATATTCCCTGAAAACTCCAACTCGACACACCTAGCTGTCCCAGAGATATATTATATAAACCCTTCTGACACCCTGGATTTATATAGTGTATGTTGATCTTATTCAACATCCCCCTCAATAAAACCTTAACCTTTCATCTGAAATTCTTAGCCATACCTGAGATGTAGCAGAGTAGCACCTTTGACAACCTGTATCTTTTGACTTAGTTTAATACCCTCTCCAAACTGCCTGAGTCTTTCAAGTTAATATACATAGTGGTTCTTTATGCATTACTTGAAAACCAGTTCAACATCCCCTTCAACAATGTCTGGAAGTTTTAACTTACAACCCCACAATATTACTACCCTTGATTGTTCGTGAGATAATGCATATACACCCTTTTGATAACCCAGATCCACTTGGTGTCTTCTGATTTAGTTCATCCCTCTTCTCTTAACCTTCTCGGGCATTTTCAACTTAACATCTTCATCTGTTGTTGATATATTGTATATACACCCTTGTGACAACCCAAATGCAGAAGCTTTTTTTGATTTAGTTCAACATACCCTGAATATTTTCCGAAATTTTCATCTTAATACACATAACTGTTCCAAAAAACTTGCAGGTATGCCTTTCTTAAAACCTAGAAGGATGTAGTGACAATTGACTAAGCATAATATCCCCTCAACTCTATCTGAAACTTGCTACTTAATGTTTTTGGACATTTCTGAGATATCGCAAACAGGCACTTTTGATAACTTAGATGAATTGGTCTGTTCATTTAGTTTAACATCTCGTAAACATTCCATGAAGTTTTAGACTTAAAACCTTTGGATTTTATTGGATTATTCCAGAAATTCCCTTTGAGAACCTGGATGAACATAACCCCTTTTAATAAGGCTCAATATCCTCTTCATTATTCTCTGAAAGTTCTCACTTACTATTCTTAGCTGTTGCTTTCATATTGCATATAATCCTTTTTGACAATTAGTTTGCATATGAGGTCTCCTAATTTTGTTCCTCATTCCATTCAATAGTACCAGAAACTTTCAGTCTAATGCTCTTAGCTGTGCTTATAATTTTAGAGATAGGCACTTCTGACCACCTGGATCTTGTGATTTTGCTGATCGCTTCTTAAGAAATCCCTGAAATTTTGAACTGAATACACTTTGTGATTCCTGATATATTGCAGAAGACCCTTTGAGAACGTGGATACAAATGTTATATCTGAATTTAGTTCAGAATCCCATTCAATATTGTCTGAAAGTTTCAACTTACTATCTTGAGATGTTCCTTAAATAATGCAGATAAACTCTTTTTATGATTTGGATTCACCTTGTGTCTTTTGATTTTGTTCTTCATCTCCATGGTTTTCGACTTAATATCTGTATCTGTGTCTAATTTATTGCTTATACGCCTGTTTGAAACCCTGAAAGCTAAAGTTATTTTTTGATTTATTTCTAAATGGCCTAAAAATTTCCTAAATGCTTTAAACCCTTAGCCTAAATAACCTTAATTTTCAGACATGCATTTTTGAAAACATGGGTGCAAATAGTGGCTTTTGATTTAGCATATCACCCCCTCAACACCGTTTGACGTTTCCATCTCTATTCTCCTAGTCGTACCTGACATATTGCTAGGATAGAGGTTTTTTTTTATTTCGTTTAATATCTTCTTCAGCATTCCCTGAAATTTTCAACTTAGTATGCTTAGCTGTTCCCAATATATTTCAGAAATGCCCTTTGAAAACCTGAGTGCACATAGCATCTTTTATAATCTATTCCAATATTCCTTCAAGCATCTATGTTTCAACAGTATTTCATGTGTACCCTTTTATAAGCTGGATGAATATATCATTTTTTGATTTTGCTAAGCATACTCCATAGCACCCTCTAAAATTTTTGATTTAATCCCATTTATCATCCCTGAGCCATTGCAGGTAAGTTCTTTTGGCGGCCTGGATGCACATAATGCCTTTTGATTTAATTGAACAGCTCCTTCAATATTCCCTGAAATTTCCATCTAAATAACCTATGCTATTCCTGTGATTTAATAGATAAACTCTTTAGACAAGTTATATTCACATAGTGTCTAAATATTTAGTTTCACAATCTCTTCAACATTCCCTTATAGTTTCAACTTAATACCCTTACCAATTTCTAAGCTTTTGCACATAAGCCCTTTTGACAACCTGGATAAATAAAGTATCTTTTCATTCAATTCAACAATCCCCCTCCTCAACATTTATTTAAGGTTTCAAGTTAACACCCTTTTGTAGTTTCTATATATAATATAATATATAATATTATATAAAACATATATAATATGTTGAGAGCCAGGTTACACAGTGTCTCTTTGGATTTATTTCAACATCTCTCCCCTAGTACTCCCTTAAATTTTCAAGCAGGTAGCCATAGCTGTTCCTATGAAGTTTCTAGTTAATACCATTCGCTGTTACTGAAATGATTAATTTAAAAAAAACAAGTTTTTTTTGAAGGAAGTAAAGAGCAAAGTTGAAACTCAAAATGGACAAAAATTATTAATTCACAGCCTAATAATATATATAAATAAAATTAGTACAAATAAACCAACTAATTATGTTTCTAGGAATATAGAAAACTAGCGCTTTACTGAAAGCACAAAAGTCAAGTATAAAAAACAGGAATATTGATTTAGGAGTCAAAAGTGAGTATGTTGCCTGACCACAATAAACTAATCTATAAAGCTTTTCATAGTCTTACACCAGTTGTGACATGAGTAACTTACAGTATTCGATCAAAAATTATTTTAAAACATAAGCGTAAAATTAAATACTTTTTTAATAACAGGATAGTAATTGAAAAACATAGGTAAATAGTGGACTGATTTATCAGGTAACATTTTGGTCTTGCCAGCTATCATACCAATAGTGAGTAATATACAGTCTTAAATTGTAAGAAATATGCTTTAGCATCACTTGAAATGAAGATCAAATTAGACGTAATATGAACTTTGAAAATCTGGTTATTTCTTGTGAATTTAAAGCTATGATAGAAAGTCCAAAGCTAGTCTGTGATCCTAATACTATCAAAATGGCTTTACTTCGATCTTGCCTACAAACTAACCATGACATTTTCTTTTCAGAACCAAACGAGAGCCAGTCATTGAACTGAGCCATTGTGAGATACTTTTAAGATGAGTATGTGATTTATGAAACATACTAAGAGGGTCTGAGGGGGAGTATATGTGAGGGGTTCTTATAAACATCCAGTTAAGGGCTTTGGACCGTAACTATTGCAATGTTACCGTTTTATTCTTCCAAACTTAAGAAGTGGCACCAAAAGTGCCGTTTTTAGGGCTATATGGCACTTATGGATGGTAAAATTGATAAAAAGCAAGTAGATATGAATAATAGGTTTAAAATGAGCCTTCCCAGGGTATGCTTTAAAAATGAGTGCATCACTCTTGCAAAAATAATGGATTATCTGAAAAGTAATCACAAGAAGGGACAAACCATGATGGAAAAAAAGAAAAAAAAATCAAAGCTGGAATTAAACGCATGAAAATCTAATTTGAAGGCCAGCGCTCTACTAACAGAACCACACCTCTAATAATGTAATTTACTATATTGGTGTTTTTAGGACGTTAATTGCGTAGCTTTTTAAGGGGGGCTGGAGGAGGAGCATGCGGGAGGTGTTCTTGTAAACCTCCAGTTAAGAGCTTCGGACCATAATTATACCGTTTTGTACTGGAACATAACGATTAAAATAGTACCTGTTTTGTACTTCAAAGCTTTTCCACTTCAGAAGTGGCATCAAAAGTGTCGTTTTCAGTGCTATATCGCACTTAAGAATGATAGAATTGAAGAAAAGCACGTAGATATGATCAATAGCTTTCAAATGAACCATGAAAATTAACTCTTATAAGTTCTGCTAGCCAAATAGCCCCAACTTTTACACCTGAGACATGGCACAAAAAGTGCCATTCTTAGTGCCGTGTCATTTGGAACTTGCAGATGGTAGAATTTATAGGAAGAACGTATACATGATCAATTTTTTTTATATGAGCTATAAAAAATCTGTCTACGATGTTCTGCTAGTGCCCCTGTTGAGAAATGGCACAAAAAGTGCTGCTTTAATGCCATATGGCACTTGCAGATGGCGGAATTCATACAAAGCATGTTGAATTTATACAAAGCATGTGGATATGAGAAATATTTTGAATAATCCATTAAGCATCTCTATATGATGTTCTGGTTGCCCGCTAGGCCTGATAAGAAGAAGAAAAAAAAAAAAAATGGAGACAGATCAGTGCTCCCAATGTCAAAATGTGATTTTCTTTGCTGTTCAACGAGGGGGACTGTAATTTCCCTTGAGAAGGTTTCGACCATGCTGATTCCAATGTTACACTTTTCATTTTGATCTGACGCCATTTTCGAGGGTTTTTATGGCACTTGGTATTAACCAAGTGACATAAAGCAATCGCAAATTCTGTCGGTCTGTCTGTCTGTCTGTTGGTCCCGGCTTTGCTACTTTAGGCACTTCCAGGTAAGCAAGGACGATGAAATTTGGCAGGCATATCAGGGACCGAACCAGATTAAATTAGAAATATTATTTTTTTCGATTTGACCATCTGGGGGGAGGGAGTTGGGGGCCGTTTAATTCGGAAAAATAGAAAAAATGAAGTATTTTTAACTTACGAACAGTTGATCAGATCTTAGTGATATTTGATGTTTGGAAGGATATCGTGTCTCAAAGCTCTCATTTTAAATCCCGACCGGATCTGGTGACACTGGGGGGAGGGGTTGGGAAGGGGAACCTAAAATCTTGGAAAACACTTAGAGTGGAGGGATCGGGATGAAACTTGGTGGGAAAAATAAGCACAAGTCCTGGATACATGATTGACTTAACAGGAACGGATCCGCTCTCTGGTGGAGTTGGGGGGGGGGGTAATTTTGAAAATTGAGGTATTTGTAACTTACGAAAGGGTGACCAGAGCTTAATGAAACTTGATATTTAGAAGGATCTTGTGCTTTAAAGCTCTTATTTTAAATTCCGACCAGATCCTGTGACATTGTGGGGAGTTGGAGGGGGAAACCGGAATTCTTGGAAAACGTGAAAATTGGGGTATTTTTATCTTACGAATAGGTGATCGGATCTTAATGAAATTTGATATATAGAAGGATCTTATGTCTCAGATACTCCATTTTCGGCTCGAATTGGATCCGGGGACATAGGGGGTTGGAGGAGGGAAACAGAAATCTTGGAAAACGCTTAGAGTGGAGAGATTAGGATGAAACTTGATGGGGAGAATAAGCACAAGTTCTAGATACGTGATTGACATAATTGGAACGGATTTGTTCTCTTTGGAGGAGCTGGGGGGTGTTAATTTGGAAAAAATAGAAAAATTGAGGTATTTTTAACTTAAGAATGGGTGACTGGATCTTAATGAAATTTGATATTTAGAAGGAATTCATGTCTTAGAGCTCTTATTTCAAATCCCGACCAGATCTATTGACATTGGGGGAATTGGAGGGGGAAATCGGAAATCTTGGAAAACGCTTAGAGTGGAGGAATCGGGATGAAGCTTGGTGGATAGAATAAGCAAATGTCGTAGATACGTGATTGACGTAACCGTACTGGTTTCGCTCTCTTTGGGGGAGTTGGGGAGAGGGTTCAGTGCTTTGGCAAGTTTGGTGCTTCTGGACGTACTAGGACGATGAAAATTGGTAGGCGTGTCAGGGAGCTGCACAAATTGACTTGATAAAGTCGTTTTCCCAGATTCGACCTTGTGGGAGGCTAAAGGGAGAGGAAAAATTAGAAAAAATGAGGTATTTATAAGTTACGAGTGGGTAATCGGATCTTAATGAATTTTGATATTTAGAAAGACATCGTGACTCAGAGCTCTTATTTTAAATCTCGACCGACATTAAGCCTCTGATTTTACTTTTAAATCAATTTATTGATTCTTAGAATTTTGTTAGAGCTCATACCATATGAGCTCCTTGCTCTTAGCTCTTCTTGTCTCGTCACAAGTGCCATAGGAGCTCTTAGCTCTTGTTTTCTTCGAAATCACCATAAATTTATTTTCGCGAGAAACTTTTACTTTTAAGACCAACCGAAATAATAGTTATTTTTCGTGAGTCAGTGTCAGATTGAAATTTTTCATTAGGCAGTTCTTTTCAAAACGTGTTTATTAGCTTTTGGTTACTATAGGCTTTGGTTCGCTACCGATACGTGCGATACCGATGTACCCGATACCATGTACAACCCTTCCCCAGGAACTATGGGGGGGTCATATCATCATCAAAACCATATTTATTGGATCTTTGAACTATGTTAAACAATATGGAAATCTCAAATGTTTCGTAGGACAATTTTGGGGGCAGGATGCCCTTAGGGAGGGGGACTAGTTGCCCTCCAGTCTTTTCGGTCACTTAAAAAGGCACTAGCAAATTTAATTTCCGTACAAGTGAGCCATTAAACATCTTTCTATGATCTTCTGATCATTCACTAGCCCCGGTGAAAGAAAAAGAAAAAAAATATTGAAAAAAAAAAAAATTGAAAAAAAAGAAGAAAAAAAAAAGGAAACAGATCAGTGCTAGCCATGAAAAAAAGTGATTTTCCTTGTTTTTCAAGGAGGGCAACTGTAATTTCCTTATACAAGGTTTTCGATCATGCTAATTCCAATGGTACAATTTTGATTTTGATCTGAAGCCATTTTCAAGGGGTTTTAGGCCTTTTTCGAAATCACCATATATTTCTTTTTGTAATAAACATTTACTTTTAAGACAAATCGAAATAATAGTTAAAATTTATGAATCAGTGTCAAATTAAAAAATTTTTCACTAGGTAATTTTCTCTAACCATGTCTTTTAACTTTTGGTTACTATGGGCTGTGGTTTGCTCTTTACTAGGTTGCAGCAACCGCTGTAATTATGGCGTAAATAAACTGTTAGGACTACGTAGATTGATATAATGTCTTTTGATTTAACTAGTTTCCCTCTCCGAATTTCTTGAAAGTTTTAATTCTTTGAAAATTTAATACTCATAGCTGTTTTGGAGGTATTTCAGATGCGACCTTTTGACGACCTAGATTTGGGTCATCATCCTCCTCAACATTCCCTGAAATCTTCAATTTAATACTCTTAGATATTGCAGCCGCCTGTTTTTACAACCTGGATGCATATGATGGTGTCTTGATTTAATTCAATATTTTCTTTAATTTTCCCTGAAAGTTCCAACTTAACACCCTTACCCATTCCCAAGATATTGTATGTATGCCTCTTTGACCCCATAAGTTGCAAGTCTTTCATTCCTCTTATATTCCAAATAGCCTTAGAAAAATATACATAATGTGTTTTAAATTATTTCAACATCTCTCTGAACATTCCCTGGAATTTGAAGCATATTGCCCTAACCTGTTTTTGGAATGTTTTTAGATACGCCCTTTTGACAACCATAGTACACTTTATGCTATTCAGTTTTGTTTAGTATGTCTCTCAGTATTCATGAAAGTTTCAACTTAATACCATTGGCCGTTTACGATATTTTGCAGATGCTCTCTTTTGACAACCTGTATAAACATAGCGTCTATAGATTTAGTTTAACATTCCCTTCAATATTCCTTGAAAGTTTCAACTTCACACACATAGTTTCAACTTCACACACACATTCCGAACGTTTTCTTCCTTTCCCATGTAAAACAGAGTCTTGAACAGTCATTAATTTTCATTAGTCCTTGTCCTAGGGACTGTAGGAAAAATGTAACCCCAACAGCATTCTATTTTACCTCTTGAATATTTTGAATCAAACAACTACCTCAAAATTCGATCAGACTTCTTTAGATATTAAGGGGTTAGGCAAGTAGAATAAAAGAGTAAGGGGAGGGACGATGTTGCCCTACAAGGGGCTGGTCCAACTAGTCCAGTTATGTTATTTATACTGGTTTTTGAACTACTATAGTCCAAGAAGTACTCCGAAAACTAATTCATGACAACACTTAAAGGAATTTGACTACATTTCATGGCCTAACTTATTCACTGAAATTTGAAAAAAGAAAACCGAGAAGTCAATGTGAAAGATACTTTTTATTCTTCTTAAATTTTCTTTTCTATTTACACTTTAATCTGAAAAACTATTTTTTTTTAACTCAACAATTCTAAAGTTTCGACCGAGTCCGTTGATTTTTGAATTAAAAAAAAGGGAATAGTTGTGAGAAAAGTCAAAGTCATGGCCAATTGTAGAAAAAAGCCAAGACGGATTATCCAATTAAGTGGGCATCCCAGTCAAGGTTAATTTTAGTAATTTTCTTTTTTATTCTTCTTAAATCTCCATTTCTATTTACACTTTAATCTGAAAAACTATTTTTTTTTTTAACTCAACAATTCTGAAGTAACAATTTTGTTCTGCTTAAATAGATAATATTTAGTTTTACTCAGCTGCCGAATAATGTTTTTGAAAATTACATTGTCTTTCTTTTTTATGTCGAATAATTTGTTAAAAGTTTGCCAAAAAATGTGAAAATAAAACAATCTTCTAAACTAAGAAACCTCTAGGTTAAATTTCTTGTCCTTTGGCTGTTAGTTACAGTTTTCGCCTTACCACAAGGTAGCATGTTCCACACGGAGCATAGCCTCCTTTTTTAAAATATGGTCAATGGAAACACATGACTTAAAAAAGCATTACCACGCCATCTAGTAAAACTTGCTTTACCTCCAACTTCCACAGCCATAAACCTTAAGCCTATGTTTTTTTCTTTTAAAAATAAATGCTATATTTCATTAGTATAGATGCAAAAGGATGGCACTTAATACATTTGAAGTAAGCCAAGTTGATTTACGTGCCCACGCATCTTTTTAAATATTAAATAAAAAAAACAAGTTTTTTAACTGAAAGTAAGGAGCCACATTAAAACTTAAAACGAACAGAAATTGCTCCGTATATTAAAGGGGCTTTTCCCTCCTCAAAGCCCCGCTCTTTGCGCTAAAGTTTGACTCTTTCTCTCAACTTTACTTTTTAAGACAGTAAAAAAATTTAGCGTAAAGAGCGGAGTGTTGAGGAGGGAAAAGTCCCTTTAGTATACGGAGTAATTTCTCTTAGTTTTAAGTTTTAATGTCGCTCCTTTTACTTTCAGCTAAAAAACTTTTTTTTTTCATTTAATTTGTGAACGTTTTTGAATTAATATCCATGGAAAGATCCTCCCACGTTACCCCTCCCCCTCAACCAAATAAATTCCTCTGAAAACGTCTATACACTTCTCATTAATCATTACTATACCTAAACACTGGTCAGATTTTGTAACTTGCAGCCCTCCCCCTTGGACAGTGATGGATTAAGTCTTCCCTAAAGACATTGTTAGTAGGTTTTTGACTATGTTGAAGAAAATGGCTATCTCAAAATTTTGATCCGTTGACTTTGGGAAAAAATGAGCATGGGAGGGGGCCTAGGTGCCCTCCAATTTTTTTGGTCACTTAAAAAGGGCACTTGAACTTCTAATTGCCGTTAGAGTGAGCCCTCTCGCGACATTCTAGCACCACTGGGTCGATACGATCACCCCTGGGAAAGAAAGAAAACAAATTAACACGCACCCGTGATTGGTCTTCTGGCAAAAAATACGGAATTCCACATTTTTATAGGTAGGAGCTTGAAACTTCTATAGTAGGATTCTCTGATATGCTGAATGCGATGATGTGATTTTATATAAGATTCTGTGACTTTTAGGGGGTGTTTCCCCCCATTTTCAAAAATAAGGCAAATTTTCGCAGGCTCGTAGCTTTTGATGGGTAAGACTAAATTTGATAAAGCTTATATATTTAAAATCATCATAAAAATTCGATTCTTTTGATGTACCTATTAGTATCAAAATTCCATTTTTTAGAGTTTTGGTTACTATTGAACCGGGTCACTCCTTACAGCAGATTGGATACAACAGAATTGGTTAGCTTCCACAATGCCTATCACAAGCAAGTGTTATAAGAAGTAGGGGATATTATATGTGAATTTATATAAGAAATTATTGTTGAAATCAGGATAAAAAGAGTTTAACCCTCTCGTTTTTACAGTGGAATAACATATGATATTTTAAAAAATAACCAAATACGTGGTAATAATCCTTGCAGAGGGTCTGTGGCCCGTAAAGTATCTCTGAGCAATGTCACTTAGCCAGAATAGAGCTGCTGCAATAGAAACCGAAAAATATAAAAGTAATATTGGTAAACTTATGATAATATTAATAAAAAATACATATTTGACCATTATCTCCAAGCTGCTAGACGAGCTTGTGCAACCTTTCTCACTTTAATATAACAGTGTTAGGTTAGTCGTAAACCAGCTGATGATGAAACCTGCTGCTGCTTTACTGCTGATGATGAACACTGTATATGTGATCGAAATATCCAGTTTAAAATTTTTTATATCTTTTCACTGTCAATAAAAAGGTTTCATCCCTGTTTTGAACTGTTTTACTTTTGTTTTTAATCTGTCATATTGAATTATTAAAAACTTCGAAAATTTAAAACTAAATGTAAATAATTGAGTAATAATAACTGTCTATTTATTTACGTTACTAAGAATTAAATTACCTCTTTAGATGGTGTACCAGAAGACTTAAGTATAGTCGTTACGCTTCGGCCACAACAAAATTCCGAGTCTGTGGTCTTTTCTCTGTATTCGGAAACAGGGGAAGAGCAAATCGAACTGCGGATTGGGCAGACTTTAAAGCTGTTATACAGAGAAGTCGATGATGACGGAGAAGTTCTTAAATCTGGAGGTGTAGTTGACTTCGGAGTGAAAATAAATGACGGCAAGTATGTCTAAGACATCGTTTTATTTCATGCTTTTTTGTTAATTTACTTTGGTTTTTATATTATTTTTAATTTGTTGTTTCTATTTATTTTTTTATTATATTCTTTTGTGGACTTTTTATATTTTCTTTTTATTATTTAACTTTTATTATATATGTATTTCCTGCCTGTACTTTAATTCTATCTTTGACTTTAGACTGGAGATAAATGACAGGAAGCATGTCTACGACATGCATGCTTTTTAATTATTTTTATTTTATTTTGTCTCATTTTTTCCATCCCTTCCATCTTCTTTTTATCTGTATATATCTTTATTTTATTTTCATTGTATTATTTGAGCAAAGTTAGTATGAATAATAACCTTAGTTACAACAATATGATTATCTTATGTTAGCCGTACATAGTAATATTTTATTTTAGTCTTGTATGTAACAATCTTATATAATAACTTTAATAATAATAGTAATTTTTCAAATTTTTTTTTTCACATAAATTTTTTCTTTATATTTTGTTTTGTGACTTCTATTTTAAATTCTATTTTGTTCTAGAATTTGTTTCTTGTTTAGTAACTTTTACTCTTTTTTTTAATATGAATGAGTCTAAATAAGCTGAATGCTTGAATTGCTAAGTTAGTTTCCGAGAATTCTTTAAGCCTGAGACACAGCAGTCAGACCTCTCGATAAAAAAAAAAAAAAAAAAAATATTACAGCGCCAGTAAGGACTTCCATATGTAGTATGTAGAGTTGAGCAATGAATAGGTCTTAAGCGGGAATACCATGATTAACCAATCAGGCAAGAGACTCAAGCTGTGGTATTATGTAATTTTACAAGATGGAAGCGATGAACAATAGTTATCCTATCTGCATGATTAATTTGGCCAAATTAATATTTTTGGCCAATTTGGCCGAAAATAGCTATATAATATAGCTATTTTAGGAAATAACTGGCCTTTCGAAAAAAAGATCTCGTGATTTTATTTTTCTTTCTTCGTAGTACAGTCTGTTGAAGCAATCGTATCCTGAATGAAAGGGGAGTTTTCGACTCCTCAGGCCTCGTACTTCCTGTTTCTAATTCTTGGTCTAATGTTTTAAAACCCATTTACTGAAAAAAACATATAATTAAACCTGGAAGAGTTCAAAATAATGTTCATTAGCCTTAATACTTTTCTCCTTTCGTCTTTTCCAGCCTTCGAAGCATTCGCGAAATTGGTTTTCTGTTACCTCTGGCTTTGATTCTTTAATGGTATCCAAAGACTGAAAACGTTACCCTTTATTTTTCTGTAATTTTGGGGAATACAAAAAAAAAATCGCAGGGGTCAAATCCCATCAGTGGGGTAGGTGAGGATGTTGTGGCGGTTTTAGCTAAAACTGATTGACAACAATGGCTGAATTAGATGGTGAATTGTCGTGGTGTAATACCCATGACTGATCTGGCCGTAAATCGGGTCTCTTTCTGTGAATAATATGAAAAAAACTTCGTTTTCTTAAAGAGTTAAAGAGGCTGCGTCCCAAAGTCGAACCTTAAAACGTACAGGAATTAGAAGAGGCAGTTGGGGGGCTGCCGCCCCCCAAACCCCCAGCTTTTAAAGACTCTTTTGTACAGGTTTTTTTTTGTGGGGGGACTTCATTGTTACTATTTACTAGTTTCGGCGCAATGGTTCTCCTGTCCTCTTGTGTTTAACATTTTTCGAAGTTATTCCATTATTCATTCATTTCAATTTTTTGTTAATTAAAAGAGGGCCTTTCCGAAGCCAAGAGCGGGGGTTAGCAAAAACACAAAAAAAACTGTACAAAAGAGTCTTTAAAAGCTGGGGGTTTGGGGGGCGGCAGCCCCCCAACTGCCTCTTCTAATTCCTGTACGTTTTAAGGTTCGACTTTGGGACGCAGCCTCTTTAACTCTTTAAGAAAACGAAGTTTTTTTCATATTATTTCTGTACGTTTTTCTACAATCCATGGTGGATGTAATTTAATAATTCCTGTACTCCTCGTACAGGAATTAGGAGAGGAACTTGGGTGGCTGCCGCCCCCTCCGCTTTTAAATCATTGTATAAAATAGAAAAAAATTATTAGGACTATAAGAAGACTATTAGGAGAGGCAAACCCCCCGCTTTTAAAGACTCTTTTGTACAGGTTTAATTTTTTTTCATATTAATTCTGTACGTTTTTCTACAATCCATGGTGGATGTAATTTAATAGTTCCTGTACTCCTCGTACAGGAATTAGGAGAGGAACCCACCCCCGCTTTTAAATCATTGTATAAAATAGAAAAAAAAATAGATAGAATGACCGAAATGTTTCTTTTGCTCATAAGAAGCTAATATTCTGTTATCTCTCAAATGATAAGCTGTCCAGGTGTTATCAAAATTTTTTTGATGTTGTGAAAAAAAATCGCCCGTAAGGGACTTGAACCCTTGACCAGAGGATTAAAAGTCTCACGCTCTACCAACTGAGCTAATAACTTGCATGTGTGTAAATATAACTTCTCAATAGCTTTTAAAAATTTCAAATTAACATGGGCTCTTATGGAGAGAAATCCGTTAATTTAAATAGCTAATGGGTGGTTTCTGGAAAACAGGGAAGGAGTTATCGGATCAAGCTGAAATTTCGCGGATAAGCTCCTGGGCCCTAGGGGACCTTAACTTGTGAATTTCAGCCCGATCGGACAACGTTAAAGGGGGGCTTGGGTTGACAGGTCGAAACTTTCGGCCAGATTTTCCCCATGAAGAAAAAGTTGGAGGGGGATGAAATTTTGCAGGTTTCTTAGTTGGAGCTCGGGCTACGAAATGCATCCCTCCCCATCCGTCTGCGACCACTGGAACCGAAGATCGCTTAACATTGTCGTGTGTCGCCTCTTTATAGAGGCACGAGTGTGCCTCCTTGATCCTCTTACAAAGACGTTTCATTACTTCCTCTTTGTAAGTAGAATTAACTGTCTAATTTTGTGGAGCCCGCTGTTTAATCGAAATTCCACCCGAGTCCAAAAAGCCTTGGCTTGATTTTCGATTTTTACATCCTGGCCTTTTTGCCCTTTTTTGGGTCTTCTTTTTTCATTTTATGCTCTGCTTCTTATTCTCAGCATTGTACTTCTTCCATCTCCGATTCCTTCCGTTCTGTCTCCGATCGGTCTCCGTAAGTCCAAGTTTCGTCTTCGATTCATATTTTTACACTAATCAATATAAAATGTTATTACATTAACAAACTTAAAAAGGTTCTTCCTTTTGTTCAACAAACATGTTTTTCGGAACGATCTTCGCACAAGGCTTTAATATACCCAATTCCTGCGAGAATATTTTCATAGGCACGAAAATTTTAGCGTGTAATTTTAAACTTAATAATCTCCGTATATTTGGAATTCCCATAAAAAGCTAAATCTTTTAGCAGTTGTATTACTATCAAGCTTAAGTTTTTAGAGTTTTGATTGCTATTAGCACGAGTTGCTTCTTACATATAGTTTGAAATCACTAACTCTTCGAAACCGTTATATAATAAAAAAAAATAAAATGAATGTATATTCCAGTATTTCCATTTAAACTTTGAAAAGAAAAAGTTTCCTAATGTCACCGACCTCCCCCTCCGGGAAACTTTCGGACATCGCTCAGGAATTACCCTCTCCCCATTTTCAACAACCCTTGCTTTTTGCGGCAAGCATACAAACAAACCTTTTAGAAGAAAGCATACTTTTTCTGAAATAAGAATAGATCTTTCACTGGACATCAGGCTTAAACAGGTTAAGTCCAAATAAAGAAAGATTAAAGATGAGTTTATACCTACAATCCTCCCCTAGAACCCATTCCATTATTATTGAGAAGGCTAATTGAGGGCATGACATGAAAATAAATGTGATCTTTTGTGCATGTAAATCCACCCCCCCCCCACCGCCTACATGATGAACCGATGCCCCTCTTTCGTAATAGATGATACGAAATCATACATTACAGTAGATATTCGTAATTTTATGAAATAAGGAGTGAACTAACTATGTCTATATTGACAATTTATCTTTTATGGACTACGTGATTTCTTAGAAATAAATATACCACCTTGTGACATTACTTCTTCTGAGCTTTGGAGGCACAATATATCGTTTTTCAATACTTTGAAATGTATTGACCACCTTGGAATTTTCTTTCGATAGCAAATATACCCTCTTTGGCTAAATTCGTAAAACTTGAATTTCCCCTGTCAAGATCTTTATAGTCTACTAGCTGTTGGGGTGGCGCTTCGCGCCACCCCAACACCTAGTTGGCGGGGGCGCTTCGCGCCCCCCCAAGCCCCCCCGCGCGCGTAAGTCGTTACGCGCCATATTAGTTACGCGCCATTTTAGTTGTGTCCCTATGTCCCACCTGTGAATATAGATAGATATATATATATATATATATATATATATATATATATATATATATATATATGTTTTTAACTACGTAAAACTTGCGAATATACAACATTCTTTGCTGTCCCATTGTCTGTGCATATAAATAGATTGTCAGGTTTACCGACTCTTGAACATGCAACATATAATGGTCAATGGGAAAACAATCCGTATTCAGATCTATACCTCATGATTCTAATGATTGCCCTTGAGCTTTGTTGATGGTGATTGCTAATCGACCATTCCCTGAGTCGCCATCGTCATTTATATATTCCTTTTAGTTTTTTTTTTATTGGTTTTGACCTTTTTTTAGGTTTTTTAGTTTTTTTCTTTTTTCTTTTTAGTTTTTTTGAAGTTTTTATCTTTTTAGTTTTTTTATTTAATTTATATTTTTTTAGTTTTCTTTTTCTCCTTTATTTTTCAGTTTTTTTCCTTTTTTTAGTTTTTTTTTCTTTTTAGTTCTTTTAGTTTTTACCTTTTTTAGTTTTTTTTAGTTTTTTAGATGAAAATTTTTTTAGTTTTATTCCTTTTTTTCTTTTCAGTTTTTTATTGGTTTTTACCTTTTTTTTAGCTTTTTTAGTTTTTTTTCGTTTTTTCTTTTTACTTTTTTTTTAGTTTTTATCTTTTTTATTTTTTTTTATTTTTATTCTTAATTTTTTTTTATTAGTTTTTAGATTTTTTTTGTAGTTTTTGCCTTTTTTAGTTTTTTCAGTTTTTTTTTTAGTTTTTAGATTTTTACCTTTTTTAGCCTAACCAGGATTTGAACCTGGGACCTTCATTCTCCGTTCTGACACCCTTTCTCACCGAGTGACTACTCCAGCATGTTCATTTTGGTGTTTTAAATGGTATATTATTAACCAAATTAATGTGTTTTACAATATACTAAGCATCGTCATAACAAAAATGACGACAACTAATTTCATGACGTCAGTTAACACAGAAATTAAGTTTTGAAATTAAGTCATGAAATTAGTTGCCGTCATTTTTGCTTTGACGGTGACGTCATTCAAGTTATATAAGACATATGTTCACGTAGAAATCTATTAATGTTTAAGTTTACAATGACTGATGAAGATGCTCAAAGAGTCTATGCCAAAAAACTTGCTGCTGATAGAGAAAGTCAGAAAAAAAAGCGTGCCGTGGAACTATCAGCAGCAAGTTTTTTGGCATAGACTCTTTGAGCATCTTCATCAGTCATTGTAAACTTAAACATTAATAGATTTCTACGTGAACATATGTCTTATATAACTTGAATGACGTCACCGTCAAAGCAAAAATGACGACAACTAATTTCATGACGTCAGCCGACACAGAAACATGACGTCACCTGATAACTAATTTCATGACGTCAGCCGACACAGAAACATGACGTCACCTGATCCACGGATCCACAGACAGACAACTTATTTTTATATATATAGATCCTATTATATAGGGTTTTCCAGACATTACTGTGAAAAAGCAAAAATTTTGATTTAAAGAGTCGGGTTTTAAGGTGGTAGTTCTCCTATTTTTTAGGGTTTATGAAAAAGTAAAATATCGATTTAAGGAATCGGGTTTTAAGGTGGTAGTTCTCCTATTATTTAGGGTCTCCCAGGAAGTGCTATGAAAAATGAAAATTTTGGTCAAAAGAGTCACATTTTAAGGTTGTAGTCCTCCTATTATTTAGGGTTTCCAAGGCAGTACTATGAAAAAGTAAAACTTTGATTTAAAGAGTCGGGTTTTAAGGTGGTAGTCCTCCTACTTTTTAGGGTTTCTCAGGCAATACTATGAAAAAGTAAAATACCGATTTAAAGAATCGCGTTTTAAGACGGTAGTTCTCCTATTATTTAGGGTTTTCCATGAAAGACTATGAAAAAGTAAGATTTTGATTTATAGAGTCGGGCTTTAAGGTGATAGTCCTTCAATTATTTAGGGTCGCCCACAGAATACTGTGAAAAAATAAAATTCTGATTGAAAGAGTCGGATTTTAAGGTGCTAGTCCTCCTATTATATAGGGTTTCCCAGACATTACTCTGAAAAAGCAAAAATTTTGATATAAAGAGTCGGGTTTTAAGGTGGTAGTTCTCCTATTTTTTAGGGTTTCCCAGGCAATACTATGAAAAAGTAAAATATCGATTTAAAGAATCGGGTTTTAAGGTGGTAGTTCTCCTATTATTTAGGGTCTCTCAGGAAGCGCTATGAAAAATGAAAATTTTGGTCAAAAGATTCACATTTTAAGGTGGTAGTCCTCCAATTATTTAGAATTCCAAGGCAGTACTATGAAAAAGTAAAACTTTGATTTAAAGAGTCGGGTTTTAAGATGGTAGTCCTTCTATTGTTTAGGGTTTCCCAGGCAATACTATGAAAAAGTAAAATATCGATTTAAAGAATCGGGTTTTAAGGTGGTAATTCTCCTATTATTTAGGGTTTTCCATGAAAGACTATGAAAAAGTAAAATTTAGATTTAAAAAGTCGGGTTTTAAGGTGGTAGTCCTCCGATTATTTGGTGTTTCCCAGGGATTACTATGAAAAAGTAAAATTTTGATTTAAAGAGTCATGTTTTAAGGTGGTAGCCTCCAATTTTTTAAGGTTTCCCAGGCATTGCTGTGAAAAAGTAAAATTTTAATTTAAAGATTCATGTTTAAAGGTGGTAGTCCTCCTATTACTTAGGGTTTCCCAGACATTACTGTGAAAAATTAAAATTTTGATTTAAAGAGTCGGGTTTAAAGGTGGTAGTCCTCCAATTATTTAGTGTTTCCCAGGGATTACTGTGAAAAAGTAAAATTTTGTTTTAAAGAGTTCGGTTTTAAGGTGGTAGTCCTCCTATTATTTAGGGTTTCCCAGGCAGTACTATGAAAAAAGTAAAATTTTGATTTAAAGAGGTGGGTTTATAGGTGGCAGTCCTCCGATTATTTGGTGTTTTCCAGGGATTACTGTGAAAAAGTAAAATTTTGATTTAAAGAGTCGGGTTTTAAGGTGGTAGTCCTCCCATTTTTAAGGTTTCCCAGGCATTGCTGTGAAAAAGTAAAATTCTAATTTAAAGACTCGGGTTTAAAGACGGTAATCCTCCTATTACTTAGGGTTTCCCAGACATTACTGTGAAAAAGTAAAATTTCGATTTAAAGAGTCAGATTTTAAGGTGGTAGTCCTCCTGTTTTTTAGGGTTTTTCAGGCAATGCTATGCAAAAGTAAAATTTTGATTCAAGTAGTCGGGTTTTAAGGTGGTAGTCCTCCTGTTATTTAGGGCTTCCCAGGCATTACTGTGAAAAAGTAAAATTCTGATTTAAATAATCGGGTTTAAAGGTGATAGTCCTATTATTTAGGGTTTCCCAGGCATTACTGTAAAAAAGTAAAATTTTGATTTAAAGTGTCTTGTTCTAAAGTGGGAGTCATCCTATTATTTAGGGTTTCCAAGGGAATACTGTGAAAAAGTAAAATTTTGGTTTAAAAAGTTGGGTTTCAAGATGATAGTCTTCCTGTTATATAGAGTTTCCCAGGTATTACTGTAAAAAGTAAGATTTTGGTTTAAAGTGTCGGGTTTAAAGGTGGTAGTCCTCCTGTTACTTAGGGTCTATCAGGGAATACTGTGAAAAAGTAAAATTCTGATTTAGAGAGTCGGGTTTTAAGGTGGTATTCTTCCTATTTTTTACGCTTTCCATGTCAATACTATGAAAAAGTGAAATTTTGATTTAAAGAGTCTGGTTTTAAGGAATACTGTGAAAAAATAAAATTGTGGTTTTAAGAGTCGGGTTTTAAGGTCTTAGTCCTCCTATTATATAGGGTTTCCCAGACATTACTCTGAAAAAGTAAAATTTTGATTTAAAGAGTCGGGTCTAAAGATGGTAGCCCTCCTATTATTTAGGGCTTCCCAGGCATTACTGTGAAAAAGTAAAATGTTGATTTAGAGAGTCAGATTTTAAGATTGTAGTCCTCCTATTTTTTAGGGCTTTCCTGGCAATACTATGAAAAAGTAAAATTCTGATGCAACGAGTGAGGTTTTAAGGTGGTAGTCCCCCTATTTCTTAGGGTTTCCTAGGCAATACTTTTAAAAAGTAGATTTTTGGTTTAAAGAGGCAGGTTTTAAGGTGGTATTCCTCTTATTATTTATGGGTTCCCAGGAAATACTTTGAAAAAGTGAAATTCTGATTTAAAGACGTGGGTTGTAAGGTAGTAGCCCTCCTATTATTTAGGGTTTCAAAGGGAATACTGTGAAAGAGTAAAATTCTGATTTAAAGAGTCGGGTTTTATGGTAGTACTCCTATTATTTAGTTTTTTTTTGTAGCTCTGACCAGAAACTATAGATTTCTGGAAGGTTTGTAAAATATTATTAGTGATAAGTCGTACTCATTAATAACATTAAATGGAAGAAAAAACCTGAAAATGTTAACGAAAGCGTATTGGACTTGTAAAACCTTCTTGTGAGCTGGCTGACATTTGCGAAAAGAGTATTTTGTCATTATTTTTCGCCACATGCGCTACAACTTTATGTCTTACGGCTTAGCTTTAAGCGAAGTTCTGATAATGAGTCAAATTTTGCTTCTACAATTCTGTTTCATGTCGTCTACTGAAGACGCATTGAGCCATTAAAAAAAAAAACTTTTTGAAAACTGGTGCTTACATATTAAGAAAATACTATTTTGCTATTTCTCTCATTCCTCTTCTGCCACAGCTTATTTTTAAGCTAGGCTCTGACAGCCGGATTTCATGTCAGCCAATGTTTTTTTTTTTAAGATTAAGCTAAGTTCTAACAGGAGTAGATTTTCGGTAGCCGGATCTCATATCATAGATGACAGTCCTGAGGCAAATAAATATTCCTCCACTCTAAGCGTTTTCCAAGATTTCCGATTTCCCCCTCCAACTCCCCCCAATGTCAACAGATCTGGCTGGGATTTGAAATAAGAGCTCTGAGACATGAATTCCTTCTGAATATCAAATTTCATTAAGATCTGGTCACCCGTTCTTAAGCCAAAAATACCTCAATTTTTCTAGTTTTTCCAAATTAACACCCCCCAGCTGCTCCAAAGAGAACGGATCCGTTCCAATTATGTCATTCACGTATCTAGAAATTTTGATTATTCTTCCCATCAAGTTTCATCCGATCTCTCCCCTCTAAGCGTTTTCCAAGATTTCTGTGTCCCTCCGCCAACCCCCTATGTCCCCGGATACTATTCGAGTCGAAAATGGAGCATCTGAGACATAAGATTTTTCTATATATCAAGTTTTATTAAGATCTGATCACCTATTCGTAAGATAAAAATACCCCAATTTTCACGTTTTCCAAGAATTCCGGTTTTCCTTTCTAACTCCGCCCAATGTCACAGGATCTGGTCGGAATTTGAAACAAGAGCTTTAAAGCCCAAGATGCTTATAAATATCAAATTTCATTAAGATCTGATCACCCGTTTGTAAGTTACAAATACCTCATTTTTCCGAATTATCCCCCCCCCCAACTCCACCAAAGAGAGCAGATCCGGTCCGGTTATGTCAGTCACGTACCTTAGACTTGTTTTTATTCTTCCCATCCAGTTTCATCCTGATCTCTCCGCTTTAAGTATTTTCTAAGACCCCCCCCCCCCCCAATGACGCCGGATCCGGTTGATATTTAAAATAAGAGATCTGAGTTACGAGGTCCTTCTAAATATGAAGTTTTATGAAGATCCGATCACTCCTTCGTAAGTTAAAAATACGTCATTTTTTCTAATTTTTCAGAATTAGCCCTCCTCCCCCCAATTCCCCCAAATAGAGCGGATTCGTTCCAATTATGTCAATCACGTATCTAAGACTTCTGCTTATTTTTCCATCAAGTTTCATCCCGATCCCTCTAATCTAAGCGTTTTCCAAAATTTTAGCCCCCCCCCCCAACTTCCCCCAATGTCACCAGACCCGGTCGGGATGTAAAATAAGAGCTTTGAGACACGATATCCTTCTAAATATCAAATTTCATAGAGATCCGATTACCCGTTCGCAAGTTCAAAATACCTCATTTTTTCTAATTTTCCAGAATTAACCCTCCTCCCCCCAATTCCCCCAAATAGAGCGGATCCGTTCCAATTATATCAATCATGTATCCAAGACTTACGCTTATTTTTCCCATCAAGGTTCATCCCGATCCCTCCAATCTATGCGTTTTCCATAATTTTAGGTCCCCCCAAACTCCCCCCAATGGCACCAGATCCGGTCGGGATTTAAAATGAGAGCTTTGAGACACGATATGCTTCTAAATATCAAATTTCATAGAGATGCGATCACCCGTTCGTAAGTTAAAAATACTTCATTTTTTTCTATTTTTTTCCGAATTAACCGTCCTCCCACTCCCCCCCCCCCCAGATGGTCAAATCGGGGAAAAGACTATTTCTAATTTAATCTGGTCCGGTCCCTGATACGCCTGCCAAATTTCATCATCCTAGCTTACCTGGAAGTGCCTAAAGTAGCAAAATCGGGACCGACAGACCGACAGAATTTGCGATTATTATATGTCACTTGGTTAATACCGAGTGCCATAAAAAGGTGAAAAATTACTCATAGAGGTTTTCATTGTAATTATATTGTGTACATGAATTAAAAAATAATCTTATGCGATATGGGATTGAACCTGCTACTTCCTGATTGAGAGCCTTGGCTGCTTCCACTATACCGGCACAAATTTGTTTACTAGCACTATTTTAAAGGGTAATGTTTATAGAAAGAATCATGATTTTCTATGTGTTAAAATCTAGTTCATACAAAGTAGGGGTAGGTTAGCCTAAGAAAACCTTGACAGGTTAAGAAAGCTTTAAGCAGGCAGGTCTGATGGGAACATAGTCTCTGCTTTATTTACCTTCCTCTGAGCAGTCCTCCTATTTTTTAGGGTTTCTCAAGCAATATTATGAGAAAGTAAAATTTTTATTTAAAGAGTCGAGTTTTAGGGTGGTCGTCCTCCTATTATTTAGGGTTTTCCAAGGAATAGTGTGGAAAAGTAAAATTTTGGTTTAAAGAGTCAGATTTTAAGGTGGTAGTCCTCCTATTTTTCAAGGTTTCCCAATCAATGCTATGAAAAAGTAGAATTTTGATTCAACTAGTCGGATTTTAAGGTGGTAGTCCTCCTATTATTTATTGTTTCCCAGGCAATACTAAGAAAAAGTAAAATTCTATGAAACGAGTCAGGTTAGGTGGCAGTCCCCCTATTTCTTAGGGTTTCCCAGGCAATACTACTAAAAAGTAAAATTTTGGTTTAAAGAGTAAGGTTTTAAGGTGGTATTCCTCTTTTATTTGGGGTTTCAAAAGGAATACTGTGAAAAAGTAAAATTCTGATTAAAAGACGTGGGTTTTATAGGTAGTATCCCTCCTATTGTTTAAGGTTTCACAGGGAATACTGTGAAAGAGTAAAATTCTGATTTAAAGAGTCGGGTTTTATGATATTACTCCTTCTATTATTTAGGGTTTCCTGGGATTATTGTGGAAAAGTAAAATTTTAATTCAACGAGGCGGGTTTTAAGGTGGTAGTCCTCCTATTTTTTAGGGTCTCTTAAGCAATACTATGAGAAAGTAAAATTTTGATTTAGAGAGTCGGGTTTTAGGGTGGTAGTCCTCCTATTATTTAGGGTTTCCCAAGGAATACTGTGAAAAAGTATAATTTTGGTTTAAAGAGTCAGATTTTAAGGCGGTAGTTCTCCTATTTTTTATGGTTTCCCAAGCAATGCTATGAAAAAGTAGAATTTTGATTTAACTTGTCAGATTTTAAGGTGGTAGTCCTCCTTTAATTTAGGGTTTCCCAGGCAGTACTAAGAAAAAAGATAAAATTTTGATTTAAAGTCTCGGGTTTTAAGGTAGTAGTCCTCCTATTATTTAGGGTTTCCCAGGCATTAATCTGAAAAAAAATTTTATTCAACGAATTGCGTTTTAAGGTGGTAGTCCTATTATTTACGGTTTCCTAGGCAATACTGTGAAAAATGAACAGAAATGAACAGTAATTTAAATTTCTCACATGAAAGCAAAGAACTAAATTAAATCTCAAAACAAAAAGAAATTTTCAGCCCATCAGAGGGACTTCCTCCTTCCCAATTCACTCTTTATGTTGAATTTCGACTTCTTTTTCCAATTCTTTAAGAAAGACTGCTCTAACGTAAAGTTCTTTAAACTTGAATACGGAGTTGTATTAAAGTACTGTAAAACTTTATTGGGGATAGGAAGGGGGTTACTGGCTAGTCCTCTCATGTCGGAATAATTTTTTGTTTTAAGTTCGTTCTATCAGTTTTAACTTTTAATTTTACTCTTTACTTCCATTGAAAACGCTTTTTTTTGTTAGTAATAATAAAATGGTGTCTAATCGGTGAAATTTGTTGTATTTCATTGTTGATAAAGCTTATACCATATTTTGTTTGTTGTCTAGTATTTATGTAGTTTTGTGGTTTTCTAGTTTTTTTTTCTCTTTTCTTGTGGATCAATGAAGAAAAAAACATTATAACTCTGATAAAGAAAACTTCTGGTTACATGAAGTATTTTGAGGTGGTATTTCGTGAAGTATTTTGACAGGAAATAAAAGCATAACGTTGCTCAGCTGCTATTTTCTGCTTATACTCTGGCCACTCAAAATCAAATCTCAATATTGAAATTCTAATTATGTGTTTACACTATTATTCAATTCAAAGTATTGGCCTGCATGCAAGATCTTATTTCAGTAATGGGAGGGAGTTATCGAGAGGGTAAACTTCACATATTCACTGATAAAGACGAATTATATGGAAATTACTAATTAATTAAGAAAGAAATAGTGATCATCTTAATATTTCAGGCGACATGGGCCTTCCTTTCACTACCTACCTTTCAATACTTCAAACCTACCCTTCTCTGGGTATGTTTGGTCTATGAGTTAGTGTCTTTATTTTTACTATTTTTTATGTATTCTTTGGGGCTTTGTTTACTGTTAGACTGCAACAACTAAGTTGGCTAATTATATGAAGAAATCTTACATACCATGATGAACGAGGGCTGATAAAAGAGGCTCCAGGTACAAACACTAAATTCCTGTTACACCCCCTACTTATCTGGCCAGTGTAAGTATTTACTGGAAAATTTGGTATTTCAATTCTGTTCTTTTGTAGGTGGCATCGTCTTGGTATATCAATCAAGGGTAACTCAGTCACGTTAATCAAGGATTGCGAGCAACAGACGACCAAACCTTTGTACAGAAAAGGAGGAGACAGGATCAGCAGCTCAGGCATCATCTTAATTGGCCAGCAACTAGCCGACGAGAGATATTTTTCAGTAATTTTCACGTTAGCCTTCGCGCACTTAATTTTTGCACCTAAAACGATAGATGGCATCTGTATTTTGTTGCAGTGCATGCTGTCAAACATAACTAATTTTCTGTATTCCGATCTTGAAAGCTTATTAACGCGTCCAATAGTCAACCTTTCTGTAAAGATCCTTTCATATGCCAACGCGTATTAACGCGTCCAATAGTCAACCTTTCTGTAAAGATCCTTTCATATGCCAACGCGTATTAACGCGTCCAATAGTCAACCTTTCTGTAAAGATCCTTTCATATACCAACGCGTATTAACGCGTCCAATAGTCAACCTTTCTGTAAAGATCCTTTCATATGCCAACGCGTATTAACGCGTCCAATAGTCAACCTTTCTGTAAAGATCCTTTCATATACCAACGCGTATTAACGCGTCCAATAGTCAACCTTTCTGTAAAGATCCTTTCATATGCCAACGCGTATTAACGCGTCCAATAGTCAACCTTTCTGTAAAGATCCTTTCATATACCAACGCGTATTAACGCGTCCAATAGTCAACCTTTCTGTAAAGATCCTTTCATATGCCAACGCGTATTAACGCGTCCAATAGTCAACCTTTCTGTAAAGATCCTTTCATATACCAACGCGTATTAACGCGTCCAATAGTCAACCTTTCTGTAAAGATCCTTTCATATGCCAACGCGTATTAACGCGTCCAATAGTCAACCTTTCTGTAAAGATCCTTTCATATGCCAACGCGTATTAACGCGTCCAATAGTCAACCTTTCTGTAAAGATCCTTTCATATGCCATTGAAAAAGAGTCTGTTTTGTCTGAATTTTACTTTTTGGGGTTTAGCATGCAACCACTTGACTAACCCCTGAATTCATGTAGTCTGAGCCATACTTTTTAACAACAAAAGTTAATGAAAAAATTAAAAAACTGTTTGTTAGTAACTAACATATTCTTTCCTTTAGAAATAATTCCTAATTCCTTCTGTCAATGCTTTTAAAAACATCCCCAACATGTTTTGCAGGGATGCAAAAACATCACTGTTTGCTAAGGGACCAAGTCCCTTAGCAAACAGGACAAATTCTGGATTCGGGCTAGATTGACTTTCGAATTTACTCAAGTTATTACGAGATGATTGGCTCATTAAGAGCACAGTCTACAGTAATTCAAAAAGAAAAAAGTATAGTAATGATTTAATTTTACTGTTTTTCCGGCTCTACGACACTACTAGCCATTGATGGCATTTAAAGCCTATTTTAAATCTTAAACTCTGTTCGATTGTATTTTTTTTCTGAGTATTTTTCGAGGGCTCCTGACCTTAATCCTATCTGAGTAAAAAAAAAGAAAATAAGGTATATCAGAAAATAAGTATTAAAAGACTATCTAATTAGTTTCTGATTAAGGCCTTTTGGCTCCAGTAACTCATAGACTTTGTGGTTACTTTTTATTTGAGATATACTACCCATTTATTAAGCTTTAAAGCTTAATGCTACTCAGCAAGTGTGCATTTTTTCTCAGCATTCTCTTAGTAAAGGATTAGATTTTGCTAAAAGTTTTTACGGATTTCAAAAGTACTTGATTTTTTTTTTTTTTTTTTTACTAGCCTAGAAAGTGATCTATGTTACATGTGTGTCCTTGCTTGGGTTTAATTATAAATCCGCCTACAATCGAGTAAACTCTAAAATTTAACTTAATCGTTTTGTAGAAATACAACAAAGCTAAGTTAACATTTATTTTTACACGTGTACTTGTACACATTTTTTTCCATTCTTCTTCTTTGCTCACATAAAATGTATCGACTCAAAAGCTTTAGATTCTTTTTAGCGGCTTAAAGTCTCATGAAAAGAATTAAATCTGACTTTGTCCTCCTTTTAATTTAAAAAAATTGAGAAAGGAGCAAAGGAATTATAAAAGAACAGGTAAAAAGGCTAGGTTATTCGGCTTCCTTTCCTTACACATGCTTAAGGAATAATAAAAATGGCTTTAAAATTTTGTCACAAACAAAAACAATAATTTTTTGTGCTATAAACTTATTTATAGCACACTTTCTCTAGCATTTACAATTCCACTTGTTCTATAAACAAGAAAAAACAAATTATAGCACACAACAGTTTCCTCTAAAACCAAAGTAAAAATAAAGTAAAAAGACAAGGTTGTTTGGCTTCCGTTCCTTATATCTGCTTGAGCAATAATAGGAATGGCTTGAAAAACTGGGTCAAAGGCAAAAACAATAATTTGTTTTGTGCTATAAACTTGCTTATAACAACACTTGTTATAGCATTTTCCACTTGTCCTATAAACGAAAAAAAAACAAAAAAAACAAAACAAATTGTAGCACACTGTTTAACAAAAATATATTAAATCTATCTTTTTTTTAATAATATATTAAATCTGTCTTTTTCTATTTGAATGGATTGATTGAATAAGCAAAATTAGCCAAATAGCCCAAACGCACTTTATATACTGATTAAGATAATGTATGTGAAGTTAATTCATCATTGAAAACGAAACACGTTTCTTTCTCGTGATTGGTTTTTACGAAAAACGAATTATATTTCAAATATTTTCTTTTGTACTTATTACAAGATAGATAATAAAAATATATATAACAGCAAAATAAAAATTTTGAACTAATGAGCATAAAGCAATTAATGTCATTCAATTCATTAGCACATTTGCAGCTAATATTAATATTAATTAATATCATTTATTTTTTTTAGTAAAGTACCAATGACGTTAAAGACTTAGACTTTTCAACAGTTAGGGAAGGGAGCATTAGCCAAGCTCTCACTTGGAGTGATTTTGTTTGTTTTAAGCTTCAATTGCATTTTAAATCTAATTTTTATTTGTTTTAAGATTTATTTATTCATTTATATTAGTACTTGTTGTATGTTTGTTTGTTACTATTGTTTATTTAATTTCCGTTCATTTTCGGTTTCATCTATTCTTTAATAGTAATTTCTTATCTTTTGAGCTTACATTACTATAGAAATTTTCTTCTGCTGATCTTAAGTTTAATTAAATAAAAAAATTGTTTCCAACTGAAAGAAAGGAGCAACATTAAAACTCAAAACGAACAGAAATTATTCTGTTTATAAAGGGGCTACCCCTCTCCTTAATACCTTGCTCTTTAACGCTAAAGTTCTTTGCATTGAAAATTCTATTTTAATTAAAAGGCCTTTGGGTTTCTAATTTCTGTTCGTTTTGACTTTTAATGTTGCTCTTTATTTTAAGTTGAAAAAAACGTAAGTTTTATTTAATTTCTGATCGTTTTACGATAATGGTAGTAAATCTGGGTCACCCTTCATGAAAAATACCTTCCTCTCAAGAGAAAATCCTCCGCGGAAATTTCCTTAACATAGAATAAACCCCTTCGAACAATTCCCTCCAAATAATTCCATCCTCGCTGAACCCCCCCCCCCCCCACTTTAAATTTTTTGCGGATGATTCAGCTTGGAAATTTTTTCTTAATATACTTTCATTTGAAAAAGACTCTGTAAAATCCTTCCAGTACAAAATTTAACCTGACAAATTTAACCCTAAAAATTAAAAGTACAAAATTAAAAAAATTAAAGTTTGGGCAAACACAAGTACAAAATCCCTACCTCCCCGAAAAATGTCTGCATACTTCTCAAAAGCAAATGCTATACGTAAGCAATGGACAAATTTCATAACTTACAGGCCTCTCCCCTTGGACTGTGGGGGTTGGGGTTTCTACCCCTAAAGGACCGGTTTTTGGATATTTCAAGTTTCCTGACAAAGTTTCGATCTTAAAATTCTAATCGGGCTACTTTGGGGAAAGAAGGGTTGTGGGAAAGAGGCTAATTCCCATTTGGAATATTTTGAACAAAATGCTTATCTCAAAATTTTTATCGGATGCATTTCGGAAAAAGAGAGTGTGGGAGGGATAGTGGCTCCCTATCAGTCTTGACTTTTAAAAAACGCAAAAGAACTTGCGATTTTTAATCGAAGTTTATACGACCACTTTTCCATATGAGTTGCCTCTAGCAAAAATAGTAAATACATGATAAAACAATGACGATATTAAAAATTTCTTTATTCATCTATATTTGCACGTCTTTATGTTTGCTCTGATCGTTAATTTTAATTTATGTTTGTTTTGGACTTAATTTATTCTTTAATAGTAATTTCTGGTTGTTTTCAGCTCCAAATATTTCTGAAATTAATTTCTGCTGGTTTAAGTTTAATATGGCCCTTTGTCTTTCTTTTAAAAACTTGTTTTTATGCATTTTCTTAATTAGTTTCTGTTCGTTTAAATTACCAAAGTTTTTTTTTTGATTCATAAAAAGAATATTGTACATTTTTCACGTCTTAGAACTAAGAATTAAAACAAACAATTATAATTTATTAGTTAGCTGTTGAATTACATTATCATAGAAACATATTTCTGGGTGTCTTAAGTTAAATAGGACTATTTACTTTTGACACACTTCTTCTTTGGAAAGTTTTATTCTTGTTAATTTTGCTTTGAGAAACTTCTTTTCATTGAATATTTTTCTTTAAAGTAATTTTTGTTCATTTTTGTTACTAAAGTTCTTATTAGTTTATAAAATGAATTTCTATAGTTTTAAGCATACTTAAGCAATACTTTTAAGACTTATAAACCTATGGACATGCCACCCTTGTCTCGGGACCTGGGCGGCTGTTTCAGCCCCAGAAATTTTGGAGCATTGGACTATCCAAAGCATCTTTGGAATATTTTAATGAAATGGCTATCTGAAAATTTCGATAGCGAGTATTTGGGGGGGGGGTTAATTGCCCTCTGACCAATTTGACAAACGGGAACTAAAACTTTAAATTTTCCATCAGATGAGCCTCTTCCAAACCTGATACGATCCCTACCGTCATAGAAACCTTATGTGCCCTTAGGCTATAGCTTAAAACCCTCGCCACCGGGCACTGTGGGGCTATGTCCAACTCAGAGGCATTGTTATATGACTTTTGGACAATTTAAAAAAAAATATCTCTGTCAAAACTTTTATCAGATACATTTGGGGAAAATAATTTATGGGAGGGGGGGTACCTGCCCTCAGACTACTTTTAATACATCAAAGGGAGCTAGAATATTCAATTTCAAATAAAATGAGCCTTCTTTAAAGTATACATGACTACTCCTTTTATGAAAACTTTTAATATACCCCCGGGTAATAGTATACAACCCATGGTCCCGCGCTGGGGAGATTTATCATCCCTGGACGCTTTTTTGTGTGATACGTGGACTATTTTGAACAAAATGGCTATCTCAAACTTCGATTGGTTGTATTTGGGGAAAAGAAGGTGTTGGGGTTATTTGGCCTCCAATCACTTTTGATTCTTAGAAAAGGCGCTAGAATTTTCAATTCCCAATCAAATCAGCCTCCTTCAATGTTTATACGATCACCCCTTTTCATATGGTGTGCCACAAGGAATAATTATAAGCGTAGAATATAAGGAAGTAGTAATTATAAGCGTAGTAATATAAGGAATAGGAATAATTATAAGCGTTGAAGCCTAATGAACTTTACCATATGCAATACTATAGCGTTGCCTCTGATTTGAAAATAATAGAATTCTTAGAATTATGCATTATTTAGCGAGTTTTTCAGTTTTTTAGAAGTTGGTATTGGTAGAAGTAATATAGTGTGAACCCAATAAAATGGTAATATACTGTTTTATAAGCGGTAATGTAAATGGCGAAATATGGTAAACGCAATGAAACACACTGGAATAATATAAATTAGAACAAAATGTAATTCAGCATTAGAAAGATACGGCAAGACTATACCTCCTGTTTCGGTGCCTAGACAGCCACTTGCCACCCTAGGCTAAGGACTACGTTTTGTAATGAATATAAACCCTTACTAAGATCTTCTTATTCCATATGTTATTTTTTTTTTGTATTATTCCAAAAGATTATTCATACTTTTTTAGGGAGACATACAGCAGCTTCTATTTGTTGATGGCCCAGAAGCTGGCTATGAAGTATGTAAGCAGTTTATGCCAGACTGCTCAGAGCCATTAGACTCGATTTTAGCAGCCACGGGAGGCCGAAACCTCTTTTCTAGAAGCTTCCAGGATTCAGACACATATCAGTCAGCTGCAGATTTAGTTTATGCCAGACCAGTTGGTGGAAACGAGCAAGAGGCCGAAGAGGTAAAATGACGTTCTGAATTTTAGTTAAAAAAATTTATTTTCAAGTTTTAAGATTCAGTAGGCTCTAAATGATCTGCAACAGATATATTCTGTGCAAGAGAAATAGGTATAAACGAGCTTGTAGCTGAAACGGGACTGAAACGGGACTGAAAATTCTCACGCATATATATATATATATATATATATATATATATATATATATATATATATATATATATATATATATATATATATATATATATATATATATATATTATAAGAAGTGCATGGTAAATTATATTTTCTATTTTTTTTAATCGATCTATGATGTTTTTATAGGGGAAGGTTCGAGAAACGGGAATAACGTAGGTAGGTAGGGAAAGTAGGTGGCCTACTGATAGCCTACTTAATTGCAATTTTTTATCCAGGTATTAGATTCTTAATTGAGATACTAACGCAACAGATCTAGCTAACAGAGGATTAGTAGGTTGAAATAAGAGTTTGGGTGGAAAGGGGAAAAAAATGCTTTCTGAGTTACATGCGGATGCTGAATCTTCTGACCCAGATGCCTCATGCAACCCAAGCTAAACCAATAGGTGGAAATAAGCCAGTGGTTGAAATGGCAGAAACAAGTTTAACATTTCAGCACTCATGTTGAATGATGAGCGTCATGGAGGGCACCTATTTGAGGATCCCCCCTCCCTTTAGGATCTTACCTTCCTTTCCAATTCTTTGTCGTTTAAACCCTACTTTACAAATATTGTTTGATTTTTCTAAAGTTCAGTCTCTGTGTATGACTCATTTTTGGTTTCAAATTTTATTCATTTTCTTTTGGAATATGGTTTCGAATTTGTTAGAATTAGGTGAAGGAGCTAAGATTCCTTTTTTTTTCGTCTTTTTGGTATTTTTAACCACTTTTTATGGCACTTGATATCTACCAAGTGACATATAGCGATCGTAAATTCTGTCGATCGGTCTGTCTGTCGGTCTGTCTGTCTGTCCCGGTTTTGCTACTTTAGGCACTTCCAGGTAAGCTAGGACGATGAAATTTGGTAGGCATATCAGGAACCAGACCATATTAAATTAGAAATTGTCGTTTCCCCGATTTAACAATCTGGGGGTGGGAGTGGGGGACGGTTAAATCGAAAAAATTAGGTATTTTTAACTTACGAACGGGTGATCGGATCTTGATGAAATTTGATGTTTGGAAGGATATCGTGTCTCAAAGCTCTTATTTTAAATCCCTCTTATAGGATCCGGTGACATTGGGGGAAGTTGAGGGGGGGCCTAAAATCTTGGAGAACGCTTAGAGTAGAGGGATTGGGATGCAAATTGGTAGGGAAAATAAGCACAAGTCCTAGATACGGGATTGATATAACTGGAACAGATCCGCCCTCTTTGGGGAGTTGGAGGGAGTGAGGGTTAATTCTGAAAAATTAGAAAAAATAGGTATTTTTAACTTACGAAGGAGTGATCGGATCTCAATGACATTTGATGTTTGGAAGGATATCGTGTCTCAGAGCTCTTATATTAAATCACGATTGGATCCGGTGACACTGGGGGATTTGGGGGGGGACCTAAAGTCTTGGAAAACGCTTAGAGTGGAGGGATCGGGATGAAACTTGGTGTGAAAAATAAGCACAAGTCCTAGATACGTGATTGACATAACCGGAATGGATCCGCTCTCTTTGGGGGAGTTGGTGGGAAGGGTTAATTCTAAAAAAATAGAAAAAATGATGTATTTTTAACTTACATAGAGGTGATCGGATCCTCATGAAATTTCATATTTAGAAGGACCTCGTAACTGAGATCTCTTATTTTGAATCCCGACCGGATCTAGTGTCATTAGGGGGAGGGGACCGGAAATCTTGGAAAACGCTTAAAGCGGAGAGTTCAAGATTAAACTTCTTGGAAAGAATAAGTACAAGTCCAAGATACGTGACTGACATAATCTTAACGGATCCGCTCTCTTTGGTGGAGTTTGGGGGGGAGGAATGATTCGGAAAAATTAGGAAAAAATGAGGTGTTTATAACTTACGAACGGGTGATCAGATCTTGATGAAATGTTATGTTTAGAAGAATCTTGTGCTTTAGAAATCTTATTTTAAATCCCGACGAGATCCGATGACTTTGGGGGGAGTTGGAGGGGGAAATCGGAAATCGGAAAACGCTTAGAATGGAGAGATCGGGATGAAGCTTGATGGGAAGAATAAGCACAGGTTATAGACACGTGATTGACATAATTCGAACGGATCCGTTCTCTTTGGGGGAGCTGGGGGTAGTTAATTTGGAAAAGTTAGAAAAAATGAAGTATTTTTAACTTAAGAACGGGTGACTGGATCTTAATGAAATTCGATATTTAGAAGGAACTCATGTCTCAGAGCTCTTATGTCAAATCCCGACCAGATATGTTGACATTGAAGGGGGAAACCGGAAATCTTGGAAAACACTTATAAATATCGTAGACACGTCATTGACGTAACCGGACTGGATCCGCTCTCTATTTGGGGGAGTTAGTGGTTGGGCTTCACTGCTTTGGCGTGTTTGGTGCTTCTGGACGTGCTAGGACCATGAAAAGTGGTAGGCGTGTCAGGGAGCTGCGCAAATTGACTTGATAAAGTCGTTTCTAAAGTCTTCGTTACCACGAACTGTTTGATCAAACAGTTCGTGGTAACGAACTGTTGTAAGGAGTGACCCGGCTCAACAGTAACTGGAGCTCTAAAAAACGGAATTTTGATACCAATATTTAAATTAAATGAACTGCATTTTAATGCTGATTTTGAATATTAAATTCCATCAACGTTAGTTCTATCCATCAAAAGCTACGAGCCTGACAAAATTTGTCTTATTTTGGAAAATAGGTGGAAACACCCCCTAAAAGCCACATATAATCTTCAGTGTAACAGAGAACCCTATTCTAGAAGTTTCAAGCTCCTATCTACAAAAATTTGGAATTTTGTATTTCTTGGCAGAAGACAGGTCACGGATGCGTGTATTTTTTTCCCAGGGGTGACCGTATCGACCTAGTGTTCTTAGAATGTCTCAAGGGGTCACATTCTAACGGAAATTAAAATTTCTAGGTCCCTTTCTAAGTGACCAAAAAATTGGAGGGCACCTATGCCCCCTCCCATACTCTTTTTTCCCAAAGTCACTGGGTTAAAATTTTCAGATAGCCGTTTTGTTCAGCATAGTCGAAAAACCTAATAACTTTGTCTTTGTGGACGATTTAATCCCCCACAGTCCCTGGGGGAGGAGCTGCGAGTTACAAGCTTTGAACAATGTTTACATAGAGTAATGTGTTAGGGTGGGGTGGAGGGGGTCACGTGGGAGGATCCTTCTATGACGGAATTGTCATGAGGGAAGAGAATTTCCATGAAGGAGTACAGGATTTTCTAGCATTATTTAAAAACAATGAGAAAATAAATAAAAAATTCTACTGGAAGTAAGGAGCAGCATTTAAACTTGAACCGAACAGAAAATATAACGTATATCAGGGGTTCACCTCCTCCACAATACCTTGCTCTCTACGCTAAAGTATTTTCACTAATTTCAACTATTTATTCTACGGCCTTCGTGATTCAGGGGTCATTCTGGAAGTATTGAGACAAAATTCAAGCTTTAGTGTAAAGAGCGGGGTATTGACGAGGGGCGAAACCCCTAATATACATAATAAAAATATGCGTAAATATCGAAAGTTCGTTACGTAGGTTAATTCTTAAGTTACATATATTCATAACTAATAAAAACGTTCTTAAAAAAATATAAAGTTCTAGTTGCATTTTTAAGTAACCAAAAATTGGAGGGCAACTAGGATTTCTCCTCCACTCCTTTTTTTTATCAAAGTCCTCCGATCAACACTATGAGAAAGCCATTTAGCCAAAAAAAAAAAAAAAAAAAAAAAAAAAAAAAAAAAAAAAAAAAAAAAAAAAAAAATCGTTTCAATTATTCATGTGCGGTGAGCCAAAAAAAAAATGTATTAATTTAAAAACGTTCAGAAGTTAAATAAAAGAAACAAGTTTTTTTATATAATGTATTCCAACTTCACAACACATGCCTTGTTGGGTTTTTGATCAGAGACATCTTGCCCTATATTTGACTCCTTCTCATCATTTTGTGTTGATCGATTACAGGAGTTGCTAGGCCACCTGTCCTGTTCATTTAATTCTGGATTAATTTAAACACGGCTATTTAAACCCAAAATTATTACGAATAAGAATTTACCGATAAAACAAGATGACTCTTTTCTGCTTCTTTGCAAATTCGGTGTTTGGCATCTACGACTGGAGCTAAGCAGTGCTAAAATAAGCCATTTCTCTACTGAGAAGTTTGAAAGCCTCAAAGACTATTCAGGAGAAGAAAAACCCAACGTAGAGTTTCTCCGACCGAATTGAGTTCCTGGAAACTGGATGAGCCCAAAATAAACGACTCCAATGACTTCATAAAAATTAGGTCTGAAAGACAAAACGAAAACAAATCATATGTGAGCGTTAGCAGTTTTTTAAGTCACACGTTTTTAAGGCCAGTCCCTTTGAACCGGGTTTAATTTAGACAACTCTATTTAAAAACTAAATTATAAAAATTAAAACCGAAAAATAAGATAAAACGACTCTATTCGATTAACATGCAAATTCCGTGTTAGATATCTACGATTGAAGCCAAAAAGTGTCAAAATCAGCCATTTCTTTGCCGAAGAGCTTGAAAATGTAAAAGTCTTTCCATGAGAAGGAAAATTTAACTTAGACTGACTCTGAATTGAGTACCGGTGTCCTCGGTGAAGCCAAAATAAACGACTTACTTGACTTCACAAAAAGCAGGGGGTAAATCACCCCTTTCGAGCCACCCATGGGGGCAAATTCTTTCTTGTCCCCTATCAATTAACGCCACTGGCTGCAATTGCTATCAGGTGCTTTTTTCACTGCAATTCAAATGAGAGTATTTCTTCTTCTCCCCTCATAGCACTCTTTAACAGAACCCATCATAGGAACGGTCACGAGTCTTAGATACTAATTTACGAATTATATATGCAATTTTGGCATTTACTATAAAATCAATACTTAAGACACATGCAACATAAACGTCCCCCTGACCAAAGTGGGAAGATTTTTTCTTGATGGTAAAATCAAAGCTATTTGCAATGGCTATAATGGTATCCAGAAGTGATTCTTTCATCAGATTTAGGCTTGGGTTTAGCCAAAAATTTTAAGAAAAGATCTTTGTATCGTAAAACCATGACCTAATTTCCATGTTCAAAACATTGTAAATATTTCTTGTAGTACAAAAAGTATAAATAATGTCAAAGATGAAGAAGCACATGAATAGGGTACTTGAGGGTTGGAGGAGATGGTCGCCTCATTCATATTTAAGAAAACTGTGAATTCCGTTTAAAAAAGAGAAATTAGATACAAAAAAAAATATTAAAAACGAAAAGAAATCCTAAATATTATTCTCTGGTGCCATTCTTATTCTAACTCCCTCCCCAACCCTTCGCTTTTACGCTATGTAATGACTTTCAAAAAGATTGTTCTAGAATTTGAGGCAAAAGCTATATCATGCAATGTTATTTTCATTTTTTTACAGTGTCTATAGAATGAAAGCGTCAATTAGGTTTAAACGAAAGTATTTTTGGCTTTTATTTTTTGAAAGAGAATGATTAAATAATCAATGGAAATCATTATGTAAATATATCCTTAAGTACTTTCAGGAAGACAACAGTCCAAATTTGTTCCTGGGGGGGGGGAATGCAAGGGGAGCTAGCACCTCAAACATGTGAGATCGATTCGTTCTGTTAAAGTTCACTTGGATTTTATTGTGAAGTCATTTATTAAACCAGTCGAAACAAACAGGGGCGTAGCTACAGTATTTTTATTAGGGGGCAAGACGGGCTGTTGTTGTTGTAGGTGTTATTCAAGCACTAGTTAAGAAAAGTGACTATTTAACTAATACGCTATTTGGTAAATTTAAAATTATTATGAAATACATGATAAACAATAAACACACATTAAACTATCATAAATATAAGTGATGGTGCTTGGATATTATTAAAATTATCAGCAATGAGCCGCTGCAGACGACAGTAGTATAGAATAACAAGCTTTTGGGCGGGCGAAGGGGAATGTTGTATATACTTAGCTTTTCAGCTAGACTCACCACTAATACGCTAGCAAAAATCCCCTTCAACTTCCCCCAACCCCATCCCCAACAAAGGATGCTCAATATCATAATTGAGCCAAGTTCTATTTTAATAGCCCCCGGGTATCACACTATCCAATTGTTTGTAATTTTGAATAGATTTTGACTCAGTAAGATTTAATTTGTCGCACTAAATTTTTAATGTACGGGATTTATTGAAATATTATTTATGATTTTTTACTAAATAGATTGTTTGTGGATTCATTGATTTATATTAATAAATAGCATTGATATCAGTGGGCCCCATAAAGCGAAACAAAAATCGTAGGAAGCGCAAAATCGCTGTCTTAATAAAGACACAAGATAATTCAACGTATTACCGCCGATTGTGTAACAGATTATGACACCATTTGCCACATTTAAATAGCGAAAAATATGGCTCTTTCGAATACCGAGATGGGTCTGTTGGCTCTCGAGTCCGAAAACTTGAAGCGTTAGGAGTTTGACCTGACAAATCGCTGTGACGAGGATACGCTTCTTGCGAAGATGTGCTTTCATAGCTCGCCTAAAGACCGTATTTCAAATTTGAAAGTATTCAACAAATCAAGTTAGGATTGTTGACTTATTTATTGGGCATTCTTTGGCAAACTATACAAAAAAATCTCAGCAAATCTTGGCATCATTGTGCCAGAAACCTTAAATTAGTTAAGAAATGTCAGAGATGCCAATAAGAAGAGAAAATTTAGTTTGAAAATTACCTTCCCCGTTTTATCTTTGTTTAAAAAAAGACTAATATTATAAAGATTACACAAAATTTTTTCTTTTGTAAGTCAGGGTCCGGGGTTGACTATACATTCCCAGAGGGGGGGGGGGATAATGACTATCGTTCTTATGTCTATAATTCTCTTCACAAGCAAAGCTTGGTCTCCCATTGCAGCATGATAAAACTGATAACAATAGAAAAAGAGAATGGGTTGATACCGCTTGTTCATGCGCACAAAAGTTTCTAAATTGTGATAAAAATATACTTGTGTCGCTGAAATCACTCTATTCTATTCTCAGCCGATACAGCATACCCTTGCAGAGATAAATGTCCCACAAGTAGCGCTGGCATTGTGTGAAATACGACTAATTTCAGTATTAAAAGCAATATTAGCAAAAAGTCAGCATGGTATTATACATAGAGGTAGTTCTACATTTATGGATTAGTATGTGAATCTGAAACGTGAGGAATAGGATTTTCCCGTCGCTTGTTAGGCGTTTAAATTACATATAACGTAAGTTGGAGTTTACAAGATTATAATCTAGTGTTTACATTATCTTTTATTATCAGCGCTTATTATGCAATCCAATGACAAATAAAACTCGTAATTTCAATTAAGTGCTGGAGATGAAAACTAAAATAATTAAGGAATTTTTAATGCGTATCCCCCTCTACTGAATTCCATGATGACAATCCAACCGATTTGACCTACATAGTCATAGTACGAATATCATTATAAAAAACGCTAATCCCTAATTTCTTTTTCAATGATTTCTTTTTTATTCAGGAAATTCCATTCCCATTATTTCCTATTCGTAGATTTAGAGTTTGTATTCATGTCCACTTTTGAAAGTTAAAAAAAAGAGAATCTAATCTTGAACTGATAGATTTCCGGAAGTAAGAGTACCTTAAACATTAGGGGGGAAAATTGATCCGAGCAAATGTGCCTGGGGGGTCAGAGAGAGAGGGCTACTCGGGGGGATCTTTCCATGTAGGAATTTTTTATGGGTAAAGAGAATTTTCCATGAAATGGGCACCGGATTTCCAGCATTATTTAAAAAAGATCATAAATTAAATAAAAAAAACAAGTTTTTTCAATTGAAAGTGAGGAGCAACATTAAAACTTAAGACAAAAAGAAACAACTCTGTATATGAGGGGGTTCACCCCCTCGTCAATACCTCGTTCCTTACGCTAAAGTTTTTCAGTACTTTACGTTACGCGGCGTCACCTTTTCATCTTCACTTATTCCTAGCCTTAGTGATTTAGTCTTCTTAACATTAGTTTTCAAACCTATTATATACCCCAAACTCTCAAAACTTCTAAAAGTTCATTCATGTTGCTCATACTTTCATCTAGGATACTCAAATCATCAGCATAATCTAAGTCCAGCAAAGTTTTTCCTACCTATTTTATTCCATGTTTCCCCATTGCCTTTCCTGTCCCCGTTAAGAAAATCTCCAACAAAATGATCCATTAGCAACTCTGTATATGAGGGGGTTCACCCCCTCGTCGATACCTCGTTCCTTACGCTAAAGTTTTTCAGTACTTTACGTTACCCGGCGTCACCTTTTCATCTTCACTTATTCCTAGCCATAGTGATTTAGTCTTCTTAACATTAGTTTTCAAACCTATTATGTACCCCAAACTCTCAAAACTTCTAAAAGTTCATTCATGTTGCTCATACTTTCATCTAGGATACTCAAATCATCAGCATAATCTAAGTCCAGCAAAGTTTTTCCTACCTATTTTATTCCATGTTTCCCCATTGCCTTTCCTGTCCCCGTTAAGAAATCTCCAACAAAATGATCCATTAGCAACTCTGTATATGAGGGGGTTCACCCCCTCGTCGATACCTCGTTCCTTACGCTAAAGTTTTTCAGTACTTTACGTTACCCGGCGTCACCTTTTCATCTTCACTTATTCCTAGCCATAGTGATTTAGTCTTCTTAACATTAGTTTTCAAACCTATTATATACCCCAAACTCTCAAAACTTCTAAAAGTTCATTCATGTTGCTCATACTTTCATCTAGGATACTCAAATCATCAGCATAATCTAAGTCCAGCAAAGTTTTTCCTACCTATTTTATTCCATGTTTCCCCATTGCCTTTCCTGTCCCCGTTAAGAAAATCTCCAACAAAATGATCCATATAAAGGGAAATATTACACAACCCTACTTAACTCCCGATTTAATATGAAACCAGCTGCTAACCTCATTTCCTACCTTAATCACAGCAGTGCTATTCTTGTACATAGCTCTTATAAGTTTAATGTATTTGTCTGGTATACCATTCAAGGATAAGACTTTCGCTAAAGCTCTTCTATCAACAGAATTGGACGCTTGCGCATAATCTATAAAACCGAGGACCAAAGGTGTTTGATAACTCAGGCACTTTTCAGTTATTAACCTAAAAGTGAAAATTTGGTCTCGTATTAAATCAGGAGTTCAGCAGGGTTATGTTATATCCCCATTTATATGGATCAATTTGTTGGGCATTTTCTTAAGGAGGACAGGGAAGTCATTGGGGGAACATGGAATCAAATGAGGAAAAACTGTCCTGGACTTAGATTATGCTGATGATTTAAGATTCTTAGATGAAAGTGTGAGCAAAATGAATGAACTTATTAGAAGTTTTGCAAGTTCAGGGGGCTAGAATAGGTTTGAAAATTAATGTTTAAGAAGACTAGGTCGCTAAAGGTTAGGAATAAGTGAAGATAGAAGTGTGACTTTGGGTAACGAAAATATTGATCATGCAGTAAGTGTCACTTTCCCTTGGTAAAATTGTAAAGACGATAGGTAAAGACGATATTTTATTGGTAAAGACGATAGGAGCAGTGAAGATGTTAAAAGTAAAATAGCCAAGGCTCAGGGTGTTTTTTTCAGAGTTAAAAAAAAGTTTGGATGAATAGAAAGACTAATCTGCAAGCCAAGATTAGAATGTTAGAAGCTACAGTGATAAATATGGTCAATTATAGTTCTGAAATGGGGGCGCTCCGAAAAGCGGATGAAAATTTGCTAGATTTTTTCAAGAGAAATCACCTACAGATTGTTCTGGTTACCCGGCTTATTTCAAACAGTAGGCTGTATGAAAAGTGTTGTTCAATCCCGCTTACTAGGGCTATAATGAGAGAAAGGTTGAAATTACTAGGGCACGTTCTGCAGATGAAGGATGACAGACTGCCGAAGATTATCCATCCTATCTAGCTGTCTGTTTCTAAGCGAAAAGTGGATCATCCGCGATTGGGATGGGAGGAGGTCATAAACAAAAATTAAGGGAAACGGGAACTTGCTGTGAGGCTTTGAGTAAAGAGTGAGCTGTAAAGTGAGGTGAGCTGTAAAGAGTGAGGCTTTAAATAGATTGGGATGGAGAGGAGTGTGCGTAGCTGTGTAGGTCTCAGGTTTCCTGGTGCTGCGGTGAGTTGTTAGTACTAGCAGTAGTAGCAGTAGTAGTTGTAGTGTTTAGACTAGTCACTGTATTTTCCACAATAAAATTTTATAAAAATCAAAAATATTTTAATTTTTTTCAATTAAAATTTCTATTTTTTGGTGATTCCGTTTGACATTCAGCTTTTGTTTCCGATCCAAGTCTTTATTTCAGGAAATATAGGGCTCTAATTAGATTGACAGTCTTAAGTTTCATTACAATCAATTAACCAAGCAATAATTTTATTGACCCATATAAAATGATACGAAAGTGACCATATGGAGTAAAGGAAAAAAAGAGAAGAGAAAAAATCAGACTATGATAAACGATACTAAATAAACGCACTAGAATATGTATGGCTACGGTCTAGAGATGAACCAAATTCAATACGTCATTGGTCCACAGCTAGAAATGGATCAGTAACACCATATAGTTGCGTAACTTTGCGGTTACGAGCCCAAAGAGGAAGATTTAGAAGATACTTTGCATGCTTGTAATATAAGCTTACGGATTTTCCGTAAATCAGTCATGGTAAACAGCTTCCAAAAAGAGCTAGGACTAAGACATGAGGGTTTATGTAAGCGTTATGAAGTCTAGCCAAAACATTCTTACTGTAACGTGTTTTAGCATTAACTAGTAGTCCATAAGCTGTTCTAGCCTTCGTGCTGAAATGCCCAAGTAGCCCTGCACATATACTGTTCAGGTCAGTCACAAGGGGTAAACCCTGATAAGTTAGGGATGACGAAAGTTCGATATCAGAATCACCCAAAGTGACTGTGGTACTATCAGAACCTGGTCGTTTAGAATTGAACTTAATACATTTACTCTTACTCGGATTGAATTTTGGACCAATATCGGTATACTCTTCACTTAAACTTGCAAAATTCTTCTCTATGAAAGCCAGGGTTCTACCCAAATTAAGAATATCGTCAGCATAATTCAAAAGCGATAGGTCCAAGCCACGAAAAATAAAGCTCATTTCAACTTTCTTATATTAGCCGTTACAATTATAAGCCATTTCCATCATAAGTATCCTTAATTTTTTTTTTTTTTATTTCACTTCTATTTAGGCATCATTTCACGTTCTATATTTCCATTTTAGCAGACAGAGGATTTGTAACTTCAATAGTATATCATTGAATTTTATAAGTAGTTTCCGTAGCTGGTTTGACCCTTATTCATTTCATTCATTCTCACGCTTTGTTTTCTATCTAGATTTTCATTTTAGGAGACAGAGGAGGAGTCAGATAGCTATCAGCCAACAATTGTAAATGGTACGGCTGATATAAATGGCTATTATGGGATTATGGGACCACCAGGCCCAAAAGGGTAAGCAATTAAAACTATCTGTTGGTTTAAATTCATTATTTATTTATTTATTCATTTCATGATTAACCATTAATTATTTGTGATGAATGATTAATTATGATTTATTGTAGAATAAAATAAAAAATATAAATAATATTATTTTTTCATTTTATTTCCATTTTCTTTTATATTGAATTATACAGTTGTTTATTTACAAATAAGTTGGGAAATCAACCAATCAATGGCAAAAATGATAAATATCACACTCGATGCTGCCTAGTTGACGTAAATCAATTTTTTTTTCTTGGTTTATCATTGATAATTTTTCAACTAATATCTAAACAAAAATTAATGTTTTATCAGTTATTATGCGTCTTCTCAGAAAAGTGCCCAGGATATTTTCTATAAGGACCCCAGTAATAAAAAATAAATAGATATTATAATTGGAAAAAAACGGGGCCGAAAATTCGGTAAAACTTGAATTTTGTTTTGGATGGGGTTGGGGGGTCAATCCTAAGTTCTCACCCTGGTACGTCTACATTTCTACTATTTTTCTCTGCTTTTTGATCAGAAAGTGTTTTGTATATTTTAACTTCCATTTTTGATACGTCTCTAGGATTTTTCAACTGATATAACGTATGGATCAGAATTTTATTTTCTTTGCAGAAAAGAATCTGCCGATATTTGAAGAAAATTGAGTAAAAAGGATAAATCAACTTAAAAATAAATATCCTTTTAAAATAATAAAACTAAATTTATTATCTAATTTTTATTGGATTTTAAGCAAGAAACTTTTCTTTGTATTCTGTAAGTTCGACAAGGATTCTGCTTCTTTTTTTTAAATGTAGTCATAAAAGCAAGAGAAATCACATTATTCAATAAACATTCCAAAATTTGGTAAAATTGATCATGCGATCGCAAATTGTAATGACCTTTAGTTTTGTAAAATAATCATTAAAGTTTGTCTCTCGTGAGATCAACTACAGAGCCAACGACGCAAGAGTTGGACAAAAATTTTGAGGGGGACAAACCTGGTAGCCCCCTCTTCTGGATACGGTCTTATAGATACACCATACCTTCCGATTCCAACCCTCTTGGGTCACCTACACTCTTTTTCTGTTTTAACCCCCGATCAAAAGCTTGTCCCCAGCCCCTTTTGGTGAGTAACGTACACACTTTGTCTCCAATTAAGATGCATGATGAATTATCAAATATCTTGTCTCCAGTTTCATTAAAAGGAATTATGAAGCTTTACTCGCTTTAACTCTGGGTGAGAGGGTGAAAATCTTCAAGCAATCCTCATGATATAAGATAATTTTGCATGCTTTAGCTCACAAGGTAGGCGGGAGTTAGAAATAAGAGACACCCTTGAAAGTTCATTGCCTCGGTCTTCTTGGGCGTCAGTTACTTGCTCCACAAGTTTTCACATGTATCTAAATACTTTGGTGCAATGGTCGAAGAAGCGAAGTATACCTCAGAAAATCAGCGTCCTTGGGTCTCATTAGCCCAATATGAATATATATGTGTCAATTACCTTTCTAAGTCGATGGAGGACATAACCTGGCAGCTGTGTCTGCTGAAAATTTCGATGGTGAGGACAGTTAGAAGAAACTAATATCCTGAGATTTGAAGCCTATTTGAACAGATGATTCTTTATATGAAGGGGGCTGTCTCCTCCTTGGCTCCTTACTCTTTACTGTAAAGTTTGGCTTTTGTCCAGATTTTTTGATGAAATTTGCAATTGGAAAGAAAAGAGATCTTCCAAAGCATTAAAAACTTTTTTTAATGAGTAAGGTGTTGAGAAAGGGGCAGTCCCCCTTATATACAGATTACTTTCACTTTGTTTTAAGTTTTAACTTGCTCCTTACTTTAGTTGAAAAACTTTTCTATTTCTTTAATTACCTTTCACGAAACCTTAAAGTTTTACGAACACAATACTTTTGGTAACGCAGAAGAAAAGATCAATATTTAAATGATCTCTGTTTCGATTTTGATGGGTAATCAAACAGTTCGTGGTAGCAAACTGTAAATATGGAGTGATCCGGTTCAATAGTAACCGAAACTCTAAAAAACAAAATTTTGATACCAATAGATATATCAAAAGAATAGTCTCACTCATCAAAAGCTACGAGCCTAAGAAAATTTGTCTAATTTTCAAAAAGGGAGAAAGGCCCACTAGAAGTGATAAAATTTTAATGAAAATCATACCATCAGATTCAGCATATCAAAGAACCCTATTTTTGCGTTTTCAAGCTCATATCTGCAAAAGTGTGGTATTTTTTTTTTCTCAAGAAAGATCCCGGATGCGTGTTTATTTGTTGTTGTTTTTCCCCAAGGATAATCTTATCGGTGAAGTAGGCATAGAACATCGGAGGAGGACCCATTCTAACGGAAATGAAAATTTCTAGTCCCTTTATAAGTGATCAAAAAATTGGAGGGCAACTAGGCCCCCTCTCACGCTACTTTTCTCCCAGAATCATCTGACCAAAATTTTGAAATAACTTTTTTCTTCAGGATAGTTGAAAGATGAAATAACTATGTCTTTGAAGACAAAATGACACCCTATAGCCCCTGGGGAAAGTTTTATAAGTTATAAACTTTGCCTATTGTTTACGTCTAGAATTTGTTATTAGATAGTATGCATACATTTTTGAGCGGGGAGGGAAGGATGAATTTTCTGCTGGGTGGATTTTGCACGGGGAGAATTTTCTATGGAGAGGCAAGTTTCAATGGGGAACGCCCTTAAGAAATTTCTGTATATGTCTTGCTTTCTCTTTATCGATTCAATTTTACATGTACAGAGAGAGAAAGATGGGTTTATTAATATAAATAACAAACCAAAACAAGCAAATGGCCCGAGGCAAAGCTTGTCTGGGCTTACAACCCCAATACACATACAAATAAAAACAATACGAAAAAGAAGAAAAAAAATTAAAAAGAAAAGGAAAAGAAAAAAGAAGAAAAAATTAAAAAGAAAAGGAAAAGAAAAAAGAAAAGAAAAGAAGAAGAAGAAGAAAAAATCAATTACCCTGCATTTCAATCGGAACGGAATTACACTTCAAAAGAGACAAAAGAAAAAGAAACTAAAACCACTTGATCAGTATCGCCAAAAACAAAACCCAACATTTTAGCTCCACTTGAGGTCCACTCAACTATCAAAACCATAAATATTAAGGCAAAATAGCTTTAATTCCGCCGAAATTCAAGAAAACTATCCATGTTTCTCAAAGTCGTAGGTAAACAATTCCATGCATGGGGTCCTAGATGCCGAGTAGAAAATTGAGATCTACGGGTAATAGCAAGTGGACGACGAATTATATCGGACTGTCTCGTAGAATGTGTATGAATATCACTTCCTAATTCAAACATACTTTTAAAACATATTGGTAAACAATTTTGAAAATATTTATATATAAACAGGCTTCGATAAAAAGTAATAAGTCCTGCTAAAGGCAAGATTTTGCATTCTATATACCTCTTTTGTACCGAGTCTTTAAAACCTACACCATATAACACTCGAAGCGCTTTATTCTGCAAAACTCGAGATTAGAAGGAAATGTACTACCCCAAACATTACAACAATATAGCAGATGAGGGTGAATTAAGGAATAATACAGTGTTCTTAAAATATCTCTTGGGAAAATATACTGCAGCTTTCTTAAAATGCCAACATTCCTAGCGAGTTTAAGACTAATATAATCTATATGTTCTCTAAAGCTGAGACATTCATCAATTAAAACTCCTAGATATTTTGTACAATTTATTTTTAAAATACTCATATCAGCAATATTAAGTCTGTCTATCTAAGGGTAATAATTTGAGCTCCTACCATACAATAAAAAGCAAGATTTACTTTAATTCAAATTTAAATTATTAAGCTTCATCCAATTTTGTACAAACTCCAGACAAGAACTAATACGACTCAACAGCTGAATTCCTGTTTGTGCAGCCACAGTTATGAGTGTCATCCGCAAAATTACTTTTTCCCCGTCACATCCAATGTCAAGATCATACGAAATCATATTAAAAGCTCTACATAAATCATTTATAAAAATTAGAGATAACAGGGGACCAAGAACATATCCTTGAGGTACTCCAAATTTAATACTACTGACTGAAGAAACATTATCTCCTAGTTGTACATATTGAGTTCTTTCTTTTAAAAACGAGGATAGTAATTCAAGAAATGGTCCTCTAAAACCGTAATTTTCTAATTTGGCAATGAGTATAAAATGGTCAACGCAGTCAAAAGCTTTTACAATATCAAGAAAAACAGAAGCGACTTTCATACCATTATCCAACGCATCATTCACAAAAGTTGTCAAACATAAAACAGCATGCCCAGTAGATAAACCCCTCCGAAAGCCAAATTGAATTGGATTAAAAAATGACTTACTCTCCAAAAATTCAACCATTCTTTTAACTATCAATTTCTCGAACAATCTAGATACTACTGGTAATAAAGAAATGGGCCTATAATTTCCTAGTACATTTTTATCTCCACCTTTATAGACAGGAATAACTTTTACAATTTTAAAACAACTTGGAAACACTCCAGTCCTTAAACATTCATTAAACAGATGTCAAAGGTAATTGTCCAGGGTAGATTTTTGCCAGGATTGAATTGTCAAGAGGATATTCTGTGAGGAGGAGATTTTTCCGTGGATGTGGAGTCAGATATCCTGGTGTTATTTAAAAAAATGATACGAAATTAAATAAAATAAAAAAAATTTCAACTGAAAAAAGGAACAACATTAAAACTTAAACGAAAAGAAATTATTATGTATTTGAGAGAGGTTGCCCCCTCCTCAACACCTTTGTTTTATGCTAAAGTTTAAATTTTCTCCCAATACTTTAAAAACGACTACTGAAACACAAGGGTCATTTAATTAGAACAATAAGCAAATTTTTCCTGCCAAAAACCTGTAGCTTGAAGAGCAAGGTGTTGAGGAGGAGGTGACCCCTCCCCCCTATATACGTAAAAATTTCTGTTCGCTTTAAGTTTTAATGTTGCTTCTTCTTTCAGTTGAAACAATTTGTTTTTGTGTTTTTATTTAATGACGCTTAGAGACAAACATTTTTTCAAAGCAATGGAAAAAGTATGTCAATTAAAGTAAAAGTATATATAAAAAAAGTAAGTAATTGCAAAAAAAAATACATAAAACAATAAGCTACTTACAAAACTAAGATATAAACTCCCAGCATTCATTTCTGTTGAGCAATGCCGAAGCGTTGAACGGATATTTTTAGAAAGTACCGACAGTTTTGAACTTGGTTATTAAACACCAAAATATTTAATGCCTTTAGACTCAGTGTTTGTGACAAGTAACGCACTATCAAAGCAGTTTGTTCAAAGTAAAAAATTAAAACTAAGGTTAAGAAAATAAATAAAAAATATTAATTCAATTTTGAATGCAAAAACTAATATATTTGATACTTTTATACAATCACTCTTAGATAAATACATTCACTTTTGGAAAAAAAGATAATAAAACACAAAAAGCGTGTCTGTTCAGAGAGAAGCACAGAAATTCTCAGCGCTCCGTTCAGGGAAAACCTTTCTGATTATAGTGGTTTCAAGTATCAGCTCATGGATACTCTTGCAAAGCAAGCAAAAGTTAACGTCATATTTTTACTGAAATTGCCCCTTATTAAGTTGTTTTCCTTGAGTTTTCTATAATTTTACGAAATTTCTTATGTACTAATAACTGCACTAATTACAAATAAATAAATACAAACTCAGGATCACCATAAGAAGTTGATTCTTTGATTTAAGGTTATCAATAGTTAGGCTCATATACCTTCTTTATTGACAAGGATCGTTATTTACTTATCATTCATTACTATGAAGAATTTGATGTTTTTTGTTGTTGTTGCTTCAACCAAATCATATTAAAAAAATGTTTGCGGAAAACTGAAAAGGGGTCGCTCATTCATAAATTATAGCTTATATTTTCCTTATGAAGGATCAAAATCTATTGGCAGACAGCCAATAATGGGATAGCAAACATTTTTTCCAGTGTTTTCCCTATTGTGCTCTCTTTTCTTTGGTCTCCTTATAATTACTTTATAGTCCCAAATATCCAGGGGCATGGCCCCTGCACACCCTTCCCCCCTGCCGGCGCGCATGATCTTCAGGAATGATTACTACCGACAGTAATAATGAGTAACCGACAGTAGTAATGTTGATGTTTCATTTAAATTCCAGTCATTCCATCAAGCTCTAACAAAAATAAAATAACAATCGTCAGGAGGGGTGAGCCATAATCTAATTGGTAATGCTAACACTTTGTCTAAAACATGTACACGTATGTTTAGTTTTACCTCAAGATTCAAATTGCAGGCCAATCGGTCCCCCTGGTCCACAAGGGCCAATAGGACAAAAAGGAGAGCCAGGTCGAGAAGGCATAGACGGTACTTCTGGTATTCAAGGTCCTCCTGGCCACGTTTTTATGATACCTGTAAGTAATAATTGAATTTGCTAGTTTTTTTGTTGATTGCTTTATTATTTCATTTTATTATCTCATTTACAATTTGTATGTTTTATAACATAAAAATATTTATTTTATTTTATATCCATTATCTGTTTCATTTTATTTTGTCTTTTTTTTTACCATAATTATTTTCCTAATATGGCTTTCAGAATGAGGTTCTTGGTAATAGCATGCCAATACACCACACACCTAGTAATTTCTTTTCGTTTCTTGCCTTTATTTCTTGGTCAGAATTTTCAGATGAAGGGCGAAGTATTATCTACTATATTATTTTCGAGAAGAATCATAAAAATATGTACAAGAATTTTGCTAACAATCGTTACTAATAGCTTTCATTTTTTGTTGTTTCCTTTTCTGTCTTTTTTGTCTTAGCTCAAAAGTTATCCCGAATAAGATCATTAGTTACTAGATTTTTTTTTTTCATTTTTTTGTTCTTCTATTTTTGGTCCTCTGCTTGTCAAAATGTAGAATTATAATGCTAAGGTATAATTATAGCAGTTGAATTATTTTGTTCGTCTAGTTCCTCTTGATCTTTATTCTATTGCTGGAATTTTGAATTATATTTCAGCTACACAGGCTGTTAAGACATAAGTGGCCTCTTTATTGTGTCTTTTTGTCTAATCGAATTTACTTGATTTAAACGAAAAGAATGAATTGAAAGAAGTTGTGTTATCACGTTTATTATGTTTTACTTTTTTATTCAAATTCTAGAATTTCATGATTATTCTAGCAACATAGGATTCTAAATACCTTGTTTCTTATACTTCCTGGTCTTCAGTTCTTTTGAATAAACTGAATTAATTCATGATATTTAATTAAGGAATCTTGGAAATTATGCTGTAAAGAATCTGAACTGTATAAATTGAGCAAATTCTAAAGTTCTTACTTTTTCTACCAGAACAACTTATAATATTCAAATTTTTACAACATACTAAAGCCACAACAATGGCCAAAGCTAGCATTAAACTAAATAGAACAGACGAATTTCATCGGTATCCTGTGTTTAGGTCAGTGACATATTTTCCTTGGCCAATAACTTCATTCCATAAAGAAATTTCTTATCAGGAAATGAAGGAAACGTAGGATTAGCCTCATTACCTTAAAATTCTGTTTGCATCTTCTCCATGAAATCTGTGAGTTTATCTGTACAAAGTTTAAAGCCTCTAAAAAATAGAAAAATAAAATCAGAGTTTTTTTCAGTCACAAGATTTTCAAAAATTTGTCCGTCTGTGTGTCTCTATGGTTAAACCTTTTTTGAACCATCCCTGTCAAAAAAATTATTAATACAAGTCACTTTCTATATTAAAGATGAAGTTCAAGCAAGCACATTTTTAAAATCTTTTATGACGCAAGACGGAAAAATCTAACTTATTATATTACCCTTGTCACAAATTTGTGCAAATGAATCCGAACAAAGTTCGCTTAATATTGTCAAGCTTTCTATTTTTACTGTACAAACTAGACATTTTGGTGAATAGATAGCAAAATTGCCAACTGCAGTCATATCCTAGGTAACTCCTCGTAATTAATTAAGTAAAAAACAAGTTTCTTTCAACTGAAAATAAGGAGCAATATTAAAACTTAAAGCGAATAGAAATTATTACGCATAAGAGGGGGGTTGTCCCCATCCTCAACACCTGACTCTGCATGGTAAAGTTTTTGGTATCTAAAAAAAGTTGCTTATTCTTCTAATTAATCAACCCTTGTATTGCAGGAGTCGTTTTTAAAAAACTGGGACAAAATCTTAGCGTCAAGAGTGAGGTGCTTAGGAGGGTGCAATCCCATCGTCTACGCAATATTTTCTGTTCATTTTAAGTTTTAACAGTGCTCCTTACTTTCCTTTGGGAAAAATATTTTTTTTATTTATATTTAGATCGTTTTTTTAGATAACACCGGGAAATCTGGCTCCACCTCCACGGAAAAATTGTCCTCCCCGCGGAAATATCCTTTGAAAAATTCAATCCTGGTGAAAATTTACCCCAGACAGTCACCCTTAACAGCAACACACGTAAAAGTGATTCATTAAAGAGAGAGCAGACATGTAAAGAAATTTCATACAGGAATTCTGGCAAATTCCCCCAGTATGCAGTTTCTCCAGTAAAGTTCACCCCCTGGAAAATTCTTCCCGTGCAAAGTTCCCCCAGAAAAAAAATTCGTCCTTCCCTTCCCACCCAAAAAATGTATGTATGCTTCCCAATAACAAATACTGTACGTAAACAATGGGCAAATTTTGTAACTTAAACACTTTTCTCCAGGGGCTTTGGGGGTCAAGTTATCTTCAAAGGCATAGATAGTATGCCTTTCAATTTTACTCAACAAAATAGCAATCTTAGATCTTTGGAACGTGGCGTGGGAAGGGGGACTAGTTGCCCTCCGTGCAAACTTTACATAAAGGATGATTTCCTGATAAAAACCGGTTACAAATAGAAAAAATCGCTGAACATTAGGTAGTATGCTGTCTTCCTTGTCTTCCTCATTAAAACATCTTTTAAAAGAGGCACCAGAAGTTCCTTTTCAAATAAAGTGCTGAGTTTTCAAAATTTAAAATTCATTAAAATTGTACACTAAATTGTTTAATTTTTTCTAGATAAGCATGCAAGGCAATGAAAAAGGACCAGACGCTCAGACTGAACAATTCAGGCAAATGCTGTCCCAGCATATGGTAAGTAAAAGAAATTACTCATGGATTTGCCTATATATTTTCTTTTTAATCGTAGTGTTATATTTACATACCATATATTATATTAATGTATACATCTTTAAAACATACTTATCTATATATATATAAAAATAAGTTGTCTGTCTGTCTGTGGATCTGTGGATCAGGTGACGTCATGTTTCTGTGTCGGCTGACGTCATGAAATTAGTTGTCATTTTTGTTATGACGATGCTTAGTATATTGTAAAACACATTAATTTGGTTAATAATATACCATTTAAAACACCAAAATGAACATGCTGGAGTAGTCACTCGGTGAGAGAGGGTGTCAGAACGGAGAACGAAGGTCCCAGGTTCAAAATTTGGTTAATAATATACCATTTAAAACACCAAAATGAACATGCTGGAGTAGTCACTCGGTGAGAGAGGGTGTCAGAACGGAGAATGAAGGTCCCAGGTTCAAATCCTGGTTAGGCTAAAAAAGGTAAAAAACTAAAAACTAAAAAAAAAACTGAAAAAACTAAAAAAAGGCAAAAACTACAAAAAAACTAAAAACTAATAAAAAAAAATAAAAAAGCAAAAAAACTAAAAAAACTAAAAAAAACTAAAAAAAGGTAAAAAACTAAAAAAACTAAAAACTAAAAAAAAAACTAAAAAAAAGGAAAAAACTGAAAAATAAGCTAAAATAAAGGTAAAAACCAATAAAAAACTAAAAAGAAAAAAAGGAAAAAACTAAAAAAAATTTTCATCTAAAAAACTAAAAAAAAACTAAAAAAGGTAAAAACTAAAAGAACTAAAAAAGAAAAAAATAAATGACGACACTCAAAGAGAAAGCGACCAGGACAAAAGGAATGTTCGATTAGCAATCAACAAAGCACCGGGACACAGGGAGTATAAATGACGACCAGGACACAAGTAAAAAAAAAAAAAACTAACAAAACTAAAAAGAAGGTAAAAACTACAAAAAAACTAAAAAGAAAAAAAAAATTAAAAACTAATAAAAAGACTAAAAAATCTAAAAATCTAAATAAACTAAAAAAGAAAAAATAAAGGAAAAAAATAAAAAACTAAAGAAGGTAAAAACTAAAAGAACTAAAAACGAAAAAAATAAATGACGGCACTCAAAGAGAAAGCGACCAGGACAAAAGGGATGTTCGATTAGCAATCAACAAAGCACCGGGACACAGGGAGTATAAATGACGACCAGGACACAAGTAAAAAAAAAAAAAAACTAACAAAACTAAAAAGAAGGTAAAAACTACAAAAAAACTAAAAAGAAAAAAAAAACTAAAAACTAATAAAAAAACTAAAAAATCTAAAAATCTAAATAAACTAAAAAAGGAAAAAAATAAAGGAGAAAAACAAAACTAAAAAACGAATGTATATACAGAAAGGGACACCGGGATACAAATGACGACCGGGACACAGGGAATATAAATGACGACCGGGACACAGGGAGACAACTACAACGGGGACGCCGGGGGGCACAGGGGGATATAAATGACGACCGGGACAGGGAATGGTTGATTAGCAATCACCATCAACAAAGCTCAAGGGCAATCATTAGAATCATGAGGTATAGATCTGAATACGGATTGTTTTCCCATGGACCATTATATGTTGCATGTTCAAGAGTCGGTAAACCTGACAATCTATTTATATGCACAGACAATGGGACAGCAAAGAATGTTGTATATTCGCAAGTTTTACGTAGTTAAAAACATATATATATATATATATATATATATATATATATATATATATATATATATATATATATATATATATATATATATATATATATATATATATATATATATCTATTTTCACAGGTGGGACATAGGGACACAACTACAATGGCGCGTAACTAATATGGCGTGTAACGACTTACGCGCGCGGGGGGGGCTTGGGGGGGCGCGAAGCGCCCCCACCAACTAGGTGTTGGGGTGGCGCGAAGCGCCACCCCAATAGCTAGTATATATATATATATATATTTATATATATATATATATATATTTTACATATTGATTACATGTTTTCACCTTTCAGCGTCGCTGACATATTGATTACATATTTTCACCTTTCAGCGTCGCAGCACTGACAAAAATGTAGAATTTTCCGCAATCATATTTTCAATAAACAAGAGTCAAGAATCACATTATAAAGCAAAAAGGAACATAGACCAGAAAATAAATTTTTGAGTTCTTACTTGACATTTTTGAGAGGAAATGTATATCTAAGGCATTTCCACACAAATATTCTTTAAACACAATGCCAGTTCAACTGATGCATAGGTCTGAACACTTATTAGTGCTAGTAGCCCTATCTATGCCCAACACTAACAAAGCCACAAGTATATCTCTTTATAATAGTAAAGTCACACTGAGGAGTGACAAGGCTTATTGTTATTTGTTTCATTTTTAGTCGTTTTGAGCGGAAATGGTTTGGAACACAGTTTCTTAGAAAAAATTCCTTACTATAATCTTTTCTTTTTGTCAGCTAGCTTCATATGTTTTTTGGATGGAGTTTTAATTTGATTAGCTATTGTTTCAAGGTATCCTGAATTGTTAATTAGTTCAAGGTATATTCATGTCAATGACACAAATTCACTAATATAGAATTCTTAACTGGTTTTCGTTTTCCTGAATGCAGTCCTTTTGCTGTGCTTCTGAAAAACATGCAATATATACGCTATACGTCCATTACCGTATTTTTTTTCATGTTTCAAAAAGTATATTCATATCCCGAATTGAAAATTCGGAAAACTGACGCCAAAAAACTCAAGATACGCATAAAAAATGTGTCTATATCCATTTTTGTTACGTTTGTCTTCATTTTCTAAGACATAATTTCAGGATCTTTCAATTACGTTGAACAAAATGGCTTTCTTAAAATTTTAATTGGATGTGTTTGAGGAAATGATAGGCGTGGGAGGGGGGTTAGTTGCTCTCCAATCGCTTTTGACTATTAAAAAGGCATTAGCCCTTTCAATTTCCAACCTCTTTCGAAGTATTTATGTTGTTATATATCTTATTTTCTAATGATAGCTATAAAGTTCTGCAAAGCTCATAAAATAAACACAGCATATATCCTCAGCCACGTACGTAAGAATTTCGTTTCGTTGGGTGGCTAATAAAATATATAATTTGAATGTGAAGTGCCCGAAATATCAGTAAAACATGTTTTTTTTTTCGAGTTGGAGGTTCAACATGGGCATAGTGGTCAACTATTTTTTTGACGATTATTCATAGATAATTTATTACCAATTTCAACTAACGAAGTATAATTAAGTGTTTTTACGCTTAACTCGATACATTTACTGTGGCATTTATTGTGGCATATTTTGGCGGGTATGTGTGCCGGATACGTATTAGGGCTGTCATGTATGACATACAAATTTAAGCTTCTTTTGCTGAAATGTTGGTATTCTATTAGCTAACCTTTTCCATAGAATTTTTAACTTGTGTTGTGTCTTCTAAGAAAATTACGGAGATCGCAGTTATGAACGAACTTGCTGCCTTTTTATTTAGTGTTAGGTAACTTATCACTGTTATTTTTTACAATATTTGGCTTATGTTTAAGCCCAAAACTTTAAACATTCAACTAAATATCAGTACAATGAACTGAGGTTTGGTTATAAAGTTTTTTTTTAAGCAAATTCCCTGCCTCTGTGTTTCAAGGTATTTTAATTGATATTTTAATTGATTGATAGTCTCCATTCCAGAGTGATTTGTTGGTCTATAAGTAATAACGATACCCAAGAGGATGAACAGTTACATTTACTCTAACTGTAATTCAAGCAGACGCCGTATGATCGGGAATTATGACCGCTGGAAAAGGAAGAAGAAAGCTACTAGATTTATTATGTTGCAAAGCAACATTGATTTACTATTTTTTTTTGTAGCATGATAATTAGTCTTAACAAGTTACAGGGGTTAATTTTATTACATACCTGATATTAGCTAAAGGACAGATTTTAGAACCTGAAAAATTTATCAGTTTTTTTTTTTTTTTTTTTTTTTTTTTAATCTCAAAAGTGATGGTTTTACATTCTCAGTGGTTAAGGGTGATTATCAAGAATTTTTTTTATCTTGCTTGTGCATATCCTTCTAAAGAACATTTAATTTTTAAATGTGTCTAAAAAATTTAGCACGTAGGCTATTTGGGTTCAAAATAATCCACCCTTTAAAAATACATTTTCTAGGCCTACAGAAAAAATGTTTCTATTCTGAATCTCTGCCCCCCAGACCGTGCCTTTGAGATCTTGGTCCGTCCCCGATTTATTATTTTCTCACTAATGTTTTCCGAAACACTCCCCCCTTGCAACCCAAAATTAAGCAACCATGGTATGAAAAACCTTGGTTTCTATGAAAAAATTATTTAGTTATAGCCATCAAAATTGACTGTCAGCTATTACCCTCAAAGAGGTGACAGGATGAAGTAAATATGTTTGTTATAGTGATATACATTTAGTAACTTTTTTAGTAGTTATCAACCGTCAAATATTGTTTTCTATTCTAGATGTCAATGCAAGGTTCTCCGGGTCCTCAAGGTTTAACAGGCATAGCTGGACCAACAGGACCTCCTGGCTCGGACGGACAAAAAGGGGAACAAGGAGAAGTTGGCGAACCGGTAAGTCCGCTCATCACTAGAACAAAATCTATCTTGAAATTATACGTAATTTTAAGATTATAACTAAAAAGTTACGATTAATATGAGTGCGATTTGCATGTTTCTAAATCTCAATCTGCCCATAAACTGAGCTCTTTTAATCACCAAAAGGGCGCTATATTCAGGAAACATATATGTTTACACAATATTAGAAGAATCCGCTTCCTTTTACAGGACAATTTATGTATAAAAAAAGCTAGAAATACAACAGACAATTGCTTCGGTGACTTCTAAGCTATATACCAGGTAAGAAAAGAAGAAAATATACAAACGAGTACAGGGTTCACTAGACAAAAAGTCGAAAAAGCGACTGAAAATCTTGGACTGAAAATGAAGTATGTCAGCTATGCTATATTACTTAGTTAAGGGCATAGCTGTATGTCTTAGATGTAAGTTTTAAAAACTAACGCTGGGGGAAATTGGGGAGATTTTGGTAAACGTACTGAATGAGTTTAGGTCAAGAGGATGCCTTGACAATGAAATGTCAGATATATCAGATATTTCTACAAAGGTGGGCTCAGAGATCTATCCCAGTTGGCAGCTTTCTTTGAAACACATTTTCAAATTTTCTATTAATGTGGACCCGGAGCACATTTTTATTAGTTCACATCTGACGCTGCAGTCACAGCAAAAATTGTTGCCTATTCCTTTTATTTTCCTTAATTAACTCCAGTTAATGTCATTTCCCCAACTATGTAAGAATTAATAAATGAGTGTGTATGGGGCTTTGTAATCAAATAAGGCATTAAAGCCTGTCATTTACCTACGAGACAGAGTTCGAAATGTAGTGGGGTTTACCGATTTTGGGAAAAAATCTATGATAAAAATTTGCAATTAAGATTCCAAGTTTCATAGTCTTTTAAGCATATAAGGGCACGGATAGTTTACTGAGAAAAAGGTGACAATAAATAGTGGGTAGACTCCCACGAAGAGAGTTCCCATTGGGTTTCCTGGATACCAAAAGGGTAAAAAAAATGCCTCCACAAGATATAAAAAGCACATTTATGTAAATTTTTGGAGCAGCAATTACTTTGCCAATGAACAGGGTTACTACTTTGCCCCCCGTTCTGCACATCTAAGGCCAAGCAGGTCACCAGTGAATGCATGGGGAGGTTTTAGAAAGGATGCAAAGAAAATGAAAGTTTATTGCGAGGGATTAAAAAGGGAACCCTTCAGAGGATTTTGGTTGAGTATGAGTATATGCTGCTGCGCAATCCTCAAGTGGATTGCTGCAGTGAGTTGTTAGGAGTACTAGTGGTAGTTTTGTGAAGAAAGATTTCTTGTTTCTGTTGTTTTCTTTTGCGTATTCAGAAGTTTATTTTGTTCCTAAGGGCCCAAGAGGACTACGAGGAATGATGGGTCTACAAGGCCGAGAAGGACGTCGTGGTCGTCCAGGCCGAGACGGTGAGCGTGGTGCAACAGGGCCACCTGGCGTGAAGGGTGAACAGGGTCCTCCAGGTCTTCCAGGTACGTCTATGTTATTTATTTGTGTATTTACCTCAAATTGTGGTAGTGTGAACCAGAGACGTACAAAAACGTTCATTTTGTTAAAGGGCAAGATAGGTTATACAAGTCCCAAAAATATTTACAAAAAAATCAAGTTTCATATATAGTTAATGAACCTGATCGGAGCTAGAGTTTATCCTAGAGAGCTCTTTTAAATACACTAGCGTAGTGCCACTAGGGTTTTAGGAGCTCTTTTAGGCAAAACGTTAAGATTTTTGTTTCTAAGAAAAAACTATAATTTTACCGGATATGATTCTATTAAATTATCTAGGTGTGTCATTGTTATCTTGGGCAATTCATTTGAGATCTAGTCTGTGTAAACAAAACCTATAAAGGGTATTTGAACTTTAACAATCGAGATTTCCTTCTTTTTGATTCTTAATTTGAAAATTCTCCGTTATATATTTTCTTGTTGCAGCATTAAGTTACTTTGGACAACATACTACTAACAAAAACACATATGTTTCGCAATAGCAAAATGAAAGAAGAAAAGATTGACATCCCTACTTTGTATATTCTTTCATCTCTATGTGCAAAACCTTTTGGTAATATTTCGACTAAGTAATTCAAGACGGTTCGGAAAAAAATGGCCCAGGTCAGAATCAATTTCAATTTCAAGATTTTTCAAGTTGAGATCCAAGTTTCCAAATTCAATAAGTCTGATTTTCCATAATCAGATCAAATCCTATAATTGCGTTTGACTCTATTGTCACAGTCTTGTGCCAATAGTAATACAGTCTTGTGATAATCGAGCGATTGTCTCCTGCTCTCCTGAGATAGTAAATGCGTTACTTGTTGAACTAATTTTCTTTCTTTTTTTGCAACCGAAGTTGCGTACAAGATACAATTTTATTTGAGTTATGATATTTATCAGACGTAGTGATACTGTAGATGAGGTCCAAATAGGAGAACAGTGAAGTTTTCTGTAGTGGTGTCAATTTGTCATAATTTATGAAGGGGGGAAATTATTTTTTGGAGTCGAGGGAGCAACTTAAGGAGGACTTCAGGGATTGAAAATATTCAGCATAATGCTTATTAAATCTGGGAAACCTGATAATGCTATCCCTTCAAGGCAGTGGGGATGTGCTAATATTCGCTGACACTTACCTGTTTAATAGATTAAAATCACCATTATTGATAAGACGACTGGAAGAAATTAATGAAAACAAATTTAAAAAATAAATAAGCACGCATCCGTTTTCTTTCATCTGGCAAGAAATACAAAATTCATTTAAAATTCACAGAATACAAATACAAAATTCACATAAAGTATTGAAATTCTTAATTCTAAAGTTAAAACCAGGAAACACTGAAAAAAAAAAATATTAGCATCAGTAACCAACAATATAAATTTAGTAATAAAAAAAGAACAGAAATTAATTTCCAATCAAATTTTTTCCAAAAGAAAAATTGTCAGTGAAAATTCAGGGACCAAATTTAAACCAAAGCAAATTAGAAATAAAATTATATAATAGCTCAAACTTTTACCTACCAGATATTCCTACCAATATATAAATTAAATTCAAAACGAGCAGAAATTAAAATATATCATCACATTAGACTTAAAGATGAGAGACGCCAATATAAATAAATATTTAAATCGTAAAAGAGTAAAAAGCAAAAAAAAAAAAAAAAAAAATCAAGTCTAGCAGGAGCAGAGGTATGCCCACCCTTGGGCTTTCTAAGGGTTATCTGTGCTATGCTGTAACTTTTTTTTTGTAATTAAGAAATCTAAAATAAAACGTTATGTTTAATGAAATCTTAGATTCCATACATATCCAGGAATTAAATTCTTTATACACTAAATGTTCACTTAATTTTCATTATTTCGTTCCAAACGTCTCATCAATAATGGTTATTTTAATCTAATTTTTATAATAATAGTTTTAATTAAACCGTTATTTGTCAGCATGTATTATGTAAGGAGTGACTCATGTTTACATTAACCAGAACTGAGACATAACGATTTGATAGTACTATAGACATTTTGGCTTTTAAAATTTGGTTAATTTGAAATTATCCAACAAAAGTACACGCCCCAGAAAATTTGCTAGATTTACAGAATAAAGGGAAAATACTTTCGTAACTTTAGTTTTTCATTCCCCAATCTTTATCCAAGCAAATTCTTTCCAACTAATCTTCTGGTATTCATTTGTCTTTCTTTCTTTTTTCAAAGGCATTCGATTTCTTTAGTCACCTGTCACATGCATTGAAAAAGCTATGTATCAGAGAAATTGTATCTAGTAATCTAGGAAAATACCAATCAATTAAATATACTTAACTGTTCAATTTAACAGCAAGCCTTGGGGGCTATATATCTTGCATAGGTCTAGGTATGACTTGAAAAACAATAAGAAATCAAATAACCAAGCAAGTATTTTTTCAAATGCAATTAAGAAGCAATACGAGCACTTAAAACAAACATAAATTATTCCCCATAGGAGAATGACGGCCCCTTCCTGAAACCCGTGCTCTGTCAGCCAACGCGATATGATTGTTGAAAAATACTTACGAAAAAACTATATTTTTTAGTGTTCTTTTTCTCAAAAGTAAGTGGTATTTTGAACTTTAGTCTATCTTATACTTTCAGGGCTACCTGGTGATAAGGGCGATAGAGGGGACAAGGGAGCAGTGGGTGATTCTGGTGCACCTGGTCATGACGGACCTCAAGGAGTTGATGGGCCTCCAGGCTTACCTGGCCATCCAGGTGAAATGGGACCTAGAGGATTTCCTGGACCTCGTGGATTTCCAGGTAAGCTGGACATGATATTTTAATTTTTACTGGTTTCTCATAAAAATGACAGAAAGTTAACAAGACTGTTTTAATGTAAACCAGAATTATTTATATACTTTAACTATGGGGTATTTGTATCAAATTTGAAACGGTAATTGTAATAAATTGTGCAATAATGTGGAACAGCCGAAAACAACGCTTTTTTTTCAAAATTTTTTCCTTTTTTTCGAGAAATTCTCTTCTAGTACATGGACTCTCATTCACATAGGTCACAACATTTTGGAAGGCTTTCTTGGGTGAATAACGTTTTGACTCGAGTTTTAAGTAAGTTTTAACAATAGGCTATTCATATTTATTTCCAAAATGAAATCGAAAGAAAAAATCAAAAAGATCCATCAAGAAATTAAAAAAAATCTGTTGTCAATTGAAGATATGCTCCGAACCAAAAAGTATAGCATGCTTTGTATATTCTTTAAATATAAGCGTTTTTTTTTTTTTTAGAAAATATTGAGTATTCAAACAGAAATGATTTTTTTGTGTTGTTTAGCTATTCTTCTCAATTATACCAATTGGTGAAACACGAAGTAATTAGAAATTCACTTTTGAAAACTTTGTAAATTTGGTATTATGTGTTTCCTTAATTAATTCCGGGCTAAATTTCATTTGTTGTCACATAGTTTCTGTTTTAAACAGAAACTATACTATACTATACTATATAAACTATATAAACTATACTATATAAACTATACTATATAAACTATATAAATTATATATATAAACTATACTATAGAAACTGTTTTAAAAAGCCTCTTTTTTTTGCTTGATTAAAACTACCTTAGTGAGTTATTTGGAGGAAATGAGTACCCAGGGAAACAGTCAAGCTCAGAATACCTTTACATAAGATTTAAATTTTCAGGCTTAGCTGGGCCACATGGCATTCCCGGCAGTGAAGGAGCTCCAGGACCAAAGGGAAATGCTGGCCCACCAGGGCAGCCTGGCCCCCCTGGTCAAACTGGTCAGCAAGGATCACTGGGACCACCCGGTCCTCAAGGTCAACTTGGTCCCACTGGCCCTATTGTAAGTCACTTCAATATTTGTTGACGTTTTAAACTTAATTTAAAAAAAAGATAAAATGTTAAATGCTTTAATTAGCATTCCCTCGGTTTTCAGGATTTTTTATTCTATCTCGGTCGTTATTTCCATATTACAGAGAAACCCTCGTTCTGTTTAAGTGAAATTTTACAAAACCCATGAAAGCATCGCTAAAAAAAAAAATCATGTTTCAGGTATATTAAACAGTTCGTGGGAACGAACTGTAAGTAAGGAGTGAAGCGCCTAATTAATAACCGAACCTAAAACCTTCATTTCCGTATCTATGGATATATTAATGGAATTGGCTCTTAATACTGATTCCAAATATTTAAGAGTCATAAGTTTAATGATACCCATCAAAAGCTGCGGGCCTGAGAAAATTTACCTGATTTTGGAAAAGGGGGTAGGGTGAACACCCCTTAAAAGTACTGAATATTAATGAAAATAACACCATCATGTTCAGTGTATCCGAGAACCCTATTATAAAAGTTTCAAGCTGCCATCTACAAGAATGTGGAATTTAGCATTTTTGCTAGAAGAAAGATCACGGATGCATGTTTATTATCTTTTTTTGGTTTTTGTTTTTTCAGAGGTGATCTTATCAAGCCAATAGTCCTATAATATCGGGTAAGGGCTCATTCGAATGGAAATTAAAAGTCACCTTCTTAGGTGACCAAAAAGATTAGAGGGCAACTAGCCCCCCTCCCACGACCTATTTTCCCCAAAATTGTCCTATCCAAATTTTGAGATGGCTATTTTATTCAGCATAGCTCAAAAGTCCCTAAAATATGCCTTTGGAGATAACATTAACCCCCTCCCCCCATCCCCCAGGGATAGTACTTATAAAATTTAAAATTATAAAATTTTGCCGTTGTTTACGTATAGTATGTGTTATATGGAAGTATGCAGACTATTTTGGGGGAGGGGGTGGAATTTGTGCTTGGGGTGGGTTTCTCAGGATAATTTTCTGTGTGGAAGAAAATTTCTGGGGGGTCAACTCTCCAGGGAAAATTTTACACTTGGGGGATTTGACAGAATTCTAATACGAAATTCTCACTCTTTGTCTTGCTTTCTCTTTGCCAACTTCATATTGCATGCGGAGATGCTCCGGGACAATTATCTTGGGAAATTTTCACCATGTTGGGATTTCCGGGAAATAATTCCCATGGAAGGGGAGATTTCCAGAATCATTGGAAAAACGATTTGAACTTAAAGCCTTTTTCAAATGAAAGTAAAAAGGGGAAGTTTTCAGGCTGAGTTTTCTGAAAGAAATTTTACGGACAGGGAGGGGGGGATTTTCAGTGAGACTTGGATTTTCCGGAAGTAATTTCATGGGGATGAATGTATTCCATGTGGGTGAAACTTTCCACAGAGGAGTTTCTCGAGAGCGGTGCAAATTTTTCATGGAGGGTGAGCCAAATTGACCGGTATTATTTGAAAAACGATTAGAAATTAAATAATAAACAAATTTTCTCAACTGAAAGTAAGGATCAACATTAAAACTAAAACGTGATTAAAAAATTTTCCGTAAATGAAAGGGTTGAAACCCCCCTCCCATCATCAATACCTTGGTCATTAGGCTAAACTTTTCAGTAAGTAATTTCAGTTGGTTTTTACCTGAGAACCAGATGGTCTCTTCTCAGAGCAGGTTTGACTCTTTTCATTCAATGACGAGAGGTTTTTCTCCAGAGCATGTGATGTTGTAAGTGCAGTCCCCCCCGTTACTGTTTTGGGTCCTTCTGTATTCCTCATATATATCAACGATATGGTGAATGGGATACAAAATCACAATTTATACTGAGGACTCCAAGCAGTTTGTACCCTTTAATCAACAAAGCCTGCAGTGTGACCTAAAAATACAAATATGGGTACAAGATTGGCTACTTGAGTTTAAATATTGAAGTGCAGTGTACTTCACATTGGTAACAATAACTCTTCTTGCTATTACAACATGTCTGATCTCAATTCAATGTAAAACTCAGTGCTTAAAATAAGTCCCAAAGAAACAGATTCGGGAGTACTAGTAGATAAACAAATAAAGTTTCATGGTCACTGGGAACAAGTAGTCTTAGGAGAAAATTCAAACAAATAAAGTTTCATGGCCACTGGCTACAAGTAGTTTTAGGAGAAAATCCAAGCCTTGGTGTCCTGAAACGCACTCTAGCATAACTACCCACCTGCGCAAAGTCTTTTTAAGGCTCTATAAGGATATAGTCAGGCCCGAATTGGCTTTTCATACATCTCTCACCTCCCCTTCCTATAAGAATGATACTAGCCTTATTGAGAGAGTTCAAGGGCGCGCCACAAAGTGCATATCTGGCCTATGTAATCTGGCTTACAACAAGAGATTGGAGCACCTAGAGCTGCCAACAATCGTTTTCAGATCCCGTGGTGGTGAGCCTGGCCTAAAAGTATAATACTTTACCAAAAAACCCCCTCTTTACCAGACATTCAAACCAGCTACATACACGAGGCCACTCACATAAGCTGTCGAAACATCCAGTTAATACACAAACATGGCAGAATTTCTTCTCCGAGTGTGTTGTCAACGACTGGAGTAGTATTCAAGCTGATGTGGTAATTACGTCCACAGTTCTGTCCTTTAAACCCACACTTTACAAGGAATAAAATCACAGCCATGGAAATGTGAGTGGTACTGTCATTCCTATTCAATTATACATTGATGCCAACCTCACCATAACAACCTCACCAGCCTTACCTCACGTTGCTGGGAGGTTGATGCTTCTTGTCACTCCCGTCTATGTCAAACACTATTCGAATTTTTTCGTGAAGAAGTGTCAGCTTTAAACCACTGAAGAATGGTATTTAGAGGGCATACCTATCTTGTGGTCACCGTACCAAGTATACTTAATTTCCATCTCTCCAGCAAACCTCTTTTACTGCGTGTCTTTGTGCCCTAACACAGTGACAAAATTTCACCATCCTCAATATGGAGCATGATAGATTTTTTTACACCATAATTTTGCTTTGAAATGCAAATTAAGGTAAGGTAGGGTAGTGAGCGATTTTTGCTTCCGAAAATTGTCTTGCGATAATATGAAACGGATCCCTGAACCCTGAAAGTTTGTTGAACAAAATGTTTACAAATTTTCCGTTTAATTTTGAAAAGCTTTGTTTTTTTTTCTGATAGCAATAAATAAAGTTAGAAAATTCAGTATTTTCAAAGACGTGTGTGTAGCTATGGATGCTAGGCTCAGAAATTCTACGATAGCTGATGATTTGTTAGGACGGAAAATGCAGTATTATTTTAAATAAAGACTTACTTCTAGTGGCTCTATTTTTTTTTCTACTCTGACTAATATGAAGTCTAAACATCGTCTAGCCATAATTAAAATAATTTTCATAAAAAAGGAATAGACCTGAAAGAGTAGGAAAACATTCATAGGTTCCTTCTTTTTTCAGATGGCTGTATGAGGCGTTGTGTCGTTAGTATTTTGTTTTAGACACTTTTACATGCTATGCCCCGTATTTCTTATGAGGGAAAACATGAGAAAAAGCAGGAAAAAGGTAGGAACTAAGTATAAAAAGTAAAAAAAGTACAGAAAGACAAAGAAAAGAGTGGTACGTCGGGAACTGCTTTAAGAATTTACGGTATTGATACTTTCATTTAAGATTCTTCATTCGTACACTCAAAATTTTGCTTTCAATTCACAGGGCCCACGAGGTAAGCCAGGTCTACCAGGACTTTCAGGTGCTGATGGGGCACCAGGTGCAAACGGTTTACCAGGACCACATGGACCAAAAGGCGACGTCGGTTACACAGGAGCACAGGTTAGCTAGATATTATCTACCTTTCAATCTTATTGGATTTGTTTATAATTTTTATCATGCTTCTATTCATATTTTACTTTTATTGAGTGCCATTTTGTTTTAATATTGTATCTTTTTTCGTATTAATATTAAGTAGATTAAGTGTTCATTATCTTTTCTATTACTATTTCTGTGTATTTTTAACGCTATCAATTCTTTTTCACATCTTTAATGCACTGTTTTAATTACTTGGGAATTACCAATTAATCTTATGGCTTCGGACCGGAGCTCGAAATCTTGGAAAAGAGTATTTCAATCACTCGATATCGTAGGGTGGGCTAACATGCATTGGCTAAGAAGAATGCTGTTTCTTCCTTTTCCGCAAACGAGAGTATTCTAAATTATATTTATTCTGTCTAACGAAAAATCCCTAAAACTTCACAATATGAGAGTCATTAAGAGTTTTCATAAAAGCGGCGTAAGTTGGCAATGTCCATTGAAGATACGAAAAATTTAAAGAGAGAGAGAACAGCAATCGAAATGAATATTCTTTTTTGTAGACCTCAATGAAAGATAGATTATATACTTATTACATTTCCTGCATACATATAATACAAGCATTATTAATTAAAACTATGTAATTCCTTTTTCAAAAATCACGAATTTTACAAGTGAAACTGCGTAGTTTCCATCTTTTTTCTAAGCAGGTCATATGATACAATCATTTGGTTTGTCTTAATTGAAGTGCTTGGTTGTATGAAAGAATTAAAGCAAAGATACTTATTTGTATATCCAACAAAGGCGGTGGTAAATATGTACTAAGTTAGGTGTTTTAGAATACTAAAGAACAAAAGAACGCCTTGTTTTCACTGATATTATGTTTCAGCATTAACTTAGCCACCTTTTAGCTGAGCATTCCCATGTAGGTATCATTAAGGCCAAAATTGACTTTATTGTTGTGCGCCGGCAAAGGAAAAAATAAGAGCGGGATTCACACTCTTAGGAAAATAAGTTGAAACTTTCAGGAAGTATAGACGGTAATATTGAAATAAATCAAAGGGCAATGTATACATCCCTGTTCTCGAAAGAACTTATCTGCAATTTCTCAAGAATAGCTAGGTAAGCCAGCTGAAGCTATTAAGTTGAAACTTACAGAGGATATTTGGGGAATAATGAATTAAATCAAAACCCATTACCTACATCCTGGACCTCAAGATGTTATGTTCTTAATATCTCTAGCTAAGGGTATCAACGTAAAACTTTTCGGGAAAGGTTGTCAAAATGATGTATCTGGAATATAGGGGAACTGTAAAGTAATTTAGTTGAAGTTTCCCGGGAATGTTGAGGGGGATTTTAAATCAAATGACAAGAAAGAATGATCACACAGGCTGTAAAAGGATATACATAAAATATCTTAAGAACGACTGAAGGCGTTAAGATAAGACTTTTAGAGAAATGGGAAGGGGATGTTGAGCTCTATCAAAAGAGATATTGCGCATCCAACTTGTCAAAGTAATAAATTATGCACACAATCTTAAGCACACGCTCGTGACAAAATCACAAGTTAAAGCATCAACAGAGAAAGAAAAAAAGAAAGCTAAGAGATACCATTGTACATTATCCCAGATATGTTTCCTATGTTCATCACCTAGAGATTGATGGGGAATGATTAACTTGGGTGAAAAGCGTTGCTAAACCATGAATTCAAATTAAAAAAAGTTAATTAATTAAATAAAAGCTTCCCGAAAAAAGTCTTCCAAAGAAAGACAAAACGCAACTTTAGGATTTAAGAGAAGGAGAAATAAAAATTCAACTTAAATTTGCCAGAGATTACTATCAAAGAATAAAGGAGACACAAATCGAATGTAAATTAAAACATTTTATCAGATTAAACATACAGATAACAGATACAAATAAGGATCAGTGAATAAAAATGAAAGCGAGCAGAACGGAAACTCAAGCCAAATTTTTTACCGAACAGAAATAAGCCTACTTCAAACAGGAATTTGGCTACTGTCCACCTCCTACATCTAAACTTTCTCAAGAATGCTTCGTCATTTGTGCTTTACTGAAAACCAAATATAATTCTGAAATTTGTTGGCACAATCATAACATCAAAGTTTCAGTTTATTTTCATTAGTTCTCTTCAACTATCTTGATTAACGACACAAAAGCCTTTAGAAGGGATACAGAGAGGGAGGTGGCGGTCAAACTCCTGTTTGCAGTATTATAATGTCTGTTTGTTTTAAGATATTTTTATGTATTATCTTAATGTTTAGTATAATTATTTATGCTCTTTTAGGTTTGTTATGGATTCTTTTTGGGTTTGTTATGGGTTATGGTTCATTTAAGACGCTACTCACGCCTCAGTATAGTCAATTAAAAACAAAGCAAATAACCATCATATTTCAAGAGTCTCAGCTTGTTTCAATATTTTGGAATTACTGTTATTCTTATTTCACTCATTTCACGAAGCCCAAGCCTTGGTATTTAAGTAAACTCATATTTTTCAACATCTAAACTTCATAGACATCCAATTCTTAGATTCTGACGACTCAAAGACTTGTCCAAAACTTGACAGTGACATAAAAAAAATCAATTTTTTTACGCAATTCGTTATTCCTCAAGCTATAAAATTCCTAAATTTCCAAAGTCAAAGCTTTCCTGTTTCGAGAAAGAAAACAAACTCCCTCAAACTTTCAAATTCCTCAACTTAGTATTTCTCTATTAATTCTCGTTTTTAAATTTTTGTTCAGTAATATATTTTTTGTTTTTTGTTTATTAATTTTTCCCTTTTCGCTTTTATTCACCAGGTTTTCTCTATTTCTTTTTTTTTTTTAGCTTAACCAATTTTTTTCCTTTTTTGCTTACTAAACTTTCAAATGCTTTATTTGTTCGCCAAATGTTCCCTTTTTCATTGTTTACTACTAATGCTACTACTTAAAACTCATCCAAGCACCAAGGTGCCTGAGGCCAACCCAGCTATGAACGATCCCCCTCCAACCCAATCTACCGGAAGCCTCCCTTTTTACACCCTCCCAGGAAGCTCCCAATTAATTTATATCTTTTTACGACGTCTTCCCACCCTAGACGTGGACGACCTGCTTTCCATTTAGTCCTAGACGGTTGGCTGAAAAGCCAACCCTTAAGTGTTTTGGTTGTATTTGTTAAGTTTCTCTTATTTTCTTTTTTTGTGTTCTCGTACTGAAATTTTCAGAATTTTCAAATTATTTTTATTTATAATGTTGTAAATAATGACTTGAAAGAATCAATATTTAAAATAGATGTTTTATTGCAAAATAAGGGAAACTTTATCCTTCAAATGTGCAGTGCCAGATCCAGGGTGAGCGTTGAAGACCCCCCCCCCCCCCGAGGATTTTCTGGTGATTTCATTCCTTGTTTTTTTAACTTTTTTTTAGGAATAATTTGTTAGTTTGGTTAATTATTGGCACCTTTGACGTATGCCCCCCTCCCAAAGTCACATTGAGCCTTCCTTAAGATTTTGCTCTAGATCCATCACTGCAAATTCATCCTATGATTTAGCTTAGGCTGAGGTTTGTGTAATTATTACTTACAACGTCAGACAAAAAAAAACAATATTAAAAATCAACCGGAATACTCAACAGAACAGTAGAAATAATCCAATATTTGGTGATAATGCCACGAAAATCTTGAAAATCTTATACGAGAAACTTCAACCCCCTGAGTGGGTTAATGTTTGCATATATTTAGTTTATTTTGTGAATTGTGGTATGTTAATTTCTGGTTTTCTGATTATTTCTAGTCTGAGCTGCCAAAGCAAAGTTAATTTGTCTGGATATTGTATAAAGCAGAAAAAAACTATGTGTATTGGGGAAGAGGTTCAATTTTCACTTGAAATTAAACATAAAAAAAGAAGAAAAAGTTACAGGTCATGATTAAAGTGTCGGTACAAGGGGGTGGGCGTGCTTAGTTGTGTCAAGGCTCTTGGGAGGATTAGATGTTTCAATTACAGACTAGAGCAAGTCAAAGGATCCAAATTTTAGAAAATTCGAATTTCTACAGTTACAGAATTCCAAGACTTATAGTTTGCACATTTCGAAATTTCAAAGCCTTTAGTTTTCCAAAAATAAATCAAATTTTAAAGATCTACTTTTTCAATATTTGAAATTTCAGCATTTATATGATAAGAAGATTTCATCTTTTAAGGAATTCAATTTTTCATAAGTTCTTTTCCAACTTTCAATTTTCCCAATATGATAGCTCAGAGTCACTCAAAGGTGCATATGGTGACTCGTTTCAAAATACTCAACCTCTCTGTCAAATTTCTAAGACGTAGAAATTTCAGATTTCGACAATTCCAACCTTTATTCTAACTTTTGAATTCTATGATAGAATTAGAATCTTTCTGAAAATGCAAAGGCTTTAAATTTCTAGAAATGAATCTTCTTTCAGATTTGAGAATTTGATAATTCACCCCTTCTTCTTTAAAGAAACCCACCATATATTACAGATTATCATTTCCTATATATTAAATTTCTTGACGTGTTGCATATTTTTATACTTTTAAGTTTCACAACTGGAATAATAGAAGCCCTCATATTTCAAGACACTTTACTTTTCTTCGCAATATGGTATTTTTAATCATTTTTATTTTCACATTCTGATAATTCAAATCCTTATAATTTTAAGAAAAATAACTTTCTCAATTTGCAATATTCTAAGATTTTTAAATTTCTGTAATTCGAAAACTAAAGACTTCACACTTAGGGAAGCTCAAATTTACTGGCATTCGACCCAAAATAGATGTACCCAAGTGCCTTTTCTGTAGAAATTGCAATAACCTCAAAATGAAGAACTGCATGAGCTTCGACAAAAAAACGCCTTTAACTAAAAAAATAATTATAATGTTCCTATATTTTTTAGACGTAAAACGTTCATAGCCCGACAAGTTGAGGCTTACGTATTATCAAAAAAGAGTCATTAAATTCTAAATAATGACATCCTTCGATTGCAATGTTCTGCAACTTGAAAATTCTTAATTTAGTTTGATCATTTTACAAACTAAACTTTTATATTTCTCAGTTCTTGCACTCTACATTTTTGTTTTCAATTTTAGTGCATGATATTTCCCCTTTTTATTCTTCGTGCAATAAAATTTCACTTTTTATCTTCTGCAAACTAATTTTTCAATTTTTCTGTTTTTTGTCAATATACTTCCCCTTTCCAATTTTTGGTGTATGACATTTTCAGCTTTTTTCATTTTTCAAAACTTCAATTTTTCTGCTTTTGTTTAGTGAATTCTCGCCTTTTAATTTTCTACTGTAAAGTCTTAAAACCGGGATTTTATCTTTTGAAGTTTCAGGGATTACATGGTTTTCTGTGAGAGGGAGAAACGTTTGCACAATGCTAGCTAGGTTTTTACTAAGCTAATTGGCTATCTGTTAAGGCGGATCATCCGGAAGGAAATCAAGGTTCTTGCACGATCGGTCCCCTATTTTTCCACTTTCTTAGGCCATTGCTGAGGTTTGCTCTGTTTTAAGTAATTTAGTTTATTCTTACCATAACGAGAAGCAGCACGACATATTTCTTTCTTTATTTGTTTACGTAGGGTTAAGGTAACATCTTTCATTCCAAGGCGAAAAAGTTTTAGTTTCAAATTTATTAGTCCTTTTATTTTTCATTAATTTAAGGTTTATCTGAGGAGTATACCTTCTTCGTAACCTCTGGAAAACATTTTTGGCAATTTGTCATTAATTTTGTTTGAAACAAACGAAATCAAACAGTTCGTGGTAACGAACTGTAGTAAGGAGTAACCCGGGTCAATAGTAACCAAAACTCAAAAAAATGGAATTTTGATAACAATGGCTACATCAAAAGAATCGCATTTTAATGTTGATTTTAAATATATAAGTATCACCCCTAAAAGTCATAGAATCTTAACAAAAAAAAACACCATGAGATTCAGCGTATCAGAGAACCCCACTGAAGAAGTTTCAAGCTCCTATCTACAAAGATGTGGAATTTTGTATTTTTTGCCAGAAGGCGGATCACGGATGCGTGTTTATTTGTTTGTTTTTTTTTTGTTTTTTTCCCCAGGGGTGATCGTATCGACCCAGTTGTCCTAGAATGTTGCGAGAGGGCTCATTCTAACGGAAATGAAAAGTTCTAGTGCCCTTTTTAAGTGACCAAAAAAATTGGAGGGCACCTCGGCCCCCTTCCACGCTAATTATTTTCCCAAAGTCAAAGGATCAAAATTCTGAGATAGCCATTTTATTCAGCGTAGTCAAAAAACCTTGTAACTATGTCTTTGGGGGCGATTTACTCCCACAGTCCCCTTGGGAGGGGCTACAAGTTACAAACTTTGACTAGTGCTTACATATAGTAATGGTTATTGAGAAGTGTACAGGCATTTTCAGGAGGATTTTTTGGTTGGAGGCAGGGGTTGAGAAGAGGGGGATATGCTGAGGGAACCTTCCATCGAGGAATTTGTCATGGGGAAAGAAAATTTCCATGAAGGGAGCGGAGGATTTACTAGCATTACTTAAAAAAACAATGAAAAAATAAATATGAAATTTTTTTTCAGCTGGAAGTAAAAAGCAGCATTAAAACTTAAAACAAACAGAAATTATTACCCATATGAGGGGCTCACCTCCTCCTAATACCTCGCTCTTTACGCTAAAGTATTTTTAGTAATTTCAACTATTTATTCTGCGGCTTTTGTGATTCAGGGGTCATTCTTAATGAATTGGGACAAAATTTAAGTTTCAGTGTAAAGAGCGAGGTACTGACGAGGGGGCGAACCCCCTCATATATGTAATAAAAACATGAGAATACAAAAGTTCTTTACGTAAGCAAATGTATAAGTTACGTATATCTTTTACTAATAAAAAGATTCGTAAAAAATTAAAAGTTCTAGTTGCCTTTTTAATTAACCGAAAATCAGAGGGCAACTAGGCTTCCTCCTTCGCTCTTTTTTTCTCAAAATCATTCGATCAAAATTAAGAGAAAGCCATTTAGCCAAAAAAAAATAAATATGCAAATTTCGTTTTAATTATTCCTCTGCGGAGAGCCAAAATCAAAATATGCATTGATTCAAAAACGTTCAGAAATTAAATAAAAAAACAAGTTTTTTTGAATGAAAGTAAGGAGCGACATTAAAACTTAAAACGAACAGAAATTACTTCCTATATGAAAGGGGCTGCTTCCTCATCAACGCCCCGCTCTTTGCGCTAACGTTTGACTCTTTCTCTTAATTCTTCTTTTTAAAACAGTAAAAAACTTTTTTTACTGTAAAAAACGTTTTTTTTTATTTAATTATCTCTTAAGAATAGGTGCGCATAACCACTGGCACTCCACTAGTCCCATCGTTTCATGTTTTATAATCAAGTAACAATCTAAACATCTACTTTAATGAATAACCACAGGACCAAACTGTCTGAGTCCAATGTAACAACGTGCACCGCTATTCTAAATCGCAGCGAAATGGGCCTGAAGCTTCCTTAATATTGTAATATATAAAACTACCTATGCTAAGAATAAAAAAAATATGTTCCATCAACTTCAAAGAATTAAATAGTTGAAAACACATGTACTATTCCACAGCTACTAATGATGGTACTATCATCCCATCATGGTATTATTAGATTGTCGCTTTTATATTGTTATATATTCTGGTTACTATACAACTGTATTCTTCAGCAGAAACGTATACTTGGTTTTATCTAGGGTCGGGGCAGCAATTAAAAATTGAAGGGATTGACAACGATAAAAGAAAAATTTACAACTATCTTGATTCGACGTTATAATTATTTATGTTTAGTTACAGCTACTCTGAGTTGCAATTGAGTTGCAATATTTTTGAGGTGCAATTTTTTGTGTTTCGTCAAAACAGACAAGAAACCTTTTTCAATTTCTAAAAGCAGTATAATTATGTTGCCTCAATGCAGCACATAATAAGATGTTAATGCAATTTAAATCAAATAAAAAGTTTATTGGCACAATATTTACACTATTATTTTGTCTATCTGTTTCCTAAGGACGATGATAATGGCTAGTACTTGAAAACTTTTGTATCTTGAATCAATTGAAAATTGAATCACTTGTATATTGAATGGAAGTCTTGGTTTTTCTATTTTCCAGGTGAGTCATTCACAATATTTATTTGGATACGATGGAAGTATCAATATAATATAATTTCTTTTGTTTTTATGTCACCCGTATATTTACTAAGAATGATTATGATGGTGATATCCTGGAAACCAGTTTATAGCTATCTTCTACTGAACCTTTTGCTGTATTTTTGAGGATCTTCCAGTATTATTTGGACGAAAGAGGACATTAAAATGTGCAACTGGAGACAAATATACAAAACGCAAGAATGAAAACGGCACTGGGAAAACAACTATAATTTAATAAAATTATAGTTGTTAAAATTATGGATGGTTAAAATTATACTTTATCGACTAAATAATTAATAAAGCCTAAAAACTTTTAAGAATCTACTTGTTTTAGGGTCCTATTGGTTTCCCAGGAGTTCGTGGCCCAAAAGGGGATCAAGGCTTAAGAGGTGCAACAGGAGACAAAGGTTCAAAGGGTGAAAAGGGACATGACGGAGAAAAGGGTGATATTGGACCTAAAGGTGAAAGAGGACCTGCAGGACAGCCTGGTGTTGCTGGTCAGGAAGGTCCAGAAGGCCCTAAAGGATTTGAAGGACCAAGAGGAGAAGCAGGACCCAATGGACCCACAGGAGAAAAGGGAAAAATTGGCCCTCCTGGATTTCCAGGTATTACAGATAGTGACATTAAGTTGTTTAATCTTTTTTGTTTTGTTTCTATAGTCTATATCTTACTTCTTTGTTCAGTAAACATAATACAAAGTATAGAAGTATCAGCTCGAAATATTTGATGCTATGGTATATTTATAAGACTTCAAAAGCAAATTAGAATATTTTAAGATAGAACAGAAGATAATCATTTTATTGAAAGTAATCCTTAAAATTTAAAGGAAATTAAAAGAAGAAAGACATGAAAAGAAGGAAAAACCCTATTAGACGAAAAAAAAGATGTCCATTAAAAAACATAAATAAAATCTATAATCCGGTCTCCCACCTTTATAATCCCTAAGATCACAATCCTACCAGGGGAGTAGAATACGATTACACCAGCTCAATTAAACATCTATTTGTCGCCTTTCACACTTTTTCCCTAGCCATGGTATCTTTACTTTTTATCACAAAACTTACTAGACAAATCGTTTTAAAACTTCAAGGTTTTACCCACGTCATGAATTGACACCCCACTAACTGATAGGGGCTTTGGACCTAAAGACTGGCCATCAATGTCAATGATATTACATATGTTGATAAATAAAGCTGTTACATTTCAGTATAACGTAAAGTAATCTTATTAGTTTTGTAAGACGTAAAAACGTAAAATAAATAATCTAAAATTAGCTATACCATAGGCACGTGTCCATTTTTGCATAGCATTTTCTCGAGTGCCAGTTTCAAAGCTAAAATGTAAACAATTAGGAATGAAAATAGTTTAAAACCAATGTTTATCAAACAGTTCGTAGTAAAGAACCGTAAGTAAGGAGTGACCTGGGCTAATAGCAACTAAGACTTGAAAAGAGGACTTGTATTAATAATATATGTATCAAAAGAATTTGCCTTTTAGGGTGATTCCAAATATATACACTGTATTAAGCTTAAATATATGCAACAAAAGGTAAAGGTCTTAGAAAATGTGCTGGATTTCTTATAAAATGATTTTGATCCTAAATGAAGCAAGTGATCTTAGTATAATTCGCACCATCAAAGTTAGTGGATCAGATAACTGCGTTATTGCTGTCGACGAAAATATCGACTATCGTCGATATATAAACTTTATGTATCGACAGCGTCGATATATCGACAGCGTTATTGCTGTCGACGAGTATATCGACTGTCGACTATCTGGAAAATATCGACTATCGCATATCGACGAAAATATAGAATTTTACTTATTTTGAAGAAGGAAATTCATGAACTGCTGTATTTTTTTTCCCTGGCTATTATCGCATCAAGACAATGATACCAGACAATCGGGAGACGACTAATTTGAAAGTATATTAAACATTTTAATGCTCTTTATAAGTACCCAAAAATACTGTGCCACTGCAAGATATCATTTTCTACTATTTTATGCCATTAAACGTCAATTTTGACCAAAAAAGGTTAAAGTTGGCATCGATTTAGAATTCTGGGCTATCCAGACAATTTAAAATGTCTAAAAAGCTACATACTCTGCTTAGAAGTTTCAGAATCAGCAATGCGGCTTGGTGATATTTTTCTTTTGAAAGAGTCGAGTAGTCTGTATAAAACAAACAGTTCATATAGACACCTATTTTAAAACTTCGTCTAACCAAATTTCATTCTTTTTTTTACAAAATTCTTATGTTTGTTTTATTGACTCGTTACTTTTTTCAGTTTTAGCTCGGTAGATTTCATTCGTTTTGTAAAATTCTATTTTTGTTTTATCTTTTTACTTTTTATTTTCACTTTTATTTTTCACTTCCATGTTTTCCTCAGTTTCCTCACATTTTCAGCCTATTAAACTTTAATTTTTCCGGTTTTTGAATAAAATTTACTTTTATCCTTTTTTAATTTGCCTCTTTTAAAAATTTTCGCTTAATTTCATTTTATTATTTTTTTAGTAACTGAATTTTTATATGAATAATTTTCTGTTCACCATGGAAATTAATTTCCAACTTACTAACCGTTCTCCAGGGTCCAATATCAAACTTAAAATCATGAAATCCCACGAAATTCGATAACTCAATACCTTAACATTCCATGAATCTCAACATATAGCGCATCTTTACAGTACTTAAACTTATCGAGCATAGAAAAATTTCAATGTTCAAAGGGGCCAATATCCTATCGCATTTCGAAATTCTAAAACTTAAAAATTCCTCAGTTTGACATTTTTAACTTATACTTTCTACGGAATTTATACTTTAGAATCTATACTTTCTGCAGAAAAGAGTTTTGTGCCATTCTCTTCTATAAACATCAAGTCTTACCCAATGAAAAGCAATCTAGCATTAAATTCAAATTATTAATTAAATTATTAATTAATTAAATTAATTAATTATTAATTAAATTATGAGATAAGTAATCACTTTTTCAGGATTTAAAGAGTAAACAGGAGGTTTAAGGTCACCATTACGAGCCTTTGACTTGCCTAAAGTGATACTTATAAAAATCTTAGATTTTAAAAACAAAAATGCGTAAAAATTCAAAAATAAAAATGTGAAGACAGAGGAATATAAATTCAAAGAATTCAATCAAAGAATAAAGAATTTAAAAATAGCGAATGTGAAAATTCTAAAATCTGACACTTTAAAAGCAAAAAATGTGAAAATACTGAAAACTAGAAATTATTCAAGAGACAGAAAAAATCAGAAAAAAAAGAAAGGCTAATTTTACAAATGAACGACAAAACAATGATAGATTCTAATTTCACTTGCTGGCTGCATAAGTTTCATTAGATTTTTTTGTAAGTTTCATTAAGTTTCATTTAAGTTTCATCAAGTTTCATATAAAAAACTGTTTTCTAAGAATCGATTATTCCCTGAATCTTGTAATCAGAAATGGTCAGATTCTTATTTAATTTTCACTGAATTCAACCTATTTGTTTTTTGCAGGATACCCTGGCCCACCAGGAGATAAAGGTGACAAAGGTACCCCTGGAAGGCCTGGTACAACTGGAGAAAAGGGGGACAGAGTGAGTATAGTTTGTTCCGTGAAACTACATTCTAACTGAATTCTATTTCGCATACTTGTATTCCACACTATTTAATTTTCAAAACCATGCCAGAATAAAAAAAAATATTATTTTGTCTGATTTCACAGACGAAGATATTAGAAATGTCAAAAAATTTGAAGTTATTACTTTGTTGACTAGATTTCATGTCCAAATGATTTAAAATCTAACTTCTTAAGATTTCATGACAAAACGTTATGGAAAAAGTCACGTCATTTTCTAAGCCTTCGCTTGATCTATGATAAAAAATATTTGATTGGCGGCTCTTAATGCTGAAGAATGACTGAAAGATAAAAATTAATATTTCATTTACTTAACTCAATATTTAATGTTAGAATTACTTTACTTATTTAATATTTACATTATTTATTATCTGAATGATGAAAAATCTCTTATCCGATCGTATGTCCTTTAATGACAAATACTGCCCGACTGAAATGATTTTTTTTTCCCACATTGCATGTTGTTTAATGAAAAAAATGCCTGAACGACAAAATATGCTGCTTCGGCAGCTCGATTTTACGCTGTTTACTGATTAAAAGTCTTTGAACAGATTAACATTTTTGTTTCATTGGAATTCATAAGTGATTACGTTAGTTATTCATAAGATTTTTCGATGAAAAAAAATCACATAGAAATCATATTTCATTTGTGGACCAGGTTTCGTTTCATTTAATGTATAAAAAAATACTGTTATAATAAAAAAAATTATTCGTCAGATGCCATACCCAGTAATGGTCAAAATATTATGACATTTTGTGACCAAATATTTGGCCGAATATGTGGCCGAATGATTGATCCACTTCTAGTTAAAATAAGTGTAGAAAAGTATGTTATTGCCACCAATAGATTTCTTTCTTCTTGATATAGTGAATTACAAAGCAATTAGAAAAACAAAGCTTAAATTTAAAAAAGGAAAAAAATATTGAATACAATATCTCATTTAAACTTAAAAATAGAAAATAATTTTTTTTTATCATATTCAGTTACTGTAAATTAGTTTTATTAATGTGAAAATACGAAATTTTTTTCCCTATCGTGACCTAGCACAACACTATAAACCCTAAAGAACTAGCTCTTTGACTAATCAAAATATGTGTATCTGAAAATATTATAATTTCAGTTTAAATTACTTAGAATAACCTTTTTAACTCTCTTGAGAGTAAGATTTTAAACATTTTTAGAATATAATTCCTTATGATTTATTATTTCTATATGAAATATGTCATTATAATTTATCGTCTTATTTCTACTTGTTGCTTAGGCTGAGTGATAACTAGTTTTAATTAAGGTGAAGATTTCATTACAAAGAAAAAGGTATGGTTATTTTGGTAGAGGTGGCAATTGAATAAGCCGTTTATTTGTAGCGGACACTGATCTACGTTGATGTATTTTTAAAATTGGGCACCCATTTTTCAACAGTCGGTTGTAAAGGAACACCTCGGTAGTCACAAAAATAAAAAGTATGTTAGTAGCAAAAAATGAATTCAAAGTCTCAACAGGTACCCACTAGGAGGAGTTACCATACACTTTGTAATTCTCAGGGCTGTATAGAATGCTACTCAGTCAAGTTGATAAATGCATTGAGCTCACAAAGAAACCGATTTTTATAAAGATAATAAAGATGGCTACGACATAGCTATTCATTGTTATGACATTATTATGACAATTGTTATGACAAGTCTTAAAATTATAACACATCAATACAACTTTCAATACAATTCATAAATACAATACAACATCAATACAGTTATAAATTTACCTCGTTCGTTGTGAAATGAGCAACGTGTCTGTAGTGAATTATTGGTTATATTCTCAATATTTCTCTTTTTTTTTCTTATCCTTTTTTTTCAGGGTAATACTGGTATACCTGGCGAGAGAGGTGAACAAGGGCCACGGGTAAGTCTCTTTTCGTTATTTAACTCATTAGGTTCAGCCAACATATTTGATGCTTTGAATATTTAAAATTTTTATTCAAAAATTTAGAAATTATTTTTACTTTGAAGTTTTACTGCATTAATATTTTATTATTTGGAAAAATAATATTTAAAAACTTTTTTTAGCAATAAGTAATGAATATTTAAAAAAAAATGATAAAGTAAGTAAAAAAAAATGTTTTAAAGGAAATGACACTTTTCTTTTATCTTATATGTTTCGGTAGGCTTTGGCACAGAAAAGGTAAAAAAAACGAGTTTTGAAGGTAAAAAATGGAAACCCTATATAGCTATTTAAAAAACATGTCCTAAATGAGGGACAACGTACCAATAAGGCAAATGGGTAAGTAATAGGTAAATAAAATCAGAAAGCAAAAATATCTAGACCAGCGTTAAAGGAAAAAACACATAAAAAAAGTAAGCTGATCTCTTGTACTTATTCTTTTTATGTTTTAATAGGCTCACATATAAAACTAAAATAGATCTCAGATCACATACTCTGCTCTACGTAAAAAAAAATGAGTTTCATAATGTACAATTTTTTAGTTCACAAATATTTTATTTAGTTCTATCTAGATCTTCTAGATGAAAGGAAAATGATTTTACATATTTTATTTGCCCTTTGTATCTTTTATATGTCTTTGTATATAATTATCTTCTTGTTGATTTTCTTTCTTTCTAACAATATAAGTAATAAATTCAAAACCACCGTACAATGTAAAATCTAAGTATTATCAGCGCAAGTTTGTAGAAAAGGGGGCTTGGATCATGGTCAATGTTTTTTTTTTTTTTTTTTTTTTTTTTTTTTTTTTTTTTTTTTTTTTTTTTTTTTTTAAGTTTTTCTATGGAATATATTATGTTTTAACACTGGCTCTTCACTGACAAATATTTAATATCTTGAAACTTGTTCAGCAAACATAAGAACATTGCTTAGTTCAATTCTGATATTGAATACTTGAAAATAAGCTTGTTCTTATTTTTATTCGAATGTAAATTCCGCACAGGATATATCTTTCCAATTTTTCTTAGCAATTTATAGCAAAGAACAAACCAAGTTGACATCACTTTTACCTAAGTGATGACTACCTATTTGAAGTACTCAACTAATTATGTAATCGGTAATCAAATTAATTACTTACTCAATTGCTTGAAGTAATCAACTTAATTACTAAAATAATGAACTACCTCTTTGAAGTAACAGTATCAACTAATTATGATATCGTATCCCTTGTCCAAAAGTCTGTGCGTTATATTATCTTGTTTATGAAGATGCAGTGATTTATAAAAATTGTTTTTAATTGCAGTATTGTCTTATGTTCATTATAAAAAGCGCTAAACATTGCAAATTCCTTCCAAATAAAGAGTGCTGCCTAAGTAAAAAATTAAATAGTGTCTATATATTGTTTATTCAGCTATAGTTTTTCATAAAATAACTTTATATGGAAGGAACTGTCGTAGAAATTTTGAAAGGGGATCATGCATGCAAGTTGTTGAAAGGGCGTATCAGCAATATCTCAGCAACAGTCTAGGGCATTAAGTTGACAATTTTAGTGTATGCTCAAGAGAATATTGAAAAAAATATGGGCATGGTTCTACTGCTACAAGTAATAGTACTATTTTCACTACTACTTCTACTTTTAAGACTAAGGTTCTTAAGGTGAAACTTTCAGAGAATGTTGAGGGGTGTTGAACTAAAAACTTCATACAGGTTGTCAAAAGGACCTATGAATAGTATCGCGGGGGTGAATTGGAGCAATAAAATGAAGCTTTCAGGGGACATTGAGAGGTTTGTCGAACTAACCAAAAGGCGCTATTTATGTACTACTACTACTGCTGTCACTTTTATTATTAATACTAATATTGATGCTACTAATACCTTTAAGGCTAAGGTTATAAGGGTGAAACTTATATTGAATGTTAAGGGGGATGCTGAGCTACATCCGACGGCATTATTTGCTCACAGAATGTGAAAAGGACATATCAGCAGTGCCTTAGGTCCTGCTTAGTGTATTTTTCTTATTCTTTTCGGACATGTTGAAAGGCCTTTTGAATTAAACCAAAGACACTAGATGCATATAAAATAAACTACTACTGCTATTCCTGCTACCACTACTACTGAGGCTATCAGGGTGAAAATTTTTACTTTTGAGTGGGAACTAACCAAAAAATACCATGTGCTTACAATTATTACAATTACTGATACTACTTCTATTACTACCACCACTACTAATGCTACTACTACTAATACTACTACTTTGCTACTACTACTACTACTGCTACTATTACTACGACTGCTGCTGCTGCTACTACTACTACTAATACAACTGTTGCTATCGTGAGCACTTGCGACTGTGACTACGTGTAACTGCGACGGTGTATACTTGCGACTGCGACATCTGGTGACCATGACACTTGCACACTTTGTCTGTGACTACTTGTGACTACAACTGTGACTACTACCAACAGCGACTATTTACAACCGTAACTACTTACAATTGTGGCTGTAAATGCAACTACTCAACTGCAACTATTTATGCCTGTGATTACTTGTGGCTGCAATTCCTTGTGACTGAGACTACATGCGAATGTGACCACTTACGCCTGTGACTACAATTATTTTTGACTTTGACTATGACTTCCTGTTGCGACCGTGACAATATGTGATCGTGGCTACTTTTTACTACAACTGCTATGAATACCAACTAAGACTACTTATAGCTGCGACTACGACTAATACTGACTGCGACTGTATGTGCTTGTGACTGCAATTATTGCGATTCTGAGCACTTGTGATGACGACTGGTTTTGATTGCCACTACTTGCAGCTCTGACTACTCAGACTGCAACTAATAGCGACTGCAATTACTTGCAACTACAGCTATTTTAGACTCTGACTACTTTTGTCCCCGAATACTCGCAATTGCGACTGTGACTACTTTTAGCTGTGACTACTTGCAACTGCAATTGCAACCACCATGGACTGTAGCTGCAACTGCTAGTGACTGCATGCAACTGCATCTACTACTCCTATTACTAATACTGCGATTGGTACTCCGACTACTACATTGCAGCAGCATGTACCACAACTTATGGACTAAATCAAAAGATACCCAGTCACTATCAGAGCATGTACTTTTGACTGTGATTGTGACTGCTTGAAATCACGATTGTCGCTACGTTCGACTGTAACTAAGACTGCTCTTGGCTGCTTGCAACTGGAACCACCATCCCTATTACTACTACTGCGATTGAGACTTCGACTACTAAATTGACACTTTTAGTACTACTACTTTCGAACTAAATCAAAAGAGACATCTAGGTTATCAAAGGTACTAAAGGTTATCAAAGGTACTAGGTACTAAATCAAAAGAGACATCTAGGTACATAAATACATTATTTCACTAACAGAACAGTATTTTAAGTTGGAATTTTCTAGGGAAATTGAGGTAAATTGAGACTAAATCAAAAGAAACATTGTGTATTCAGATTATCGAAAGGGGGCCAGTGAAATATCTTGGGAAAAGCTAGGGGTATTACATGAAAACTTTCAGGGCGGGTTGTTGGGGATAGATAGTTAAATTAACAGACATTACGGGCATCGCAGGCTTTCAAAGGGACATGTATACGATATCTAAGGAACAGCAAAGCTTACTAAATGTAATATCTAAGGAATAGCTTAGCTTACTAAATTTAAAACGACGGGTTGTCAAAAAGTGCAATATCTTAAGAATATTTAAGGATATTAAGTTGACTTTTCGAGACATACTTAGAGGGATTTTGAGCTGAATCAAGATTTACTAAATGCGTTTAAGATTGTTAAATGGATTAATCTTTGGTGTCTCAGCATCTTAAGTTGAAGCTTCTAGGGTATGTTAACAGTGATGGTCTATTAGCCTCTCCACATAGTCAAAGTTGTAACATGATGATGATCAGAATGGCCTCCCCATGTATAGTGGTCAGAATGGCCTCGCTATATACAGACCAAAGATTATGTAGATTTTCAATCCATTTGGTTCGTTAATTTTACATGCTCAACCATCCAAACCTCAACACAACAACCCAAAATCTCGATTCATAATGAGGCAAAGCGGGAAAAGTTTGGCAGAAATCCATTTAATTAACCAATAAAAACTGTCTTAATTAAAAACGAATAAGAAATTAGCTTGAAGAAATGTTCTAAAGTAGTTTTTCGAACCAAAGTGATAAGCTAAATTAAACCTAAGGTGTGCAGAAATGAAATCAAACAGTAATTCGACTGTAAAGTGCAAATATGTCATTTCTTAATTAAAAATCCAAATGGAACTGAAATTAAAATCAATAATCAAGTTGAACCTAAAACAAATGAAAATCACGAACTAAAAATAACAGAAAGCAGGAGAACTAACACGTTCCTATTCCTTGTAAAAACCCGAACAGCATCTACACTTTACTGAAAACAGAATATATTTTTAAATGTTTTTGTACAAGAAATAAGTACAATATTGCTGATAATTTCAGTAATGAAGCACGTTCTTTAAATTTTATACAAATTATGTCCACGTCCTGCCTATTCACACTACATCACCTTCTTTAGATGTGATTTTACAAATATTTTGCTAATTTAAATCCTCTTTTCAGGGATTCAGAGGGTCCAGAGGAAGGAGTGGAAAACAAGGTTTTACTGGTCCGAAAGTAAGTAAATTAGAGTTTTATTATTTTCCCTCAAGTGTATCTGTTTCGGACTTTGTAAACAGTTAGCTCTTAGTGAGTCGTTTTCCCTAGCATAGGATAATTGTTGAAGCAGATATTGTATTTCTTTCTTCTATATGTGTAATGGATTCTTCTATGCGTGTAAAAATTTCACAAGTATTACGTTTAAAGTGTTAAACAACCTAGTTTTTCTTCTAGAGGTTCCTTCATAGGATTTTTTTTATGGAGGGGGGGGGGTGTATACCCAAATTATTTTTATCCGGGGGATGGGGTTATCAAAATTATGTAAATAAAGAAGTTTACCTCCCGTAATCAGAGCTTTTTACCTGTATTTTCAAGACAAATCTATGAATTGAAGAATTTTTTTTTAATAAATTGTTTTATTTCCTTCATCTTTATGGCCAATTTACGAGCCAGAGAAATATATCAGGAGCTTAAAACAAGGTAAACTCCCCTGAATATGACCGTGTTCATCTATCTTCTGCAATTTGTGAGAATGTGTGGACTTGGATATTTTAGTTGATGCAAAGCTTAATAAAGAACCCTAAGGGACGAAAAAAGTTAGAATACATTTTTATAATATTCGTAGACAATATTATCCTGGCACATGCAAAACTCACAGTTTAATCTTTATCATCGTACCTTTTCTTACAAAAGAAAATTTGCTAAATTCTTTAAATTTTTTAAAATGCTGTACGATATACGATGTGATATACGATGTCGTAGTCACAACTACGACAAATAAAAACAGAGTAGTTTAGTCTTAATCTTAAATCGCTTTTAAAACGTGATTTAATAAAATATGTTTCTAAACCTTCTAAATTTAAAAAGTTCAGATTTTTGTATACAAATTACATAGTAAGTTATATTTTACTTTTTGCGCCACACAAAAAGTAACTCGATCAATTTAAAACGCATTGCATAATTTAGTATTTTAAACGGTATAGCTTTTTTTACGCTAATTGTGATTTTTTGTTACAATAATCTTTACAGGTTAAAACTTACAAAGTTGTTTGTATTAATCCCTGACTTTTCCTATTCATATTGCTGTAATTGTGTCCTTGTGATATATCTTTTTTATAATCGTTGCATAACCGCAGGGAGCCAAGCTTTCTTACCTTAAGCTTTATAGCTTTATACTAATTTTTTATTTTGTTTTTTTTTTTAATGCGGATTAATTTAAAAAAAATTCCTCAAGGCAATTTTCTCAAAGAAAAATAAAGAGCTCCATTTAGCCAAGGATGAGCAAAAATAAACTCAAATAACCTTCCAAACGTAAAACTGCCACAAATCCATATATGTAAATGAATGGAACTCAAAACGAACAGAAATTACAATAAATAGCCGAGTCAAACTCAAAACAATAAAAAATTAACATGAGTAGGGCTGATAACCCCTATATCCTCTCAAGACCAGAACAAAATTTGTGCTGATTGCTGTAGGGGGTTGTCATCCTCAAAGACACAACTACCAGACCTTTCAATTACTTTGAACAAAATGGCTATCTCGTAGTTTTTATTGGGTGTGTTTGGGTAAATGTTTGGTGTGGGAGGGGGTGAGTGGCCCTCTAATCATTTTGACTACTAAAAAATGTGCTGGCTCTTTCAATTATCAATCGAATGAGCTGTTTTCGAAGATACTTCAACAACAAATGACCATCTCAAAATTTTTATCAAATACATTTCGGGAAAATACGAGGTGAGGGGGGTATTAACTCTTAGGTTACTTTAAATCTTAAAACTGGGATTAGCACTTCTGATTACCAATCTAATAATCCCCCCTCGCCCCAGGACACAACTTATATTTCCCCAGGACACAATTTAAAATCTTTGCCCTGAGAGCTCTAGGGGTTCTCACCCTCAAAGACATAATCTCTGGCCCTTCCAACTACGTTGAACAAAATGGCTATCTCTAAATTTTGATTGTATCTGTTTGAGGAAATGGTGGGCGTGGGAGGGGGCTGGTTGCCCCCCTTTGACTTTCGACAATTAAAAAACCACTAGCCCTTTCAGTTTCCAATCGAATGAGTTCTTTTTGAAGCTCTTCGTCAACAAATTACCATCGCAGAATTTCTATCAGATACATCTCGGGAAAATACGAGATGTGGGGGGTTATCCACCCTCTGATCACTCTGAATCTTAAAAAGGGCCCTAGAACATCTAGAACCTAGTTTATTATCACATACCCCCCAGCATTGGGGGGAGGGGGTATTGTCATCTTCAAAGACATAATTTCTTGACCTTTTATCTACGCTGAACAAAATAGCTATCTAAAAATTTTGATCGTTTGTGTTTGGGGAAATGGTGGCCTTAAGAGGGCGGTTAGTTGCCCTCTGATCACTTTCGACTATTAAAAGGGGAGCTGGCCACTAGAATTTGCAATCTAATAAGCCCCTTTAGAAGTTTCTTATACAACAAAAGGTCTTCTCAAGATTAAAATCAGTTTTGTTTTGGGAAAATAGGAGGTATGGGGGGCTATCCACCCTTAGATCACTTTGAATATTAAAATGGGACTAAAACTTCTGATTACCAATCCAATTAGCCCCCTTCGAAGTTTATATTATCACCTTTTCTATATATAGCTTATATTCCCCTAGGATGCAACTTACAACCCTTGCCCCAAGGGCTGTGGGGGGTGGGGTCATCCTCAAAGACGCAATTTCCGGGTCTTTCAGCTATATTGAACAAAATGGCTATCTCAAAATTTCGAGTGAATGTGTTTGGAGAAAAAGGTCAGCGTGGGAGGGTGGTTAGTTGTTTTCTATTTACAAAACCTTCAATCCACAAAACAAAGTAACGAAAACGGAAAGCAAAGGAAAAAAATAAGTTTTGTTCCATCAAAGGATTAATTTTTTAATGAGCTAATTAAAAAAAAAGGATTACAAGGAGAAAAAGCATCTACAATTCCATGCGTGAACTTGTATACGCTTCAAGCCTTGCAAACATTGAAGCTACAAGTCTGAAATAACTAGTTTGTCACGTGTAGATTTTGAGTTAGTCAAATTTCATTCTACCGTGTGATGTTTCTTAAGCTGAATGTATTTCAAGCTTAATCTTCTTCTTTTTTTCGATGCAAACTTCAGAAGTTGTTCTTAAAAGAAAAATATTTACTTTTTAAGTTTTTGTTTGGCCATTCATTAGAAAATATACATACAACTGAATATTTAAACAATGAACAGTAATAAAATTTTATTTTTTAATCCATAACACGCAAATTTATAGCACTCACGGAGTAATTGAGAATAAAGGACAAACTGTAATGCTCAGGGGTATCAACTGAGAGACAATGGGGAAATTAAAAAATAAATTTACCTCTAGAATTTGAAAAATGCTTCTTTCGGATATTTTCATTAGAAAATAGTTTATTATGTTTTCATCAACAAAATTACACAAAAAATTAACCCCTTTAGAGATAATAACTGCCCCATTTATTTTTTCTGGAATCGAATCCCCTGATAATACACTTCAACTAATAAAGAACAGACTGAATTTAAACGCATTGAAAATTGGGAGTATGCAGAGACTAAGAACACCCTCTGGTCTTTTTACTGCTACATCTGGAATATGAATTTTATGAATTATTGTTATATTGCACTACCAAGGGACAAGAAATTATAAAATTACGTTATCTGAAATAAATCATCACATTTGCTCAAGTCCATTCTTTCCTACTAAATGGAGTAAAGACGAGAAGGTAAAAATTCTAGAACAACCAAGCGTAATTTTCTTTCTAATAGCACAAATTGTGGGCTATCTTAAGCCAAGAATTTAATCTGATAAAGTAATTGCGGATCCCTGAAAACAAAGACATACAACAACAGGGGCATAGATAAACTGAAACATAATGTAAGAACGTGAATGAAGTCACACCTTAAATATATCAAACTAATATATAAATATATAAACAATCATATAAATAATTAGATAATACAAATAATGCAATAATATAAATATATATAATTAAATAATATATTAATACAATAATATAAATATATTAAATAATATAAATAAATAACATATTTTTTAAATAATATAAATTAAATATATTACAAATAATGTAAATTAATACATTAGGTAATATAAATATATTAAATATACGGAAAGATCAATTTTAGGAAATTGTGAATTAAGCACGAAAGATCTTGCTTTTTGACATAAGATTAGCGTATCATTGGCAAAACCATGGTTGGAGATATCACTGCAACCGATTAAAAACAACGTTCTGCCAATAGTAAACAAAGACTTTAGAATGTGTTTCGAAAAAAATCCCAAGATGAAAAATTCTAATATTACAATGCGCAAAAATTCAAATGGGTGGAGTTACCTAGGTTGACTCTACTACTGTAAGTTCGCGTAAATAAAGTGGAGTGAGAGGCAAATATATTTTCCTTAATCTTCGTTGATAAAAAAAAAATTCAGTCAACACATCCAAAAACAAATTTCTCAGTGATAATACCAAAAAGAAGGTATTTTTTCAAATCTAAGGCGAGGAGAATCCACATATATCATAAAGTTTCTTGCACACCCAACGCCCATAATTGACGCCTCTGGTTCACTTACAATGGGACTAAAAAAAAAAGCTGTTAAGGTCTTAAAACCATGGACTGAGAACCATGCTTTTTTGTTTATACGCAAAATTAGTTTCCTTGGCATAAAATAAACAGGTGACGTTTGCAAGCCCAATAAACTATTTTCATCTAGTTTTTTCTTTTTTTCAGAAGCATAAATGTTGATTATATCTCGTACCATGTGGATTCAATTATATATATTTTCTTTAAGGGTGACACTGGACAGCCTGGCCCTCCCGGTCCACAAGGTGAGCGAGGTCCAACAGGAGCTGACGGGCCCAGAGGCTTGGTGGGAGCTCAAGGACCTCCTGGGATCAATGGCAAGGATGGCATTCCAGGACCACCAGGCGAAAGAGGACCACCGGTATGAACTAGATAACGATTTTCTTTTGCCAAAATGCATAATTCTGCTGTACTTTTGAAAAGACTTGTGCAAAATGATTTGCAAATCCCGTTTGGGTGATGCTCTGCAGTAAAAATGCGGGATTCTGTTCTGGGAATTTTCAGTATAGCTCTAGCACGTACGGAATAGCTCTTGTTGGGAGAAGGGATCAGGGGATATCTAGAAAAATGGAAAGATATACAGTATTTGAAAAATCCCCATAAGATTTTGGGAAACGTTCGAACCCAAATGCTTAAATCCATTGTCCCCACAAAAAGGCTTCAAGATTTTATAATATTTTCTGTTATATTCAATGTTTATCCTGCATTATATCTAACATTTATTTTTTCAATTACTACAAAGAAAAACAAAACATAAGAGCACCTTAAAAGAAGAAGAAATGGCAGCAAATGCCAAATTACTCTATTTACTTCCAAAGTGAAAACACATGGAAATGTCAAAACAAAATCAAAAGTAGTGATTATCAAATTAAAAGCGGTTTTCATTTATTATCTCCGCCCTCTCCCCCTAAAAGAAAAATATAAATACATGCCTGAGAGAAAGCACTGGAGAACATTTCTTCACATGATCATTCATTGACAGAATCTGCACTAAAAAAAGCCGAATTCGTTTGGTTTAATCGAACGATTATTATTTAACCTATAAACGTTTATTGTTTATTATTTATGTTTACACATATACTTTTTATTTGATATATAAATGCTTATGCATTTATATGTACTTTATATACTATATGCTTAATATAATTTGTATATTTGCGTAATATAATTGTTTCCACATTACTAGTAGTTGTGTTTTAAGATTCAAAATTTGCCGCTCTTTTTTTTCAGTTGTTATATTTGATATCTATTTCTGAGTAAATTTCTGAGTAAATTTTCTGAGTAAATTTTTAATAGCAAGTTAGCTTTCCACTTAGGCGATGTTTTATGGGTTTACTTCACCTAATGAAGAATAAGGAGTCGAAGTAGATTGAAAAATTCAAACCTGGGTGGTTTAAAGGCTAAATACAAATCTTAGCTTTAGGCTTGTGTAAAATACGGATCTTAGCTGGAGCTTGATGTTGTCAAGCGTTTCAAAGGAATCGAAAAGATCAATTTTTTTCGAATTCGAGTTCCTTATATTTACGATGTCAATTTCACTATATTTAGGAGATATTTTCAAGGGATTTGGGTTTGAAGGTAAATAGAATGACTTGCAATTAGCTGCCAATTTTTTTTTTTTAGGGGTCTTTGAGTTTTGTTTTCTTGGGGGAGGGCTGTCTTGGCTTCCTCAGACAAAAAGTTAGTTCTCAAAAATTTATCAAGAATAAAAATTGATAAATTCACGCATATTAACATGAAATACGAATCGTTAATTTTGGGGAAACTTTGGAAAATCTAATTGCCTTTTTAAGAAACTCGGGGAAACACCAAAAAATTTGGAAATAGCGAAAGCACTGATTTCAACTGACAATTATTTTTTTTTTTTTTCATTTTTACAAGGGAATAAATTATTTTAAGGATTGGTTAGTTGCCTTTGGTTTATTATTTTGAAATAAAGAATTTACAACCATTATATTACCCATTAACCGTTATATTATAATTGCTCATTTTATTCTTTTGTTGGTGCTTTCTTGCTTTTATTAAATACTAGCTGTTGGGGTGGCGCTTCGCGCCACCCCAACACCTAGTTGGTGGGGGCGCTTCGCGCCCCCCCCAAGCCCCCCCGCGCGCGTAAGTCGTTACGCGCCATAATAGTTACGCGCCATTGTAGTTGTGTCCCTATGTCCCACCTGTGAATATAGATAGATATATATATATGGTTTTAACTACGTAAAACTTGCGAATATACAACATTCTTTGCTGTCCCATTGTCTTTGCATATAAATAGATTGTCAGGTTTACCGACTCTTGAACATGCAACATATAATGGTCCATGGGAAAACAATCTGTATTCAGATCTATACCTCATGATTCTAATGATTGCCCTTGAGCTTTGTTGATGGTGATTGCTAATCGACCATTCCCTGTCCCGGTGTCCCGGTCGTCATTTACATCCCCCTGTTTCCCCCGGTGTCCCCGTTGTAGTTGTGTCCCTGTGTCCCGGTCGTCATTTATATTCCCTGTGTCCCGGGTCCCGGTCGTCATTTGTATCCCGGTGTCCCGGTCTGTATATACATTCGTTTTTTAGTTTTGTTTTTCTCCTTTATTTTTTTCCTTTTTTTTTCTTTTTTAGCTTATTTAGATTTTTAGATTTTTTAGTTTTTTTATTAGTTTTTAGTTTTTTTTTCTTTTTAGTTTTTTTGTCCCGGTCGTCATTTATATCCCCCTGTTTCCCCCGGTGTCCCCGTTGTAGTTGTGTCCCTGTGTCCCGGTCGTCATTTATATTCCCTGTGTCCCGGTCGTCATTTGTATCCCGGTGTACCGGAGTTGTGTCCCTGTGTCCCGGTCGTCATTTATATTCCCTGTGTCCCGGGTCCCGGTCGTCATTTGTATCCCGGTGTCCCGGTCTGTATATACATTCGTTTTTTAGTTTTGTTTTTCTCCTTTATTTTTTTCCTTTTTTTTTCTTTTTTAGCTTATTTAGATTTTTAGATTTTTTAGTTTTTTTATTAGTTTTTAGTTTTTTTTTTCTTTTTAGTTTTTTTGTCCCGGTCGTCATTTATATCCCCCTGTTTCCCCCGGGTCGTCATTTATACTCCCTGTGTCCCGGTGCTTTGTTGATTGCTAATCGAACATTCCTTTTGTCCTGGTCGCTTTCTCTTTGAGTGTCGTCATTTATTTTTTTCTTTTTTAGTTCTTTTAGTTTTTACCTTTTTTAGTTTTTTTTAGTTTTTAGTTTTTTTAGTTTTTTACCTTTTTTTAGTTTTTTTAGTTTTTTTTAGTTTTTTAGCTTTTTTATTTTTTTTATTAGTTTTTAGTTTTTTTGTAGTTTTTGCCTTTTTTTTAGTTTTTTTAGTTTTTTAGCTTTTTTATTAGTTTTTAGTTTTTTTGTAGTTTTTGCCTTTTTTTAGTTTTTTTAGTTTTTTAGCTTTTTTATTTTTTTTATTAGTTTTTAGTTTTTTTTGTAGTTTTTGCCTTTTTTTTCTCTTTGAGTGTCGTCATTTATTAGTTTTTTCCTTTTTTTTTAGTTTTTTATTGGTTTTTACCTTTATTTTAGCTTATTTTTCAGTTTTTTCCTTTTTTTTAGTTTTTTTTATTTTTTATTTTTTTTTAGTTTTTTACCTTTTTTTAGTTTTTTTAGTTTTTTAGCTTTTTTACTTTTTTTATTAGTTTTTAGTTTTTTTTGTAGTTTTTGCCTTTTTTTAGTTTTTTCAGTTTTTTTTTTAGTTTTTTATTGGTTTTTACCTTTATAGTTTTTTTAGTTTTTTAGCTTTTTTATTTTTTTTATTAGTTTTTAGTTTTTTTTGTAGTTTTTGCCTTTTTTTAGTTTTTTCAGTTTTGACGTCACCTGATCCAGTTTTTTCAGGTGACGTCACCTGACACATCCATCCATCCATCCACAGACAACTTATTTTTATATATATAGATTATCGGTGTCGTATTTAATAAATAGCTAAAGAGCCCGCTTCACATCCTTTCAGATTGCAGGAAGTTGTTTTACAGGCCATAGGAATAAAAACCATGACAATGCAAAAAAAGTGTATGTGAAGAAAATTTATAATTACTGGTAACACAGATATGTGTTTTTTTTGGAGAGGGGAGGGTCTCACTAATGAATTCACTTCAAATATTCTTGGCCATTTGCCCATTTCATAAAATGTGCTTTTTAGGCTTGAAAGGGAAAGAATTGAGTCTATGAGTTATGTTAAAAACTCTTTAAGTCCCAATTTGCGAAAACCAAACGTAACTTATGAAAAACGTAAATGAGTCTCTTTTTTTAGTAACTTTTATTGCATTATCAACTTCTGTTTGATTTATAATCAACAATTTCAGGAATGCTGCTTATGTACGTCGTAGTGATTTGCGCTATGTACGAGAATAATACTGCTGCGGTTAAGGTAGGAAATGAGGTTAGCAACTGGTTTTGTATTAAATCAGGAGTTAAGCAGGGTTGTGTTCTATCCCCCTTTATATGGATCATTTTGATGGACTTCGTCTTAAGGAGCACAGGAAAGGCAATTGGAGACCATGGAATCAAATGGGGAGGAAGAACGCTCCTGGACTTAGATTATGCTGATGATTTAAGCATATTAGATGAAAGTGTGAGCAAAATGAATGAATTTTTAGAGGTTTTACGAGTTCAGGGTGCTAAAATAGGCTTGAAAATTAATGTTAAGAAGACTAAGTCACTAAGGTTAGGAATAAGTGAAGATGAACAGGTGACCTTAGGTAACGAAAAGATTGATCAGGTTGGGAGCTTCAGTTACCTTGGTAGTATTATTAGTAAAGATGGTGGGAGCAGTGAAGATGTTAAAAGTAGAATAGCTAAAGCTCAGGGTGTTTTTTCACAGTTAAAAAAAGTTTGGAAGAATAGAAAGATAAGCCTACAAACCAAGATTAGAATATTGGAAGCTACAGTGATGACAGTGGTCAAATATGGCTCTGAAGCATGGACACTCCGAAAAGCAGATGAAAATTTACTAGATGTTTTCCAGAGAAATTGCCTACGGATTGTTCTGGGTACCCGGCTGACTGACCGTATTTCAAACAGTAGGTTGTACGAAAAGTGTGGTTCAATCCCGCTTTCTGGGGCTATAATGAAAGAAAGGTTGAGATGGCTAGGCCACGTTCTACGGATGAAGGATGACAGATTACCGAAGATTGTCCTTTTTGGCCAACCGTCTGGGGCTACACGGAAAGCAGGTCGTCCTTGTCTGGGTTGGGAGGATGTCATAAATAAGGATTTAAAGGAAATGGGAACTTCCTGGGAGGGTGTAAAGAGGGAGGCTTTAAATAGATTAGGTTGGAGGAGGAGCGTGCGTAGCTGTGTTGGCCTCAGGCGGCTTGGTGCTGCAGTGAGTTATTAGTAGTAGTAGTAGTAGTAGTAATAGAAATTGAAACCTTTTTGTGGATTATTTTAAGACTTAGTTCTTATTTGCCAAAATAAACTCTGAATGATAGTTGATCTAAAAGCAATAAACATTTAAACCTTTTTGAACTTTGGAAAAGGATGTATTGACCTATTTACATAAAAAGGGATCTACATCAGGCCTTATAATAGAACATCATTATGAGACTCTTATTTCAACAGGCTGTAAGACCTACGTTTTTGCTAAAATTTATCTATCATACTTGCGTTTTAAATCAGTTAGCCTATAACCTCCTGACCGTGTAATATTTATATTAAAATTGAGTGAACTCACTTGGAACTTTCTAATAGCATAGTTTCTACTTGATTTGGAAATAAAAAATTAGATGGGAACCAAAATCTATCTTTACTATGTCAACGACGACTTTGACTTTGACCAAACTCGCATTGTTTACTCTTTCAGGGAACCCCTGGACCAGAAGGCCCTCCTGGTGCCCCTGGTGTTTTTGGCCCGCCAGGTCCTACTGGTGAAACTGGGCCTGTTGGTGAGCCGGGAGAACCTGGAATGTCAGGTAAGTCAAATGCTTATTTTTAAATATCATAACATCTAAAATATCAACAAGACTTGCAGGACATTAGAAAATAGAACTCAATTTTGCAAAGGGGTATTTCTAGCGTGCTTACTAATTGTGCCCATGTCCACTATTGGCTAATCTGTGGGCTTCTTGATACCATTTGGTTGTTTTTTCTTGGTACATGATAATCATATGAAATCATGCCCCCAGTCATGCACATGTTTGTTGTTAAAAAAAGGAACATTTTTTTTCCTTTAAGGATTCTTCTTTCACACATTTTTTTTTTCAATTCTTAAAGCATCAAGGAGAATGCAAGCGGAACCTGTTTTATTTAAATGAAAATTATTAAATTATTAAAATAAATTATTAATTAAAACAGATTACTTAAATGAAAACACATACGATCGTAAACATGTCTTTAAAATTTTGGAAAAACAGGCTATTTCACCTTATAGCAGTTGTGCAGTTTTCAGTCTTAAGGGGAGCAGAAAAAAAGGAATATAGGTAAAAAAATCAGCAAAAATAAGCTTAAGAAACATATGGTACCAAGTAATTTAAGAAAATTTTGTTTCCCTTTAAAGCTATGGTAGCTTTTGGGACTCCACATTTTTCTTATCTATTACGCTCATCTATTTACGTCGTAACAATGAAGAAAAGTTGGTTTTATTCTGTGCACTTCCTGATTTTAAAACAAACGAAAGAAAATTTTTTGAGTGCTGTAGTTTTCAGGAAGGATGAAGCCTTAAGAGGATCCAAGGCTTTTCTTTATTTTCCTTGTCCTAAGTACTCTAACGACTACTTTTAAATACTTATTCTTCTCGTTTCTTGCGCAACAAGAGAAAATTCAAAAACTCAAAAATGTTGTTTTATGTTAAATTATGACAAAGCATTTCCCAAGGTCATGTCTATTCTATTATTGCATAAAAAAAAAATAATTAACGAGAAGAGTGAAGTTGAAACTTTGAGTGATAAAAAATATTGCTTCGAATTTAATCTACCAGTATTTGAAACACCAGCTCTAATAAAGTGCTTGTCGTATTTGCTCACATTTGTGGAATTGTGCAAAAAACACTTTTTTCACAATTTCAAGAAATGTCGCAGAATATCACGAGAGCCATTAGTTCCAAAATAAAATTCAAAAGGAAATCTTATATTGTAAAGTACGCAAAAACCAAATACACGCAGGAATAAATTTAAACGTAATTCAAAATCTAAAACCAACAGAAATCACAATTAATTAACAAACGAGACAAAAAACGAAAAGTAATTGTAAAATAGCAGGAATTGTTAAGTATTGTAACATACAATAGTATTTAAGACATACTTAAAATGAGTAGAAACCAACTTAAACAGGAGTAGGTCGTTCATGTTATTATTTAAAAAAAAAAAAAAAAAAAAAAAAAAAAAAAAAAAACCACGAAGAGCAGTGAAGAACTGCATTAAACCAGAAATGAGCAGAAATTAATACAAATAATTTTCAAATCGTAAAACTACCTCAAATTCCAGCAAATAAATAATGAAGCCCATACGAACAGAAATTACAATCCTTTAGTCATTCTCATCCCGGAGTCTACCAGCTTTATAAATTCTCGGAAGGTAGCTACCCTTACTAATATCAGCTTTAGATTAACTCTAGACACTACTAGATGGCGATCTATAGTTTTAATTTAAATGACGGGACTCCTATGTGCAGAAGTATATTGTATCTACTGCTACTATTAGCAACTCGCCGCAACACCAAGCCGCCTGAGGCCAACATAGTTACGCACACTCCTCCATCCCAATCTAATCAGAGCCCAACTCTTTACGCCCTCCCAGGAAGTTCCCTATCCCTTAAATCTTTCTTTGCAACATCCTTCCACTTCAACCGAGGACGACATGCTTTCCTCTTAGCCTAAAACGGTTGGCTGAAAAGGATATGCTTCGGTAGTCTGTCATCCTTCATCCGCAGAACGTCCCCTAGCCATCTCAAACCTTCTCTCATTATAGCCTTAGAAAGTGGGTTGAACCACTCTTTTAGTAGAGCCTACTGTTTAAAATATCCGAGTACTTGAAGTACTTTTGAAGTCACCCGAGTACCCAAAACAATCTGTTGGCAATTTCTCTGGAAAACACCTTGGTCCAGTTTTTAGAGCGCCTATGCTTCTCAGCCATATTTGGCCACTATTACCACTGCAGCTTCCAATATTCTAATCTTGTTTCGAAAACTTATCTTCCTGTTCTTCCGAACTTTTTTCAATTGTAAAAAAAGGACATCCTGAGTCTTGGCTAATCTACTTTTAACATCTTCACTGCTCCCGACGTCTTTATTGATAGTACTACCAAGGTAAATGAAGCTGGCCATTTGATCAATCTTTGCGTTACCCAAAATCACCTTTTCATTTGGACGTATTCCTAGCCTTAGTGACGGAGTCCTCTTAACATTAATTTTCAAGCTTATTCTAGCACCCTGAACTCGCAAAATCTCTTGACATTCATTCATTTTGCTAACACTTACATCTGGGATGCTTAAATCTTCAGCATAATCAAAGTCCAGGAAAGTGTTTCTTCTCCATTTGATACTGTGTTCTCCCATTGCCTTTTTTATACTCCTTAAGACAAAAGCCATCAAAATATTCCATATAGAGGGAAGTAGAACACAGCACGGCTTAACTTCTTTCCTTCCTTAACCGCAGGAGTGTTGCTTTCGTACATAGCACTAGTAACTTTAATGTAAGGATAAGACTTTCACTAAAGCTCTTCTATCAACGTAATCACTTGTTCATAATCTATAAAACTGATAACTAAAGGTGTTTGATAACTTAGGCACTTCTCTATTACTAACCCAAGAGCGAACATCGGGTCAAGACATCCTCTAGCCCTTCTAAAACCGAACTGTTTTTGTCTTATCACTTTGTCTACTGCATCTCTCAGTCTAAAAGTATCATAATGCTAAGTAATTTTTTACCTACAGAGACCAGGCTAATGCCTCTGTAATTACCACACTCTTATCTCCTTTCTTATACAGTGGTTTAACAAGGGTTTTTCTAGAATTGCTAGGTACATCGTCTTTTTCAGAAATCATATTCATAATCTTCAGTACCTTATTTCTAACCTCAGAGCCACCATATTTAAGAAGCTCATTTATCACACAATCAGCACCCGGGGACTTATTATTTTTAATCCTTTAAGTACTGGCGCTAATTCTTCCTCACAAAACAAATCTTCTTTCACATTTAAGTTATTATAGACCTTTTCATTTTCCTCTATATCAATTCTTGCAACTGTATCCCGGTTCACCACATTTTCAAAATGTTCCTCCTATCTCTCTTCAACTTTTTTCTTATCACTGATTGTGCACCTGTTCCTATCTTTAACTAGGGCAAGTCCGGATTGACTATTCCCTCTCAAATTATTAACATGTTGGTACAATATTTTACTATTATACCGTCTAGCTGCATCTGGGCCTACACGGAAAGCAGGTCGTCCTCTTCTGGATTGGGAGGATGTCATAAATAAAGATTTAAAAAGAAATGGGAACTTCCTGAGAGGGTGTAAAGAAGGAGGCCTTGAATATATTAGGTTAGAGGAGGAGCGTGCGTAGCTGTGTTGGCCTCAGGCGGCTTGGTGCTGCAATGAGTTATTAGTAGTAGTATTAGTAGTGGTAGTATAACTCAGATAATTCTTGCACAAGCCTCTTCTCCTCTCTATAAAACATAAAGCTTTTTCATTAATATTCCTAGTTGCGTTCCTAACTTTCTTCCCTAATACACCATTAGCAACTTCACAAATTATTTTCCTAAAATTATTCCAACCATCTTCTACATTGTCAAATTTTAAACCGTCCACCTTAGCATTCATCTATTCCTGGAAAGTTTCTCTCAAATGATCATCCTGGAGTCTACCAGCGTCATAACGTTCTGGGAGGTCAAACTAACCCTAGACGTAACTAGATGGTAATTTTTATTTTCAAATAGCAGGACTCCTATATGCCGTATTATCTTGTATTTATCATGCCACTCTTTGGTTCGCAAAAACATAATCAATAAGGTTAGCTGTGTTACCATCACGTGAATAGCATGTTAACTTATGGGCCATTTAATGACCAAACAATGTATTGATTATAACTAGATTGTTTATACATACAAAATCGCAGCAGTCTGTAGCCATTACTATTTTCTTTTCCTACACCAAGATTACCTAGGCTAGGATACCCTCTGTTCCTATTTCTACCGACCTAGGCGTTAGAACCTTCTAATAAATACATCTTATTTCTACCTGGGATCCCCTGTATTAGTTGTTGCTGAATGTTTTCTACTCCTGCAAGATGAGCTTTCTAAGACCCCTTGCTAGTCCAGTTCAAAACATATGAATTCGTCAGTCAAAATTTTGATACAATAGTTATTTTTTAGCGTCGTATAGTTCAAAGTTAAAAATGTCATATTAATTGAATCATTGAAACTGTTATAGCGTCTGGAAAAATGATGGTTCCCGCCCGTGTGAGCCAGGGGCTAATAAATATTTTGATGTCTGCACAAAGTGTATTTACCAGTTAAGAGCTAAACAGCAGGAATTTCCTGGGATCTTCAGGTGAATATAGGCTATTTGTAATCCTGGGCCCATTCACGCTTGGTGATACTCTTCTATCAACAAGAATCGAGGTCCTGTACAAGCAATCTTAAGACTATTACCTCCTACTCATTATATATTTATGCATACAAATATTACGCTACACTGGGAAGGTTGTCCATTGTAGATAACATAGCAAAAAAATGGGCATTCCTCCCAAAATAGCCCACGAAAACAAACAAACTCAGTAAATTTATCCATTAATCGGAATTCGGTGTAAAGCTGTGTCATTTACAATGCCAAATTTTCTTCAAGGGGCACCTCTCCTCACGGTCACTATATAGCGCTGTTTATAGTCACTGTTCTGGCTAGGCAGACTTGTAAGAGGCCCATCTTGACGCAACTTTGAGGTCTTGGGATTATGTTCTTTCAGAGATAGGGGCGGAGGATGGAGCTCGTGGCAGAGCAGAGATCCCAAACTACCTCATAGTCCCCCAACTTTTTTTTTTATCTGTAAACAACTTTTCGCCCAGTTTTACTTATTTCTGCACAACCCGTACATTTTTTCAAGTCAATTTGTCAATTTTCAAATCAAGTCAGTTTTTTCAAAGATAATTTGCAAACACATCAACTCCCCAACAATTTCTTTCTAAGATGTTTCACACTTATTTATAGTCTCTAAAGGGATGCAATAGCTTAAAGGATCACCTATCTTGTCTCTTGTAAACTTTCTTAGTTTATGCGACTGAGCTATTTAGGAAGGATTTTGTGGTTTTTGCCCAACATGTAGATCTTAGATACAAGATCCGAAGCTAAAAGACAACTCCTATTCTCCCTAAAGTCTCAGAAAAACCTTTGAACTTTTTATTTTTTATACCGGAGATAGATAAATTCAATTTTAACAAAAACTTGCATCATCAGAGAATGTGTGTTTCTTTGATTGAATGGAGCAGAATTTCCTTTTTCGAAGTTTAGAATAGGGCAGTCCCTAAATCTTTCTTAGCATACCTGCTTGAAAAAAGCAGAAATTAGCTGATAGTATTTAGCATTTGTGCAATTTGGCCCATTTGGGAATTCCCTATGATGCCACCTGCACTAATTGACAAGGTTTCAGACAAAAGCAATGTAAAATATGATCGTGTTTTCATTCAAATTTCATAGTCAAACCACAAATGTTTTACATTCCCCGATGATAGTTAGTCCCGTGGGAGAATTTTCTAATCTGGCCTTTTGTGTTTTTGACTGTCATTTGATGCTTAGGCTTGCAAATTAATTACAGCATCAAATAATGATAATAACAAATCATAATTGCAAATAATTGTATAGAGCTACCACATCCTTTTAATCTTGGTCTCTTATCATTTCAAATTAAATTAGTGAACCAGGAACACAACCCATCTAGGACCAACAGTAAGTATAAGAGCAAGAAGAGCTGTCAGTTGAGTGCTTTACCTGTGTCAGGAAAACCGTCTTCCACTCCGATGTGAGCGAAATTTCATCTGTGGAAACCCCCAGGAGAATCCCCAAAGATCTTACATCTAATTTATGCTGGTTTCATCTTGATCTGGGAGCCCCAGCCCCCTTCTCTTTCCATTTTATGGGGCATTTGTGAGAATTATCCTATGTAGACGGTCTTAGTCTATTTAAAAATGCCGTATCCTTTTAAGTCACTCTTCAACGAAAGGGGATGAATTATATGGGGATGAGTTGCGAACTTTCACCCTGGCTGAATGACTTCATCCTTTCTATATTTAATATTAAATGCTCACAAAAATTCTTCCTGAGAGTTGAAAAAAACGTTAAATAACATCTGTGACAATTTAAAAAAAAAAGAGAATAAATTGAAAATCCCGAGAAAATAAGAAATCAAAGCAGTGCATGCTCTAGCTAATTCAAGTAAAAACTAAAGAAGTGGAGTACACAATTAAAGAGCTAATTTTCTTGCGACACAAAGGCCAATGTTGCCAGTTTAATCTTATCCAGAGTTTAATCTGAAGTTTTGTTTTTTTCTTATCAACTGTGCTCATACTGAAGAAATATTGAAACTAAATATTTCTGGGAAAATGTAAATTTCGAAGACAAAACAGTTTCGTATTTAAATTACAGCATTTTATCTACTATTGTAGGTCAACCGGGTGAGCCTGGCCTACCAGGTGAAGCTGGAAAAGAAGGTCCTCCAGGTTTACCTGGACCTCAAGGAAGGCAAGGTACTGTTGGCCCTCCTGGGCTTCCTGGTTTTCCTGGAGAACGTGGACTTCCTGGACTACCGGTATGATTAAAACCTTATTCATTATACAACTGTTTTTAAAATGCTGCAGAAGAAAGGTTTAATGAAAAATTGTCTATGTCATTGAAAAATTGGCAATTGTTAAAAAAAAAGAAAACGTGTGCAATGTTTTAATAAATGGTCGGTCAGAGGCACATATACATAGTGGCCACAAAACTATAGAAAGAATTATGAATAATCTTTAGAATCTACTTGCTATAAATAAGTAATTCTTATCGTTTGGAGGGGTGCCTAGGAATTTTTCGTGGCAGGTGATGGAAATAAATTAGAAAAAAACGAAATCTTAACTTTCATATTTTCCTAGGATTCATTTAGACCGACATTAAGAGGAAATATAGCCCCCTCCCCCCTTCCTGTGCTTAAGAATGGTATCAGGTGAAAAATTATTATTGAATATCGGAACTATTTTTGTTCAAAGTATGATATCTGTTCCCAAAGGTATATTGGCTCCATAATATTTGCTATAAGATGGCAAAGACTACCTCCTAGAGTGGTCGGTTACATGTCACTTTTACATTTTTAAACAAGTAGAATGTTTTTAAAATACAACTACTGTAAGTTTTATACTGTACTTTATTACTTTATTTATACCAAATACTATTTTATACTACAATCTCTACTAATAGCTCATTTAAGTTAGGTTAAGATTGCTAGCTTTTCTGAATTTATGGTTGTCCTAAAATAAAATATGGGCCCAGAAATGTACAAGAAATGTAACGGGCAAACAAGCTCCGTGACTATCGCAGGCAGTGGAATAGCGCTGCCTAAGTAAAAACGAAACGGGCTCTATTCCTTTCTTTCAACAAAGCACTTAGGGCTGGAAAAACCTGTTGTAGGAATTACAGAAAGGGCTTATTCAATTGGAAATCAAAAGTTCTAGTAACCTTATCTAGAGTCAAAAGTGACCGGAGAGCAAGCAGCCTCTTTATCAAATAGATATGTCTTTGAGGATGACAAGACCCCCCACAGGCGTTTGGATAAGGTCTGTAAGTTACGCAATTCATCAGTTGTTTTTACGTAGTCTTATTTGGAAAGGGGGGCATGTTTAATCCTTGGTGTCCAAACAGGCTAAGGGTATCAATGAAGCTTTAGGGGAACTTTGGAGGGGAGTGTGAACCAACTAAAAACCAACGTTGTGTATGCATGTTGTCAAAAGGGAATATCTGATGATAGGTTTGGGGTATTAAGTATGGACTTTCAGGGGATGTTCAATTGTCCAAATGGCAATATGTCTAACCTACTACCACTACTACTGCTGCTGCTTCTACCGCGACTGCAGCTAAGGCCAAAGGTATTAAAGTAAAAAATTCTGGGGATTTTGAGGGTGAAGTTGAACTAAAACAAAACATACTATGTGCATGCAGGCTGTCAAAAGGGCGAAACAGGAACATATTAGGAACAGCTTAAAGTATAACTTGAAACTTATACTTTAATAATACGTTAACAACTAAGTGAAAACTTTGCAACATTTCTACTAATACTTCTACGGCTACCACTATTAAATAATGTTACTACTACTATTTCTGCTACTATATTTCCTACTTCTACTATGGCAAAGAGTATTAAGGTGAATGTTGCAGGGAATGTTGAGGGAATGTTGAACTAAATCAAAGTACACTGAAAGCATGCAAAAGGCAATATGCGTGTACTACTGCTGCTACAGCTATTTCTGCTTTCAGGAAATGTTATGGGTGAATTTGGAACTGAATAAAACAAGCATGAGGGTGGCCAAATAGGTGTATCAGCAATATTTCAGGAAGGGCTTTAAGTTGAAAGTTTCAGGGCATGCAAAAGAGAATGTTGAACTAACCAACAGGTACTATGGATATATTGTTGTTACTACTACTACTACTGCTACTACTATTGTTGCTACTACTGCTACTACAACTACTATTACTACTACTACTACTACTTTAACTATTATTAATACAAATACTACTATTACGACCACTACTGCGACTACTACTAATACTAAAACTACACCCCTATTATAACTAATTCTAGGAATCTTGTGAGGTTGTTGAACTAAATAAAAAAAAACTATTTGGGTACAGGTCATCAAAAGAACTTACCAGCTCTACCCCAGGAACAGCTTAAAGCATTAAGTTGAAACTTCAAGTGCATGTTGAGGGGGGTTTCGATCGATTAAAAGATACTGCCTAACTGCTTGGACAAAGAGGTTGACGCAGCAAATGGGAAAAAATTATGACCATAGAAGTCTATTTGGGCTGTATCTTCTCTTCAAAATGAGACTCCACCTTTTCCCTAAATATTTTTCATCTCTTGGATATCCTTATAACGCTATCTGTCAGTACTGCTACTCTGGAAAGAAGAAGGTTAAACCTGGTGATATAAAGTTAAATTATATATATATATATATATATATATATATATATATATATATATATATATATATATATATATATATATATATATATATATATATATATATATATATATATATATATATATATATATATATATATATATATATATATATATATATATATATATATATATATATATATATATATATATATATATATATATATATATATATATATATATATATATATATATATATATATATATATATATATATATATATATATATATATATATATATATATATATATATATAATTTAATTTATATATATATTATATATATTATTATATATATATATATATATATGTTATATATATATATATATATATATATATATATATATATATATATATATATATATATATATATATATATATATATATATATTATATATATATATATTATATATATATATATATATATATATATATATATATTATATATATATATATATATTATATATATATATATATATATATATTATATATATATATATATATATATATATATATATATATTATATATATATATATATATATATATATATATATATATATATATATATATATATATATATATATATATATATATATATATATATATATATATATATATATATATAATATATATTATATTAATCTTCTTTTATATCTTGTATTTTTTTCCTTATCACCCAAGCACTTCGTATGGAACCAGTTTTCGCAGAAATTTCGCAAGGTGCTTATTCAATCGGAAATTGTTAGTTCTAATACCCTCGTTAAGATTCAAAGGTAATCGGAGGAAACTACCCCCTCCCATGCACCTTTTTTTCCAAGCAAATCCGATGAAAATTTTAAGATGACCATCATGTCAAACATGCTTAAAGGGTCTATATCCATATCTCTGGGGACTAAACCCCCCTCCCCCTTTCAGTTCATACAAATAGACCATTGTTTACAATAATATTTGGTAGCAGGAAGGAGAGGAGGCATGTTTGTCCTTTTGTGTTCAAAAATGGGGCATTCAAATGAAGCCTTAAGGGAATGTTGAGGAATGTGTTGAAGTTAATCAAAATACACTATGTGCATACGGGTTTTTAACAGTGCATATCTTAGGAATGACTTTGGGCATTAAGTTGAAATTTTCGGGGAATCATGAAGAATATGATCAATCTACCAAAAGAAAATTCATATACGCTACTACTACTACTGCTATAACTACTACAACTACTCGTGCTGCAACTACTACTATCACCCTCACCGCTATTGCAAATGCTAATAAATACATTTTCACAATCTATAAAACTGAGAAGTAAGAAAGTGGTTTGCTTCAGATATCTCTCAATTAATAATCCGAGAGTCAAAATTGGGTCGACGTATCCTCGCTACTTTCTAAGCCGGTATTCGCTTGAAAATGTACCTACAGGTTTTCATTATCTATTATTTATTCGTAAAATTTATTATTCACAGGGAAGAGCCCTTGGCTTTTTGTTAGCTGGAACCTAGTAAAGAACCTTTTCCAGGACGTAAGTTCAAAAATGCATAAAAAAAAAACAACTATCAAATGAGAGGCCTGTGGTGATGCAGTGGGTTGGATGTGTGGGCTTGGTAATGATGAACCTTAATATCTCAGCTTGATAGTACGAACCCGGAGTTCGAACCTAACTGTAGCAATGCGCTACAAGCAAGTAACTTAGTAGTCAAGATGTGTCGTTAACCATATACAACTAAAACTATCAAATGAGGGAAAAATGTTATTTGAAGATGATTCAGAAATGATAAATTTTATTTCCCTTAATAGTAATGACCGCCCTTTGGATTCCACGAAGTCTTTAGCCACTACTCTTTTCTTCCTTTAATGAATTAAGATGACGAAGCAGGTTTAACGGCAACCCCCTCAGGGCAAGACACGTGTGTTTGTTACGTAATAGGGAATGTTTTCTAAGATTTGGAGGTGCATGTTACATAATAGAGAATTTTTTCTAACGATGCACGTGTTAATTACGTAATGTTTTCTTTGATTGTTTAAAAACCCGCAAGAGCCAGGAAAAAAGCTTAAGGGCCCCACCAATCCTGTTTCCAGTTATCGTTATGATTAAATACCAACGAAAATCTGCCAAATCAGGATTTCCTTGGCTGTTAGGTCATAGTCGCGTTGATTCTTTAAAAACCTTCGGGGTCCCCTCAAGTGTGGACATGGTACCAAATCTTCATCACCCAATATTTACATGCTTTACAGCCCGTGCCAGCAAACAAGAGATTTTCGTCGCCATATTCTATGGGCAGAACTCTTAGAGGGACTAGAAGTACATTGATTTTCCTAGGAATAAAGCTTTGGTGGTAAACATAAGAAGTACCACTTTCTCCAGGTAACAGAAGTATTACGTGACCCGCTATTATTCTAACGGGGACTGATTAATTTTCTATCGTCTCCGGGGGGTATAAAAACGGATACTGGAATGGAATTCCCATTAGTCTTATATTAGATTCTGAACATACAACAAGGATTTTAAAAATGGATATTTCTGAAAGATACTTACAGGTAAGTTCCTCTGTCTGTATACCCCTTTTCCCCCCAAAAAAATAATAAGATGGGCCTACCCAAATTTGATGTCCTATAACTCTTCATATTGGAATAGCAAATAAAAAACCCTCCCTCCTGCTATTGTATGATTCCCTCAGTGATAAATTTATCTAATTTTTATCATAAAATTTACGCCCCATATTAAGCCGATTTGAAGTGTATCCTAGCCGAACAGTTAAAATTCCATGGGCACCTGTATCAGTTAAACCGTTAATGATAACTTCCATCATGTAAAGGCTTATTTTGTACTGAACAACTAGTCTTGCGATAATTGTGTAAAAGTTTTCTTACTAGCTGGTAAATTTGAATGTTCTGATTTACGAACGTTTCGTAATTTAGAAAATTTTCCAGCTCAAATTTAAGGTGTATAGTATGGGAAAAAATCTTGAATTTTAAAGGAAGGGCTTTTGAATACTATGGTGTTGAAAAATTAATATTGGGGTGTATACAAATCTGAAATATCTAGGATCAGGAGCGCAATATGGAAAACTAGGGTTTGAAATCAAGAAAAATTTAAGCTTTTGAAGAATATGGTGGTGAAAAATTAATATTTGGATGTGCTCAAATTTGAATACGTTAAGTTCAGGAGTTTAATACAGAAAAAAAGTGCTCCAAAATTAACAAAAGGATGGATTTTGGGAAGTGTGCTCGTAAAAAAATTGCTATTGGAGTGTACGCAAATCTAAATTATCTATGTTTAGGAGCACAATATGAAAAAAAGTGTTTTAAAATCAATAAAAGGAAACCTTTCAAAAATTATGCTAATCTTGGAGTGTGCATAAATTAAAATTATCTAGGTTTAGGAGCGCAATATGGAAAACATTGGTTTGAAATCAATAAAAGGAAGCCTTTCAAAAATTATCCTGATTAGAAATTGATATGAGGGTGTACGCGAATCTGAATAAACTAGCTTTTCTTTGAAAACTTTCTTTTATCCCCGTGAGGAGAAAAAATATGGTTGCTAACGTTGATATAGAAGAAGTAGGGTGCTTGAGTTAAATTTAAGTTGGGTTATGTTGAAACTAGATTCAAGCAATTTGGAAATAACAATGACGAAAACTCTTACTATATTATAGAAAAAACAAAAACGCAAATGAAAATATTTTCGATCTGTTTTATTCGCTAATTTAAACTTTTTGTTACATATTGGGCTTACCCCCTTTTAAACCATATTAAGCTTTAAATTCCTCTTAGAGCGAATTAGTTGTGCATCATTTTCTCCCTCCTATAGTTTCTAATCATTATGGTATTTTTTGGAACCCCTATGGTCAAGATGGGTAGGGAGCAGCGAGGCTATTTCTAAAGTCTGACACAAATAAGATTAGCCGTATATGCCCTTTTTATAAAAGCTAATTTCCATGAATGATCAAATCGGGTGTATTTTTCAGTACATTAAAACTAAAATTATATTTATCTTTAAGGAAAATTCAGACCAATACCCTCCTCTGGCAAAGAAGACGAGGATTTTACAAAGCGATGAGAACACGGCCCTCTCAAGACCGTCGGGTCCTTCAAGATTAACAAACCTTGTCTATGCTAAGAATGCCGGCCTTCTACCCTCCACAGCCAAGGTGGTGAAATCGCCGGGACTTCAAGTATTCAGTCCTCGTCGCTGGGCATAAACCATCGAAAGATGATGCCGCATTTGGACATTTGAAATTTATTTTTGGGGTTGAAAGGGAGTTTCCCAAAGTAGATTTTAACTGTTTAAAAAGTAATAACAGTTTAAACCTGTAATACCTAAAGGATAGATGTTTTTGACAGGGGCAACGAATATTTAAAGATTTCGGTTTTTGTGTTAAAGTACGATACAGAGTATGAAGGCGGGGAACTTGAAGATAAAACTTAAAGATGGGTAATTTTCCGTAATATAGCTTAGGGCTTCGTCCTTTGAATCGGTGAAACACTGGGGATGGCTTCTTTGCGCGCCTTCCAGTGAACCCATACAATTTGACGTTTTCTTTCCTCTTCCCAACATTAGTTGGGTTTTAAGTCAAGGGAAGAAGGAAAGTTCACGTCTTTATTGTCCAATATGGCTGTCTAGATTCTACACCTAATTGAAAATAAAACATCACTTGAGACACTGGAAGCGTCATGGGCACTAGTCCGTAAAGACGTTTTCGGGTGATAATGCTATATTGCGGTTCGAGAATTTCCAGTATTCGCTTCTGCAGAGTGACAAGGTGACATTAGACATCGAAGATAAACTCATGAATGTTTGCGATTCAAATAAATAGGATCTTGTTAAAGACATGAAGCTATTGCAGTCTCTTATGGGCATACTCAAAGAGATTCGAGTAATTCCAGGCTATTGGCAGAGGTATTCGAGACATTGGGCGAGGAAGATTGTGTGGGCGCAGCTATGGCTGCACTTATTGAAACAGCCAATAAGTCATTTTTACGAATATGCAACGTAAACTATGCAATGACTGTCGACCAGAGGACATATTTTTCATTAAAAATAAAGATATATGTAGTTTGTGTAAGGGAAAATGTATTAAGATTAGTGGGAAAATGTCAATCCCTTGCCGTGACCATTTAAGTGATCTTATTTGTTCGGGGGGGGATGTAACTTTCCTGGACAGGCACATAAATTTTGTAATTTAAACGTTAAGCATCAATACATTCTACCGGTTTAGATGCACAATTCCAACTATGATTTGAAATTCATATTACCAGCGTTGGCATGTTTTTCAGAAAGATGAAGTTGTAGATGTCTCTTGGTTAGATGGATCTTTTTCATATAACATAATACCCAATTTGAGAAGTTGCTGCTCTTAGAATTCAAATGCTTAAAAATGGTAATACGTAATTAAATCAAATCCGATTTTTGGATTCATATAGTTTTTTTTCCCGAATCCCTTAGTCAACTCATTCAAGGATAGAAAAGTGACGATTTTAATAGTTTCCTACTCCCTAAACAGCACTTTCTACATGATGAAATGCATTATTTATTAACATGTAAGAGAATATACTCGTATGAGCACTAAGCTCCACCTCGAGGCTACGTGAGGAAACATTACCACCCAATGAAGCGTTTTACGAGTCGTTTCACAATCGTCAATGCACTACTGCCGACTATGACTTTGCCAAGAAAGCTTGAGACAAGGGTGGGTCGAAAAATGGGTAGGACCATTGTAAAACGTACCTGACAAGTGTTATATTGACGTTATTGGATATTTCTGTAAAAACACGGACAAACTTTACAATAAATTTGGGTTGGAAAATGGGAAATGGTATCCACATTAGCTATCGAATGGACTTTACCCATTGGTACGATTTCATTTATCCGGAACGAGCGAGGCGTCAGGTCCAAGTTTTTATTCTTAAAATCCAAGACGGGGAGCGACTTGATACTCCACGGTGTGCTTGCAGTTCCGAAGGTGTGATTTGTGCAAACGCGCAATGAGGATATCAAAAGAGTCGGCAAATGGGTGCCTTCACACTATGTAAAGGGAAATTTCAATACGAGTATTTATAGGAACTGTGTAGAAAATAATTTGGTTCCAAGAGCGAAGGTCATGGCGATTCACTCTTTAAAATTTGAAAACTATTCAGTTCGAGTAGATAATAATGCCTTGTTAGCCATATCTGATTAATTCTACGTGAGCAAGGACGGAGTGAGGCTGCTAACTTGCTTCAGATATAGACGTAAGCTTAGAGTACAGACAGCGTTGCGGTCTGGAGAAAGCTCATTAGTTCACTTGTGTGAGGAGCGTCCCTTTTTTCTATCCTTACTTTCAGTATCCAGCACATCTGTGTGGTTCTTCTTGTCGTTTTCTAGCGTTTTATTTATTTATATTATTTATTTTATTTGTGTATATTTATTTATTTTTGTACAAAGCAGAATTGTGGTATTTTAAAAACATGCTTAATTTTATACTATTGTTTTAGCTGTCCTGTTGTGGCGCAGTGGATTTGACCTTAGCTTGGTAATACGGGACCCAGAGATCGAATCACGCTGCAGGAATGCACTCCAGGGCCGACGCAGGGACCTTAGTAGTCAAGAAGCGTCGTTAATTCTTAAATAATAATAAATTATTGTTTTAGCTGCTTTCGACTAACCCTGCCGCGAAGGGCGCCGCATCTTCCTGGCGCCGTTTAAGCCACCGCATCCTCTGGGGGGATCCAGGTGCGTCCGGACCCTCCAGGTGGGACCTATTTCTAAGTGCCTCTTTTAAGTGTTATTTTTTAATGTCCACTGCCTATGTAAATATATACAAGTAACCATGTAAATATATTTTGCAGTGCTTTTATTTCTATAAAAGAAACCATGTGTTATTATTCTCGAGTATTTATTTAACAAATTGAGGTTAGGGTCGGATAAAGACTATTGCACCCGACATAATTATTCATACGTGTACTTGAGGTGTTTAATATTGTTAAACTAAGCTTCTGGTTGATTTTTAATTATTTTGCTGAATCTATTAAAGAAGGGTCGCAGAACATGTTACAGTTTTTCACGGTTCGATCTTATGACGAGACATCTCCGTAACCGTTGTTCTCCACAACCTCTCATAAGAGCGAATGGAATTAATGTAATTAATGCAAAAGAGCAAATTTTAAATCTCAACATACAATCAAGCTACTAATAAACCTTATGGTTACATTCTATTGGATCTTGATCAAAACATACAAGAGGATTTACGTGTGGTGATGGATATTTTTGATAATTAAATTACTTTTTATCTACCCATGAATAGTAAAATTGGTCATTAGTCACCGTCATGACACTGAAGAAACTACATAAAAACATACATTTATTTTCCGTCCTTAGTAATTCAAGACATCAGCTTAGGAAGGCTATGCACAAACTCGGCATCGACAATGATTTCATTAATGTTCTATCTGAGCCTTGTTTAAATTTAAATGAAAGCAACGTTCTACTGTTAACATTTCTTCAGCAACAGACAAAGCAACAGGGTTTACATGTATGTAACCTAGCTTGCAAAAAGAAAGGAAAAGTTTTTAAAAGAAAACGACTTGTTCAAGTGGGTGATAGTTTCTTCTTATGGCTACTCCTGATAATTGAGAAACTTGTAAACACTTTTTTCTAGATGACTAAACCATAAAAATTGATGCTAATCGAATTCGCTCTTTCACCAAAAGAAAACTTTGAAGATAGTCTTGATAAATTTAAAAAGTTGTTAGCATTAAGAAAAGACTTGTTACTATTAAGACAAAAATTTATTGTTATTACGAAAAACTGTGTTGCTATTAAAAAAAAATTACTTAAAAAAACTTGTTTCAATTAATAGAAAATTCGCTATTATTATAAAGAAATTTTTCAGTATTAAGAAAAATCTTATTAGTATTAAGAAAAAACTTATTGCGTTTAAGAAAACCATGTTACTACTAGAAAAAAGTAGAAAAAAGGAGACAAACTTGTTACTATTAGGAAAATGTTTATTATTAAGAACAAAATTTTATTTTTGCTCGTTTCTTTTAGAAAGAGTATGCTAGTATTAAGAAAATTTGTTGCCATTCAGAAAAGACTGTTACTATTATCAAAAAGCTTGCTAAAATTATAAAACTTCTTAAGAAAAACTGGTTACTATTAAGAAATAACTTGTTAGTATTAAGAAACAACTTGTTGCTATTAAGAAAAACTTCTTAGTATTAAAAAAAATTGTTAGTATTAAGAGAAACTTTTTACCATTAAGGAAAAACTTTTGATGTCATCAAAAAACTTGCTTATCTTAAAAATGTCATGTTGCTACTAGCGAAAAAAACGTTACTATTAACTTTTTTTGTGTTATTAAGAAAATTGTTACTATTAAGGAAACACTTATTATCATTCGCAGCAAATTCGTTTGTATTAAATAGATCTTACTACTATTATGAAGAAAAAACGTGTTAGTAGTAAGAAATACCTTGCTACCATTAAGAAAGTTTTTAGTATTAATAAAATAAATCTTAATATTAAAAAAAATGTCAATGCTCTTAGTCTAACGTATGCTCTCTAGACGCCCCACATTGAAAACTTTCTTGAGCAAAAAGGAAAATCCATTATTTAAAATCGGAAGCGAGTCTTAGATTTATCGACAAAAAGCTGTGGTCTTCATGCACAACTATACTTTTTTCTCGATGTTGCAGATATACTTACAGTAAATTTCTCAGCTTTTATGGTGACAATCCTCGATCGAACGACTTTCTAGATGAAAACACTCTTTCCTACATATACAACACAAATTTGAGTGCCCATAGAATGAAATGCTTTAAATATGATTGTGAATTAGTTTCTTCATAAAACTTGTATCTACAAAAGCATGTGTCATTTCGATTTAATCTTCCACGAATAGGTAATCATCAGAATCGATAAACGGCAGCAACTTGTTAGGAGGCAACATGTATTTATCTTGGCATGCAAAGTCAGAGTCATATTTTCAACAACATAATTTAACTGCATTTTTTATATATCTTCTTAAAGTCAATGATACTGTTTTGACTTATATAATAAAGTTCCTTTGTTTCAGATTGCTTATTTGAAGTAGTTTGCAACATTTGCAATTTGTACGTTTGCAGTTTATTCAGTGTCAGATATACGTTAGTTTTGTTGCCAAAAATATCAATAGCTGTCAGCTTAAAGTAATAGGGTATTGGCCACTTAAAGTAATGGGGGTACTGGGCACTGAAACTCACTGGGAGGATGGTACTGGAGCTATAGGTCGATTTTCTGAGGGAGAACCCCCTTGCGGGGGAATTTTTAGAGAAAATTTTCCACGAGGAGTAGGGGTTATGTTTTCAGCAAAGAGAAATTTTGCTTGAAATTCCTTTCTTTTTATATTGCTGCAACGCTCAACAGGTAAGATAGTCAAAAGAAAATTATATTTTTTAAAACCGTATCTTTATATACTAGATGTCATGTCACACACACAAATTACGTTACATATGGTAGGTTGCAACCTTAAATGGCGAAGAATAAGAACAATTTAGTATACCTTTTTATAATCATGGTTACCCCCATATGGGTAACCTAGTAACGAATGATCTCTAGCCCATAGTAAATAAAAATTTTAATGCACGTTTTTAAAAATTATAGGAAAGAAAAAGCCATGGTCTATACCAACAGAAAGTTTTAAAATGGGTTTATGAAAAAACTAAGAGGAAGGAAAAAACTGCTTAAAGAAGAGTCATAGTTTCATCCTAATTCAGGAATGGTCATAGTTTTTTCAAATAGTTTTATTAAAGAATACTGCTAAGTTTAGTTACCTAAAAAGGAATAGGTTGACTTTTCTTGTTGTATTAGGCTATGATATGGAATGCTTTTACCCCTGTCTAACCAAATTAATCAATAATAAGAGCTTGGTACAGTATTAAGCAAAGCTGGAATTTTGGAAAACTGGTTCAAAGCGATACTAATAAAATAAAATACAGTTTCGGACAATTTTTTTAATTACAACAGCTATTTTTTAGGAAGCACAGTTGTCATTTTTCAATAAGTTTCAGTTGAGAAAAAGCTGAAGGTAATTTTCTGTTTGTGATACGAGTACTTGATCAATTCCATTGGTTGCAGCCATATTGAAGAACAAAGTCCAGTCCATAGTAGCCAAAAACTTAAAAATTTGCGATTAAAAACAGCCATCAATCTACGGGAAATCGTCATTGGAAACTGATCAATGTATGGCAAATGTTATTATATCAAATAAAAGAAAGTACTGAAAAAAAATCTGATAGATACAACACAAATTATAAAATTAAGTCCTTTGATTCGCAATCCTTTTATATGTTTTCGGGGGACCCTTTCCAAATAAACACACATCAATATTAGTAAAAATATGGAAATCAGTTTTGAAGATTCATTTTCATGAATATTTTATTTTTACCGGTGAGCTGTCCCCACCCTCTTCCTAAGAAGCTGCAAAATGCAACTATATTATGTATTATCCTCCTTGAAGATTATTTTTTGTCTAGTAAATATTTGAAAGGCTGCTGAATGTGCAGTTCCTGATTATTACTGCAATAACAACCAAAAAGTCGGGAGCATATTTTTCAAGTTTATGTAGTGTAGTAGGCTGTAGTTCCTATTGATGTATCACAATTATTGACACTTCATGATTTAAATTCTTATAGCACAGTTTCAAGAAAACTGAAATTTCAAAAAAAAACTGTTGAACCTAATAACGCATGGGAAAACTATTTGTACTCATAAATCATGTGAAATTTTGCTAAAATCGTTGCATAACGCATTTCTGATATTCTTTTCTAATACTTAGAGTCAAAGTTAAGAACTATTTTCTCGGCTATAATTTTCAATTATACTATTGTCAATTCTCAAGAATATTCAATGATAAGATAGTCTCGAAAAATTCATATCTGGAAATACTATTAACAATCTATTACTACATTTATTTCACTCAACTGAAATCTGTTTCATTTCATTCTTAGAACTAACTTAGCCTCTTTTTAGTTCTTTCTTTTCAATATCTTCCATAAGGCTTCTAATTTTTTCCTAAATATATACCCTGTTTAAATAATTTATATATCTTATATTCTAGGGTATGCCTGGCCTAAAAGGGGAACAAGGACCATACGGCCCTATGGGACCTCCTGGTGACAAAGGTCAACAAGGAGAATCAGGCAAAGAGGGTCCACCTGGACCTGAAGGACGAATGGGTCTCCCTGGTGGACCTGGACGCTCTGGCGCAAAGGGTGACACAGTGAGTTTTTCCCTTTTTATACATAAGACATCAGAAGTAGTCCGGTAATTGCCGATTTTCCCTCTTCTAGATCAGCCCATCAATTTACATCATTTTCAGCCCCTTTCAACATCATTTTAACTTCAAACATTAAACATTTTGAACATTTTCCATACCAACCATCAACAGGAAAACAGGTCCTTGGATATAAAAGTTCGGTCTCATATTTGTACTTTTTCATAATATGAACAAGGGTTTTAAACCCCACCTAGATCTCCCTATCAATTTATCCCATTTTCCATTTAATCCACGCCATTTTAAATGAACATTTCAGACATTTTTACAGTTAAACATGGCGTGCCTTAAGATCAAAACAGGTTTTGTGAAATGAGAATATAGATAAATATGTGAAATAGAAGTTTAAATATCTTCCAATTTTCCCATACCACTGATAAAATGTGATAATGCACTAGGAGTTAATGTTTAGTGGATAGTTTGATACATCTAAATAATTGTTATTGTCTTTCCCTTTCCTTTCTAAATACTTTAAATTCGTATCTTTATCTAATTTTTAAGTACTTTTCAAAATCAGCTGCTGTGGAATCGCATCCTTTTGGTGCAAATAGATCAACTATTTCACTTTCAAAATCAATAGTGAGAATAGTTTTTTTTTCATATTTAGTTGTAACACATTTCATTACTTTAATTATATATTCCATTCCAATGTCTAAAACTTTTTTTCTAATACTTTGATTGAACTTCCCATTTTTTCATTTTCAATTCCCTTAAAAGCTCCTCTATTTATTAATAAATAGTTTTACTGAAAATTTTTTCCTAATAAGTTATAACTTCTATTCTTTTAATCAATCACCATTGGCTCTCTTCCCAGATAACTTTCACGAGCGAAAGATTTCTGGGAAGAAATCCGACCACGCGTCAGAAACAACCTTTCACTAACGATGCGGTATTTGGTTCCATAGCCTTAGCATTCTAGGAAAGATAGTTTGTATTTTAATAGGTTCGTATTTTTCATTTCGCATAAAAGTTTCTACATTGATTAGTAAATAATTTTATTAATCAAATTTCCTAATCGAAAATACTTTATATATTAACATATAAATTGCTATCAGTGACTTCCATTACAGCTTTTCTTGCTAAAAATATAGGGTAGAAAATTTCATTTTCATAATGTCATTCAAAATGTCATTCAAACAAGAAATTATTAAAGATCAAATCCGAAACAATCTTAAATTAAGTGAAAATATTAGCAAGCACACTAAAATATGTCAATCACCGGACAATATATTGACTAGAGTTGATGACAGAAGACCATTGATGAAAAATACCTTAAAAGCAACAAAAGAAGATATCATTGCAGAAAATAGAAGAATTAAAAACGTTGCAAACCCAAAAAACGGTGAAGATGCAGTTAATTAATTAATAAACATTATTTTTATGCTGGAAGGGTCTTATTCAGTTATTTGATCGTTTAAACGAATTCGGAAATTTTATAATAGATATACTTAAAAAAGATCCCAATGAAGTATTTCAAAAGATAATGAAAGGAACGTTTAAGTAAAATAAATAATATTTTATTTTCTTCTACAAAGGTAATTCTCTAATTAATGGAAGAGTGTACAATTTATTTATCAAAATTCAAAAAAAAACGAAAAATTAAAACGTGTTTCGATGCAAAACAAAAATGTAATCTACGAGTAACGCATACAAAGATGAATGGGTGAGAACCTATTAAACTATTACTTCATAAAACACAGGTGACTAAGATTGAAAAATACAAAATGAAAATAAAGGATGTGATATTGATTTATCTTACAAATAACTACTTCAAAATCGGCCAAGATTATCGTTCTTATATCTTCTCAATAAATTTAAAATCGATAAAAAGGCTGAATTTACTGAATACACAATTCATCCCTTAAAAAAGGAAAAATAGACAGATGTTTTAAGGAAAAAGAAAATTGACATTGCTTCGGTTGCTTCAGTAACGGTTTCTTAAAAAAGGAATGTTCATTTAGTGCTTCAAGCCTATCTGTTTTTGTTATGTTACCCCTTGCTGATTTATTTGTTGGGACAGTTTTAATACTTGAAAAAAATCTAAGAATAGCAAAAAGAAAGACTGAGTATAAAACTGCTTATTCATTCTATTTAGAATTGCTTGCTATTTGCGAATCGGGTGAATTGACTAATGAAGAAATAATTAAACGAGAAAATGAATTTTGCAAAACATTACAGTTTTCCTCGTGCAAAATATATGAAACAATTGAAATTAAATGGTTGTATAAGAATCTGTATATATTATATAAAGTCTAAAGTTCAAGACATAAATAAAATCCTTCCTTGATCTGGGGCCAGATGGTATTTACATTATCAACTGTTGCACGTCTTAACACTGAGAGTGTTGACCTGATCGTATTTACATCATCAACCGCTACACAAGTTAACGGTGAGAGTATTTGTCAGATCGTACTTACATCATCAACTGCTACACTTCTTAATATTGAGAGCATTGACCAGATCGTTTTTACATCGTCAACTGCTACATGGTGTAACAGTGAGAGCATGGGCCTGATTGTATTTACATCATCAGCTACCACACGAAGTATCAGTGAGAGTCTAGATTGTATTACAGTGAGTGTATTGACCAGATCGAATTTAATCATTAACTGTTATACGACTTAACAGTGAGAGTTGAACTGTTGGATCGTAACTGATAATCAGTCAATTGCTCTACAGTTTTGACCTTGCTGGCCTGTAAGGAGAGTTTTTACAATCTTTTCGTTTTTCATTTTACATGAAGAGTTTACAAAAAGTTTGCCGTCTACTGCTCTTGAACCCGTAACCTTCAGGTTTCGGAAAGAAGATTTAAACATAGGAATGGAATATTCAACTAAAGTTATGAAATGTGTAACAACTAAATATGGAATGAAAACTGGTATCACAATTGATTTCTAAGGTGAAATTGTTGATCTATTTGCACCAAAACGATTTAATTCTACAGGAGCTGATTTTCAAAAGCAATTGTAAAACTTAGATAAAGATATGATTTTAAAGGCAAAAGAAGGAAAAGGAAAAGATAATAACAATTATTTAGATATTATATTGAACTACCCACTATATAATAAATCACATTAAATTGTTACATGTTATCAGTAGTAGAGGAAAAATGGCATATAATTAAACTCTTTTTTACGGATTCATCAAATTCTTATTTTCCAAGACCTGTTTTGATCTTAGAGCTCATGGTGGGAAGTTGTAAAAATGTCAGAAATTTTCATTTAAAATGGTGTGAATTCAACTGAAAATTTGGTAAATCATTTGTGTGATCTAATAGTTATTTTGACTTTGTGAAAAAAGTATAAAGAGAAACCAAACTTTGAGCCACAAGTACCTGTTTTGATGTTGAATGTCGGGATGGAAATGTTCAAAATGTATTAAATTTAATGTTAAAATGATATAAAATGGACTGAAAGTGATATAAATTAATGGGTTAATCTAGGTGAGGCAGAATTGTTAATTACTATACTACTATTAGAAAAATTTAGTCCAATATCAACTAAGCTCCAATATATTTTTTCGTAGTCTATTTTTTAATGATGTAATGAACTTCTTCTGACATATGACGTTATAAGAAATATTTATTATATCATTAATGAAGAATCATTATTTTCCAATAATGGGACGAACTTTGACTTATGTGTTTGCTTTTGACCTATGCTTATTGACGGTCCAAGTTATTGTTTTGGATCGTTTTACTATTTAAAAATCTTGATTTTTATTATGGGATTTATTTTTCTTTGTCTTATGAACAATCGGAGATAAAATTGGTACTTTTGATCATTGAATTAACATTCTTTAGATATTTAATTTCCTTGCTTTTGTTTGATTCTTGAGTCTAATGCTTCGGATGAGCCCTGCTACTGAAATCAAGATTTTTAACAATACCTTATTGTGTCTTCAGTTTCTTCCAAGAGTTTAAATTTTCAAAGTATTAGTACAGGTTCTGAAATTTGTCCAACGGTCTTTTCTAACTTGATCAGTTATTAGAAATTCGTTGGACTCGTTACTGAATATATTTTACTCCATTTTTATTTTGATTAAACAGGGAGGAATCTCTCTCTTTGTTTCCTAAAAATATAAAAATGGATTTTATTATATGGTCCCTGACTCTTCCACCCTCACCCATACAAGCACTGGGGTGTAACTGATATCAAAGCTTAGGAAGTACAATATTGGGGTTCACACTTTTATTTCTCATACTATCTGGCAGAAATGCGAAGACGTCGTCTGAAAGATTTCTTGATAACACAAGAACTTCCGGAGAACAATTATCCCAGCACCTCTGGGCGTCTCAAATCGCCAAGTATGGATCATTCCAGTTTTTAAAATTATAATTAGCTTCATCTATATATATATATATATATATATATATATATATATATATATATATATATATATATATATAAATAAGTTGTATGTTTGTTTTTTTTTGTACGCATATGACGTTATTATAAGTTATAAGGGGCGATTGAAAAAGAAATTGTAGTATAAATCCTACAATGGCAGAAGAAACAGCCGAGGAAGCTGCTCAAAGAGTTAAATAAAAGAGAAATTTTAGTATAAATCCTACAATGGAAGAAGAAACAGCCGAGGAAGCGGCTCCAAGAGTTAATGTCAAAAGGCTTATGGCTAAAAGAGAAATTAATAATAGAAAGCGTGCCGAGGAGTCACAAGAACAACGTGGAAACAGGCTTGCGGCTCAAAGAGATAATACCAAAAGAAAGCGTGCCGAGGAATCACAAGAACAACGTGAAAACAGGACCGAGACATCGGGACACAAATGACGACCTGGACACAGGGAATATAAATGAAGACCGGGACACAGGGACACAACTACAACGGGTACGCCGGAAGGGCACAGGGGGAATATTTAAATGACGACGGGGACACAGGGAATATTCGATTAGCAATCACCATCAACAAAGCTCAAGGGCATCCATTAGAAAAATGCGGTATAGATCTGAATACGGATTGTTTTCCCATGGGAAAATTATATGTTGCATTTTTAAGATTCGGTAAACCTGACAATCTATTTATATGCACAGACAATGGGACAGCGAAGGATGTTGTATACTCGCAAGTTTTACGTAGTTTTAAACATATATATATATATATACATATATATATATATATATATATATATATATATATATATATATATATATATATATATTAATAAATATATTAATATATATATACTAAATTAATAAATAATTCATTTGTATGGCACTTGGTATCTACAAAGTATCAGGAACCAGATGGTCTTTCCCTCGATTCGACCATCTGGGGGGTGGGGGGGGTTGAAGGGACTTTTAAATCGGAAAAATTAGAAAAAAATGAGGTATTTGTAACTTAAGAACGGGTGATGGGATCTAAATGAAATTAGATATTTGGAAGGATCTTGTGCTTTAGAGCTCTCATTTTGAATCCCAACCAGATCTGGTGAGCTTGGAGGAGCTGGAGGGGGAAACCGGAATTCTTGGAAAACGTGAAAATTGAGGTATCTTTACCGTACGAATTAATGATCCGATCAAACTTGATATATAGAAGGACCTTATGTTTCAGATGCTCTATTTTCAATTTGAATCGGGTCCGGGGACATGAGGGGGTGGAGGGGGGAAACAAAAATCCTGGAAGACGCTTAGAGCGGAGAAATCGGGATGAAACTTGATGGAAAGAATAAGCAAAAGCTATAGATACGTGATTGACATAATTAGAATGGATCTGTTCTCTATGGGAGAGTTGGGGGTTGTTAATTTGGAAAAATTATAAAAATTGAGGTATTTTTTTTCGACCAGATCTTAATAAAATTTTATATATTAGGAAATCCTGTCTCAGAGCTCTTTCTTCAAATTCCGACATGATCTGTTGACGTTGGGGAGTTGGACGGGGAAACCGGAACTATTGGAACACCCTTAGAGTGGAGAGATCAGGATGAATCTTGGTGGGCACAAAAAGCAAATGCCGTAGATACCTGATTGACGTAAATTTACTGGGTCCGCTCTCTTTGGGAGAGTTAGGAGGTGGGGTTCAGTGCTTTGGCGAGTTTGATTCTTCTGGACGCGCTAGTACGATGAAAATTGGTATTCGTGTCAGGGAGCTGCAGAAATTGACTTGGAAAGGTTGTTTTCCCCGATTCGACTGTCTGGTGGGTTGAAGGGAGAGGAAAAATCAGAAATAATGCGATATTTTTAACTTACTAGTGGGTAATCGGATCTTAATGAATTTGATATTTAGAAGGCCAGAGCTCTTATTTTAAATCCTGACCGGCATTAAGCCTCTGATTTTCCTTTTAAATCAATCTATTGATTCTTAGAATTTTGCTAGAGCTCATACCATATGAGCTCTTGGCTCTTTCGGCCTCGTCACAAGTGCCATATGAGCTCTTAGCTCTTGCTACTTTAATAGTTGAATTGCTATGCAATAGGATTATCGTTGATGCATCATCTACGTTTTTACTTATCTGCACTTGCGCTTTGACCCAGACCAGGTGTTTTTTTCCCCGCCTCACCGGGTATCTGTAATCCAGATAGTACCAAAGACTTTGTTTAACCGTAATCTCTCCAGATTCAAGGCTGTATCTTTTTTTAATAGTGATGTATGTAGGAAAAAAGTCATCTATAAAGATATTTTCAAGTGTTATTTTAGAAGCAATTGCCATAAATGTGAAATAGAAAGAGTAAGTTTATAATTCATATCTTTTTTCCCTTAGGGTGAGTCCGGACTTCCAGGACCAACAGGTCGAGATGGTCTACCAGGTCAGAGAGGATTACCTGGTCCACCAGGACCAATGGGACCTCCAGGTGAAGACGGGGACAAAGGTGAACCGGGTAAACCCGGGGAAAAGGGCTTTAAGGGAGTCAAAGGAGACGGTGTAAGTCAAAATTACTATCCTTTTTTTTATGAAAGTGATTTATTCTTGGGATATCACTTTAATGTTATATAAATAATTCATGTATTATAAATGAAAATATTTGATGCATATGTCCTAATTGATATTTTGCATGTGTTTTAATATGATATATACACGAACATATATAATACTTGATATTTATTCGTAAGAACTTTTACTTTTCAATAATTAACTTTTTAGTTCTTTTTATTTGAATTGAGCACTTAGAAAAAATGTCTGATTTTATCAAGGCAGACTGTCTTCATTTAATGAGAAATAAGCTTTGTTATTCCTTTCCTGATAAACTCTCTTCAGTGAAAAATTCATACATCGGAAGGGTTATTAGTAGTTCAATACCATTTCACCCTCATCATGGCGCGTATCTGGTTATTTACTAAATTTAAATGAATATACCGACTTCCCCATCCCTTGAATTTGGTAGAGAAATAATTACTGGGTTACAGAAAATACCTCCAAAACAAAAATGCTAAGCTGTTGGAGAGGTCTTGCTGCTTTTCTAAGATACTAATGGAAACAAAAACAGTGGAAAAAAAAATTGCAAGAATTTCTGCTATTGATTGGTGTGACGTCTATATCGTCTGTAACTTATTTAAAATAACGTCGCTATACTATATCATAGAATAGGACAAAACTTTGCCTTTTGCAAAAATTATGCAAAAAGACATGCTTGTCATAAATAGTTTCATCTGAGTGTATAAAAAAAAAGTTAAAAAACCTTTTAGTGAGGTTTAAAGACTTAACTATATTATGTATATAAAAAAATTAGAATTTTAAGCTAATTTAAAGTATATAAGCTTCAATAAGTTTAATCAAAGACTACGAGTCTGAAAAGGTTTGCCTGATTTTTGAAAAAGGGAAACACCCGCTAAAATTCATAGTATCTTAATGAAAATCACAGAATCAGATTCAGAGTATCAGATAAGTTTCAATAAGCTACTCATCAAAGGTTACGGGCCTGAGAAAATGTGCCTGATTTATGAAAAAAGGGAAACACCCTATAAAAGCATAGGGAAGAATCTTGATGAAAATCACACCACCAGATTCAGCTTATCCGATAATCCTATAGTAGAAGTTTCAAGCGCCTATAAAAAAAAAATGTGAAATTTAATATTTTCTACCAGGAGAAAGATCACGGATGCGTGCTTATTATTTTTTTTTTTTTTTACAAGGGTAATAGTGTCGACCCAGTGGTCCTAGAATATCGTGAGAGGGCTCATTCTAACCTAAGTTTAAAGTTCTAGTGCCCTTTCTTAAGTCATCAAACAAATTGGAGGGCAAACGAGGCCCCCTCCCACGTCCTTTTTTCTCAAAATCGTCTGATAAAAATTTTGAGATAGCAGATCTTGTTGAGTATAGCTGAAAGGCCGAATAACTATGCCTTCGGGGATTCTATGACCCTCGCACAGCCTCTGGGGAAAGGTCTTTAAGCTAGAAGATTTTCCTATTATTTACATATAGTATTTATTATTGGGAAGTATGCATACATTTTTCGCGGGTGGGGGGGATTTCTGCTGGTGGGATTTTCCACGGCGATAATTTTCCATGGGGTGGGGAGAATATCGTGAGAGGGCTCATTCTAACCTAAATTTAAAGTTCTAGTGCCCTTTCTTAGGTGATCAAACAAATTGGAGGGCAACGAGACCCCCTCCCATGTCCTTTTTTTCTCAAAATAGTCTGATAAAAATTTTGAGATAATAGATTTTATTGAGCATAGCTGAAAGGCAGAATAACTATGCCTTCGGGGATTCTATGGCCCTCGCACAGCCACTGGGGAAAGGTCTTTCCCCAGAATTTTTTCTAACGATTTTCTCTCCCAGAACCTGCGTTTTTAATTTTTTTGGTTAATTTATGTTGTTTTTCTTTGTATAGGGTCCACCCGGGCCAATTGGTCCTCCTGGTGTTAGAGGAGAGCCAGGACCAATGGGTCCGACAGGAGAGAAAGGACCACCTGGAGAGATAGGTCGACGGGGCATCAAGGGTGAAGATGGTCCACCAGGAGTCACCGGCCCAGTGGGTCCACCTGGACCCCAAGGTCTGCCAGGACCTGTGGGACAAAAAGGAGAACGAGGTGACGCTGGACAAAAAGGTAAGTTGTTTCATCTTTTAAAATTTACTAGAGACTGGGAAAATTCATTAAAGTGGAAGTGACTCCGCAAGCTAATCAAGTGTAAATTTAATGAAAATAATGAAGCTAGAACTTTGGTAATACATTATTTTGTTCAAAAGCACCTCTTTTACCAAAATAAGTGAAAAAATAATTAAAAATTCGCAAGCCTAGTATTCTGTATAGCCTTTTACGTAGGCATTAGAGAAGAGGGATGCAAATAAACTGAAAGTAAATTTTAAAAAAAATCATAATGTTTTTGTAAGATTTCCCTTTTTAAATTAGCTGTGACAACAGGTATTTTTAGCCCCTTATGTGAAATGAACGCTATGATAGCAAAATTTTTACTTTTTGCAATTCAGAAAATTTATATTGATAGTATATTTAGAGTTGCTCTCTAATTAACTCAATACCAGCCCCTTCCCCACCCAATACCTGATTATACACCTGGGCTTCATATGCAGGTTTGCTTGTTCTGTTTGTCGTAATTATTTTATTATTTTTGGACAGATGGTTCTTAATTCAAAATAATATCAAATAAAAGAAGATCTAGTTAGGTTGGGGCTCCGGCCCCGATCTTCAATCACCTTCCATAAATTTTATTTTTCTTCTAAAGTCTTATTTGTTATTTTAAATATTATTGACACCCAGTCATAGCAAGAGTACTGACACAGATATGCACGCTCCAGTCTTAGCTCTCAAATCACTTCCTTTGATTTTTTTTTCATATTAATATAATTTTTTAAATATTTAATAAGTGGTTAAGTCTACTAAATTGAAACTTTCAGCAGGTGTTGATTGGGATGTTGTACTAAATCAAAAACAATATGTACATACATGTTGTCAAAACGGTGCATCTGCAATATCTAAGGACTGGTTAAGTTGAAAATTTCAGGGAATGTTGGACAGAGTGCTAGGGAATGTGCATCCAGTTTGTCAAAAGGGCTTCTCTGTAATGTCCTAAGGACAGCCAGGGATATTAAAGTGATGCCTTTGGAAATGGCTGAAAGTAATGTTGGAATTAATTAAAAACACCATGTGAATTTAGGTTGCAAAAAGGGCATATTTACCTAATCTTGGGAGTAGGTTAGGGTATCAAACTGGAATTTTCAGGAAACGCTGAGGATGATGTTGAAATACATCCATAGACACGGTGTTCATCCAGATTGTCAAAAAGGTACACCTTCAATATTTAAGAAAAGAGTTGATTATTAAGTTGAAACTTTCGAGAAACATCGAGGGGATGTTGAACTGAATCAAAAATACTATATGCATCCAGGTTGTCGAAAGAGCGTAACTGCTATAATTATCGAATGGCTAAGGATATTAATTGGCAGTAGAAGTGATAGTTGCAGTAGAAGTAGTGGTTGAAGGAGTAGTAATAAGATATACCGTTAGTTATATATCTTAATATGATATATAACACAGTATTAATCCTTTTTAATTCGTAACATATTAGCAACTGTTTTGATATGGATATTTAGTCGGAAAAGGTAAAAATTTGCCTTGTCGAAAAAGGCACAAAAAAAATTCACATACCCTCCGGATAGGAAACGAAAAACTTAAAAACAAGTTATTTTAATCAATGCCCACTTGCATTTAAAGCATGTCGAAATTCAGAAGAAGAGTTTTTACCTCCTTTTGCCATATAAAATGAGATATATTATTTTTAGCCTTTGTGGAATATAGAAAAACCATAATATGCAAAGAAAGTGGGTTGGACGATCAGACCCATCAGAAGAATATTGTAGTTAAATCATTCTAGCACCTTTTTTCTTCAAATACATTCATGACTGTTCATTTTTACCGGATTTTGCAGGTCCTGTTGGTCCTACGGGTCCACCTGGTGAGCAGGGTGCTCCCGGAGTCAAGGGAGCTCAAGGTATTCCTGGTTCCCCTGGACCTGAGGGTCCACAAGGATTGAAAGGTGAAACTGGACCAAATGGAGTTCCAGGTCCACCTGGAATAGATGGTGTCCATGTAAGTAAATTAGAGTACTCTTTACCAGCGGTTGCCAACCTGTCGTCCATGGAACACTGGTGGTCCATTAAAATGCTTAGGTGGTCCATGAAGAAAGAGGATCATTATTAAACAATCTCTATTTTTGTATTTCATGAACATAAAAATAGAAGCAAATTTAAGGAAATTTACCATAGATAAAATTAAAAGTTAGATTTAATATTACAAAGCTTCATTGTAACTGAAAAAGGCTTAAAACCCAATTGCTGCTGTACATTCTTGAATCAGCATACATCCATGACTGGATGTATCTCCTTTTGACTTTCTATTTCGGCGAATAAATTTCTGCGAAAAAGTTTTATTCAATTCTAATTTTCAATCCAATCTCCATTATTAATTTAGATTAGTTCCTATGAGACCTATACATTCCTGATTTTCTGTGACCCAGCATAAGCTTCTTGAGCCCTTGAAATTAAACTAATACTTATATGAGTAAGTGTTCTCAAAGTTGAAACATGTGAAGCGCAGAACTTTCAATTTGAAAATTATTTAATTAATGTATTTTCCTGAAACTATTGAATAAGAAAAGGCAAGTAACCGTAATGAGTGAGAAAAGGCAAGTGAATATTTTGCACTTCTTCCGAAAAAGTAAAGATAAAGTTATAAAAATAGAAATAATAGTCAGCTGATCAGTAAATTAGACTGACCAGAGCATCCACAGTCCTCGTCAGACAACTCTCATCAAAATTCTACTGAACTTCAATTTATCAATCTACATTTGCAATATTGATACTTTAATGGAAGACTCGAATCTGTCGCTAAGGATGTAAGGTTAAGTTTTGATCTTGAAGAGATCGGAAAGCCATTAAATATGGCTATTCAACCAAAATGGCTGTTCCGAGCATTACATTTGATTTTCTAAAATGGTACATTTTAGGTGATAATCTTTGAATTTTGGAGGATAGGGGCCATTTTGACAAAATCTGTTAAGAGAGGTGGTTGGTCTAGTTACATGATCTAAATACATTCCCTCAGATGAGGGGTAGTGAGTGGTTAATTTACTCATCTTCTTCATAATGATCTTTTCCAGAATGCTTTCATATTGAAACCATAAACTAATTGGTAATGTTTATTTTTATTGGCTTTATTTGTTCTTACATAATAAGAATGACATTTTGGCATTCTAAATATTTCCAGCTATATATAAAAGCTTTACAGATATGACACTAAAAATGTAGAGATGTTTCCATTCGACTGATAATTCTGCTTCTTTATCCTATGTACTTCCTATGTATTATTCAGTACTTCCTATATATTATGTATTTCCTATGTATTATTCAGTACCTGAAAATATAGCTATGCAGCTTTTTTTGTGTTCATCAGTACCGCCAAACGCCATATGGTATTTTTAATTTTTTTTAATGGAAAAATTTTTTATTCTTTATGAGAAAAGAATTTATTTTTTATTTATTTTTCAAAATCATGGATGGGGCATTTCTTTTTCAATAAAAATTTCTAGAAGATGAGTCTTTCAATGAAAACACCAAAACAGTATTTTTCAAAATCTAGGGGTATCCCCGTAAATGAAAATTAAAACAAAGTAAACTAAAAAAAAAGTAAGTAAAACGACAAAGAAAAGTTTTCTTTTCCTTTTTTATCTTTCTTGGAAACCTGCAATTTCCCGTGAAAACTGTGTTGCAAAACTGCCAAAATCATAAGTATTGTATTACTATGTTAGATCTTCACTGTCATAGGGTTAGTATGTCGCGCACAAAGTTAATAATCTGTATTCTACTAAATTGAGTGAACTTATGAACACTCAAATTCCTGGTCTAACAGAACCGATTTCTTTCTGTAAAGTTTCTTTCAGCTTAGTGTGAGAGAGTGTAAATACACTACATTGTGGGTATATTTTGACTAAATATTTTAGTTGGTAATTTGGTTAGGTTAGAAACTTTTAATATAGTGCGTTTTCGGGGCCAGATTTCCGCAATTCTCTGTTGTATTTCTCATAATGTTGCTACTAAAGTATTTTATTTTCATCATACCTAGATATATTTTATTAGGATTAACCTAACTTCACTTGTTGAGTGTGGTGGCTATAACAGATAAAAACCCCTTACTATATTTAAGACTCTTTCTAGTGAAAACATTGTTAGTAAACAATTGTAAGCTGAGATTTTTTTTTTGTTATAAACTACGGATAGAAAAAAGTTTTTCGGTAAAAACCCAAGTCATTCATTTGACACAAGTCAAGTCATTCAAATCATTGTTGGATTTTTTTCGAGTGGTGTGTCTATAGTGGGGCATGAAACATCACTTTTAATCGAATTTATCATACTAATAGATAAAATTGTCTTCGGTTGTCATGCTTAACCAGAATGTTTGGCTATTTAGTCTAATCGGTTGTTTGATTGCCATCCAAGTGTTTTGAACACATGATTTAGACCGCTCTCTGTAATACTTTTCGCAAAAAAAGTGTCTAATAATCTATTCATTTAAATAGATGGCACTTTGAGCATCACTTTCGGCTTCTTCCAGAATTATAGGTGATCAGTTTGGAAAAATGTGTATTCAAAATGCAATTTCTTCAGATAGTCATCTATCCACTACAGAAGCTTTTAATGACGTTATTATCGTGAAATAAATCTGAGGAAAGCCTCAAAATACAAAAAAAAATCGGAGTTTTATGAGAGCACTAAAATAGCTAGACTAAAAGTGTTAGGATGAAAGACGTAGGACTTCTAACATGTGCATGTGACAAACTGATTATTCGTAACTTTAAAAGATATAAGTCGCAAATCGCAATATAAGTTGATTTTTGATAGGTAAGAATATCAAAAAAGGAAGCATTTGTAACCTAAGATTAATTTATTCTTCTAAGAGTAGCGGAATACCAGCTTCTCCCGGCGATTGAGGATGGCCAAATAAATAAAAATATAAAAGTAACAAAGCTGCTTGATAACAGACTTACATGTTGATAAAAACTGAAAGATACGCCACTAGAGCACATATGGCGTATCAAATTCGTAATTTTGAGTGGAACAATGCTCAACTCTCAGACATAAACATTAGGATTGGCCAATAATGGTGAATAATTAACGTGTACGTTCTTGTTAGAATTTAGCAAAAGAAGTTTGGATCAAAAACTTTCCTATACTTATAATGAATCTGGTGAAAAGCAAAAGGACTTAGCATTAGTAAGATACAGTAAGTAGCAAATTAGGGTTTCTAACCAACGTCTTGCCCTTGCAATTTTTCAATCGGTAGTAAAAGTGTTACAGTCAAACCAAGCAGCAAGACACGCTATTCATAATTCTTGGCTTTCTAAATCAAAAGGTTTGGCCCTGCTGAAGATTGAACATTACTGTCAATCTACTTACAAACTCAGAAATGAAATTGCCATTATTATCAAGAATTTATTGGCCCTAATTGAGGAATTTATGAATTGCTTGTCTCATCAAGTATGTCACATATTTGCTCATTTTCCCTTCGAAAAGTATTTTTTCACAAGCTACAAGTTTGTGTTAGTTTTGAAGTCATTTATTAACTAATTTAGTTATTTAAACTTTCATTCAGTTAGTATATTTAATCAGTGAGTTAAATAATTAGTTTGTGAACTAATAAGCTAATTAGAAGATGATTTATTTGTTCTTCTTTCTTTAACTTATAGCAGGGCCCTCTATATTTTCATCATTGTTCAACAGACATACAAGTACGTCACATATATAGTCTTCCTTCTTTGGAGTAGTATTGTGTTATCAGAAACATTAGCATGTTCGTTTTTGGATGTTAGATGCTAGTTTGAAAATTTAAAGATGTTGTTTTTAAAACAAAGAGAATATCTTAAGCTTCGTCTTTGTTAATTTGTTTTTGATAAGATTATCTAGCCTTTGTATTTATGCACTATTTAAATTTTCAAGGGTAAACGGGGCTCCCCTGGACCAAAAGGTGATGAAGGAAAACAAGGCACGCAAGGGGCACCAGGACCACGTGGTCCACCCGGCCCAGAAGGTCCAAAAGGCAATCCAGGTAATCCGGGGTTCCCTGGTCCAAATGGTGAACCAGGCCCACAAGGAGGAAAAGGTGAAGCTGGAAGAGATGGAGCTGATGGAAAGCAAGGTGAAACTGGTGCTCCTGGCGAAGCAGGGCCACCTGGACGACCTGGACTTGTTGGCTCCCCTGGTAAACCGGTATGTTATTTATCGCTTCGGTTCTTTAACCTTTCTTAATTTTCTTTTTATTTTTATTGCTTTGTTTTGCTATTATCTGTAACTTTTCCTTAAAGGGGTTTTGTTGACGTAAACTTTGTGTCTGGCATTTATTTATTTTAAATTTTGTTTCGGTTACGTTCCTTAATTTTTCTTTAAGCTTCTTTTCTTTACTTTTGAATTAATTTTCTCTCTTTCCTTACTTTCTTTGATTGTTTCAAATACGTAAATCCCGTGTAAATTGGCTAAGATAGCCAAAATATTAATTTTTTTTACCGAAATAGCAAATCCTAAGAATGTTTGGAATAAGCCAAGACTTTTTAAGGGTAGAATACCTAAGTGCGAGGAAAACAAAATGAAGTAAGCTAGGAGAATAAAGCTGGAAAATGCTATAAAAAAAAAACAAGCATATTTCATAAATATAACGTGTTATACTGCAGTACCATAGTTGTGACACAACCAAAAATAGACATTTCTTATTATTTTTTCTTATTATTATTTCTTAGATTTTTTTATTATTGGTGCTATCATCTATTGGTGCTATGGTATGATATATATATATATATAATATGTAATATAATATATAATAATAATATATAATAGAACATATATAATATATAAACGTAAAAATTGCTAAAAAGCATAGCAAAAAATAGTGAAAAAGATATTAGCTTATGATTTTATCAGATTTGATTGCCTTTATTGTCAAATTTTAGGTTTCAATCACTGTTAAAAACTGAGTGTGCTCGAAAAACTTCCCATTTTTTCATTTTTCTTTTTTTTTTTGTACTTAGGTGACATCCATAAGAAAAAAAATTCAGGCTTTTGTACATTAATTTATGAATATTTTTGTTAAGGTCCGTCCGAATTCAGTTTTTCAAAATATGCAATTTTTCATCTGAAGATCCTCGACAAATTTGAAATTTTGTTTAAATTCATGCAGTTAATGAGCTCCTAATTTTTTGTATTGTTTCATGTATCTGTATGTATGTTTCATGTAGCTGTATGTAGCTTGTATGTGCTAAACAAGTAGTAATTTTGGTTCAAGTTCAAGTTCATTTATTTATTAATCGCACATACATATATATATAAATGACATAGGCCCATGGGGAGACAAGCTCGAAAAACTAGGCCTAGACAAAGATAAAATAATAACACACTACAATACAAAGATAAACATGACGGCAAAGATACAATAATACAACAATAATATGAAAGTAGCAGCTAGCCCAGGATCATTCAATACTATTGAAGAAATTAAAAATGTCCATATTATTAAATATAAATTAATACTGGAAGATAGCTGAGAGGCCCATAATCACCCAGAGCAACGAATCATACAAAAACTTTGCCTTACTAAAAAGATACTTAATTAAAAATAATCTTGAACTAAATGAAATTTAAGTTTCCTTTTTATTAAATGGATAGAGGAAAAATTATCAATAAGAGCCTTGTGAGCATCCCAGCACCGAGCTATTGACACAAACGGAGCGAATTTAGATCTCTCAGTATTATACTTGTCAATGTAGATATCCTTTTTTTGTCGAGTGTTATAATTATGTAAATCTTGTGATTGGGAGAACAAACTTTGATGGAGGTATTATGGCGGTAATTTCTTAATGACATAATTGATTTTGAAAAGAAAAGTAGCTTGGTAGCTCACTAGCTTGAGACATTGGTTCTTAATGACGGCTAATCCTTATATTCTATCCTTATTGGGATTTATTTAGTCACCCTTGGGCTTACAGTATGTAGCATTTTCAGTTAAAAACTTTATAAATGTGTTAAAATATGTCAAATTTCATAAAATTTACTACTTTTTTATTATTGACTCTAGCTATATTGCTAAATAAGTAGTAGTTTGAATAGCTACATCCTATCAAATATTGTGCCAGCATCATCAGGGATCCTTGTATCTATGTAGAGTTATATATAAATAGTCACTATTGAACCTCCACGATATTTTAATCAACGAAAACGGGGGTCAGTGATGTAAGTTCAGCCAGAATTGACCCAGCTATAAACGGTTACCTGGAGAAATATGGGGGAGGTAGACAGGAAGGGTGTGCTAAAACACAGGATTGATGGTCCCCATCCCTCCCCCATTAGACTTTCTGGCCTAAGGGCCATGAAACGGAGATCAACACTGTTGATTGGGACTATAAAGTTCAGTACCGTATTTTTTATCTTTATCTTGCAGCTGACCGAGCAGTTTAGAAGCCTAAGCATCCTTTGTAAGCTTCTAAACGAATTCCCTAGGACTTTGTCAGTCTTTAGATTATTAATATTGGTTGCTTTTTAAAGCTGATTTCTGTAAAGGGTTTTCTCATATTTAAGATTAGTTTTTAACAATTTACTTTTAATTGAGAGAGGCTATACATAAGCCCCCCTGGGTTCACTGCTCATATAGATCCAAAATTCTTGCATGCCTTCGGTACAAAAAAAGGTGAAAATCACCGAATTTTACATTAAAAAGCTGCAAGTGGGATTGGCGTTGTGACTGGGTAATTTTAAGCTACTGATGGATCTATTGGCTAGTTTAGTTTTGAGTAATGCTGATTGAAAATGCCTGAAAGACTTTGGTTTACGGAACCTGCAATTGGGCAATTTCTGGGCTACAGGACGATTGTAGCAGTATATAACGGCAACATGCCTGCTTTTGCCTCTAATTATGCAGACTGAAACTATTGCTGATGTGAGAAACAAATTTTTCGTTAATTATTTTTATTGAATTAGGTAATTCGGCGCTCTTTGATATTATGTAAGCATTGTCAGTTTGTTATTTTCTTAGAAGGAGAATGAAAGGTTTCATTAGAAAACATTCACTAACGTTATTCTTTTTAGGGTCCTGAAGGTCCAGCAGGCCCTCAAGGTAGCACTGGACTTCCTGGGGAGAAAGGTGACAAAGGATTGGCTGGGCCGCTTGGTCCTTCCGGACCGCCTGGTGAGCAAGGACTTCCAGGACCACACGGTCCTCCAGGTCTTAGAGGATCTCCTGGCCCTGCTGTGAGTAAACATTTGATCTTTATTTCTACCCAGTTGAACCTTATTTGGTTAAAAAAAATTAGATCCATTGTCAAAAAGTATAAATGTAGTTATTTGTTGTTAAGAAAAAAATTTATACACTTCTGTAAAATTGTTTGTAAATACCTTGAGGCTGAGCTTCACTGGGTAAAAAGGGCAGTTTTCTAATCACTTTTGCAAAGCGACGTTCATTCCATTGTATCTTATTCGCTGTAGAAATCAAACTATTATGGTATCGGGGTCTGGGTATTAATGATGTGATTCATACGGTAAAATTTTCCCCCGAAATTAATTAAGTCCCTTGACGAATTTTCCCTAAGTCGTGACGTATCTAGCTTGCTGGTTTTTTTGTTGTTTTTTTTTTTTTTTTCACGTCGGAAAACAAACAATTTTCATATTATGAACAATTTTATTAAACGAACAGCAATCACAGAGCGAAGCTTTATCCTGTGGTATATATTTTTTTTTCTGCTGCAATGCATAGCTTTTAATGCGAATTACTTAAGGATCTGACACTCACTTAACAGCTATCAAACGGTAGTATTTTCCCCTAATAGCTCTGAAACAAGGATTTGTCAACAAACAAATTAGGTTTCGAAACTCCTCTTACTTGTGGCCAAGGCTTTCAACCTTTACGGTTTATCTAATTTTAGTTGGTGGACGATTTAGAAAAAATATTAAGAAAGTCGAAATTGGGAAAAAGTTTCCAAAGTCTTGTCGAGATCGTTTTTTTTTTTTTTTTTTTCACACTGGAAAATGGTATTATGCCAAATTTCAGAAAAAAAAGCTAGCTCCGTTTCCAAGAAATTTCAATATATAAATACATACAATTATTAATTGTTTAATAAGATAGATGAAAAAATTGCAAAAAATCGAATTACTTAAAACACAAAAAAAAATATCAAACAAAATCATTACATCATCGTCCGCAGCAGAGCTCCACTACATGCTGCTGATCTGCAAAGGGAACGGCACCCTAAAAGAAAAACTTAACCCTAAAAGGAAGACTTAACCGTAACCCTAAAACGTAGATGTAACCCTAAAAGGTAGACTTAACCCTAAAAGGAAGACTTAACCCTAAAAGGAAGACAACCCTAGAAGAACGATTTAACCCTAAAAGGAAGACTTAACCCTAAAAGGTTAAGTCTTGAACCTTTAATGGTTAAGGAACACTTAACCTTAAAATGGTTAAGGAACACTTAACCATGTGGTCTATTTTCTTGTTCCTATGAAACATTTAAAATGTCTCCAAGATTGTCTTACGACAATCTTGGAGGAGCTGAATGCCTTTGATTAAGTAAAATATCCCCAATAACATGTTCTAAGAGTCCCATCAGAACACCCCTAGCTCATCCTGGTATATTACTCATAAAGAAAGAGCACCCTAAAAGAAAGACTTAACCCTAAAAGGAAGACTTAACCCTAAAAGAAAGACTTAAACCTAAAAGGGAGACTTAGCCCTGAAAGGAAGACAACCCTAGAAGGACGATTTAACCCTAAAAGGAAGACTTAACCCTAAAAGGAACACTTAACCCTTAAAGAAAGACCTAACCCTAAAAGGAACACTTAACACTAAAAGGTAGTCTTAACCCTAAAAGGTAGACTTAATCCTAAAAAGAATACTTCACGCTAAAAGGAGGGCTTAACCCTAAAAGGAAGACTTAACCCTAAAAGGAAGACTTGGCCCTAAAAGAAAGACTTGACCCTAAAAGAAAGACTTGACCCTAAAAGAAAGACTTAACCCTAAAAGGAAGACTTACCCTTCCAAGGAGAGCTACTACCTCTTGCACGTTTTGATGCAATAAATTTTTTTGCTGTTTTTGCTGATCCGTCACCCACTTTCCTTTTTTTCGAATCTAAAACCCACTTCTAACAAAACCCGGTCACTGACTCTTTACATCTTTTTCAATGAAGACAATATTCCTAGTTTTTCAACATATGTGTTTTCTTGAGATTTTGCTAGCAAATTAAAAGAATTAAGTTTCTTTTTCCCTTTCCCTATCCTTCTAAAGGATTAAAATAAGAACTTACAAGGGGATTAAAACAAAGATAAACATCTACAGACGATAAGCAATGCTGTAAAAATTTTGATTTTTAGTCTGCTTTGCAAATTAATTAGCTTGAACAAATCAAAAAGTAAATAAATTAAATTAAATCAGTATCGATTAAATTAGTGAATGATATTACTTTAATAAATCAAAATACAGAGAAAAAAGCCTATGAAACATTTAAAATGTACAGTAAAAAGTATGATGTTGTTTGGATTCAAGTAGGGGCTTGTTGAACCAAGGCAAATTTTTTTAGACTTTATCAAATTATAGAAATCCCTACAGCTTTGATTTTCTTCAAATATATTTGGTATCACCAAAAAAAAAAAATGTATTTCATCTAATCTTTATAATTAACAAAAAATAAGAATACCTAAATATTTAATGTATGGTCCTTTGGTTTACAAATAGAGCCAAATGAAGGGTTGACACAATTGGACCAATTCTTGAATTGGGCTTCACATGAAATGACATGTGGTTTTTGAGTTGAAATCCCTAATAGGGGGAGGGGGAGAAGTATATCCCTCACATATTCATATTCGTCATTATTGGCAATTTATCCAGTAATACTCTAAAATTCTCTTTGTAGAACTTAAGCACTGAGATATTTCCCGACATTGAGCTCGGATGTCAAAATGCGATTTTCCATGATGACGTCTAATGTATTGGATGACGTCAACTACAACGATGACGTCAAGTATATATTGTAATAAGTAAATTTTTAATAAAATACTTATATTCTCTGGCGAAATAGATCGTAAGTCATAAGTGATTATGAAGTAAATATAGCCCTTAGTGCAAAAACGAACCCCAAAAAGTTTTGGAAGTATGTTTCCAGCTCTAATCCTAATAGACGTAGAATATGCCAGCTTATAATGCTGGCATTATAATTATATTATCATTATCATTTATATTATCGTTATATTATCATTAACGTCTAATGCTGTCCTTTGAATTGACCTTTATATTTTTGGTAAACTCAACTGCGTTTTTAACTCCTACTCAGATATTCAAAAAGCACTTTCAAGCAACTCAGTTTTGTTAAAGTTGTTTATATTCTTTTCTACAAGTAATCTGTTTCAGTCATGACCATTTACGTGATTTTTCATTGAAATGTTTGTAAATTGAAGTTAAAAATGCTCTTCAGACAGCTGCTGGTTATTGCACCCAATCTTTTTAACGGTTACCCTTATTTCTTTGATTTCATCAAGAGTTTCTTTACTCATGTTAAATAATACTTGTTTAGTGAACTATTATCGAATTAAACTATAAATCGAGTTAAAAGTCCTAAAAAGGGGCTAAAAATTGTTTTATTCCTTGGAATCAACCAGATCTATGATAAGCTTCGTAGATTGACGTCATTTTGAATGGAAGAGAGGTTTTTTTAGTTTATCCAAATAAATTTTTATCCTTCAGTGTTTCTATTATGATCTCTGCAACCCTTTCCTACTTTGTCTTTAGCCTCGCTAATATCTAATAATTTCTCACAAGGTGTCCCTTCCGAGCTGAGAGTGCAGATTAAAACTTCAATCTTATTCCAATGTGAGGTATTGGATCTCATATCCACCTTCACGGAACAAATATCTGAGTCCAAGAGTTCTTCGACGATCTCTTCCATGACTTTTGACAAAAGGAAGTGAATCATTTCATTTCGGGGGGTGTCTTGTAGATGAATATTACAAAGTGAATTAAGTTAGTTAGCACATATTCCATTAGAAATTTCATTTCTGGCTTTCATCTTTTTGTGCTTCCTGTAAATGCTTAGCTTAAGTGACTCTATGAAGTGAGAAATCAATTGTTATGAAGTAAGAAAAACTATTATTGTTGATGAAATGACAATAATTCAACAAAACTGTATTATAACACAGAATAGTAGCTGAAAAAAATAAGAATTAAGTACGGTAGGAGTTAGTTAGTTAGGCATCAAGTGCTAGTATCATTTTCGTTGCTTTCCCTTGCTCCTCACTTTGTGTAACTCCCACCACCCAAGTGCTGGCATACCGTTTTATTACTGGATTCGTAGGGGAAAATATATGAAAAATATATCAAATATATAAAAAATATATTTAATAGGGTAGTAATGTAATATGTTTAGTATATAGGGTAATATAGGGTTTTTAATGTAATATATTTAGTAGGGGAAAATATATCAAATATATAAAAAATATATTTATCTTTGAACTATAACCAGAACTAGGTAGTAGCAAAATTGGATATTTTTTTCACTGAGATGTTTAAGATATGACAGTCGTCCCAGGGGGAAGAAAGACAACCCAGACTGTGGATGGCCGGAAGGAGTACCTTGTTTTAGGCTGAGACTACAACAAACAACTGATATGACTTATCAATGAAAACAGGGTTCATAAACACCATGAAATTTTCGCATATTCTCTTCAGAGGTCACTTTAGAGTTTTCATATGGATTTACTAGGATTCCACTGTTTTTTGGAGGGTGATCTTTCTTTGTCTATGTCTCGAAAAAACAACAACTTGTATGCGAAGTATTCTCTTTCGAGTTTTACAGTAAATAGTTTTTTTTTTTTATCAAATTCGTAAGAAAAAAATTTTGACAGGAAAAATTTTGAGGTTTTACATGTTTCTTTTCTGAAATCAACATCCAAATTTATTTGTTCTAAATGTAGACTGTTTTCTTTTTTTCTTTTTTATCTACCAGGGCAATGTCGATTTTCAAAGACAACCGTAATACAATCTGCTGTGTAGTTAGTTGAAGGCTTGTTCGAGAACGAAAAATAAGTTTCTTTTTGGACATAAACTAAGTATTCTTATTATCTTTTCATTCTAAGGGTTCCTCATTTTGAACAGGGCATAGTTTTACGTCAAAACTAGTGAGTTTAGTCAAGAATTATGACAATCTGAAATCTATATTAATTTTATAACATTTTAGGGTGATGTAGGGCCACCAGGAAAACCCGGGAAATCTGGAAACCCTGGTATTATCGGTGAAACTGGTCCGAAAGGTGAGAAAGGTATGCGCGGTCGAAGAGGTCCAAAAGGTCACAGAGGTGAACTTGGCGCTGCAGGAAGGAAAGGTGACGCTGGTGAAAAGGGAGAAAAAGGAGACAGGGGTATCGAAGGAGGACTAGGGCCAAAAGGCGAACCGGTAAGTGTTTCTTTCAGCATTGAATTAATATAAAGTTCCTCGCTTACAAAAACAAAGAAGAAATATGTAGAATTGGTGCACAAAATAAGAAAAAATCATATAATTGAGATTATAAGTATGAGGGCTCATTTAAAACAGGGCTAATTCTTATAATCCTTTTCAGCGCTTGAAAACAGACGAAACACAGCTTTTGGTGACCCTTCCATCCTTTTGCTTTAACATTTTCCACTTTATTTTTGCTATTTTATCATTTTATTATCATTTTTATCAATTATTTTTATCATTTTTAAGTAATTTAAGCATTTTTCTCCAAAGTCAATGTATATAAGAGTGTATTTTCTTCAAAAAAGGCCTACCAATGTTTCAAAGCCGATTTACTGTTTCTTGACAATTGATTTCAACATAAGTAAATATGAAAATGCTTTCAGGCAATACATGTAATAACGATAACAAACAAAAAAGTAATGGGGAATGTTAGAGTAATGGATCTTTAGAGTGATTACTTTAAATCACTTTTCAGTAGTTTTTTTTCGAAGAAAAGAAGAGCTAATTAAATCAAAGACGAACATAAATATAATCAAACAATACCTCAAGCTAAAAACGAACAACAATCAAGATAAACAATCAAATAATTATGTAGAATAAACAGAAATTACAAAGAATAATCAATCTACATTGAAAAAAAACTAAATTATCTCAAGCTGAAGTAAGACTTCAGCTTAAGGACAACAAGGACAACAACGCCCTCTTAAGGACAACAGTATCATTTGCTGTTTATTGCAAACAATTTCTATGTCGATCTGTATATTTTTATTTATATATTATCAACAACAAAAAGAGAAGAGTGGCCATAGTAACCAAGATTATTGGTGATCTTGGATTTGTAACCATTAAAAAAAATTGAAATGTATTTTATTTAAGTACAGCACAAATATTCTTTGGTTTTTAGAAGGCTTGAGAGGCATTAGCCCTGCTCTAGTTTGTGGTAGTTTCTGCTCGTTTTAAGCTTGGCTTTTTTTATTGTAATTTCTGTCCGTTTTCTGTGTCATTATCTTATTAATAACGATTTCTGTTTGTTTTTATATGACATAACTAGCTGTTGGGCTTCGCGCCACCCCAACACCAAGTTGGTGGTTAGAATATACAACATTCTTCGCTGTCCCATTGTCTGTGCATATAAATAGATTGTCAGGTTTACTGACTCTTGAACAGGCAACATATAATTGTCCATGGGAAAAACAATCCGCATTCAAATCTATACCTCATTATTCTAATGATGTGTCCCTGTGTCCCGGTCGTCATTTATATTTTCTGTGTCCCGGTCGTCATTTGTGTCCCGGTATCCCAGTTTGTAATTTCTCTTTGAGTGTCCCGGTCGTCATTTATATTCCCTGTGTCCCGGTCGTCATTTGTGTCCCGGTCTGTAATTTCTATTCGAACAATCCCTGTGTCCCGGTTGTCATTTATATATCCCGCCTGTGCCCCCAGCGTCCCGTTGTATTTGTGTCCCTGTGTCCCGGTCGTCATTTATATTCCCTGTGTCCCGGTCGTCATTTGTGTCCCGGTGTCCCGGTATGTAATTTCATCAGTTGACAAACATGATGTCAGTCGACAAACAACTTCATGACGCATACAGCTCAATCCTTATAATGACGTCAGTCGACAAACATGACGTCAGTCGACACACAGACATGACGTCACTCGACACACACACACAGACAACTTATTTATATATATATATATATATATATATATATATATATATATATATATATATATATATATATATATATATATATATATAGATTATTTCACTTTATTTCTGTCTCTCTAATCCAAGCTAAGAATGAAGTCAACCACACTTTTTCCCAGTATTTCTTGTTTTTGATTAGCTCCCCGGCCTCAATGGTCTAACTTAAAAATCTACTTGACGCCCTCGTCTAATATTCTCTATATATATATATATATATATGAGAGAGAGAGAGAGAGAGAGAGAGATATATATATATATATATATATATATATATATATATATATATATATATATATATATATATATATATATATATATATGTTTTTAACTACGTAAAACTTGCGAATATACAACATTCTTTGCTGTCCCATTGTCTGTGCATATAAATAGATTGTCAGGTTTACCGACTCTTGAACATGCAACATATAATGGTCCATGGGAAAACAATCCGTATTCAGATCTATACCTCGTGATTCTAATGATTGCCCTTGAGCTTTGTTGATGGTGATTGCTAATCGACCATTCCCTGTGTCGCCGTCGTCATTTATATATCCCCCTGTGCCCCCCGGCGTCCCCGTTGTAGTTGTGTCCCTGTGTCCCGGTCGTCATTTATATTCCCTGTGTCCCGGTCGTCATTTGTGTCCCGGTGTCCCAGTCTGTGATTTCTCTTTGAGTGTCCCGGGCGTCATTTATATTCCTTGTGTCCTGGTGTCCCGGTTGTCATTTGTGTCCCGGTGTCCCTTTTACCTTTTTTTTAGTTTTTTTAGTTTTTTTTTACTTATGTCCTGGTCGTCATTTATACTCCCTGTGTCCCGGTCGTCATTTGTGTCCCGGTGCTTTGTTGATGGTGATTGCTAATCGAACATTCCTTGTGTCCCGGTTGCTTTCTCTTTGAGTGTCCCGGTCGTCATTTATATTCCCTATGTGCCGGTGTCCCGGTCGTCATTTGTGTCCCGATGTCCCGGTCTGTAATTTCGTCAGTCGACACACAAACATGACGTCACTCGACAGACACACACACACACACACACAGACAACTTATTATATATATATATATATATATATATATATATATATATATATATATATATATATATATATATATATATATATACGCGCGGGGGAGGGGGCTTGGTGTGGCGCGAAGCGCCACACCGACAGCTAGTAAAACATAAAAATCTATAAATGACGTCATGTTCCCAACGTGAAACCAGGCTTGTGGCTAACAGAGATAGTAAAAAAAGAAGGCTTGTCGCTATATTACAAAAGTAATGCGTGTATAATTATAATAGCCTGCCGCGTGCCTTGCTGGGGCCCGCGGGGCCCCAGCACCTGGGCATTACCTACTACCTGTATCCCGGCGGCGAAGCCGCTGGGACCCAGGTAGTAGGTAATAAAAATATACGAATATAGAATTTCGTTACGTAAGCTAATTCATTAGTTAGGAATATTTATTACGAATAAAACGTCTATAAATAGAACTAAAAGTTGTGGTGCCCTTTTTAAGTAGCCAAAAAATTGTACGACATCTAGGCCCCCTTCCCTGCCCCTTTTTTTCTAAAAAATAATCCTATCAAAATTTTGAGAAAGCCATTTAGCCAAAAAAGGTAAAATTAATGTGCAAATTTCGATTCAAATTCAAAACGAGCAGAAACTAGACCTACGTTGCCTGAGCAAAGTGAAGTGTTGCGGCAACCTTAGTCCGGCTTCGCCGGCTAAAGTGTTGCGAGAACAACACTTTGGTTTTGTTTCTTTGCTATCAGTTAAACGCTGAAGTTTTCAGCCTTTCGAAGCTTTTAAAACGTTATGTTCAAAGAAGAACGCGATCAGTAATCACATGATCAAAGGCTTCTTCAGCGTTGAAAAAACAACAATAACAAAAGAATATCGAAAGAAGGGACTAAATTGACTTTACAGCCAGTTGAACTTTATCCTTTTCAATCGTAGACATCGTGACGGATCAAGACTTGGTACAATATGTTATATAATCTAGTTGGTATTATAAAGCTATCCGTAACTTTTCAGGATCAAAATGCCATAGATGATACTCTGTTAATTATTACGAAACTGCCTCGTTGTTTCACGTTATTGTTTGTACCCGTTGCGTAAACACTTAATTCTAGGAGTATGGTAGGCTACACCCACTAGCAAAAGTTACAAAACCCTCTTCGCTAAAGATGATTGTAGCCTAACAGACGATTATTACTTACAAGTCCCCTACATGTCTTACCACTGGCACCAACTCGGTCTTATCATCAAATACAGCAAAATTTAAACACAAATATACACCAATAGCAAAATTTCCAAACCCCTCATTGCCAAAGATGATTATGAGCTAACAGCCGACCTTTCCTTACAAGTCCCCTACATGTCTCACAATTGATATCGGCTTATTTTTGGTTTCACTGTGTACCCTGCTGCTGAAGTTGTCAACCCCTTGGAACTTTCAATTAGTATATCTCATGAAGGAATTTTTGTATCAAAAGATGGATGACTTCTACTTTGATCAGCTCATCAAGAGCTATCGATTGTCGTCGAAAAAAATTCTGTCTTAGTTCAAAAGTTGATTTTTTGCCGTAGGCCGACTTTCTAACGTTACCCCTTAGGAAGGAGCAAAGGATAAGCTCCAATTCCTTTAGCAATGACAGAAATTTTAAAGTTTAAGAGGTACATCTGATAACATTTCTCTACCTCAATCCCAAGTCCGAAAAAACAAATGATAAACCCAGCCAAAATCACGGCAGCACTTTTGGACCCGTGGGAGAATGCCGCTTTTTTGCTTCGGTAAATTTTTCTATTTATCACTCAAAGAAGATATATTGGCTGTGGGGCCAGGTAACTGCCGCATATATTTAACATTTATAGATTTTAGTCCATCTTCAATTTGAAAGTGATGGCTGCCTGCTTGCCTGCTAGAACGGAGCTTTCCACTCGAAAGCAGAAACATGGTTTGATGAAACGAAAGCTTGGCTGCACAACTTCAGATACTCCTCTCTGACATAGGCTACATAACTCTACTTCACTTCGCACACCATAGGCTCTGGCTCGTGGACAAGCAAAACCATCCCTTTTGGCCCCAGGCAAGAGTTCTGCGGGGCTTTCCAAAATGTAATGCCATATTCATCAATCCGGCCTGAGGTCCACACTTTCCGTAAAAATCACACAGGTTAGACCCTTACCGGCTTCCAGGAATAAGCTGACATCGGCGGGATAGGGAAAAAAACGGGACAAAACCAAAGTGTTGCTCTCGCAACACAATTAATATTAGCCGGGCTGACAACTCCCATGCCTTTTTTAAGACCAGAACATGATTTGCACTTCGCTGAAAAAAAATGTAAATGAATATGCATTGTCTGGTTAATATGAATATGCTTATTTTTATTCCTTGAAGTCTTAATAATAATAATAATTGATTTATTAAAATAAAAAAGTGAAAATATCTAATATTTACCATTTTTCTTTGTTTTGAAAAAGATTGCTGTTATTGGTCTTAAACAGTCAAAACTTTAAATAATTCTTGATAGAAATTAAAGGAAAATATGCATTCTATAAAATATGATAGAAATGTGAAGAGCAAGAGAATCTTCAAACCTTCCTTTAATATTTTAACGATAGAGAAATCCATTTAAATCTATATGGCTTATGGCTTAAACTATTTAAAAAGAAAAATCGGTTCTTTTTCTGCTTTCTTTTCTCGTTGTCTGAGCTAAGGGAAAAAATAGTATTATAATTAATCATAGAAAGGAAAAGGAAAATTCTTATGACAACTCAACATAGAAAAAGATTTAAGTAAATGGGTTAAAATATAAGATATATTTTTAAAAGATTAAACCAGGGTACCTATCCAAAAACATAGTCCCGAAATTAAATCTTTAAGATACGGTCGCTTATTGTTTATCTATTCCTGTTTTCAAACCTTTTTTTTTAATTTCCACAGGAAAATCTTATTTCTTGGAAACATTATTATGTTGTTTTTTTCTTTTTTAGTTGAAAGGTGCAAATTCACAATTGCAAATTGAAAAATAAAACCATCTGATTAAGAATTAGCTTGTTAAAAATAAGTATTAAGATTTAATAAGCGACACAATAAGCAACAAAAGTAAATTTTGAAAATTTTGAGAAGTAAATTTTAATTAATTACAAAATTGTAAATGACCTACTTGTTAAAAAATTAATAAGCAATGCTTACTTTATGTATCCCTCAGGGACCACTAGGATACCCAGGACCTAAAGGAAATGACGGTCCTCCTGGATTGCCAGGTCTAGAAGGACCTACTGGTCCAAAGGGCTCAGAGGGTCAAACAGGACAACGTGGTGAACCTGGCCCTCAAGGTCTCCCGGGTCCTCCAGGACCACCTGGAGAGCTCCCATTAATACCTCCTGAAATTCTGTTTCAAAGAGATGGCGTAAGATCAAAGAGAGCTGCTTCTGAGTAAGTAGGAAATGTTTATCTTTTAGTTATATTGTTCTTTGCAAAGGGAATAATTGTTAAGAGATTCAAGGAAAAATTCAGATTGTTAGATAGTTTGTCAACAGCCATTAGTATTGTGTTAACTGTCCTGGTGAGCTGTTTATGTTAATAAGCTTTAGTTTAGCTTGAAAAAATAGGCAGAACCAGACAAAGACTGTTTTAAATACCGTACTTTTTTTTTTTTGTATTATTTGCAGACAGAAAACAGGGGTTTATGAGAGAAAAAGCCTGACCTTAGGCGTGAATTACTCTTCCCACACATATGATTTGGAGGGAATGATGAGGCTCATAGTATTACAGAGTGCCAATAGCTTTCTCGTAAGAGGGGATATTTTTCTGGGGTCGATATTCGAATGCTCATGGGGATTCCGTAGATGACTGCAAAAATTACAATCGTTTAGTATTTTCAATAATTTGACTAAGACTTGAAAGAAAGAACCGGAATTAAACTTTTGTATTTCGGGTAGGAGGGTTGAAGATTTATATTCATGAAATTTATTTTGTTTTGTGTATTTTTTTATACTGTATTATATCGCCCTTCTTGGCCTTGAGCAAACTGTTACTATTATTTGGCTATATAAGTACCCATAATAATTTATTATTACTGCTTTAATACGATGATTGGTCTATAACTTGGACATCTATAACTTACACAATAAATACAGTATTAATTAGCACTGGACATACGGTGCAGAAGAGGAAACATCATTTCTATAACTATATGGTTTCTTATAGGGCTGCCTAAAATGTTGACACTGATTCACAAAAATTAGCAAAAATCAGATATTAAATCTCTAACTAATGCAGATCTGAACTTTTTTTTTATAGTAACGGGCACCAAATTCAGCGAAAGTTAAAGTTGTTCAAAAATCCGCAAACCCTTAGCTAAAAAAATATGGAACCAGACCATTTCGGAAGACAGAGCATTCTAATGAAGGTGTAATAGTCCCCAAGGTTTTATCCAGGATTTTTGTTCGGGAGGGGGGAGTAGTTTTTCGGTGGTGGGGCGGTACCAAAAAAAAAATTTAAACGCAGCAAAAAGTCGTTTTTATGCATTTTTATTACTCTTTTACGAGTCAGACAAAACTTCAGAGACAGCGGGTTCAAAACAAGTAACCCCCTTCACTCTGGATACGGCCTTGATTGTCCCCATGATTTTTTTCTATTTTTCATTCAAAAGTTGAGGATTTTCGTTCGGGAGAGGGGGGGAATAAAATGACATTTTTATTCGCTGCTGGCCGTAGGGCCCGTGAAAAACAGGATGTGACGTCGTGATTCCAATGTAGTAAGTTCAAGTCTATCCAAACCTTTATCGTATGTAGTATAGGACGTCCCCAGTATAGTTTTTATTGCACTCTTTTGAAAGCTTTCAATTTTAGAACATTGGTTTTTGGTCAACCCAGGGTGCCAGACAGGGCAAGCATATTCAAGACAGGATCTTATATAAGAACAATAAATTATTTTAAGGTTCTGGATTGATATGGAGAACTGTTTGAGAAAGGAATAAGGTTTAAGGAGAAAACTACCAGATTTAAATAAGTGAGAATTGTGGGACTTCCATTTAAGGTCATTGTCCAACTGCACACCAAACAGTTTAACCATATTTAAATTTAGTATGCAAAGGTGATTATTGATAGGTGGTATATTTTTTTAAAAGGAGAATAGCATTAAACTGCTTTTGGGTATGCTTCGGTTGAGTCTAACATTGTCAAGATCTTTCTTTAAGTTGTTAATGAGTGAGTCAAGCTTAACGTCCGAAGTATTAGAGGTTGACAAAGGTTAAGTAATGTCAAATCATCCGCAAGTTTAAAAGCGTTGTCAAAACTTGGTAAAACACTTTAAAATGCTAAATGACCTAATTTAGTCCCTTGAGGTGTTCCACAGGAAATCGAGGTAGAACCTGATGACTCTCCGTTAGGGAGGACTACGCATTGCTCACGACCAGACAAAAAACTAGCTACCATACTTAAAACAAAATCTCTGGCACCTAAAGCCCTTGCATTATCAATAACTGTCTGATTATCCAAGTTGTCAAAGGCTTTGCTAATATCAGCAAAAACAGCCTCAACGTATGAACTGTTTAACTCAAGATGTTTGAAAACAGTGTCAAGTATATAAATTAAGCAATGTGTGATGCCATGATTCGGCGTAAAACCAAACTGATTTGGGTTGATTTTTTCTTGAATATCGTCAAAGAGGAAATTGTAAATAAAACTTTGAAAATTTTAGAGAAAATAGAGGTTTCCAATATTGGTCTTAAGTCAGAGGGCACTTTCGGGGTCTTATTTTTCAGTATAGGTGATATAATAGCTCGTTTAAAACACACGGAAAAACACCATCTACAAAACATTGGTTAAAAATTGCAGTTATGGGTACATTTAAATACTGGGGCACATTTCACAATCAATTTTGTAGGGATATCGCTTGGGTATGTTGACTTATTTGTGTCAAGACTTTCGAGTTTAAGCTGGTTCTGATGTATTTCAATCACAAGAATGTCACTCACCGAATTGTTGACTGACATATTTCAGAGTGGTGGGTGAATTTTACAGATTGAAGCAAAATAATCGTTTATGATATCCGCACTCATTGGGTCACCGTTATTATCCAGTAAGAAAAACTTTGAAGAGAGCATTCCAATGAGATCATGGATACTTATGTGGAATTTCTTAAGGTTAGAATGCAGTAACTTATTGAGCACATGAGCACCATGCTCCTTTCTTGCTTTACGGATTTCACTAACAACAATGTTTCGAAGTTTTTGAGATTCTTGGAAAAATCCTTCCTTAAAGAGTTTATCAGGTTCATTTATTAGGCACAATTTTTTTTTATCCATGGTTTACAATTGGATTTGCGATTAACTTTTTTCACTGGAAAGGTGTCACAGTATAACTGGAAAAGTTCTGCTGAAAACTTAGAAGCAATTTCATCACCATTAGTAAGACATAGGATAGTGGTCGAAGACTTGGAGCTAAGTTTTACTTTGAAATGGGGGATCTTCTCGTCAATAATGGGTCTATATGAATAACTAATCAATGGTTTGGGGAGGAAGGATATTCTGTCAGTATAATGTTGCAGATATACCGTCAGCTTTTTCTTAAATCCACTACGCGGAGGGTAATGTTGTAAAAAAAAAATTCTAAGTATTTTATTTCTAATATTGTATTTCTTCTAATTGTATTTCAATTATTGAATAGGCGTAGGGTACCAGAAAGACAACTTGATAAAGAACAACTTGATGAAAAATTGGAAGAAGTTTATAAAGAGATATTTTCAATGAGGGGAAGTCTTGACAGAATGAAGAAGCCAACTGGAACAAAAGAAAATCCAGCAAGGTCTTGTAAGGATCTCTATTTTGGGCATCCGAAGCTGCCAGATGGTAAGTCAGAATGTTTTTATTCCAAAATAAGAGCTTCATCTAAGTATATTCGAGAAAAGTCTTCTATAACACCTTTCCAAGATTTTTCAGTGCTTTTCTCGTTATTTCAAACACTGCCTATTATTATTTCCCTTGTATATTACCTACTTGGTTTAGTGTTGTTGGTTGTATGGTCTTATTGGGTTGATTAATACCATTATTATTGACCTTCTTGACATGTGAGACCTTTAGAACTTGCTTTTAAAATCTATATTTTGGGAATTCTACTAAAAAATGACAGTTAGTTATTCTTAAAGAATAACAAAATAGAGTGTGTAATCCAAAACAGGCTTTTGTGAGGGGAGAGGAGGAATTCTATTTTTTGGGGGGAGGGAGAGTTTAATTGAGGCAGAGTGCGGAGATCTTGAATTAAAGAACCTTGAGGCTCAAACCGGACTAATAGAAACTTGTTTGTTTCGCTTGCTACGCTTGGGCCTTCAGCCATCATAATTTTGTTATCATGGCACTACATTTGTAATTTTTTTGTTGATTTTTTTCCCCTTCTGAATTATAGTTTATATTTTTTGGGCTTCTTGTAGCCAACATACCTTCTCATGGTTCCAAAATGATTCTACTTGAATTGTATTTTTCTAGCTTTATTAGCTTAAGCCCTTTAAAACTTAATGGTGCGAATGTTTTGAAAATCATGGTAATCAATGCTTCTTACATGTTTCATTAATAGTCTACTAATTGTAATATGAATGTTAAGCATTCTGAATGTTTCTTGGATAAGAAATTAGAAAAGTATTACTATTTTTCGAGGACTCAGAAAAACAGATTCATTTTCTTTATAATATCCGGTAAGGTCAGTCAAAGAATCATTAGCAGGTTCTTTTTGTTCTTTGTTTTTCTTCTTTTTTTTAGTCCAGGTTCGCTTTTTGTTCCTCCTGGATAACATTTTATCTACTGGGAACCCTGAAGTATCGTCAATTTTTTCCAGTATTCTGGAAGTGTCTTTATCTAAAAAGAAATCTGATAACACGTGGTCTGTGAAATTAAAATTTTGAATTAACAGCAGATTTACAAGTTGTGTTTTGCTAAAAAAAAAATAAATAAATGTTTGTGACTTTCTTCCAAACAAGAACATCCATAAATATGTATAAGATCGAGATATTGAATGCTTTCTCAACTTTCTAAATTAGAAGCAATATTATAGCAATGAAATATCCCTAGAATAAAGGAATATAACTTAATCTTATATGTAGGCCAAAGATGGCAAGTAATTTTAAGTACCAAGGACTTTAAAAATGAGATTCGATTGTTAAAATTGGTTACGTACATACCTACACAACCATATACGTCTGAAATAATTTTGAGAACTTAACTTTTATGAAAAGGACCTCTGTATGCAGTTAGCTAGTTTTAAGCTGAGCGGTGGCCAAGTTTGAAAATGAGAAACGTTTGTTAGAAATCAACAGAAATTGAACAGAATACAAAAATTTGTTCCAAAAACTGGCTAACTTGTTGACTACAGGAATTTCTCTTGAGTTCCAAATTAAATCAAAAATTGTTTTTTTTTAAAGCTCAACTCTGTTCTTTTTTAATTATTCAAAACCATATTTTTTTTGCTTTTTTGCGTTTTGGAGTAATTACCGCTATATTTTCAGTAAAATTACTAATTTATCTGTGTATTAACATAATTGAGAATCGGTCCCATGGGCAATCTAGTAATATATTTAAGGTGCAATTTTGAGATTAAGTTGTCACTATGTAATTTAATTGTACCATCATTTGTGTTGTTGTTACTTTCTTTGCGTTGGAAGCTGAAGCTTTTATTATTTGTATTACTGATTCTTGTTATGTAATTTTGTCATTTACTATATTTTCATTGTTACTAGTTTTATTTTTTACATTATTTCTAGGCATGTATTTCATTGACCCTAATCTTGGAATGACGTTCGATGCCATCCAAGTCTTCTGTAACATGACAGGGGGTGGAGAAACATGTATAAGTCCGGATCCTCATGTTGCTAAGATGCCAAATATACCGTGGAAAAAAGATGGTGGCAAAGAGGATTGGTATTCAAACCTTCGTGGAGGCTTTAAAGTGAGTAGCATAGTTTATTTTATAAGACAAATTAAGTCCTTCTATATCTCCCTAGCTGTGTACACACCTATCAACTATTTTTTTTTCCTAGGATGTGTTTCAGATGATAAAAAAAAACAGGGGAAGTAGGAAAGTTGAAAACATTCCCAGAAATCAAATATTTCCTTAATTGTTTCCTTTTGCATCTACTCCCATTTGCCTCCTTTGGAAAAACTTTTTCATCTTAAGCTTTTCATAGGGAGTATAATGATGGCCACGTAAAGTGTGCCCCTCAGTACGCAAATACACTAATCCAGAGGGCGAATTTTGACTTACTTTAATTAGAGCCAGTGCTAAGTAAAGAGTTAAGTAGCATCATAGGCCAATTCGCACGCAAGGAGTTCTACCAGCGTCTAAAGTGATTAAAAAGTAAAAGCTATACTGTTCTTTTTAAGAGCAAAAGTGATTGGAGGACAAAAATCCACTCAAACGTCGTTCTTAGTTTCCCTCCACCCTTAACCCTCATAATTTTTTGAGGTAGCCATTTTGTTCAAAATAAACGAAAAATCCAACAATTATGCCTATGACAATGGCATATCGCCCTACAACTTATGCCGCAAAGGCTAAATAACATGAAAAATGCCCATTGGCTAACATAGGTACCATTTTTTGGGAAAGGGGAGCATTTTTAATCTTGAGTGTCTAAAATGGTTGTGAATGTCTGTGGCAATGACATAGTGCCCTACAATTTATGCTGCAAGGGCTAAATAGCATGAAAATGGCCCATTGGCTAATGCCCACGGTTCCATTTTTGGGAAAGGGGAGCATTTTTAATCTAGAGTGTCTAAAAAGGCCATGGGTGCTACGATGAAACATCCATGGAAAGTCTAGGGGATGTTGGGTTATATCAGAAGACACTATGTGCATCCGGGTTATCAAAACAACTTACGTCTAATTTATCAAGAACGCCTGACGGTGTTACTTGGAAATCTCCATGGAATATTGAGTTAGATGTCAACCTAAGTACGCTCTGTGTATTCTGGTTCTCAAAACAACATATCTCAAGAACGGTTACATATCTCAACATATCTCAAAACAACATATCTCAAGAACGGTTATATATCTCAACATATCTCAAAACAACATATCTCAAGAACGGTTACATATCTCAACATATCTCAAAACAACATATCTCAAGAACGGTTACATATCTCAACATATCTCAAAACAACATATCTCAAGAACGGTTACATATCTCAACATATCTCAAAACAACATATCTCAACAACATAAACAACGTAAAACAACATATCTCAAGAACGGTTAAGAGGATCAAGTTGTAACTTCTTAGGATTTTTAAAGGGATATTAAAAATAAAAATCAAAAGGACAAAATTGTATCAAAGTTGTCAAAAGAGCGTATCTTTTCAACCGGAAAGAAACTGAAATCACAATGAATAATTTAGTCAATTTCAGACGAATAAATATTACCACAATCAGAAATAATGCTTACTAAAGGGTTAAGTGTCATTTGCGCTAGACTTAAAAAAAAAGTTTCTGAATCTTTTTTTCATAACATCAGAACATCTAAAATTACTGAGACTTTCAGAAATGAATATCGGAATTCACTCATTAGTCAGTAAACTTTCACTAATTTCTTTCAGCAGTATTGGTTAATGTGGTGATGTTCTTCATGTTTTGCTGATGTTATGACAAATGAAAGTACACTGCTTTTATAACCATGGTGAAAAAAGGAATGATTTACACTCTGTTGTGGGGTCTTATAGTAAAAAAAATTAAAAAAAAATACCAGAGCTCATGGGCTCTTTAGAGTAAGTTCTAAGCCAGTAAAAGACAAAAATTTTTGAGTCGCATCATTTATTGGATATAAACACTTAATTTCTCTCTTCTAGCAGTATATCTGGTTTTTTTTTTTTTTTTTTTTTTTTTTTTTTTTTTTTTTTTTTTTTTTTTTTTTTTTTTTTGCCTGAGGCTAACCAGAGTGTCATAATAAGGCCGTTCTTTTGCTCATCACTGTGCTAAGATCATTTTTCGATAGAAAACGATTTCAAGTGAAATCTTAAGACCAATATCTTATGTCGTTTTTATGCAATCATATTTCATCATTCTTCTCTGATCAGCGGTCTAAGAACGATGATGAATGTATCATCAAAGTTCTCTCATCATTGCTCTATTTGGTGGAAAAATGGCGTTCTTTGCATTTTTTTTTTTTTTTTTGCCGACGTCTATGAGCTGTAAGATCTTACAACAGTAATGAACTAAAAAACTGTAATCTGTGCAGAAAGATGTAATATCTTAAGAGTAGCATCTTATCGCTAAAAAGCGGGACCTAAGTATTTTCCAAACAGAATATAATTTATCATTGAAGACACATAAAACCAAAAATAAAACCAGATCCCTCTGGACCTCACATCCCTCTCTCTTGCGAATGGTAGTTTGTATTCGCCATGAGAGATAACGAAATTTTACAATGTTGTCAAAATGCTATTTTATCTTTAGAGAGGCTAAGGAAAGGTAAGATATAGAAAGGTATAAAGGTAGGTAAATAGGGAGAAACTATTGATCAGATAGGTAATTAATAGAAATGATTGAGGCTTAAAACTATGTTTTTTCATATTGTCACTCATTATTTTGCTGGAAGATATAGTAAAGGGAAAACTCCCTTCTTCCTCTTATTGTTCAGTAATTTGTTTTACGCAAGCAGAAATTTTAATATCATCCCTTCCAAATTTTATAACCCTAAGATAATTCCACTTTGTTATTATTCTGAAATAGGAAACTCCGCTCAGAAGATCACTCTCTAACGTCTGTACAGTAGGGAGTCACGTACATTAATCGATAAACGCTTGTTAATCAATTTCGACTTAACTTTAAATCATAATTTTAAAATCTGGATAAAAATTTGGATTCTGGAAAAAAATTCTATATTAATAATCACTTAACGAATAAGATGCTCGATGTAAATGAACTAAATTTAGTTAAACTTTTAAAAATTCTTTTTGGGTAAATTGGAATTTTGGAAACTTAGGGTTAAGATTATGTGTTGATGACCGGGGATTTTTGTCATATTTTCATTGTCATTTACAATATTCAAATATCAATATCGGTATTTCTAAGCTGTTTTTGGCTTCTACTTTTTCTTAACCTGCTAAATGTATTGAAGTTTTCTCTTTTGATCTACAGAAAATTTACAGGCGCATTAGTTGGTGCCTACAGGTATCATATATATATATATATATATATATATATATATATATATATATATATATATATATATATATATATATATATAGATATATATATATATATATATATATATATATGATACCTGTAGGCACCAACTAATGCGCCTGTAAATTTTCTGTAGATCAAAAGAGAAAACTATATATATATATATATATATATATATATATATATATATATATATATATATATATATATATATATATATATATGTGTGTGTATATATGTATATATGTTTTGTTTTTTCATCATAGGCTGATGCAGTGTCAGGTTCTTGGCTAAAGTCCTTACAAACTCTAATGTCGTTATTTATAGCTATTTCATTGCTTGGACCTTTTATAAAATGTCGAACGTTGACTTTCGCCCCCGCTTGTCTTTTGTCATTAACTATATATCTTCGAAACTTTATTTTTAAACAAAAGCATGGTAAGCATTGATGATCTTATCCATGTCAAAATCCCTGTCCCAATCATCATAGCTATCATTTTCAGTTTTGGCACGTTTTTATTCTCGCTGTCACTTATCTTCTAACCTCATTTCTCTTTCTTCATCATTTTATATTTTTATCACTTCAGACAATTTGCCAGTGCCCTTTTTTTTAGCAGCCCTTTTTGGTCTAGTTTTACATTGATTTTATATTTGTTAACTGTACTGGTGGTGGGACAAGCTTTTTTTTCTGCCAATGAATAATCGTTTATAAAACTTATAAATCGTCGATTTTTGGGTCCTTCTCATTTGATGGTCCAGATTGTTTATTTTAAATCATTGTGAATTTAATTTTTTCGGGATGTTCTCAGGGTCTTTTCACGTTTGATAGTTCAAGTGGTTAAAAAGAAACATCGTTAAAATTTTTACCGCTATGATTTTAAATTCTGATACGTTCTGATTCTCGTTGTCGCTTATCTTCTAACCATATTTTTCTTTATTCTTCATTTTGGATTTTCATTGCGTCAGACTATTTTCCAATGCCCTTTGCTTTAGTTTTCCTTATTGGTCCAGTCTTGTATGATGGTTAAGGTTTTAGATTTGTTAATTGTTCAGGGGATAGGACAGAAACGTCTTTTTCTTCAAACGAATTATCATTTATAACGTTTGTAAATTTTGTTTTTTAGGTCTTGTCCCATTTGATGGTCCAGGTTGTTGATTTTCACCCATTGTGAACCCAATGTCAATGCCCTTTGCTTTAGCTGCTCTTATCAGTCTAGTATTAAATGATGGTCAAGGTTGTAAATTTGTTAATTGTTCAGGTGGTGAGACAAAAACTTTTTTCTTGCAACAAATTATCATTTATAATTTTTGTTAATAATCGTTTTTTGGGTTTACCTCTTGATAAGTTTTTCACACTGATGTGTTCTTTTCATACTAAAGTCTTTTCAAAGACATCTGATAATTGAAGCATATCTGGTTTCCGACACCGATTAGTTTTGAGTTTTCTTTTTAAGATTTTTGAACTGTCGTAAAACCTTTTTAAAACATATACAAATATTTTTGCAATTATCAGCTCTTTACGTAATTTAATGTCCTTTCATACTGAATCTTTCCAAAGATATTTGATTAATGAAGCAAATCCGATTTCCAACAACTGTTTCTACCAGCTTCAAACTTTTGCTTTCCTTTTTTAAGGTTTTAGAATTGTTTTTAATTCTTTGTCAAAATATATACAAATATTTTTGCAATTACCAGTTTTTGCTCTTTTAGCAGTTTAATGTAAATTTCTCCATGAAAATATTCAGTTTTTCAGCATAAGTGTGACAAATGTAACAACGTCATTGCAATGCTGATGTATGTAAACCCAAGACAACTACTCAATAATCCCAGATCGTTCACTGTTGATTGAAACATTCCTAGGGTGGTAGCATTGCTTAAGGTTGTTAGCTTTATTCATATTTTTTTTTTCAGTGTATCGTACCTTTTGATAATTAAGTTTATTTTCGGATTAGATTACATACGAGTCAGGAACCCCGGTTCAACTCATGTTCCTTCGTCTTCTCAGCTCTGACGCTTACCAGAATTTACCTTTTGATAATTACCAGATAATTACCATAATTACCAGAATTTTTGATAATTGCCAGAATTTTTACCTTTTGATAATTAAGTTTATTTCCGGATTAGATTACATACGAGTCAGCAACCCCGGTTCAGCTCACGTTCCTTCGTCTTCTCAGCTCTGACGCTTACCAGAATTTCACGTACACATGTATGAACGCAGCAGCTTGGTATAACCTTAGAACGTTTAATTACGATCATTCAATTAAACTTCTTGGAGATAATGATCAAGAATTTAGTAACAAAGGAGTAAGGCCGAATGTAATTATGGATGGATGCAAGGTAATGCTTTTAAGTTTTTATTAGTTTTTGTAACAGCAGTGGTTTAGCTTGGGTTTTCGTTCACTGGAAATTTAACTTATTTTTAAAACTGGAAAGGGCATAACTAGGAATACTAACAGATGGCGTACTGCTACTGCCAAAAACTTTTTTGGCAGCACTGGGCTGCCTGATGCTAAAACATATCCTCCTCATTCCTCATATCCTGCATATCCTGCAGGAGGATATAAATATATCCTGCATATCCTCCTCATTCATCTAAATTTATTCAAAAGTTCTCTCTCCCGCTTTTTAAGCTCTTATTTCTTTTTAATCTGTTCTTATTGTTTCTCCCCCTCCCCTTTATTAATGTATGAACTTAATTTGTTTTTTTTTTGCTCAGACAGATGGTAAACAAGCACGATCTTTGGCTATCTACTATCCATCATCTCCACGGCTCTTCCTTTATCTTTCGACGAGTCCGCAGTACTAGAGCCATCCACCAGGTTGAAAAATTACACTTTTTTTGAATTTAACAAAATTGAAAAATTACTTTTTACTACTGCAAGTTGGAGATAGAGCAGTCCAATGCTTGAAATGATGCCAAAAATACGTTTTACTACTGCAAAACGTTTTACTACGTTTACTTACTACGTTTTACTTACTACTGCACGTTTTACTAACGTTTTTACTAACGTTTTACTAACGTTACTAACGTTTTACTTACTACTGCAAAAACGTTTTACTACTGCAAGTTGGAGATAGAGCAGTCCGATGCTTGAAATGATGCCAAAAATACGTTTTACTACTGCAAAACGTTTTACTACGTTTACTTACTACGTTTTACTTACTACTGCACGTTTTACTAACGTTTTACTAACGTTTTACTTACTACTGCAAAAACGTTTTACTACGGCAAGTTGGAGATAGAGCAGTCCGATGCTTGAAATGATGCCAAAAATACGTTTTACTACTGTAAAACGTTTTACTACGTTTACTTACTACGTTTTACTTACTACTGCACGTTTTACTAACGTTTTACTAACGTTACTAACGTTTTACTTACTACTGCAAAAACGTTTTACTACTGCAAGTTGGAGATAGAGCAGTCCAATGCTTGAAATGATGCCAAAAATACTGATACATTTTTGTATCAGTGCATGATGCATTGTATATTTTTTTATATACTGAACGGTTCTGTTAGTTTTTTGTTATATACTCGTGGTCTTTCTGACAGAAATATAAAAGCTAGGAGATGGTTGTTATGAATGTGATATGGAGACGAACAATTTATTATGGTGCGGAACATCGAATAGATGTTTTGCAACTGCCGAACTAAAAGTATCTGATTCTTAATTATAGTCTTTGGACAGATCTATTCCTGCTTTATGCTGTTGAAGTCTGTTTTATGAATTGTGTTCTAATTACCTGCTGAAGTACCTAATGATTAAGTTTTTTTGCAATTCAGTAATGACCTCATATTGGCTTTTATGAGCCATTGTGACCCATATGGGCTGCAAATCAAGGAGAATCAAACAGTTCGTGGTAACGAACTGTTGTAAGGAGCGACCCGGCTCAATAGAAACCGAAACTCTAAAAGATGGAATTTTGATACCAATAGTTAGGCTACACCAAAAGAATCGCATTTTGATGCTGATTTTAAATATACAAGTTTCATCAAGATCAGTTATACCCATCAAAAGTTACGAGCCTGAGAATATTTGCCTCATTTCCGAAAATAGGGGGAAACACCCCCTAAAATCAGGAAACACCTGAAAATCACACCATCAGATTCAGCGTATCAGAGAACCTTATTGTGGAAGTTTCAAGCTCCTATCTACAAAAATGTGGAATTTTGCATTTTTTGCCAGAAGACATATCACGGATGCGTGTTTATTTGTTTTTTTGTTGTTTTGTTGTTTTTGGGGGGTTTTTTCCCAGGGGTGATCGTATCGACTGAGTGGTCCTAGAATTTTGCGAGAGGGCTCATTTTAACGGAAATTAAAAGTTTTAGTGCCCTTTTGAATTGACCAAAAAAAATTGGTTAAAAAACATTAAAACTTAAAACGAACAGAAATTACTCCGTATATGAAAGGGATTTTCCTCCTCAACGCCCCGCTTTTTACGCTAAATTTTCTCAATTTTTTAAAAATGGAGTTAAGAGAAAGAGTCAAACTTCAGCGTAAAGAGCGGGGCGTTGAGGAGGAAAAGGCCATTTCATATACGGAGTAATTTCTGTTCGTTTGAAGTTTTAATGTTGCTCCTTACTTTCATTTTAAAAAAAACTTCTTTTTTTTCATAAAACAAAAGGGATTATGTCCAACCCTCTAAACCGCGATTTCTCCTGTTCTGAACCATGGTACTCAGTTATCTAACCGAAGTAATGCTCGGCGTCACTGTTAGCTGAGACTGCTCCTTTAGCCCACATGTTTCAAAACTAGCATAGAAAGTATTTACACATCAGGATTGTTGGTTACTTTGCCACGGTTGTTTTTTTTTTTTTTTTTTTTTTTTTTTTTTTTTTTTTTTTTTTTTTTTTTTTTTTTTTTACAATACGACCCATACTGGCATATCTGTGTTATATTTGGACTGGTATATGTGGCCATTGCTCGATTACGTATGCTCGATCTGGGACCCTCAAGTACATAATACAGAATATCTCAGAAGTGACATCAAAATTGTGCTGAAATGTACTACAAAAAATTTTGTTGGGTGCATATTATGTATTTTATGAGTCAACTCCCGAGTCACAAAAATCCCATCTCTACACAAGTGAAGATAGGAACTTATCCTCACTGTTTGTATACTCACTACTGGCAACCACTGACAAAAAGTATATGATACAGTTGTTTATGGGCCCAATCTTAAAATTTTAAAAATCAAGGTCGGTATCAGGATTCCTTTATGCTATGCATAACGACGGTGATGTTTGCTAGAAGCCTGAAAATCGGAGGACAGACGAGCACCAGCTCTAAAGTCACAGGTACCATGAGACTATTTAAGCTAGACGTCTATATTACATTTTGTCTGTGTCGTGAGTCAGTAGCTGCCACTCTTTGCTGCCGTATTTTGCTGCCACTTACTTGTACAAAGCGTCTGCCAACCTGAAGTAAGAATAAAATGGAACCATATAAAGGCCATACTAATCGTTTTATGAACTCTTTTGTTCTTTTTTTGTTCTTGCATACATTCGTTCGTTATTTATTGACCCGATGCTGTAAAAAATAGCATAATCAAGTAAAATAAGAATATCAACTGCTTAATGATAAGGCTCAAACACCATTAACTTTATTATCATTAAAAAGAAATGAAGGTAACCATATCCAATCTTATTCTAAGACTTTAGAAGTTGGGCAGTAAAAACAAATCAGTCCCTCCAATTAATAAACTTTTCTAATCTTGTTTGTTAATCGGTGTTCAAAAAATTAGTTTTAAATTAAAATTTGAGTTTGATTTATTTTTAAACAAACCTAACGATATAAAGGTGCACTTCATCCGCCACTTCATATAAAGCACTTCATATAAAGGTGCAATTATAAAGGTGCAAACTGTTTTTTAATGCACCGTTTTTTGCACCAAGATCAGCCACTGCAATCAGCGTAGCTGACTGTCCAGACTAAATATTGATATTACCAAAATTGTTGAATTTAAATATTGTACGTTTTCCTAAGATAAATAGTATCTGTTTTATATATTTTGCTTTTAATTGAATAATTACTTTTAAATAGGTATTTTTTCCTACCTTTCAAGAATTTTAAGAATTAAAAAAACTATTTATTTGGGGAATCGTAGAAAAATCTGATATTCCTAGGGAGCCTTAAACAGAAGAAGATTGGGAGTTTTTGCAAAAACTCAGAGTAGCCAAGATATAGTGGTTAGCTATATTAGTTATTTCCTTGAGAACTCTACAGCTCATTAAAGTCAAAGGATAGTGTTCAGCTATATTTTAGTTGTTTTAGTATTATCGCACATTACCAAGCCTGAATTAGGAGTTCATTATAAATAAAGGATTGGGGTAGATACTAGGAATAATATATTGTTTGTATTGTTTTAACCAATTTTTTTTTAATTCTCTTCTTATTTTATAGAACCGTAAAAGTACAAGTAGGACAATATTTGAGATAAGGACGAACAAAGTTGCACAGCTACCGATAGTGGATTTCTATCCAGTGGATTACGGACTACCGCACCAGGCTTTTGGATTTGAAGTTGGTGCAGTGTGTTTTAAATGAAAAGAGTGTATTTGAATGTTTGAATTTAAAATAGAAACGATAATGAAAAAATAGGATATTAGCTTTTCGATTATTAACCGGTGACGTTGGTTTTGTAGGCTTTTAAGATTTTGGAATTTAGCTTTTTTGAATGCTAGAGTGTTTGATCCCGATTCGCTGCCCATTTCTGTAAGAAAAATATATCAAATAAATAAAAATTTTATTCAATTTCGTTGACTAAAGAAGGATTGACCGAAAAATACTACTGAGTTTTAAAGATTCCCGAGTCCTTGATGTAGAATCTCTCCTTACAGCCCTGAATTAATTACAGCCCTGAATTAATTAATTACAGCCCTGAATTAATTTAATTAATTAATTAAATCTGGTCACATAGTTTAGACTAAGTTAGTTTTCTCCTTAAGTTCAATTCCAAAGAATGATTCCCTTCCCCAGAAATACTATGGCTAAAAAAGGAATTGTTTCGAGTTTGGTTTTTCTTTGGCACTGCAGTTTGAGAACGACGGTCTAAATGTGTTTTTGGCAAAAAATTGAAAACTCTGAAGATAAATATTTCGAGTCAATAAGTTCTACTGAAATTTGTTAACTAAAAAGGATTTACCAACATACTCTCTTAAACTTTAAATAATATTGAGTACTGTCAGGGGGTCATTTCTTTTCACTCTACATTTCACTAATGTTTTGCTAAATTATAATAAAACTCTATGATGACGTTAATTACAACTGGTGTTTGTTCTTTGCTATATTCAGCCAAGAGAAAGTCAAACGCTTTTTTCTGTGTGTGATATGTATTTGAGTTAAAGGGGCTAATTAACCCAGGTAGATACGTTATTGTAATTAGCAAAACATAACATTAATGACATAATAATCATAGGTTACAACCATAAATGACATTATAGTAAAACTATATGATGACGTTAATTGCAACTGGTGTTTGTTCTTTGCTATATTCAGCCAAGAAAAAGTCCAACGCTTTTTCCTGTGTGTGATATATATTTGAGTTAAAGGGGTTGATTAACCCAGGTAGATACATCATTGTAGTTAACAAAAGATAATATTAATGACATAATAATCGTAGGTTACAACCATAAATGACATTATAGTAAAACTATATGATGACGTCAATTACAACTGGTGTTTGTTCTTTGTTATATTCAGCCAAGAGAAATTCAAACGCCTTTTCCTGTGTGTGATATGTATTTGAGTTAAAAGGGTTAATTAATCCAGGTAGATACGTTATTGTAATTAACAAAACATAACATTAATGACATAATAATCATAGGTTACAACCATAAATGACATTATAGTAAAACTATATGATGACGTTAATTGCAACTGGTGTTTGTTCTTTGCTATATTCAGCCAAGAAAAAGTCCAACACTTTTTCCTGTGTATGATATATATTTGAGTTAAAGGGGTTGATTAACCCAGGTAGATACGTCATTGTAGTTAACAAAACATAATATTAATGACGTAATAATCGTAGGTTACAACCATAAATGACATTATAGTAAAACTATATGATGACGTTAATTACAACTGGTGTTTGTTCTTTGCTATATTCAGCCAAGAGAAATTCAAACGCTTTTTCCTGTGTGTGATATGTATTTGAGTTAAAAGGGTTAATTAACCCAGGTAGATACGTTATTGTAATTAACAAAACATAACATTAATGACATAATAATCATAGGTTACAACCATAAATGACATTATAGTAAATCTATATGATGATGTTAATTGCAACTGGTGTTTGTTCTTTGCTATATTCAGCCAAGAAAAAGTCCAACACTTTTTCCTGTGTATGATATATATCTGAGTTGAAGGGGTTGATTAACCCAGGTAGATACGTCATTGTAGTTAACGAAACATAATATCAATGACATAATAATCGTAGGTTACACCCATAAATGACATTATAGTAAAACTATATGATGGCGTTAATTGCAACTGGTGTTTATTCTTTGCTATATTCAGCCAAAAAAAAGTCCACGCTTTTCCTGTGTGATGCGTATTTGAATTAAAGGGGTTGATTAACCCAGGTAGATACGTCATTTCAATTCCCTTGTAAAGAAAAGCACAGTGGAGAAAAAGGAAAAAAGAGGATAGAACATGGATAAAAAAATATAAAGAGGATAGAACATGGATAAAAGAGGATAAACAAGAAAGGAAATGCTATCTATACAAAAAAGTGATTTTCCTTGTTGTTATTGTCTAGGATTTATTTTGTGGACTTACTTGGAAAGGGTGCCGAATGGGGGGATCGAACGGTCCGACTGCGTCAATATTATTGCGTTTCCTACAGAGGAGGTTTCGATAAGACTTGCTCGTAAGGATTTTAGACCCAAATATCCCTATTTTAAATATTAAGTGTGTACTCAAAAGGTTGTTCCATGAAGGAAGGGGTGATCTGGTAGTAAAACTGATGGATGAAAGCCATATAAACTAAGCTCTATCATCATATAACTCATTAGAAAAATGTATGGTTTTCAATTGGTCATTTCTTGGGCTCTAGGATGTTTATTCTGGCCAATCATTAGAGGCATGCTCCATAAAATTCAAAAAAGTAGACAATAAACTGTCTTTGAATCAAACAGTTCGTAATAACTAAGTTTAAGTGAAGAGCTTCTCGGCTCAAGAGTGGCCAAAATTCTAAAAATGGAATTTTTATAACGATAGATACATGAAAAAAATGGTCTTATTATGCTGATTTTAAATACACAATACTTATCAAGTTTAACGTCAACCATCAAAAGCTACGAGATGGGGAAAATTTGACCGATTTTCGAAAAAGGGAAAAACCACTAAGTCCAGGAATCTTAAAGAAAATAACACCATGAGATTTAAAAGAATCTTAGTGTAGAAGTTTGAAGATCCTAAATGAAAAAATGTAGAGTTTCATATTTTTGCCAGAAACAAGATCACAAACGTGTTTTATTTATTCTTTGTTTTTTTGTTGTTCTTTTTCCCAGAGATGATTGTATCAAACTAGTGGCCTAGAATATCGGGGAGGGTGCATTCGAGCGGAAATTAAAGGTTCTAGTGCCCTTTTTAAGCGACCTAAAGAATTGTAGGGCAACTAGCCAATTTCTCACGCCCGTTTTTCCCCAAAGCCGTCCAATCGAAATTTTATATAGCCATTTTTTTCAGTATAGTTGAAAAATCCAGTAATATAACCCCCCACACCCTATGAGGGAAAGGGTTGTAAGTTATAAGAATTTCCCATTGCTTACGCACAGTACTTTTTACGTACAGTTACTTTTGAAGGGAAATCTCCAGGTGTAAACTTCCCAGGGGAAATTTTATACTAGCGGGATTCGACAGAATCGCAATAAGAAATTCTTTTTATCTGTTTTAATTTCCTTTTGCCAACTCAATTTTTTATAGGGAGATATTACAAGGGAATTGTCCGGGGGAAATTTTCAGCGGGTTTAGATTTCAAGAAAAAAATTGCCACGGAAGAGGTGATTTATGGAGTGATGGGGAAAACGATCAGTAATTAAAGTCTGTTTTAAAGCCATTTATGCTACGGATACTTTTTTCAGGCTTAATCCTCTGCAGGAAATTGCGCGTAGGGAGAGTGGATTTTCAGCAAGTATACAATTATCTGAAGGAAATTTTAGGAGGCTTTTATCTTGAGGGGAGGAAGATTTCACGGAGGGTGAGCCAGATTTACCAGTATTATTTGAAAACGATCAGAAATTATACAAAATAAACAATTTTTTTCTACTCAAAGTAAGGAGCTATTTTGAAACTCAAAACAAACAGAAATTATTCCGTATATGATGGAGTAACCCCCACCACCACAACCACAATACCTTGTCTTTACGTTAAACCTTGACTGTTTATCCCAATATCTTAAGACCGACTCTTGAAACAAAAATTGCCATTTAATTAGAATACAAAGCTTTTTTAAAAGAGCTAAAAGCTTCAGTGCGAACCGCAAGGTATTGTGAAGGTGAGTAGCCTCTTAATGCACGGAATGGTTTTCTTAGACTCCTTACTTTCAGTAGAAAACCCTTGTTTTTTTCAATTACATGTAATTAGTCATACGATTAGGCAAGAGCCAGGTTTCCAATTTGCTCATTTTTCATTCTGTCTCACAGCTTGTGGATTAACACTCCAAAGTAACATAAATGTGGAGTAACATAACTTGTGAATTTATTTTAGGGAGAAACTTGCTAAAACTGCACTGTCAGTGCAGTTTTTGCACTAAAATGTGAAGTGCATTTTTGTGAAATTCTATAGCGTATCTCTTCAGTTCACTTGTGAACTGTGATATACACAAGTGTAAAGCATAGCATATATTAAATGCGTAAACTAACCATTCCTATATTTGATGTAGGCCTATGCTAAACTTTACCCCCCAGCCCCCCTAATGTAAACTTTTGATAAAGCTAATGAAATAAAACAAAATATGATGAACATTTAATACTTTATAAAGAAAATTTAAAAAATTACAACTTATAATTATGTACCCAGAACGCAGAATTGTCGTTAATTCGGTCCCTGTTACACTTCCAATAATTCAGCTTCTCGTATGAGTAGAAAGTAATGGTGTGTCCATTGACGCATTTTTTGTTTTGGGCACCAACCCCTTATCCCGGAGAAATATAATTGCCTGTTCTTCGGTCCCTGGCAAATCCCATATCTTAACTTGAACATCCATGGTGAGACACTATTTTCTATCACTAGTCAAAGCAATCTGTCATCCTTCATCCGCAGAACGTGGCTTAGCCATCTCAACCTTTCATATCCCTAGAAAATGGAATTGAACCACATTTTTCGTACAACCTACTGTTTGAAATACGGTCAGTCAGCTGGGTACCCAGAACAATCCGTAGGCAATTTCTCTGGAAAATATTTAGTAAATTTTGTCTCCTTTTCGGAGCGCCCATGCTTCAGAGCCATATTTGACCCTGACCCATGTCATCACTGTAGCTTCCAATATTCTAATCTTGGTTTGCAGGCTTGTCTTTCTATTCTTCCAAGCTTTTTTTAATTGTGAAAATACACCCTGAGCCTTAGCTATTCTCGTCCTTGTCTGGGTTGGGAGGATGTCATAAGTAAAGATTTGAAGGAAATGGGAACTTCCTGGGAGGGTGTAAAAATGGAGGCCTTGAATAGATTAGGTTGGAGGAGGAGCGTCCGTAGCTGTGTTGGCCTCAGGCGGCTTGGTGTTGAAGTGAGTTATTAGTAGTAGTTGTAGTAGTCAAATCGAACTCACCGGTTGTTATCCCATCTGATCTTTGAAATCCAAATGATCGACAGTATAGAGAAGTTACTTGACCAGTTACTTGCGTCGAAATTTTATAGTCTCTTTTACATAACCGATAAGTACCATCGTTTTTACCTTAAGAGGAACAACAAAAGAAACTTGCATTAATAAGGGTGTTTTTTTTTCGTGAGAAATGTTTATGGTTTTCTAATCATATAAGCCTCCACTGTACAATGTGTGTGATTTACTACCCCCATTACATGCAAGATTCCATTCTATTTCATTTTCACACAAGTCGGCACACTATTTTCAGCATAGGTTGTCCCCTAAGGGACTAAAATTGATTACTAGCTACTTTATTGCCTTCTTTTTTATGAGACAAATTCTTACAGCACTGCCTTTCCTTTAAACAGAAAAAGGAAACACAGTTTACGGGAAAAAAGGAAAAAAGAAAAAGGAAAACAGGACAGACACAGTTTACGGGCTCTTTTCAGCACAAGGTGTCCCTCAAAACCAATACCTAAAAGAAATTGTCTAACTGGATACTTTATTCTTGTATGCTATAATAGTTAGCTTATAAGAAAGGCAAAATAAACTCACACAATACTATAAGGTAAGAATGGTACTTTTACTACGAACATGTAATTACAGTATCAGTGACCTAAGGCCTCACACTACTCCTATATAGAGAAATTGGGCCACTAGATAATGCTTTTGTGGTGACTAGGTCTTGTGCCACGGCTGTGTGAATTCCTATTCAACCCAAACTTCTTTACTTCTTCACTCTGTTTCCCTCTGCTTCCCTCTTCATTCTTCCATGATGTTTCAATAATTTTAAGTCTTTGTAATATCTCTCACCACTTCACTCAGGGATGATCTGTTTTTATATTATACTTTCATCCAAATACTTCTTATATATTCTTCCCAATAGCTCTTTTGTTAAATCTCATATGACACCAAAAATGTTGTTTTTGTTTCATTTCTGGAGTTGAAAGGCTGGTTAGCACAAGAAGCATGCCAACAGTATTCTCGTAGTCGAAAACCCCTAACAATAGGTTTACAGTTCCCTTTTACACTTTTTTTGGTGTGTAGGCCTACTCTTGACTGAAAACTGGCCCAAATTCTCTGTTATAGAGAATTAATTTATATAAAAATATTATTATCCCGATACTAATAAAGAGCGAAGTTGAAGCTTAAGTATTAGTTTGAAATTTTGAAACACTAGTAGTTTGATGAACACTCATAGCCAAAAAACAATAGATGTTACCTTAGCAGAAGAATTGTCCTTTAACACGATTAAATCTATATATATAAAAATAAGTTGTCTGTGTGTGTGTGTGTGTGTCGAGTGACGTCATGTTTGTGTGTCGACTGATGTCATGAAGTTAGTTGTCGTCATGTTTGTTATGACGATGACGTCATTAAAGGTATTTAAGACATTCGTTCACGGAAAAATGTTTAATTGTAAAATGACTGAAGAACCTACAATGGCAACAGCCGAGGAAGTTGCTCAAAGAGTCTATGCCAAAAAACTTGCTGCTGATAGAGAAAGTAAGAAAAGAAAGCGTGCCGAGGAATCACAAGAACAGCAAGAAAACAGGCTTGCGACTGATAGAGAAAGTAAGAAAAGAAAGCGTGCCGATGGATCACAAGAACAGCAAGAAAACAGGCTTGCGGCTAAAGAACGCAAAACCGCGCAGTTAGATGAAAATCTACCTGCACAGCGAGAGTCAAAACATATCAAAACTGAAAATGATAGCGATGATGATTGGGTTTGGGATTATGACTTGGATAAGGTCATAATGCCTACCAGATTTAAGTTAAAAAACAAAGGTTCGGCGATACGTACTTCATAGTGACACTGAAAAATAAAGAAGAAAAAGAAAACTAAAAAAAGAAAAAAGGTAAAAAACTAAAAAAAAAAAAACACTCAAAGAGAAATTACAGACCGGGACACAAATGACGACCGAGACAGAGGGAATATAAATGACGACCGGGAACCTCAAAGAGAAATTACAGACTGGGACACCCGGACACAAATCATGACCGGGACACAGGGAATATAAATGACGACAGGGACACAACTACAACGGGGACGCCGGGGGCACAGGCGGGATATATAAATGACGACCGGGACACAGGGATTGTTCGAATAGAAATTACAGACCGGGACACAGGGAATATAAATGACGACCTGGACACTCAAAGAGAAATTACAAACTGGGACACCGGGACACAAATGACGACCGGGACACAGGTAATATAAATGACGACCAGGACACAGGGACACATCATTAGAATAATGAGGTATAGATCTGAATACGGATTGTTTTTCCCATGGAAAATTATATTTTGCATGTTCAAGAGTCAGTAAACCTGACAATCTATTTATATACACAGACAATGGGACAACGAAGAATGTTGTATATTCGCATGTTTTACGTAGTTAAAAACATATATTTATATCTATCTCTATTCACAGGTGGGACACAGGGACACAACTACAATGGCGCGTAACTAATATGGCACGTAACGACTTACGCGCGCGGGGGGGCTTGTGGGGCGCGAAGCGCCCCACAAACTAGGTGTTGGGGTGGCGCGAAGCGCCACCCCAACAGCTAGTAAATAATAATAATCAAACAGTTCGTGGTAACGAACTGTAGTAAGGAGCGAGCCGACTCAATAGTAATCGAGACTCTAAAAAACGAAATTTTGACACCAATAGTTTAATCAAAAGAATCGCATTTTAATTCTAAATATATTAATTTCATCAAGTTTAGTTCTACTTATCAAAAGTTACGAGCCTAAGAAAATTCGTCCTATTTTAGAAAATAGGGGAAAACAACCCCTAAATGTCATAGAATCAAGAGAACCAGACAGCGTATCAGAGAACCCTACTGTTAAAGTTTCAAGCTCCTTTCACCAAAAATGTGGAATTTTGCATTTTTTGCCAGAAGCCAGATCATGGATGCGTGTTTATTTGTTTGTTTTTTTCTTTTCTTGTTTTTTTTCCAGGGGTGATCGTACCGATGCAGTTCGGTGATCGTACCGATTCTAGAATGTTACGAGAGGGCCCATTCTAACGGAAATTAAAAGTTCTAGTTCCCTTTTTAAGTGACCAAAAAAATTGGAGGGCACCTAGGCCCCCTCAAGCGCACATTTTTTCGCAAAGTCACCGGATCTAAATTTTAAGATAGCCATTTTTTTTTTCAGCTTAGTCGAAAACCTAATAACTATGTCTTTGACGACGACTTAATCCCCCACAGGCCCCGGGGGAGGGGCTGTAAGTTACAAACTTTGACCACTGTTTACGTTACGTGGGAGGATCTTTCAATGGAGGAATTAATCATGAGAGAAGAAAATTTCCATGAAGAAGGCGCAGGATTTTCTAGCATTATTTAAGAAAATGAGAAACTAAGTTATTCTCCTGAAAGTAATGAGTAGCATTAATACTTAAAACGAACATAAGATAAGGGGGTTTGTCTTCTCCACAATACCTTGCTCTTTACGTTAAGTATTTTTAGTAATTTCAACTATTTATTCTACGGCCTTTGTGATTCAGAGGTCATTCTTTAAGACTTGGGATAAAATTCAAGCTTTAGTGTAAAGAGCAAAGTGTTGACAAGGGGGCAAACCCCCTCAAATATGTAATATAAATACTCCAATATAGAAGTTCGTTACGTAAGTTAATTCGTAAGGTACGTATGTCTATAGCTAACCAAAACGTTAGTACAAAAAAAAACTAGTTGTATTTTCAAGTAGCCAAAAATTGGAAAGCAATTAGGCCTCCTCCCTCACCTCTTCTATATATATATAAAAATAAGTTGTTTGTCTTTCGAGTGACGTCATGTTTCTGTGTTGACTGACATCATGTTTGTCGACTGACGCCATTATAAGGATTGAGCTGTATGTCGTCATGAAGTTGTTTATCGACTGACGTCATGTTTGTCGACTGACGAAATTATAGACCGGGACACAAATGACTACCGGGACACAGGGAATACAAATGACGAACGGGACACTCAAAAAGAAATTACAGACTGGGACACTGGGACACAAATAACGACCGGGACACAGGGAAAATATGGCGACCAGGACACAGGGACCAGTGCTGCAACAAGTACTCCAAATTTTTACTTAAGTATCAAGTATTAAGTACTCATTGTTTTTTTACTTAAATATCAAGTAATAAGTACTTTCCAAATTCTTACTTAAGTATCAAATATCAAGTACTTGCCAAAATTGTACTTAAGTATTACTTCAAGTACTGCTTCAAGTATTTATTCTATATATATATATATATATATATATCTGTCTATCTATATATATAAAAATAAGTTGTCTGTCTGTCTGTGGATCAGGTGACGTCATGTTTCTGTGTTGACTGACGTCATGAAATTAGTTGTCGTCATTTTTGCTTTGACGGTGACGTCATTAATGGTATTGAAGACATGCGTTCACGGAAAAATGTTTAATTGTAAAATGACTGAAGAACCTACAATGGCAACAGCCGAGGAAGCTGCTCAAAGAGTCTATGCCAAAAAACTTGCTGCTGATAGAGAAAGTAAGAAAAGAAAGCATGCCGAGGAATCAGAAGAACAGCAAAAAAATAGGCTTGCAGCTAAAGAACGCAAAACCGCGCAGTTAGATGAAAATCCACTTGGAAGGCGAGAGTCAAAACATATCAAAACTGAAAATGATAGCGATGATGATTGGGTTTGGGATTTTGACTTGGATAAGGTCATCAATGCCTACCAGATTTAAGTTAAAAAACAAAGGTTCGGCGATATGTACTTCATAGTGACGCTGAAAAATAAAGAAGAAAAAAAACTGAAAAAATGTAAAAAAAAAAAAACTAAAAAGAAAAAACACTCAAAGATAAATTACAGACCGGGACACAAATGACGACCGACACAGAGGGAATATAAATGACGACCAGGAACCTCAAAGAAAAATTACAGACTGGGACACCCGGACACAAATCACGACCGGGAATATAAATGACGAACGGGACACAGGGACACAACTACAACGGGGACGCCGGGGGCACAGGCGGGATATGTAATTGACGACTGAGACACAGGGATTGTTTGAATAGAAATTACAGACCGGGACACCGGGACACAAATGACGACCGGGACACTGGGACACAGGGAATATAAATGACGACCGGGACACTCAAAGAGAAAATACAAACTGGGACACCAGGACACAAATGACGACCGGGACACAGGGAATATAAATGCTATTTATATGCACAGACAATGGGACAGCGAAGAATGTTGTATATTCGCATGTTTTACGTAGTTAATAATATATATTTATATCTATCTCTATTCACAGGTGGGACACAGGGACACAGCTACAATGGCACGTAACTAATATGGCGCGTAACGACTTACGCGCGCGGGGGGGCTTGGGGGGGGCGCGAAGCGCCCCACCAACTAGGTGTTGGGGTGGCGCGAAGCGCCACCCCAACAGCTAGTATATATATATATATATATATATATATATATATATATATATATATATATATATATATATATATATATATATATATATATATATATATATATATATACATATATATATATTTCTGATATAAAGCCCATGCTGCCTTTTTTAAAGCCATTCTGAATGCTTCTTAGCCCCTTCCCTTGGATATAAAATGTCCCCTGTCATTCCTCTCTTGGAAATCTTAATCAAGAACCAGAATTTCCTTTTTATCGTTTTTAACCGTTTTCCTTGTTCGGCTGGTACAAACTCAATGAATTCCAAGAAAATAATCTTAACCAATTTTCAACACAACGGCTTGAAAGGAAAAGACTATCAAAACAATTAAGTGCTGTCAAAAAACTCTTGATTAGATCAGACATATTACATGACAGGATTAACACAGTGCACGTAGAATTGAACTTCTGGTGATTAGTGTTCAATCAAATCTGGCACGTTTAAAAAAATACAGGGTTATTCTGAAACATATGGGAACGATGGAAAAATATTTAAAGTATTGTTTTCCATTGTTTGGCTGATACACACCCAACGAAGTTCAAAAATAATCTGAACCAATTTTCAACACAACGGCTTGAAAGCAAAAGACTTTCAAAACAATTAAGTGCAGTCGAAAAACTACTGATTGGATCAGACAGATCAAATGACAGGATTAACTCAGTTCACGTAGAGTTGAACTTCTGGTGATTAGTGTTCAGTCAAATCTGGCACGTTTGAAAAACTACACGGTTATTCTGAAACAGTGAAAATGATAAAAAAAAATATTGAAAATATTTTTTCCCTTGTTTGCCTGGTAGACACCCAACGAAATCCAATAATAATCTCAGCCAATTTTCAACACAACTGCTTGAAAGAAAAAGACTATCAAAACAATTGAGTGCAGTAAAAAAACTTCTGATTGAATCAGACAGATCACATGACAGGATTAATACAGTGCACATATAGTTGAATTTCAAGCAATTAGTGTTCAGTCAAATGTTGCACGTTTGAAAAAATACAGGGTTATTCTGAAATATGTCGCAATGGTGGAAAAAATATTGAAAATGGAAAAATAAACTTTGGATTGGCTTTAAAACAGATAAAAGGTAATAAAGTAGTTCATTCTCTGATTCAATAAGTAAAAACCTTAGCAACAAAAAACTCAAAATTAAAAGTAAGGAGCCAAGTGAGTCAGTTGCAGACTTTTTTAATAAGAGAAATTAAAGCTCAATAATCAAAAATCAATTGATGATATGTCTCGCCCTCCACACCTTTACAAGGAAACTCCCTCAAGTTCTCAAGTTAAATTTCAGACACTCTAGGAAAATGTATGGCATCTACATCCTTTGACTGGTTTTCACTCAAGCAAGCCGCAGGCTGTGTAGTCAATTCAGATGGTCGGTAAAACTCCCAACAAACATATATTATAAAATCACAGGCCTGCAGCAAGCCCGCTGATTCAAACGCATTCCATACGGCTGGTCAAACTGCAGAATGAATGAATGAACTAATGAATGAACTTTATTATCCGTAAAAGTATAAAAAAAACACAAAGTACGGAGTATTATAAATAAACAAAAACAAAAACGATAAACAGCAAGAAAAAAAAATTCAAACTAACAAAAGACAACATGGACTAATTAACCAGTATCAATATGGAAAAAAGGCTGCAGATGGTCGTAATCGTGAGGATCTAAACGTGAAGAAGGGTAGAGTAGATAGTCTTTTTACATAAATCATCACTGGAAGACCGAATCCAAGAAGGCATATCTATTAAACCAAATCGAACAATTATTTTTCTGTTTTGGTGCCATCTAGGAAACCGGAGGAGGAATTTGCAAAAGCTGAAATAAGACTCATGTAGAGTATGGGAAATTTTCTTACGAAATAGATGGGCCATGCCTGATAAGACAAAAGCACAGGGGTGCAATAAGCGATATAAATCATGCACAAACCGTTGCGATTGTAACGGCTTTTGTTTGGGGATATTTTTCCGCAAGTGACGCGTAGGTTTTTCACGGCTTGATAATAACACATTTATATATATAAAACTCAGAAACTACATATGTATATATATATATATATATATATATATATATATATATATATATATATATATATATATATATATATATATATATATATATATATATATATATATATATATATATATATATATATATATATATATATATATATAGATTATATAGGGTTCTAGTCATTTACTCTCTTGGCGTTTAGCCCCATGAGACTACCCCACCATGGACAATACCCCACGGAAATACCCCTGTCAAATCTCCCCCGGAGGAAAATACCCCTGGTAATCCCCTCCCGGAAAATACCCCCGTCGAAAAAAGGCTTTTCCAATTTGAGAATTTTATGTGAGTTTTGTTTTTTTATTTGCCATACGGGAGAAGGAATTTTGGAACTTGGGTATTATGCGCTACTCACTCAAGTTTACGCTGCATAAAACTCGAGAACAAACCAGTTTATTCGTCAGTTTCTTTCTGTTTAGCGTGAGACAAGACAGAGACAACGACAGAAGGGCTGTATGAAAAGGGTTACCTCCTCCTCAAGACCTCGCTCTTTATACTAAAATTTTCTTAGAATTTTAAAACAACGTTTATTATTCTAACTTTATTACTCTAACAACAGCCATTGTGTTTAACCAGATGTTCTTAAAGAATTAGGACAAAAAGTCAAAACTTCAGCATAAAGAGCAAGGTCTTGTTGAAGGGACCAATCCTTTCTTATGCGTAATAATTTCTGTTAAATTTTGATGCTGCTCCTTACTATCACTTGAAAAAACTTTTTTTTTTATTTAATTTCTGAAAGTTTTTAAGTAGCCTAATACCAGGATAGCGGACTGTCTCTTATTCCTCAACCAAGAAATTGCATCCTGAGTTAACAAACAAGAAAATAAATTGAAACATTTTATTTTCTCTTTCTAAATAAAGATTGGATATTTTTATAGCTTATCATCTGCTTCGTACTTGCTGTTTCTAGAGTCAGGAATTACTTAAGGAACCCTGATAAAAAGGTTGATTCAGCAAATGTTGAAACTCATGTAGTAATTAACTTGTATATGCCTACAAATTATAACAACGAACAATCTGATTCATGATTTGGGTCTGCCTGCAAGTTTTTAGTCAGGTTTCTTAAAAAAGTTGCTTCTACAATCAGCGGAGATTTCAATGTAGATTAATATATTTTTAAAATCAGCATTAAAATGCAATTTTTTGATGTAACTATTGGTATCAAAATTCCATTTTTTAGAGTTTCGGTTACTATTGAGCCGGGTCGCTCCTTACTACAGTTTGTTACCACGAACTGTTTGATATGGTTAAATATTTTCAGGAACTCCATTGAATAAATGAAAACCTTAAATAAGTTGCAAGCATTTAAAGATGGCAATGTGTCAAATTCTAAAAAGAAATTCAAAAAAAAAAAAAATCAGCTCTCAACGGGGAAGTATCGAGACGGGGTTTTCACATCTTTGAGAAATGACATCCTTATGAAAGATTGTAGAGGCTCAACAAAACTGTTCAACAAGATAGTGTCCTCCAGTCATTCCTCATTTACTGGTGGCCTTAGAACTGATTTCACTAGCTCAAGGCACCAGTCGTATCCCCGTCTCAACTTAGGTTGAAATAATCAATTATGGAAAATACAAATTATGCTGATTATGTGATTAGCTATAAGTTTATACTATTGCACAAATAATATGATTTTTAATTTGTATATTCCGTAAATATACTAAGGTTCCATAAGAAATAACACATATATATATAAAACTCAGAAAAACACACAAATGAAAGAAAATGAGTAAAGAAAGGATGAGATGGCAATGAAGGCAAAAGAAACGTTTTCAAATTCTACTCTTAAACTGATGAAATTCTTCAGACTTTAAGGCTATTTACCATTTTTAAGTACGATATCTGCTTGTGATGGCCATTTTTTCGAAGTAAAATTTTAACTTACCATCCAGGGGCCGAGTAACTTTCTTTGGAAGGGACCCTCACTATCAAAATGACAGAAAAAGACACATTGTGAAAATACAGGGTAGCCTTAAGTTGTAGTTAAGGCACTTCTTGGTATATTGGAAATCAGTTGAGTTAGGTGAGTGATAAATTTAGAAATAAATCCAAGGTCAAAAATATTGGAGCCAATTGATAATGACAGTGAAAAATGAGCCGTATAGTACCAAACAGACAAAGGTATACTAAAAATTGATCTTTTTCTGTGAATACTTGAATTATGTTGGCTTATTATAGTTTTAACAATATTTTTGAAGACTCTAAGTTCCAGTTGGGGAAAGGGGGACTGTAGCCAGGTATCAAATTCGCTCTTTACTTTGAGCAGATAATTTTTTTTCAAAATTAACTCATGCTCCTTTTTAACATAAAGAAAATAGGGGTCCTTTACGCTTCAAAAGATTTCTTATGTATGTATATATTTTGCAAATATACTGTATATATATATATATATATATATATATATATATATATATATATATATAAAAATAAGTCGTCTGTCTGTGTGTCTGTCTGTGGATCAGGTGACGTCATGTTTCTGTGTTGACTGACGTCATGAAATTAGTTGTCGTCATTTTTGCTTTGACGGTGACGTCATTCAAGATATTTAAGACATATGTTCACGTAGAAATCTATTAATGTTTAAGTTTACAATGACTGATGAACTTACCATGGCAAAAGCCGATGAAGATGCTCAAAGAGTCTATGCCAAAAAACTTGCTGCTGATAGAGAAAGTCAGAAAAGAAAGCGTGCCGAGGAACTACCAGAGCAACGCGAAAGCAGACTTGCTGCTAAAAGAGAAAGTGAAAAAAGAAGGCGTGCCGAGGAATCAAAAGAACAGCAAGGAAACAGGCTTGAGGCTGATAGAGAAAGAAAGAACAGAAAGCGTGCCGAGGAATCAAAAGAACAGCAAGGAAACAGGCTTGAGGCTGATAGAGAAAGAAAGAACAGAAAGCGTGCCGAGGAACTACCAGAGCAACGCGGAAGCAGACTTGCTGCTAAAAGAGAAAGTGAAAAAAGAAGGCGTGCCGAGGAATTACAAGAACAGCAAGAAATCAGGCTTGCTGCTGATAGAGAAAGTAAGAAAAGAAAGCGTGCCGAGGAATCACAAGAACAGCAAGAAATCAGGCTTGCTGCTGATAGAGAAAGTAAGAAAAGAAAGCGTGCCGAGGAATCAGAGCAACCTGAAAGTTATCGCCTGGCATTCAGGTACAACCCAGTCGATGATTATAGCTTGAGTAGATGTGTTCAAATCGGGACAATGTCTAAAATTTGTCCCTATTGCAAGGCCTTGAAATTCAATGGTGAAACAATGGGAATGTGTTGCGCCTCAGGAAAAGTTAAACTTCCTCTATTGGCTGCACCACCAGAGCCATTGAAGACTTTCCTTACTGGAACTACGTCAGAATCTAAGCGTTTTTTGTCAAAAATCAGAAAATACAACTCATGTTTCCAAATGACGTCGTTTGGAGCCCAAATCGAAAATCCAGATCAATTTATGTCTACTTTCAAAGTAAAAGGGCAAATTTATCATAGAGCAGGGTCCCTTCTACCATTCTCAGGCGAGAATCATAAATTTTTACAATTGTACTTCATCAGTGATAGAAATTCTGAATTGAATGCACGTTGCGAAATTTCTCCCAACGTTGAAAGGACAATCGTTTCCCAATTGCAACATCTTTTCCACGAAAATAATAATTTAGTGCGTCTGTTCAAAACAGCCATCGATTTGATGCCTACTGATACGCATAAAATTGTTATTTCTGCTGACAAAACGCCTCCTGGCCAACATGTGCGTAGATACAATGCTCCAACTATCGACGAAGTGGCAATCGTTATGGTCGGTGATCAGTTTTTACCTCGAGATATTATTCTTTATAAGCGAAACGTTCAGTGTTAAGAATTGCTGAAACTCATCGATGCTACGATGCCCTACAATATCCTATCATTTTTTGGGATGGAGCCGACGGCTATCACTTTAATATTAAATTGATGAATCCAGCCACTAACAAAGAAATGAATAAGAAATGCAGTGCAATGCATTATTATTCCTATAGACTAATGATTCGGCAGGATGAAGAAAATTATATTTTAAAATGCCGTGAATTGTTTCACCAATTCGTCGTTGATATGTACGCTAAAATTGAATCAGAACGTTTGCTATATATCCGCCTGAATCAGACCAAGCTCCGCTCTGAACAATACATTCATTTGCGAGATGCAGTTATAAATGACGGTAATACCACAAACGTTGGAAGATTAACAATTTTACCTTCGTCATATGCTGGCAGTCCCCGTCATATGCATGAATATGCTCAAGATGCTATTGCGTATGTTCGTCTCTATGGTCGTCCAGATTTATTTATTACATTTACATACATCTTGGGACGAGATACTGCAGCTTTTACTTCAAGGACAATCGGCGGTTCATAGGCATGACATTACGGCCCGTGTCTTCCGGCAAAAGTTGAAATCACTGATAAACTACATTGTAAAACTTGAAGTGTTTGGGTCAGTGCGATGCTGGATGTACTCAGTGGAATGGCAAAAACGAGGTTTGCCACACGCACATATACTAATCTGGCTACATAAAAAAATTACTTCGAACGAAATTGATGATGTGATTTCCGCTGAAATACCTGATAAAAATGTCGATAAGGGGTTACATGATATTATTGTAAAAAATATGATACATGGACCTTGCGGTGCACTGAACGAAAATTCACCATGCATGGCCAAAGGAAGGTGCACAAAGCAATATCCTCGACGTTTAGTATCAAACACAATTACTGGCAATGATGGTTACCCACAATATAGAAGAAGATCTACTGAAGATGGCGGTAAAACAGCAATAATAAAGAAGCGTAACGGTACCACCATCGAAGTAGATAACCAGTGGGTTGTTCCATATTCCCCATTATTATCAAAAACATTTAATGCACACATAAACGTTGAATACTGTAACTCCGTAAAGGCAATCAAATACATATGTAAATACGTCAACAAAGGCAGTGACATGGCAGTTTTTGGCTTGCAGCCCGAAATCAAAGATTTCGATGAAATCGTACAATATCAGGCTGGAAGATACATAAGCAGTAATGAAGCTGTTTGGCGAATTCTTTCATTTCCGATACATGAACGTAGTCCAGCTGTTGTTCACTTAGCGGTACATTTACAGAATGGTCAACGTGTTTATTTCACGGAAACCAACGTGCAACAAAGAGTCCTGAATCCACCGGATACAACATTAACAGCTTTTTTTTCGCTTTGCAAAAATGATTCTTTTGCAAAAAAACTGCTGTATACTGAAGTGCCTTCGTATTACACGTGGAATACTAAAAATAAAGTATCTGAACTTCGAAAACAGGGTAAGTCAGTCGACGGCCAACCTACCATCTTCAAAGATACCACGATAGGAAGACTCTACACCGTTCACCCCAATCAACATGAATGCTTCTTTCTACACCTGCTTTTGGTGAATGTACTCGGTCCGACATCCTTTGAGTATTTGAGGACTGTAAATGGTACTATACATGACACTTACCGTAGTGATTTCCGCTGAAATACCTGATAAAAATGTCGATAAGGGGTTACATGATATTATTGTAAAAAATATGATTCATGGACCTTGCGGTGCACTGAACGGAAATTCACCATGCATGGCCAAAGGAAGGTGCACAAAGCAATATCCTCGACTTTTAGTATCAAACACAATTACTGGCAATGATGGTTACCCACAATATAGAAGAAGATCTACTGAAGATGGCGGTAAAACAGCAATAATAAAGAAGCGTAACGGTACCACCATCGAAGTAGATAACCAGTGGGTTGTTCCATATTCCCCATTATTATCAAAAACATTTAATGCACACATAAACGTTGAATACTGTAACTCCGTAAAGGCAATCAAATACATATGTAAATACATCAACAAAGGCAGTGACATGGCAGTTTTTGGCTTGCAGCCCGAAATCAAAGATTTCGACGAAATCGTACAATATCAGGCTGGAAGATACATAAGCAGTAATGAAGCTGTTTGGCGAATTCTTTCATTTCCGATACATGAACGTAGTCCAGCTGTTGTTCACTTAGCGGTACATTTACAGAATGGTCAACGTGTTTATTTCACGGAAACCAACGTGCAACAAAGAGTCCTGAATCCGCCGGATACAACATTAACAGCTTTTTTTTCGCTTTGCAAAAATGATTCTTTTGCAAAAAAACTGCTGTATACTGAAGGGCCTTCGTATTACACGTGGAATACTAAAAATAAAGTATTTGAACGTCGAAAACGGGGTAAGTCAGTCGACGGCCAACCTACCATCTTCAAAGATACCACGATAGGAAGACTCTACACCGTTCACCCCAATCAACATGAATGCTTCTTTCTACGCCTGCTTTTGGTGAATGTACCCGGTCCGACATCCTTTGAGTATTTGAGGACTGTAAATGGTACTATACATGACACTTACCGTAGTGCATGCCAAGCTCTGAATTTATTGGAGAATGACCAACACTGGGATAACTGCATCAATGACGCGTGCGAAACGTCAACCCCAAGTCAAATTCGTGCATTGTTTGGCATCATTTTAACAACTTGCTCTCCATCAGCTCCTACAGAGTTATGGGAAAAATATAAGTCAAAAATGTCCGAAGATATACTCCATCGAAAACAGTTAGAGACGTCAGATATGACTTTTGATTTTACATCAGAAATTTATAACTACACTTTAGCTGTTATAGAAGATTTGTGCGTACGTATGGCAAACAAACCTCTTCAGGATTTGGGAATGCCTTCACCTAACCGTATCGCTGCTGTTTCGACATGTGTAGAATTGGATCGTGAACAAAGTTACAGTACGAGTGATCTATTGTCGTATGTACAAAATAACATTTCCAAGTTAACGTCGGAACAAAAAGACATTTATGATACGATAATGCATTGTGTCGATAACAACGTTGGAGAAATTTTCTTTTTGGATGCGCCAGGAGGTACTGGTAAAACGTTTGTGATAAAACTGATTCTGGCATCAATTCGATCAAAAAATGATATAGCGTTGGCAATTGCGTCGTCCGGAATAGCCGCAACATTGCTGCCTGGTGGAAGAATTGCTCATTCCGCTTTGAAATTGCCTCTGAACTTGCATTCTACAGAAACTCCCACGTGCAATATTTCCAAATCATCTGGGATGGGTAAAGTATTGCAGCAATGCAAACTTATTATTTGGGATGAGTGCACAATGGCACACAAAAAAATCACTCGAGGCTCTGGATCAATACTTGAAAGATTTGCGAGGGAAGTCGAAACCCTTTGGCAGCACATTAATATTGCTTGCGGGAGATTTCAGGCAAACATTACCTATAATGCCTAGATCAACTCCTGCAGACGAAATGAATGCTTGCCTGAAAAATTCTAATTTATGGGCACACGTAAAAACATTAAAATTAACTACAAATAGGCGTGTCCGATTGCAAAACGATGACTCTGGTCAAACATTTTCAGATCAATTGCTGGCAATGGGAAACGGAAAGCTCCCAGTAGACAGCTAACTTAAAAAACTTTAACTTTAAAAACTAAAAAAACTAAAAAAAACTAAAAAAAGGTAAAAAACTAAAAAAACTAAAAACTAAAAAAGAAAAAACTAAAAAAAAAGGAAAAAACTGAAAAATAAAAGAGAAAAAGAACGATGACTCTGGTCAAACATTTTCAGATCAATTGCTGGCAATGGGAAACGGAAAGCTCCCAGTAGACAGTTTTTTAATTTCAGGACGTATACAACTACCTGCTGATTTCTGTAATTTAGTGACGTCCAAAAATGAATTGATTGAAAAAGTATTTCCGAATATTCTAAAAAATTATAAAAATAATAAATGGCTAAGTGAAAGAGCGATTCTCGCACCCAAAAATATAGACGTCCACGAAATCAACAATATTGTTTTGACCAAGATTCGAGACCAGGCAGTCCTTTACAAGTCAGTCGACACAGTTTTGGAACCAAATGAAGCGGTTAATTATCCATCTGAATTTTTAAATTCCATAGATCTTTCAGGGTTTCCACCACACGTGCTACAACTAAAAATAGGCGTACCAATAATACTTTTAAGAAATATAAACCCACCAAAGCTTTGCAATGGCACTCGACTTGCCGTAAAAAAAAACAATGGAAAACCTAATAGAGGCCACAATCTTGACAGGGCCTTTTGAGGGTGAGGCTGTTCTTATTCCTCGCATTCCCATGATTCCAACGGATCTGCCTTTTCAATTTAAAAGATTGCAATTCCCAATTCGATTAGCATTTGCAATCACCATTAACAAAGCTCAAGGTCAATCATTAGAAAAATGTGGTATAGATCTTAATACTGATTGTTTTTCCCATGGACAATTGTACGTTGCATGTTCGAGGGTCGGTAAACCTGACAATCTATTTATATGCAGCGACAATTGGACAGCGAAGAATGTTGTATATTCGCAAGTTTTACGCAGTTAATTTGTATTTTGGAACCAAATGAAGCGGTTAATTATCCATCTGAATTTTTAAATTCCATAGATCCTTCAGGGTTTCCACCACACGTGCTACAACTAAAAATAGGCGTACCAATAATACTTTTAAGAAATATCAACCCACCAAAGCTTTGCAATGGCACGCGACTTGCCGTAAAAAAAAACAATGGAAAACCTAATAGAGGCCACAATCTTGACAGGGCCTTATGAGGGTGAGGCTGTTCTTATTCCTCGCATTCCCATGATTCCAACGGATCTGCTTTTTCAATTTAAAAGATTGCAATTCCCAATTCGATTAGCATTTGCAACCACCATCAACAAAGCTCAAGGGCAATCCCTAGAAAAATGCGGTATAGATCTTAATACAGATTGCTTTACCAATGTACAATTGTATGTTGCATCTTTGAGGGTCGGTAAACCTGACAATCTATTTATACGCACAGACAATGGGACAGCGAAGACTGTTGTATATTCACAAGTTTTACGTAGTTAATTTGTATTGTATCTATCTATCTATCTATCTATATAAAAACGAGTTGTGTGTATGCATGTTTGTTTGTTTGTAAAAAGAGCGTTTGCATATGACGTCATTATTAGTACATACGGCTTTGTATATGGACAGACAATGGGAAAGCCAAGAACGTTGTATATTCGCAATTTTTACGTAGTTTGAAACACATATATAAATCTATCTATATTCACAGGTGGGACACAGGGACACAACTACAATGGCGCGTAACTAATATGGCGCGTAATGACTTACGCGCGCAGGGGGGCTTGGGGGGCGCGAAGCGCCCCACCAACTAGGTGTTGGGGTGGCGCGAAGCGCCACCCCAACAGCTAGTATATATATATATATATATATATATATATATATATATATATATATATATATATATATATATATATATCTATATATATAAAAATAAGTTGTCTGTGTGTGGATCTGTGGATGGATCAGGTGACGTCATGTTTGTCCGCATATGACGTCTGAATTATTTCACACTAATACAAAAGAAGAAAAAAACTAAAAAAGGTAAAAACTACAAAAAAAACTAAAAAGAAAAAAAAACTAAAAAAGCTAAAAAACTAAAAAAAACTAAAAAAGGTAAAAATCTAATAACTAAAAAAAAACTGAAAAAAATAAAAAAAGGCAAAAACTACAAAAAAAATAAAAACTAATAAAAAAACTAAAAAAGCTAAAAAACTAAAAAACTAAAAAAAAACTAAAAAAAGGTAAAAAACTAAAAAAAAACTAAAAACTAAAAAAGAAAAAAACTAAAAAAAAGGAAAAACTGAAAAATAAAAGAGAAAAAGAAAACTAAAAAAATATGAATAAATATATATAAAAATAAGTTGTTTGTGGGTTATGTCTGTCTGTCGAGTGACGTCGTGTTTGTCCGCATATGACGTCTGAATTATTTCACACTAATACAAAAGAAGAAAAAAAACTAAAAAAGGTAAAAACTACAAAAAAAACTAAAAAGAAAAAAAACTAAAAAAGCTAAAAAACTAAAAATAACTAAAAAAAGGTAAAAAACTAAAAACTAAAAAAAACTGAAAAAACTCAAAAAAGGCAAAAACTAAAAAAAACTAAAAACTAATAAAAAAACTAAAAAAGCTAAAAAACTAAAAAAACTAAAAAAACTAAAAAAAGGTAAAAAACAAAAAAAAAACTAAAAACTAAAAAAGAAAAAACTAAAAAAAAGGAAAAAACTGAAAAATAAGAGAAAAAGAAAACTAAAAAAATATTAATAAATATAAAAAATATAAATATAAATATAATATAAATTAGCAATCAACAAAGCACCGAGACACAAATGACGACCGGGACACAGGGAGTATAAATGACGACCAGGACATAAGTAAAAAAAAAACTAAAAAAAACTAAAAAAATGGTAAAAACTACAAAAAAACTAAAAACTAATAAAAAAACTAAAAAATCTAAAAATCTAAATAAACTAAAAAAGAAAAAAAAGAAAAAAGGAAAAAAATAAAGGAGAAAAACAAAACTAAAAAACGAATGTATATACAGACCGGGACACCGGGATACAAATGACGACCGGGACACAGGGAATATAAATGACGACCGGGACACAGGGACACAACTACAATGGGGACGCCGGGGGGCACAGGGGGATATAAATGACGACCGGGACACCGGGACACAAGGAATATAAATGACGCCCGGGACACTCAAAGAGAAATCACAGACTGGAACACCGGGACACAAATGACGACCGGGACACAGGGAATATAAATGACGACCGGGACACAGGGACATAACTACAAAGGGGACGCCGGGGTGCACAGGGGGATATATAAATGACGATGGCGACTCAGGGAATGGTCGATTAGCAATCACCATCAACAAAGCTCAAGGGCAATCATTAGAATCATGAGGTATAGATCTGAATACGGATTGTTTTCCCATGGACCATTATATGTTGCATGTTCAAGAGTCGGTAAACCTGACAATCTATTTATATGCACAGACAATGGGACAGCAAAGAATGTTGTATATTCGCAAGTTTTACGTAGTTAAAAACATATATATATATATATATATATATATATATATATATATATATATATATATATATATATATATATATATATATATATATATATATATATATATATATATATCTATATATATATATATATATATATATATATATATATATATATATATATATATATATATATATCTATATATATAAAAATAAGTTGTCTGTGTGTGGATCTGTGGATGGATCAGGTGACGTCATGTTTGTCCGCATATGACGTCTGAATTATTTCACACTAATACAAAAGAAGAAAAAAACTAAAAAAGGTAAAAACTACAAAAAAAACTAAAAAGAAAAAAAAACTAAAAAAGCTAAAAAACTAAAAAAAACAAAAAAAAGGTAAAAATCTAATAACTAAAAAAAACTGAAAAAAATAAAAAAAGGCAAAAACTACAAAAAAAATAAAAACTAATAAAAAAACTAAAAAGCTAAAAAACTAAAAAAACTAAAAAAAACTAAAAAAAGGTAAAAAACTAAAAAAACTAAAAACTAAAAAAGAAAAAAACTAAAAAAAAGGAAAAAACTGAAAAATAAAAGAGAAAAAGAAAACTAAAAAAATATGAATATATATATATATAAAAATAAGTTGTTTGTGGGTTATGTCTGTCTGTCTGTCTGTCGAGTGACGTCGTGTTTGTCCGCATATGACGTCTGAATTATTTCACACTAATACAAAAGAAGAAAAAAAACAAAAAAAGGTAAAAACTACAAAAAAAACTAAAAAGAAAAAAAACTAAAAAAGCTAAAAAACTAAAAAAAACTAAAAAAAAGGTAAAAAACTAAAACTAAAAAAAAACTGAAAAAACTAAAAAAAGGCAAAAACTAAAAAAAAACTAAAAACTAATAAAAAAACTAAAAAAGCTAAAAAACTAAAAAAACTAAAAAAAAACTAAAAAAAGGTAAAAAACAAAAAAAAACTAAAAACTAAAAAAGAAAAAACTAAAAAAAAGGAAAAAACTGAAAAATAAGAGAAAAAGAAAACTAAAAAAATATTAATAAATATAAAAAATATAAATATAAATATAATATAAATTAGCAATCAACAAAGCACCGAGACACAAATGACGACCGGGACACAGGGAGTATAAATGACGACCAGGACATAAGTAAAAAAAAAACAACTAAAAAAACTAAAAAAATGGTAAAAACTACAAAAAAACTAAAAACTAATAAAAAAACTAAAAAATCTAAAAATCTAAATAAATTAAAAAAGAAAAAAAAGAAAAAAGGAAAAAAATAAAGGAGAAAAACAAAACTAAAAAACGAATGTATATACAGACCGGGACACCGGGATACAAATGACGACTGGGACACAGGGAATATAAATGACGACCGGGACACAGGGACACAACTACAATGGGGACGCCGGGGGGCACAGGGGGATATAAATGACGACCGGGACACAAGGAATATAAATGACGCCCGGGACACTCAAAGAGAAATCACAGACTGGAACACCGGGACACAAATGACGACCGGGACACAGGGAATATAAATGACGACCGGGACACAGGGACATAACTACAAAGGGGACGCCGGGGTGCACAGGGGGATATATAAATGACGATGGCGACTCAGGGAATGGTCGATTAGCAATCACCATCAACAAAGCTCAAGGGCAATCATTAGAATCATGAGGTATAGATCTGAATACGGATTGTTTTCCCATGGACCATTATATGTTGCATGTTCAAGAGTCGGTAAACCTGACAATCTATTTATATGCACAGACAATGGGACAGCAAAGAATGTTGTATATTCGCAAGTTTTACGTAGTTAAAAACATATATATATATATATATATATATATATATATATATATATATATATATATATATATATATATATATATATATATATATATATATATATATATATATATATCTATCTATATTCACAGGTGGGACATAGGGACACAACTACAATGGCGCGTAACTAATATGGCATGTAACGACTTACGCGCGCGGGGGGGCTTGGGGGGGGGGCGCGACCGGGACACAGGGACATAACTACAAAGGGGACGCCGGGGTGCACAGGGGGATATATAAATGACGATGGCGACTCAGGGAATGGTCGATTAGCAATCACCATCAACAAAGCTCAAGGGCAATCATTAGAATCATGAGGTATAGATCTGAATACGGATTGTTTTCCCATGGACCATTATATGTTGCATGTTCAAGAGTCGGTAAACCTGACAATCTATTTATATGCACAGACAATGGGACAGCAAAGAATGTTGTATATTCGCAAGTTTTACGTAGTTAAAAACATATATATATATATATATATATATATATATATATATATATATATATATATATATATATATATATATATATATATATATATATATATATATATATATATATATATCTATATTCACAGGTGGGACATAGGGACACAACTACAATGGCGCGTAACTAATATGGCATGTAACGACTTACGCGCGCGGGGGGGCTTGGGGGGGGGGACGCGAAGCGCCCCCACCAACTAGGTGTTGGGGTGGCGCGAAGCGCCACCCCAACAGCTAGTATATATATATATATATATATATATATATATATATATATATATATATATATATATATATATATATATATATATATATATATATATATATATGCATATACTTATATATATTGCATATATATTTTGCAAATATACTGCATTTGAAACCTTATCATCGAGTAAAAATATGAGTCTTTGTCACCACATTTGCTCAGGGCAATTTTTCCCCCTGATATTTAAAGTGTATTTTTTTCCTAAAATCTATCATTTCAAGATTAAATTCGCTCGTTTTAAAACTTTCAGAAGTGGGAATGAACACACTCTCTACATTTACAAATAGGACAGAAATGGAATGATTGAAGAATAAGAAGGTTATTAAAAAAAAGAAAACATTCAAAAAAAAAATAAGACTTAGTGCTTTTTATAACGATATTCGCACTGTCACTAGATAGGTCAAATCGGCTGCAGTTTAATTTCATAGAGGGAAATTCATTCCAAGAATCATTTAATTGTTTTAATTTTTATTTCTAGCATTTAATTGAAACTCCGATTCTCTTATCTGTCACTGAAATACCTAAAAAACGATGATGACGTCCTATTCTTACGTTTGGGATTCACATACGAACCCATAAATGTCGAACTACCTCTATGGGCACACTTGCTATTTTCTACTGGCTTCTACTGGCTTCTTGCTATTTTCACTTTTCTAAATATTTTTTTTAACCAGCTCCAAAAAAAATTGACATAAATGTGGTAAGAATTAATACTGAAATTATTTGCATTTCACACAACGCCAGCGCTACTTTTGGGGCATTTATCTCTGCATCAGCATGCTGTACAAAATGTCTTCTGTGAATCAAATAAAGTGAATTTAATCAAAATATGCACATTTTAATCACAGTTTGGAAATTTTGTGTGCACGTATAAGCACTACCAAACCATTCCCTTTTTTCTATTGTTATCAGTTTCATCATGCAGCGCTAGAAGACCAAGCTTTGCTTGTTAAGGGAATTACGGACATAAAAATATACTCAGTTTAACCCCCCCCCCTTCAGAAATATATACCCCCTATACCCTGATTTACACATGAAAAGTGTAATTTTTATAGAATTCTTTTTTTTTAAACAAAGATACAAAGGGGGAGGTAATTTTCAAACTCTAGGAATCGATTCTCCCTTCCAATTGGCATCCCTTGCAATTTTCATTTAATTTAAGGTTTCTGTCACAATGATGCCAAGAATTGTTCAGATTTTTTAGATATTCTTTAGCAAACAATATCCAACAGATCAGTATATAACTCTAACTTTGTTTTTCGAATAGTTTCGAATTTGAAATACGGTCGCTATTTAAATGTTGGGGAAATGTTACGATATAATGTTACACAGTTTATGGCAATACTTTGACTTATCTTTTGACTTATCTTTGACTTATCTTTGACTTATCTTTGCTTAGACAGTGCTATTGTGCAACCTATGATTTTTGTTTCGGCTTTATTTTGCCCGATGATATTAATTCTGTTCATTAGTATAAATCGACAAACCCACAAAAAATAGCTTTAATAAAATTCACTAAAGCACATATATTAAAAGTTTAGTACAACAAAATAAATCTTACGGAGTCAAAATCCATTCAAATTTACGAGTAATTGAATAGTGCGATACCCGGGACTATTAGAATAGGGTTTGGTTCTTTTATAGAATTGAGCATCCTATGCTGGGTGTATGGGTCGGGGGAAGTGAAGGGGGGATATGTACTGCAGCATTATTGGTGAATCTGGCCGAAGAAAAGCCGAGTGTACACGAGATTCACCTTCGCCCTCCCCAAAGTTCGTTTACACTATACTACCGTCGTCTGCAGGAACTCATTGCTGACAATTTATGTAAAATCCAAGCACCAGCACTTATATTTATGATTGTTTAATGTGTGTTTATTGTTTATAATATACTTCGTATTTTTTCTAAATTCACCATGTAGTGGGTTTGTCTAAATTCACCAAGTATATTAATTACTAGTGCAGGAAAACAGTATTCTGTCATACTGTCACCCAAAATGAGAGCGACTTTCTTTCTGTTTAGCCCTAGACGATTTGCCGAAAAGGACAACCTTCGGCAGTCTGTCATCCTTCATCCGCAGAACGTGCCCTAGCCATCTGAACCTTTCTTTTATTATAGCCCTAGAAAGCGGCTATAAAGTCTATTATAATATTATAATTTTTCCAAAACTTTAATAATGTTTGATATTATATTTTTTATCTTTTACGTATTTTATTCAATTGTATTTTTAAGCCTATTGTAAATCGTTGGTTTATTTCATTTGTTAAACTATTTTTGCAGTTTAGTTATATCATTCAGTTACTCCTAGGCTTAGAAAGATATAAAAAGACGAATCAATACATTTTGTCTCACCATTTTAGCTGGGTCTTATAAACCGTTAAATTGTACCCTTAGTCTTACTTGAGCTATTGTGGATGTACCATGTTGACAGTCGTGATGTATATACTGTCTTCTAGTTTAGTTGAACAGCACCTTCAAAATTTCCAAGAGGTTCGACCTAATTACCTTAACTGTTCCTGAGATATTGCTGATACATCGTTTTGACCACCTGGATGCAAATAATTTCGTTTGAATCAGTTCAGCATTCCCTTCGATATTGCTTGAAAATTTCAACTTAATACCTTTAGCCGTTTCAGAGACATAACAAATCCATTGAAATTTTCAACTTATTGACCAATAAGTTCCCAAAGTTACGCTTTTTATGACCTGATAATGTCCAACTGATTTAGTTCAATAGCCTTCTAAACCTTCCTTATGCGCTTCAAAGTAACACATCTAGCTGCACTCGGAGTTTTTGCATATTTGCCATTTTAATAATCAAGATACAATTAGTGTCATTTCTTGGGATGAATATCCTTCTGGACAATGCCTAAAAATTTCAACTTAAAATCCTCAGGTGTTTTATCAGATATTGAAAATTCTAATGAAGTTTAACTTAGTACCCATAGCTGTTCTTGAGATATTGCAGATATACGCTCCTGACATTTTTTATGCAGTCTATTTATCAATAGTGTCTATTGATTTGGATTAAGTCGCCTACAATAGGCCATGAAATTTTTGGCTTAATACCCTAAGCTGTTCCTGAGGTATTGCAAATGCGCCTTTTTTAAGATCTTAATGCACGTGGTGTCTTGATTCTGTTCAGCATTTGCCTCACCACTCCCTGAAAGTTTTAACTTAATGCCCTCAGAATTTCCAGAGATATTACAGAAAACCTCTATTGAAAACCTAGGTGCGCTAAGTCTTATGATTCAGTTCAATATCTTCCTCGAAATTCATTGGAAATTTAAACTTAGTATTCATAGCTATTAATGAGTCATTACAGATATTGCTTTTGGAAACCTGGAAGCCCGTATTTTGCTTTTACTTTTCGTAGGAAACACTAGAAGTTTCAACTTAGTATCCTTTGCTGTTTTTAAAGTAAAACAAGTATGTAATTTCTACAGCATGGATGCATATTTACATATATTGATGTAATGGAACATCCCCCACGAGATCCTCTTGAGTTTTCGAATGTTTTCAAAACATTCCTCGGAAGTTTAAAACTTATACTCTTAACTGTTTCTGAGATACTCCATGTGTGCGCTTTTGACAACCAGGACAAACTGATTACGTAGAAACGTTCACAACCATTTGCAATCTTCAAAAAAATAAATAAAAAAATCAATTCTAATGGGAAACACATCCATATGCAGTTACACTGTTTTTGGTAGTAGAGGCCACCAATTTAAAAAAAAGAGACGTGAGTGATGCTTCACAAAAGAAAGCTAAAAATAGACTGAACTTTGTGATTTAATGTGTACCTTCACTTCTGGTGGTGAAGCTGTTTTTGAGCATCAAAATATTGTTAGTTGTTGAATTATTACGGACCAAGCGTTATCAATTTAACTAATCAAGTTCGTTTACTTATTTCGACGGTGAAATTTGGCAACACTGATGAGTACTAACCTGAGAGCTTAATTTCCAAATAGCCAGAAGAAAAATATCCGACAATTCCCGTTCTCAGGCATGAATAGACACAAGACGAGTGGAGATAGGATTTTTTATGTCTATATTATTTTAAAGTGGGTTTAACTGTAACATAGCCTGTCAGAAACTAAATATGTAACACAGATGTGGTTAAAGAATTTAATCCATGTCTAATATTATCACAAAACATATTGTTACAAAAATAAATTAACGCTCAGGTGCAAAGACTCACTGGGAAAAATTTCACGTAGAAATTAATAAAAAATTAAGAATAATGGACTAATTTAACGAAATTCAGTGATTTTACTATGATTTTTAATTGATTTTCCTGCTTTTCGGTGATTCATTGCTCATATAACAGAATATCAGCTTTACGTTGTTTTACTATTATTAATTCTTTTAATTCATCTAATATTTCATAACCTATTGAGTTAAAATAATCTTTAAATGACTAATTAAGAATGTATTTACTTATTTAGAGTTGATTTATCATAGTACGATTAAAAGTTCCGAAGTGAAAATAGAAAATAAAGATAGAAACACATACGCACAAAAAGCCCTACCAGTTACAACTTCTATCAACTGCACAACTTCCACAAATATAAAATATACAACTTCCATACGGAAAAGTTTTCATATAGATAAACACAAGAGTACTAGTAGTTTCAACCTCCATCAACTAAAAAGACCATACACAAAATACCCAAAAATTTCAATAAGGGTTGTTGTTTGAAGTGTTGAAATTGCCCCATTGAAGGTCCCACATCCAAGAAAAAAATACTCAAATAAATTAAAATTAATAAATAAATTTTTACCCTAGATATAAGATTTACTTTGGGGTCTTAACAAACTCTGTGTTATCATAGCCTGAGTTAGTGTGGTGGATGATTGTTGTCTTGCCTTTCTTATCAAAAGTCCTAACACGGATGAATAAGAAAGCAGAAACTATACAAGTGATGCTCAGAAGAAGAAGAAGCATAACAAGACCCCCAATGAAGGACGGAATTGACATACATACATTATTTGAATCTAACACTGAGGCTAAATTTTGCACCACCACAGTTTCGTTGGCATTTCCAAGATTAAAAGCAACATCACCTGGAGCAACAACTTGGATGATTCGTGTCGTCCGAACGTCGGTCATTTCTTGGGTGTCTCGTTTGTAAATATGAAGAACAGGAAGGTCTTCAGTGTTACGTCGTTTTCTCGTTGCGTTTCTAAGAGGTGACTCTAGATCGTCTAAATCATTTGATCTTGGTCTTCCACGACGTTTTTCCTCTGGCTGAACGGCAAGACCTTCGCGGTTTTCCGCAACAAGGCCTTGGGCAAGAGGACCTGGTCGTCGGATTTCACGATTTATCTCTGGCAGAGATTTGCTAGGAATCTGAGCACCTGCTTTGGCTCTTGGATCAGGCAATGCAGCCGCTTCTGGTTTTGATCCAGCGTAGCTGAGATCACCATCACACCTGGGTTCTGGACAATTATATCTGCAGACTTGGATCACACATTGGAAATGGACATTCATTGAATCAGGGAATTTGAAAGCTTGAAAATAGGCATACGACACGACACTGGCAGAGGAGCCAAAATTGCGCACTTTTTGAAATCTAGACATAATTTTAGGTCTTGTCACGCATCCGTATTGATCAACAAGCTGTATTGGAGCTCTTACACCATCATGAGCGACACAGTTTCTCACAAGCATATCAAACTTGTTCTCATCATCTTTAATAGCCAAAACCATGGTCATAGTTTGGCCAATTTTTACAATGCCTGACACCTCTGATGCCCAAGGTCCTTTTCCGACTTGAATTTGCATCCAGCATTGGAGATTATCACCTAAAAAGTTAGCTGTCACTGCGTTCAACATGTCTACCGAGAAAGGACGGAAAGTGACGGATTTTTCGTAGTAATCATACCAAGTGCACCTTAGTCTTCGCGCCTGATCCCAAACCTCCTGAACCAGAGGGTCATATTGAATAATAATAGTATTTTCGACGAAGGTACCGGTGGGAGAAGGTTGTCCAAAATTGCCAACCCCATTTGCAGATGAGGACATGCCACAGCTGTTAAGAACAATGTCAAAAGTGGCACTTAACTGCCCACTTCCAGGTCTTAGATGAATGCAATTTGGGGCACTATAATGACCTTTTGAGAAAATCATTCCATAAAATGGACGATCAAACTCAATATTAACTCTCATCAACGTTTTCTCACATTGAACTTGGAGATTCTTTATTTGCGGCATATCAACTCCAGAATTACTAGCCCAAAGATCATCTTGAATTAAGCCTGGGGATGGAACACTATTTCCAACGTATTGACTAGGCAAAGCCTGCAAGGCTCCTGACTGTGGATCGTCAATTCCTCTGTGTTCTAGCGGGAGTGCAGATGAGTCAAGTTTGTCAGAAGTAACCTGCAAGAAAGACCAGTTTGACAACTCTGTACAATTGCAGATTGGAACGCTATATATATATTCGACATCGAATCGATATTGAATTGATTTTTAACTATCAGACCATTTTGGATAATAATATTTTCGAAAGAAAGTATTTTGAATAAGGCTGTGTTAATAGCGCTTTAATCTGGGTATATTTTGGTATATTTTTATATACCCCCATTCAGAACTCAATGTACAAAACATCTTAAAGAAAGCTGTATACTGATCTTACGTATCTTTTGTGTTTAAGTAATATGTTTGATGTGTCATAAATTTGAATTAGTTTAAGGCTTAATCTAGGTCTTTAATTCGGTGAAAAAAGGCAATTTTTTAAATTATTACTAGTTTTTTCTTTATTTGATCAAGAAAATTCATGTTAATATAAATCAGAAATATTGGGCATCTATAAAACATAAATATATATATATAACATAACCGACATCCTTGATGCGAAATTTTGTCAGATTTTATTTTCAAGAAGGGTAAAACAAAAAAATTACATTTTACAGGATTAGCAAAAAAAAATTTATCACTCTCCTGGGGTATCATAAAGACCAGAAAACTGTAAATTTTTCCTTTTTGAGCAAGTCAGTTTCAAGTTTAAAAATCAGTCACACTATCATTTTCTTTGGCTGCCTAATCATTTGAAGTGCAAGAACCTAGGAGGTTACCTAATTAAAGACTAGATTCAGAAACATCAGTTCATGCAGGGTAGGCAGGGATTTTTGAATTCATTTTTACTGAATATACAATAAAGGCGTGTTTTCAATGAAAAAACCCGCCCTTTCACTTAATTCTCGCAATCCCAAATGAAAATACGAAAAAACAACTTTCAATGATAATCTGAATGAGGACCAACAAGAAAACTGGGGAAATTTTAGGATTATCTGGGATATTGGGCTGTGAGTATCCTCCTTGCGTCCATTTCCATTCTTAAAATCAGGAGGTAAGACAAGGTTCACTTTTGGAAAAGGCACATCTCTGACTAAAAACGATTTAACCACAGGGAATGTCTTCTATAAGACGGTAAAACAATTTCATATAATTATTTGCTGCTCGGACACCACATAAGTAGTTCAGCTTGATTTAACAGAACTAGCGGCTCAAATTTTTCCCCCAGTTTCTATCTCTACCAGACTTTACATTCCACTGAGCGTGCGTAGCTGTGTTGGCCTCAGGCGGCTTGGTGCTGCAGTGAGTTATTAGTAGTAGTAGTTTATTAAGAACATCTTTATGATAGATAGCGATAATCTGAAATTGAGTTTCCATCTGCCAGCAAAGGCATTCTTGAAGGTTCTCAAAGGTTCTTGAAGTCTATGGATCTAGAGTTAAAAGTCACCTTTTAACGATACCTACTGACTACAAGCAATCTCTATAATGAGAAATACTGACTTGCTTGGAAACTTGACCCCTCAATATTATCACAAGTTACAATAGGGATGTACGCTTTGATATGTATTTAACATCTAGTTTAACTATATACAAGATTTGTTTTTACTGTAGACTCATTTTACTGATTCTGTTATGGCTTTTCTTTCTTCATAATTTTATCCATCCCTTCCTTCTTTATGTCCTCCTTCATTCAGTATATATTCGTTGATTATATTCATCAATGTATTTTTTTATTTTTTCCTATTTATATCTTAATTTCTCGGCTCTGCTGTACAGTTCAGCCATTATGAGCTATCTGTAGCCAGGGCCCGAATTAACTTACTAATAGGGACTTTTCAGGTTGGTTTATCTGAAAAGAAAGAACCTCTAATTCAGAATTTCTATTTCTGAAAAAAAAGAAAAGAGGGAAAAGCCCGAAATCAATTATTTTACTTTAGTACTTCGCTAAGAAAGCGAGGCTAGGACTATTTATTGAATGTTATGACTTACTATACATATTTTTTCTATGTACTCAGTAAGATGGCCTTTTCTTGTTATTAGGTAATTTTTCTTTATTTATGTTTTTCAGCTTCTTCTGAAGTTTTAAGTGCTATATTAATTTTTTTTTTATATTTCAAGGTTCAGTATTATATCACGGCAAATAATACGCTCCAGCAAATTGATGGTGTTACTAAAATGAGGTAAAAAAAAAACTGAATTCACCCTTTCATCCTCCCCCCGTCCTGAAGTTATTAATGGTGTTAGTCTTTGAGAAGCTGCCATTTCTGACGAATTCTTTATAGTTGACGTCTATATAGACGTGTGTATCGTCTATGACGTGTATATTCTTTTGTAGTTTTTGAATAAAATTTTATGGCCAAAGTTTCATCATTAGTGTATTCTTTCTACGTCTATTCCTTATTTGTCTATTCTATTTTTTCTACTCTATGTAGAAAGAATACTCTATTGTTTTATTTTAAGTGTGTCACTGATTCATTTCGCTTCTTTTCCGGGTTGACAACTTTTTTTTACTTTAATATTACTTTACTTCACTATTTGAGATTTTACGTTTAGCACTTGCTAAACGTAATTTACTTACTAAACGTAACTTACTAAAGTTTAAATTTAGTTAAAACTAAATTAATTAACTAAATTTGGTTAATTTTAAATTAAATTTAAATTTGAAGCTTAAAATACATTAAAAATTAAATTTTCTATCCTACTTTGCAATCAAAGCAACCAAACAGAAAAACAGAGATAAAATGGGACCAAATACGAAAACTGAAAAATAGCAAAAAGCAATAAAGCTTAATTATTACTATTTATTACTAAGTTAATTACTATTTAATTACTATTTATTTTTAGTTACTATTTAATTACTCTTTATTTTTAGTTACTATTTAATTACTATTTATTTTTAGTTACTATTTAATTAATATTTATTTTTAGTTACTATTTAATTACTATTTATTTTTAGTTACTATTTAATTACTAGCCAAGCGAAGCATTAATCCACTGTGCTCCCGCATGGTTTTGTTTAGAGGAGTCGGTAGTTATGTAGAACATGTTTATTTATTTATAAATGTTATTTATAGTAAATATAAATATATCGTGATATAAATATTTATTTATATTACAGGGAGTGAACTAACAAAGCATTCAGTTGTACTCCAATTTGGTAGGAAACCAAACTGTTCTTTTCTTTACAGCTTTTATTACAAGCCTAATGATTCTATCTTTAATCCATTAGTTTTAATGGATTAAAACTAATGGATTAGTTTTAATGAATTAGTTTAATGAACTAATGGATTAGTTTTAATGAAAACTAATGTTCCATTAGTTTTCAGAGGCAAGATGTTAGTGAAATAATATAAATAATGCACATTTAAGACTTTGGACCGGGTGTTGAAGGCCTGCGTCGTAGGATAACCCTTACGAAACCTAAACTGTGTCTGACTCGAAAGCCTATTCATCTGAAGGAAATTATAGAGCCACATGACTCGCTTATGTTCCTCTGCTTCGAAAATGTTATTTATAAATCGACTACTGACTAGCAGAAACTAGAAGGCTACTGTAACAAAAGATAGCTGTTATAGGGCTCATTTAAAAGCTTCTTTATACTTTATCTCTTTTCATGAATTTGACTTAGCATATTCCCCCAAAGTACACTTTTGGTTGTATCCCCCATGTTTTTCTATTTAAGAAGTGCCATTTCCAGTGAAATGACCAGAAAAAGGTGTTTTTCAAAACATAGCCGAAAGCAAAAAGCTAAGAGGGCAAGGATACACACAGCCTACACAGAATTAACGCTAGAATTACGCCTACACAGGCTAAATTCTTCGTAGATTTTTAGTTGAAAAGTTTTTAGTTTTAGTTAATTTGTTTTCAATATAATCTTCCACTTTTAAGTTGAGTTGGTAATTTATGAAGCTTTGAATGAGCCATTAAGCATCACTCTTAAAAGTTCTACTATCCCAAAAGCCCCAGCTTTTCCGCTTGAGATATGGCACCAAAAATGCCATTTGGAACTTGCAGGTGGTAAAATTTATAGGAAGTACGTAGATGTGAGCAATATCTTTTTTTATGAGCTATAAAAATCTGTCTATGATGTTCTGGTAACCTGCTAGTGTTACCCCTTAAGAAATGGCACAAAAAGTGCCGTTTCAGTGCCATATGGCACTTTCTTATGGTGGAATTTATAATAAGCACGTAGATGTGAGAAATTTCTTTTTAAAGAGCCATTATGCATTTTTCTATTATGTCCTAGTATCCCACAAGGCCTACTGAAAAAAAAAACGGGTGACAGATGAGTGTATACCGATGCAAAAAGTGATTTCCCTTGTTCTTTAAGGAGGGGGACTAAATTTACCTGTATAAGCTTTTCACCCATGTTGATACCAATGGTACATTTTTCATTTTGATCTGAAGCCATTTTCGAGGAGAATCAGACTTTTTTCAAAATCATCATAAATTTCTTTTCGCAAGAAACTTTCACTTTTAAGACGAACCGTCTGACACATTCCTAAGTCAGTGTCAGATAGCAATTTTTTTTCACTATGCAGTTTTTTTCAAAATAAGTTTTTTAAGGGCAGAAGATTAGCTAGGATAGTGATTTTGAAATGAATGAAGACACTACATCACAAAGAAATGGCGACACTGGCAGACGAAAAATCAATGAATAATAAAAAAAAAAATTATGTGACGATTTTTGCAAAACTTTAATTTAGATCCTCTCACCTCAAATCAATTTGTTGCAACTAATCTGAATTTTTTCATGTTGCGCGCTTACGATATTCTGATATTCTTTTTTTCGAAATTGGTTATGTACTTTAAAATCCCGTATAATTAATTAGAAACTGGGGTGTTAGGAATCAACATTGTTATTGCCACATGTTCGATGCCTCAAAAGTATTTCTTTAAAAACAACTATGTTTTCGTAACCTGCAAAAGAACTGAATCACAATTTCCAGTTGTCCAGTATCTATTTTTTTTTTTTTTTAATAAATTCATTTTGATGTTCAAGCTGGTTTCAAAGGACTACAAAAATAACTGCTCAATAATCTATTGCAATTAATTTTAACTAATTTCAATTAACTATTATTTTATTTTCACTACCCATGCCTTCAATAAGCTTCCTGTAATCATTTTCTTGTTAATTTTGGCGGTCAACCGGCACTGACAAATATTGAACTGGGTTCAATAGTGCTTATTGAAACTTATTAAATTAGTTTGTAAACCTTCCTGTTAGAAAATGCTTAAATATTGCCTGTAGTGACGAGCCATCAGACTTCAATATATCTTCTATTTATTCTTGGAGCGACGGGCAATATGTATTTTTTCAAATCTAAGGAGGCAAATTTGTCGTTTTTTCAGTTTTTCAACGAGGATACTACAAAAGGACATTTATCCATGAAAATGCCCCCCAAAAAGATCTTTTTTCTCTAAATCTACGGGTGGTGGGATTAGGCAAGGCATTATTTACTGATAATGAAATCGAACTAGTAAAAACATAAATACTTTTCAAGACATCGCTAATATTCGACTCAAGACATTCCAAATCACGACTAGAAAACGTAACCGTAGTGATAAGGGGCAAAAAATGTCTGGTAGCCATTCGGGAGGTAAAACATACCATCTACACCATCTACTTAAGCCGAGTAGCGAAGTCGACCAAGGACTAACCCCTTTTCAACACCAAAAGGCACTCGATACAACGAAGATGAAAGATCGCTAATCATTACTTTAATAGACCTTTCACAGTTTCTTGACGTACTCTCAGACCTTCAAACCAGTTTCAATTCAATCCTTCAATAACTAAACGTTTAAACCTTCACAATAGAATTCTAATGTCTACCATATCAAATAATATGTTATTTTTCAAAAAATATTGTCAGGGGGATCTTATCTTTTTCAAAATAATTACTTACGATATCAAAAAGATGATTGGCAGCATATCTAGCTGAGTGATGTTTCCAAAACCCACATTTAATTTCACTTACCAGACATTAATCAATTAGATGGTTATATGAACCTCAGTGAATCGCTTTCTCCAATTATTTTTAAAATTAGGACAATATCAAAATTGATCTTTGGTTTCCCAAATTACACCCGTTACCCCCTATACAAGGGGGAAACGCATTAGGCGTGCTTCCAAGATTCTAGAAAGGTCTTTGTACCCCAGCGACAAGCTAATAATATGAAGTATATATGGCAAAATATATATCTCTACAGCCTCTCAAAAATTCTCAGATTCACGCAATCAATCCGACCGAATGCAATTCTATTCTTTTCACAATTTTAACCACTCGTAAGTTTTGTATTTTTTCTTACTTTTACTCCAGGTTACTATCTCGAGAGTCAACAAATTCTTTACTAAGAACATTTTCGATTTCATGCTTTCTACTCTTCTGAACTGATGCGCCGATATTAAGAGAAAAATTGGCAAAGATGTAATAAAACTAGCCAAAATAAAAAACAGCAAAAATTTGATATAAGTTTTTTGACGAGTTTTTTTCCTAATAGCAAACTGTATCCAATTTTCCATGCTTCATAGTTTCATATTTTAGATTTTGAATCTGTTTGCTTTCATTTACTCCTATTTATATTTCCTATTTCATTTTCCTGGTTATACTGTACAGTTTCAGTTACTTTTCAGTTTTGTACGGCAAGGGGATGATTTCAATTCTTACAGAGGCCTCTTGAAGTTGAAAATTAGAAAGACACATTTATAATTCTCTTAACATAGATTATTATTATAAATCTATTGTTTTATTGTAGTAGTTGTAATAGTGAGATAGTAACTGTAATATAATGTTTGTATTTGTCGTAACTGCAATGATAATTTTATTATAATGCTTACAATATATAATGTAAATACTTACAAAATTTGCCAATAAAAGACATCCCAAAAGCCATGTTCCTCGGCGTCTTATAGTGTTCTTCATCTTCTGCAAAAGAATTTTATTTTAATATTTGTGCGTAACTTCTTTTCATTCTGTGAAACCTTTTCAATATTTTCAGTAATACAAATCATTTTAGTCACCAATTTAACGCCGTAAATAGGTAATAAAGTGAATTGTAAAGTAAAATGTAACAGTCTTGTGCCCAGACATTTTTTTTTTTCATACACTTATTTGCAGTGAGCTGTCGGGCCAGAAACTCGAAAATTCAGATTTTAACTGTTTAAATATTATAGCCTAAGTACAGAATACTATCTAAGCAGCAAGTTGTATCATAGAAAGATTCAAGTCAGTTCCTTATTCACGCATATACATCATAGCAGGGACGTACCCAGGCCTGGCCCTCCCCTCTCTCCAACAAAAAAGAATTGATTTCTTGAATCTTGAGGAATTTCGGATTAAAATCATCAAGCACAATTATTTTATTTTGTTGATCCCCCTTGAAATGTGATTTTCTGCTCCCCCCTCCCATTATTTGAAAATGTAATTATATAAGTGTGATAAAAAATAAACACCAATAAACAAGCAGTGAATGAGGTCATATTATTCTCTTACTTGTCCTTAATATTTGTTAACCAACCCGGAAACGAAGATAATGATGGTTGAATTTCACTCCGATCCAGAGATAGGTCTGAACAACACACTTTGTTATTAATAGAATTATGGCCTAAGACAGATTCAGTTTCTCAACTTTCAAAATAGTAATGACCTGTATAATAATGCTAGAAATTGAAACTAATCAAAATTAAAACTGAATAATATATTGAATACTTGCTAGTCACTTGTAATTTCCGACTAAATATAAATTGTATCAATTAAATTCTAGTTATTATTAAAATAACTTATTTAAAAATAAATTCTAATTAGAATATTAAATTCTAGCACATCCCGGAATTCTTCACATAAGCTTTTAATCTTTGGTCAGACTTTCACAAAAAAAAAACAAAAATTGATCAAAAATTTGCTTATATGTATTTTTATTGCGTGTTTAGGTGTCGGATGAAAATTTTGGGGCAGGGGGTCAAACCCTCTGCCAAGGTACGGCCTTGGTTGCTCCTTACTTTTAGTAGATTTTTATATATAGTTTCTGACCTTTTTTTTAAATCATACCAGGAAATCCCCCCAGTAAAAATTTCGCTTTGAAAATTCCCTTGATAGAGCCATCCCCAAGGAAACTTCTTTCCATAGCAAATCCACTCCCCCATAGAACTTTCTTCCCCCTCTCACCCCTCACAAGAAAATATTCGTATCTTCTGCAAAAAAATGCTTAATTGTGAAAAACGGCCAAATTGCATAATTTACGACTTGTTCCCCCAGTGAAAATGGGGGGGGGCATGCCATCCCGAAAAAGCAGTCATAGGAACTTTTGACTATGCTGAATCAAATACCTATCTCAAATTTTCGTCAAATAGGTCGGGGGGAAAGAGGCATGAGAAGAGAAGTTAGTTGCCTCCCTTTGGTCACCTAAAAAAGGGCACTAGAACTTCCCATTTTCGCTTGAATGAGCCCTCTTTCGTTTTTCTAGGACCACTGGTTTTTTTACGATCATCTCAAGGGAAAAAAACAAACAAAATGAATACTCATCCTTGATCAATCTTCCGGTAATAAATGCAAAATTCCACATTTTGTAGTTATGAGCTTGTAACCTCTACGATAGGGTTCTAACTAGACCTACGTTGCCTGGGCAACGTGAAGTGTTGCGGCAACCTTTGTCCGGCTTTGCCGATTAAAGTGTTGCGAGAGCAACACTTTGGTTTTGTTTCTTCGCTATCGGTTAAATGCTGAAGTTGTCAAAACTATCAAAGCTTTCAAAACGGCATATTCAAAGAAGAACACAATCAGTAATCACATGATCAAATTCTTCAGCGTTGAAAAAACAACAGCAAAAGAATATCGGAAAAAGGGACTAAATTGAGTTTGCAGCCAGTTGAACTTTATCCTTTTCAATCGTAGACATCGTGACGGATGGAAACTTGGAACATTATCTTATATAATCTAGTTGGTATTATAAAGCTATCCGTAACTTTTCAGGATCAAATACCATAGATGTGCACCAATTTGCACAAATTTGTAGCCCCTCATGAACCTGAGCTCCTCTAGCAACCCATTCTTGCTTACAAGTCCCTCTTCCGTGAGAGACAAAGAATAACACAATCAGTAATCAGATGATCAAAGGCTATTCCTCAGGGTTGAAAAAAAAAAAAAAATATTGGAAGAAGGGACTAAATTACTTTGCAGCCAGTTGAACTTTATCCTTTGCACACCATAGGCTCTGGCTCGAGGACAAGCAAAAACCATCCTTTTTGGCCCCAGGCAAGAGTCGTACGGAGCTTTCCAAAATATAATGTCATATTCATCAATCCGGCCCGAGGTCCACACTAACAGCCGATTATTACTTACTAGGCCCCTAAATGTCACTTTGCAGCCGGTTGAACTTTATCCTTTTCAATCGTAGACATCGTGACGGATGGAAACTTGGAACATTATCTTATGTAATCTAGTTGGTATTATAAAGCTATCTGTAACTTTTTGGATCAAAATACCATCAGGGACCCATAAATTTCCTGTACCAGGATCGCTTATTATTGGATGGCGAGTCATTACAGGAAATTTATGGGTCCCTGATTCCATAGATGTGTACCAATTTGCACAAATTTGTAGCCCCTCGTGAGCCTCCTCTAGCAACCGATTCTTACTTACAAGTCCCTCTCCCGGGATATACATCCAAGTTCACCGGAAACAAATAATGGGTACACCAACTAGCAAAAGTTCCAAACCCCTTGTCGCTGAAGTCATTGTAGCCTAACAGCCGATTATTACTTACAACTCCCCTACATGTCTTACAATCGGGAACCAAGTTGTTCTTACCATCAATTACACCAGAAACAGATAATAGGTACACCAATCAGCAAAAGTTGCAAACCCCTCATTGCCAAAGATGATTATAAGCTAATAATCGACTGTTGCTTTGAAGTCCCCTACATATCTCACAATTGGTATCGGCCTATTTTTGGTTCAAGTGTGTACCTTACCACTGAAGTTGTCAACCCCTTGAAACTTTCAAACTGGTGTATGTCATGAAGGAATTTTTGTAACAAAAAATGGATGACATATACTTTGATCCACTCATCAAGGTCTATCGATTGTCATTGAAAAAAGATTCTATCTGTCTTAGTTCAAAAGTTGACTTTTTTGCCGGAGGCCAACTTTCTAACACCACCACTTAGAAAGGAGCAAAGGATAAGCTCTAATTTCTTTAGCAATGAGAGAACTTTTAAAGTTTAAGAGGAATATCTGATACCATTTCTCTATTGCAATCCCAAGTAGAAAAAAAAGAATGGTAAAGTCAGCTGAAATCACGAACAGAAATGGCTAGAAACAATAGATGGCAGCACTTTCGGACCCATGGGAAAATCGCACTTTTTTGTTTCTGTAAATTTTTCTATTTATCACTCAAAGAAGATATATTGGCTGTGGGGCCGGGGAACTACCGCATATAACACTTATAGATTTTAGTCCATCTTCAATTTGAAACTGGTGCCTGCCTGCTTGCCTGCTAGAACGGAGCTTTCCACTCGAAAGCAGAAACATGGTTTGATGAAACGAAAGCTTGGCTGCACAACTTCAGATACTCCTCTCTGACATAGGCTATATAACTCCACTTCACTTCGCACACCATAGGCTCTGGCTCGAGGACAAGCAAAAACCATCCTTTTTGGCCCCAGGCAAGAGTTCTACGGAGCTTTCCAAAATGTAATGTCATATCATCAATCCGGCCTGAGGTCCACACTTTCCGTAAAAACCGCACAGGTTAGACCCTTACCAGTTTCCAGGAATAAGCTGAGATCGGCGGCATAGGAAAAAAAAAAAAAAACGGGACAAAACCAAAGTGTTGCTCTCGCAACACAATTATATGCTGAATATGGTGGGTTGTTTTCCATTAAGATCACTTGCCTATCTGTTGGTATTTCCCCCCTTTTTTGAAAATCAGGTAAATTTTCTCAGTCTAATAGCTATTGATGGGCTATAAAACTTAATTAATTATATTTGGAATCAGCACAAAAAAGTCAATTCTTTTGATTTATCTATTGTTATCAGAATCCGTCTTTCAAGATTTTCGGTTACTATTGGGTCAAGTCACTCCTTACTTTCGTACGAATTGTTTGATAAGGCTTTTGTCACGCTCAAACACGTCCGAAAACATAACACCGTAAAACAAATAGCTCTACTGGAAATTTTACTGGGCTGCTAGAGGCTTTTATCAAAACTTTCTGATATTTAAAGATTGTTTGAAAAAAAAGGTAACAGCAATTTCTTACCAAGAAAAAGTTACTAAATGCATTCGTGCTGCCAAGTTATTAATAAAAAAAAAACTATTGCACTGGTTGGCATCGAAACAAACTCATCGCAAAGAAAAAAAATGTGAAAGTTGTATGACGGAAAGTGGTAACGTAGCAATAAAGCTTAGGACTTCTCCCTACTGTTACTACGAAATCAGGTTTCTGTGGATCCACCCTTGCGTTCCAATAATAAAACTTGTTCTGATTGGAAATTTCACGTCGATTTGGGTTTTCAAATTGCGCACATAAAATTAATAATAAACTCGTAAGAGTTGGATTTTTGTCAATTTAATATGGTATGATATGAATTATGGACTTATTCAGGACTAATGGCGACGGCCATTCTGCCTTTCAATTACACAAATAAATGAATGACGAATTTTTGAAGGCAGTACATAAAATATACCTATCTAATGTCTCATGGCCGTCCTCAGCAAAACAATCAGTTGAATAAAAATTAAATTCTACTTATGATGCAAACAGTACAATTAAAATTAAAGCCATATAAAAAATTTTCCCAACGTCATTACTCAGCTCAAAATTCAGATAGGACTCTAGCTGAACTTCTTGATTGTTGGAGTGTTTTAAATATGATTGCAATTTAGTTTTCTAGATGCATCGTTAGTTAAATTTTGTCTTTATTCTACTTTTTGTTTGCCGCGGATGACCATAAAATAAATGGCCGAAAATATTTGCATAGGTTGTATGTTATAATTTTTTTTTCCCGATATTCAGAAAATTCCTCGGTAATTAAGTATTATATGGAACTCAATCAAGCACTTCATTTAATTAGAACATATTTCTTTGACACTCAATCCTAAAGAAATATCACAAAATATGATGAAAATATAATGAACGAATGATATTATTTAGTGACTAGACCCGTACAGAATGGTTCACTATCTAATCCACAAAATACAACACATAGATTATATCACAAATACAGCTACAAAATACAAATTACTAAATAGCACAAAGAGGAAAAAATAAACAATATCAAGTCTTTTTGTTTGATTCAAATATGTTTAAACGGCTTCTTGAGCCTCTTTAATAAACCAAATAATATTAATATTAAAAATATCAGAGTAAAAAACTCTTGTAATCTAAATTGCACTTCGGCTCTTCCATTTTCAAAAAGTTTACACTCAAAAAGATAATTATATAAAGCATCTTCATCACCACAATCACAGGTAAAGCAATTACTTTTATTAATTTTTCATAAAAAAGATTTTAATTTACAGTGACCAGTAACAATTTGTGTCAGTTTATAATTAGAAGAATTTTTTGCAACTTGAAGAAGGTCATTATGATCAGTAAAAACTGGAGGGTCTAAGGCTTAACATCTTGGCAAAATATTTCATACCATTCCATATATAAGTTTATGCGTAAAGTTTTCCGAATTTCATTTATAGTATTAGAGGAATAAAGGGAATTACCGAATACATAATTTGCTTGCGAGTCAGTATAATATGTATGTTCATTTAATTTATGGCTATTTAAATTATTCAGGAGTGGCCAATAATCAGGCCTTGGAGACCTATCTCTTTGGCTCTAAGGTCAATAGTAAGGCATTCTGCTAAAGCTGTTATTGTCTCAGTTTTAGCGGATGAAAAAGCTTTGGAAATCAAAACCACAGAAATTCAGGAAAATATAATACTTTAGAAACAAATTTGGGCTATAAATTTGAACCATTTGAGGGGGGGGGGGGGGGTAAGTACAGTGGGTCTGCATGCAAAATGTGTAGGGTACAATTATTCTGTATGCTAAGAAGTAAGAACTGTTTTCTAACTTCAAAATGTCCAAATACTTTACCCCCCCCCCCCCCTAATGTGTATATAGCCCAAATTATATATTTCCCATCTATTCTGTCACTTGTCTTTTTCTTGTATCACGCTAAGCTGAAAGAAAATAGAGAAAAAAACGGTTTGTTCTTTACTTTTAGACAGCGTAAATGTGAGTAAGTGGCGTATAATACACAAGTCCCAATTCCTCACTAACTTCACACATATGATAGGATCAATTAGCAATGCAATGGGATGGAACCCAAAATTACTCTGAAAGTGGTAATTAACGTTTTTCATATTCAGTTTTTTAAGTCGAAATACAGTCTGCATAAAGTAGACCAAGGATGGTTTGGGAAAATATTTAAGCTAAGTAGGCTGTTTCACTTTAGCTTATTATAATTTAGCGTATTATTATTATTTAGCTATAGTTGATTTAGCTTATTATAAGTAGGCTGTTTGACTGATACTGGTGAGATTACTCAGAAGTCCTTACCCCCAACTGTATTTGAAGCACCTGCAAGGACAAGTAGGTAGCAGCTAGGAGTCAAACAGAGAACGCCACCTTGGTTTTCCGCCACCCGGCGGAACATTAGTTAGGTCAGAATAGACAGGTTAGGTTAGTCTATGTCTCTTTTTTGTCTATATCTGTGTCTATGTCTATGTCCATGTCCATTTCTATGTCTATGTTTTGTCTATATCTGTGTCTATGCATGTTCTTATGTCTATGTCTATCCCGACCGACCTGAATTAAAAGGTGGCGGAAAACATACGATGGCGGAAAACCGCGGTGGCGTTAAAATACTGCTACCGTTACATGGCGTTAATGGTATTTTTCGACACTAGCGCCAGTTTCACCCAAGGTTCCCATACAAGATGTGCAACCGCAAGCCCAGTTGGCTTTCGTACATGACATACATGTATCAAGAAACAGTACTTAAGATAACGCTAATCATTTGTCAGGCATAAAACGTGTCAAAAAGTTGAATGATTATAATTATTTGCTATAAATTGTCATATGGTGTAACAGAAAATGAAGTTGTACCGTTAGGTGCATGAGTTTGCAGATTTAAATAAAGCTCATGATTGAATAATTTAAACTGAGTGTAAAGGGTGAAGAAAGAAGTCATCGGTGACAATTGGAGGGGAAAGGGATAGGCTCTTCGGATTTTGTAAATACGCTTTTGAGGTTTCATCATTAAAAAAGTCGTATTCTTTACCCTTTTTTCTCTTAGTAAATCTTATATTTAAATTAATAGCAATTACATTCTATAAATAATAAAGATATAATTTTATCTTCTGAACTTATAATGACTATAAACTAATTAAAATTTAATATTTATATAATGCTAGAAATATATTAGATACTTGTCTATTACACGAAACACAACCAAGAACTGAAAGTAGGTTAATCCTAATGAAATATACCAAAACATGATGATAATATAATACTTAGGAACAAAATTAGGGAAACTACGATAAAGAATTTTGGAAAGCAGACCGCATAGAACGCGTTATATTAGTTACCTAACCCCTAAGCGCCTCTGTATATTAAATATTTAATTAAAAAATAGCTACATCATAATTTTTCTCACTCAAATAAGAAAATCACAACCTATACCAATGAGATAAACCGGTTATTGTTAGATCTTATACAGCATAATTCTTGAGTGTGTTTTGCTTAGCAGAGAAGTACAAAATATAAAATTGAAAAAAAACTGATTGGACTATAATTTGAACGAACATTTGAATGAATTAGCTCGTAACTTAAAAAGGTTAAACTTTATCATAATTTGTGAAGGATTTCAGGGGACAGTAGTCCCTGTTATATGTAAAATAGCTGTTCGTTACATATATAAATTAGATAGTAATAGATTTTTTTTGTCATTTTAAAGGAAAGAGTAGTAACGTTTAACATCCAAACTTCAAACCGAAAGAAATGATTCCTTATATGAGCAGGACTCTCCCCTCCTAAGCTTTTCGCTCTGAATGATAAGTTTTGCTGTGCTTTAAAAATAATTCTTGTTCAAATTCAATGGCCCTTACGCTTCAGGAGTTTTTCTCGAGGAATTGCAGCAAAACTAAAACTTAAAGTTAAAGAGCAGGGGATGAGGGGGGGGGGCAATGCCTCTCATATACGAAATGATTTCTATTCATTTAAATTTCCGATTTTACTCTTTCCTTTTGCAAGATAAAACCTTTTTCTTTCAAAATTCGACTTATGTTCATTTTTAATAGCATACACATGGCTAAGCCAAATGTAAGGAGTTGTGACACCCTCCTCAAATCGACTCTGAAATAAAATTTAACTTGACAACAGTGTTTCGAGAGTAAGAGCTAATTTTATATATTTGCTTTTAGAAATAAAGTGTGATTATCCTAAGTAAACTATCCTTTCCACAGTATTGAGGCGAGCTTCCTTAGATTCAAACGGGATTATACTACTAATTTCTTCCCTCCCTCCTATTCCGTTGCTGCGCATGTTGTAATAAAACTTAGTTTTTAGGTATCCACTTACTAATGATAAGGGTAATGAACAGGGTTCTGCCCTTGAACCCCAGTTTTTACAATCAAGTTTAATACATGTAAAACGACCCTTGGAGTACATGATTCATCCTAAAAAAAATGTACTCCTAAAGAAATATAATTGGAGGGTATGTGAAATTCCAAAAGTTAGTTACAGGATAATGGTTTTCAAAGGAAATACTTCAAAAAGATCTTTTTATAAAGATGATTTCGTTGGACGCCTCTAGTGAGACAATACTTCCCGGGAAAATACAACTTTGAACGATTCATATAGATAGTAACTTGAGAAATACTCCCACTTAAACTTCAGTGAAACAGAGGTTCTAGTAACCCTTGAATACACCCATCCGATAAGTTTTTCTAGTGGCGCTCATGATACACCCCCCGTGCATTAGCACAATCTTTTATGTTACAGAGTAAAAGACTGTCTTCAATAAAAGAGGTGCAATCGCCCACCAAGACCAATGTTAAAGGGGTATTCCAAAATGATTCCCGAGCATCAAAATGGATTTAAGGTTAATTCCCACTTCCTCTCCCCTAAACTTCATTTTATTTTTATCTGATGTTGCATGGAGAATAAGGAACTTTTGGCATAAATGTGCGCTTGTTTCTTTCCAGCACACTCTCCCCATCAACAAAATCATCAACCGACCTTAGTTCATAATGGCTGATGAACAATCATACACTACACCACTAGATATAATTTTATCAAGCCTCGAGTGAATACATTTAGTTAAACTAAGGCTTAGAGTTGATATTTATTTTAGCCATTTATTTTGTGTCCACAACGTACATCTTTAGCAATGAATGTTTTACCGCGTGGTACTCTTTTCTCTGAAACTGGAAGGCTCAGTAAATGGTTTTGTTAATTATTTTAAAATGGACTCACTATCCTGGAAATTTTACACCAAAGATTTGGTTACGTGGAAGGATCTTTCCATGTAGGAATTTCTCATGGGGGAAGAAAATTTCTATGAAGAGGGCGCTGGGTATCCCAGCATTATTTAAAAACAATCAGAAATTAAATTTAAAAAAACAAGTTTTTTCAACTGAAAGTAAGGAGCAACATTAAGATTTAAAACTAATAGAAAGTATTACGTATACGAGGGTGTTCTTTCGTCCTTTCATATACGGAATTTCCTGGGATTACGTATATACGCAATCCTAGGGCCCAGAAACAGGGCCCATTTTTCGCCACTAAAGGCCACTCTGCTCTGACACAATCTTTTGTACAACTTAAAAAGTTTATGAGATCTTTCAGTTTTGTTTCAGTTTTGTCTCCTCAGAAAATTTTATAGCTATAACTTCTAGTACAAAAAAAAACAAAAAACAAATAAACGCCTCCGTGATGATTCTTCTTAGAAAAAAATACAAAATTTCACCTTTTTATTCATGGAGGCTTGAAACCTCCATAAAAGAATTCTCTGAAATACTGAATTCGACAGAAGAATGTCCATCGAAATCATTCGCCCTAAGGGAAGCGTTTCTCACTTTTTCAAAATGGGGCAGATTTTCTCAGACTTCTAAATCTTTTTCGAATAATTTTAAACTTGATAATTTTACACATGAAATTCACCAAAATTGTTTATTCTCTTGTAAATATTGTTTTCAAAGCTGTTAATTCAGCGTTTGATTACTATTAATATGAGCTGCTATTGTCTAGCAGTCTTTGACCCCGAACTGTTAGCACTCTGTGTTAACAATTGCCTCCCTCCCTCCTGAAGAATTCCCCAGGCACGCCAATTATGACCCACAAACACTTCTCCATATTTTGGGCCGACAAGAATGAGTACGTCATCTCTTATGCTACAGAAAAATACATTTGCCTGCAATGTATTGCACCCTGAAACGCAGGGTGAGTACCCAGCATGTATCACCATAGATAGGTTTAGTCCGATCTCTACCCTCTCTTTCCACAGGCCCTGTTCCGTATTTATATGAAGATTCAAGGAGAGTTGCAAATTTAGGGTATATAAAATTACTTTGGGACATCATTCAATCCCCTCCCCTTCCTAAATAATGACCCACCGGCCCACATTCAAAAAATATCTTTTTTGACATTTCCATTGAAAAATAAGTTTTGGGGCACTTAGTAGTAAAATAACAAAATTACCCTCCTAGATTCCCCCATTCCCCTAAATTTCACGAATTGATACCCCAGTGTGGCTGGCAGTAAGTTTGTAATGCTCACATGAAGAGGCATACAATGTTTTATGATTAATTATCTTCCTATTTTTTGTCAGCATTAAAGGTTTATACTTATCAAGGATTTTCCAGGATATCTAAGGATTCCTAGTGACAAAAAACGGAAGATTTTGGAACTACTTTTGGTGGACGATCGGTAGATGTCCTTTTGGGTAGAGAGCCATCTACCGAGGTTTCACAGATTTGCTTGAAAAGAACAGTGAAACACTGTCAGCAGGTGCAGATTAATATATAGGATAACAGATGTCCGTAAGCCGTAGGCTATTACCGGGTAAGGCTTGTGCTCTGATTGAAGTTATGTATGAGCAACTTTTGCGTCTGTAAAAATAAGAGAAAGTGAAATGCCGGCACACATTTCCAGTTGATTAAAATTCGAAACCGATTTTCGTTTAAATTGATACCTCTCCAAGATCCATACAAACAATGAGTTGGTTAAATATCCTCAATGATTTTCACGGCTTTTTATATTTTCTCATGCTGATTATCGTTTAGTTATTTTAATACTAATAAATCCTTTGGTTAGATGTAATCAGTGATTTTCACAGCTTTAAAAACCTTCATATAATATCATTTATTTAGTTTAATAAAAATTGACATTTCAGTACCCCAAATTATGACGTTGAAGCTAATAAAGATAACGAAAATGAAGTCTGTTTGTAATAAATTGAGTAGAAACTTACACTATCTTTAAAAAATTATCCTTTAAAAATATCATAAATAAAAATATTATCTTTAAAATTATTTAGTAAAGATCAGGAAAATAAATTTTTAATGAAAAATGACTCCATATAGAGGTAATCAGTTTTTAGTCATGGCTGTTGTCAACTTAGAAAAAAAAATGCTAATAAAAAGTAAGCAAAAAATAAGGTAGAAACATAGCATCAAATATCTTAAATTATTTAAATTATTATAAAATTGTCCTTTGAAAGTGTGACCGTCCTTGGGAATGAATTAAAGGATGAATGTTAATTTTTTTAACTTTTACGGATAAAAACGTTTTATAATTTAAGTACAATTATTATTTAAATAATTTTATATATAACTTTATACTTAATATAATATTTTTATAATTAATTAATTTATAATTAAATATATATTTAACTATAGTTTTATAATTAATTATAATGTAATTTAAACAATTTTTTAAGCATGACAATAGTGACAAAAATGTGGCACTATCCAAAAACTTCATAACTTCGGTCTAACCAAAATAAATTCTTTTAAGAAAATTGGTGTTTTATAGGCCTAGTATAAAAATACCTAAGATTAGTACAGAGGGGGGTTATGTTGATGCTTCCGTACTTCAAGCCAAGGTCACTCAGACTTTTCATTTCTGCTAGAAGCTTGGTTGTTTCTAATAGGCGTCCCTATTAATTAATTAAGTTATAATTAATAATTATAATTAATTATAATTAATTAATTATAATTAAGTTAAAGTGATTACTGCCTAATGATTATTAAATTCATTTTTCAATTGGATTTTAAAAGTTTACTATACGAAATACATATGTAGTCAATGCCGAAAGAAGGGGGGGATTAAGTAAAACTTGTTAATCCTTAATTTGAATGTGGAGTTTAATCAAATACCCTCAAGCGTTTTTGGATTATTGTTTTACATAAAGGCGAATTAAGAAGTTACTTTGAAAATATATTGAAAATAAAATAATATATCTATTGTTATTTATATCTAGGCGTTTTTCGAAGACTCAAGTTGATACTTGAATTGATTTCAAAAGCAAACTTGTGGTTTATCCTGAGTAGAACAAGCAACTGAATATATTCTCACATGAATGAATAAATTAACGATATTTTTCTTAGCTTTTCCTATAAAATTAGTACGGTACCAAAATTATTAGTAAAGTACGGTACCAAATATTTTCGCAATTTCACCCAAGGAATGTATTCTCAGTCTACTTTTTGACAACGGAATACAGCCTAAAGTCTAGCTCAAATTTGCGACCCATATAATAGGAGTCTCATAATCGACCTAATCAGATAGCCTGGCTTGGTAGTTAGTTTTACAACTATGTCGCATTTATATACAAAATATTTTGTTTTATTTATCGACACTTATCAGATATATAGATAAGATATTTATGCACGCACCTAATATGGGTGTGTGGAGCGTGTAGGCGCGCCTAAACACTCCTTGATCAACCTGCGTTTATACCAACACGTACCGATACATGTCAGACTTTAAAAAAATGCTTTTTTGCCACCTCAAAATTTAAATGCTTAACATAATTTTCGGTTCTTGAATACTGTATTGTTACTGATCACTTCTAAGATAGGTCAATACTGTTTAGACCTTGTAGATCTTTTAAGTTTTAAAACCATAACAAAGCCTTAAACTTCATAATCAAGAGTGTAGAATCAGCTCGAAGTGTTTGAATTTTTCTTTGTTTTCTTTTGTATCTAAAACTGCAGCTACATCATGAATTTTGGGCCACTATCGGAGGAGAGGGAATCAACCATCACCTGCTCCGGCATGGCTCAATTCTATACTTTCTCTTTTCTTTATTTTTACTTCTTTTCAAAGCAACATTCTCAACTAATTCAGCTAAACCAAAAATTTAATAGTGTATTGGAAAAAAATTGTCTAGTAAGAAAAAATCGCTATTTGTAGCTGCAATATTTTGATTAATGTCAATTGTAAGAGCTTTTCAACAAACTATCTTGTCAAAAGATCCAAGTATTACATCATTTTGTATCATTTTTCGTAAAGATTCAGTTTTGTCAAAAATTGTTTTTTACTTTCTTTATAATATTTTTTTTTATTTCAAATGAGCCCTTAAACATCTCCCTATGATGTTGCAGTATGCTATCAGTGGCGAGTAATAAAGAAAGAAAAAATGAGAGAAAACAAAAGAGAAGAAGGACCAGGACACATCACTGATGTAACAGTTACACAAATGTAAGAGAGATTGGTTTTGTTATTATAGGTAAGTAGATATGTGGACGTTCGCACGAATACAAACCCTCATACGTTTTACTCAGCGCGAAAGTGTTGTATTTTGTTTATTTATTTGTGAATGTTGAAATAAAAACTTGAACTAAAAAAAACTATTGAACCAGCTGTTGTAAAATATTGAGAGCGCGCCAGTTTTAAAGGGAAACAACTTATCTAGTGCAGAGGTACAGATAAGGGTTGGGTGGGGGATGGTGGGGAGGGTTTACGCTTAAATTCCAAGGTGTTGGCGCAAAGCGCCGTTAGACTTTTTGCCACGACAACTTAGATCTTGAAAAATATATTTATGTTAGTGTTTTCATTGAAAGTTGCCTCTTTTTGTACTTTTATGTAAAAAAAAAAAACCCAATTATGTCGATGTAGTTCCATGAGGAAAAAACAACTTGTCTCCGAGAGAGCGCGTTAGTCCATAACCCTCAACCCTCTAATTCTTGACGGCATATCCGTCAACCTTAAAGAATGTGTTTTATAGTTTTTGTCCAACTCAAGGTCGTGCTACGAGGATATCAGAATATCATTTAAAAAAATCTTTCTACCGGATCAAGCTACTTTTATGTCAGAACGTTCAGCAATCAATCAAAAATTCAGCGTCCACAGATAGCGGGAAAGGCCACGAAGATTCAGCAAAGTCAACGTCAACCTCTATGATGGTCTTCTGACTTCCCTGATGAGAATCTACTATGATGAGAATCTACTGACTTCCCTGAAAAATACTAAATTCTATTATAGACTAAAACATAGGACAGAGAGCTACGTTCAGATTAATGGTCGTCAAAGTCCGCTTTTTTCAGATCACTACTGAACTGGAGTTCACCTCCGTTGTGCAGTTGGTGAACTCTTCAATCTCAATCACAGACAACAATATGAAGAAAACTACTTGATTTTTTTTTAATCGCAGCTTCATTCAAAGCTGCAAGCGAGAATATCTAGCGTGTCTTTTGCTTTGGTAGACTGAGCCCCTAATTTTGGTGAAAATTGAAAGTCGACTATGCAACAAATCACGAGCTTTCAATGCCTCCATCGAATATGAGATGCTTTGCAGAGTTGATACAGTGCAAACGACAGCCACAACTCTCAAGACCATCGATTAAATCAAGTCAATGATCCTAGGGGAATCGAAGATATGTGATGGTTCGACTTGTTAGCTTCAAAGAGTTATTCCAATTGTCTAAATAGACTATGTTTTCAATTCAAACCGCCGAACGATCCTTAAGGTGATTTGAGCACCTGCTCCGAACCCCTCCACACCTACTTTGACTTCAGCCTGTCTTTGACTGTCTTTGACTTCAGCCATATGTCAGCCAATTGAAGACCGAGAAACCAACAGGCTGATAGCCTTTCTGACTTCTTCAAAATGGCAAACATCAGACTTGGTGAAGCACGCAACGCTGAACGCTGAAACCAAAGCTGATGGAGGAGATAGACACCACTCTCTACACCATGAAGCATCCTTTACACCATGAGGAGATATAGGTCAAGTAATTCACCATCGGGTAAAAGAGGTGAGGATGTTTGGCTAGATGTGAGATGACTGACATGATCCTAAGGGATAACTTCGTTTTCTTTTGAAAATAGACCAAAGAAATTATAGCACATTTGTATCTTCTATAGATATTGGAATATATCACAGGTCAGTTTATTACAGCTAGTTTTGTAGATACGCTTTGCGTAATCAATGAAGCAATAACTATTGTTCATTTTGCTTTTTCTTGTATTGTCGCCCCTTCTCCCAAAAAAACCTCCTATTTCTGCTTGATAGTTAGTCACGTGTCAATAAAATATGTGTTTACAAAACATAAGTAGTACCATCATATCCCTTATTGCGCGCTTCTTTTCAATATAATAGTTATTCCTCTGACAAAGAATCCAATAGTTGGTCTTATATACAGCCCTGAATAATACATTTATTTGTTGTTCATCATCTCGCGATGCGTCATGTTTTCTTCGATAAAACTAGTTAGCTTGGTTCTTGATATGAAAACAACTGTGTCAAAGTGATTTAAATTCAATTATGGGATAGCATATGATTTTTAAAAGATGATAATTTAATTAATAGAAACACCACTTAGTGTTTCACTCTTTAATATTGTTTTAGAGTGTTTTTATGTGTTGTTTGTTTGTTCTTGTCGTTTTTTGCATTTAAATTAGGTAGTGTTACACTTGTAAAATTATTCGACTTTATTTCAGCTCATTTTTGGTTTAATGTAGCTCTTTACTTTTTTTTGAAAAACTTATTTTGCAAAAAAAGAATTTTGATTAATAAACTAAATGGGTTCCAATAGATTTATGGGCACCAATAGATTTTTTATTTCGTGTTTGTTTCAAACACCGCATTCACGTTTTTGACACTCGACACCATTATACTTGGGATATATACAAAACCAAAAGAAAACTTTAGAATAATAGAATTCCTACTTAGGTACTTTTTAACACATACTCGAAAAATTTGGATCTACACAGTCAGACAATAACCGGTTTATAGCTGTCAGTATTCGGAGACAATTAGCTTAGGCTCAGTGAAAATCTAAGTTGCAGGTATATTTTTTACTGGTACTTGTGTATTATCCAGAACACACTCAAGAAATGAAGTTAGGTTAATCATAAAAATATAGGAAAATATGATGAAAATATGAGACTAGTAACAAAATTATGGAAACTACAAAAAAGAATTATGGAAAGCAGGCCGCCCAGAACGCATTATATTAAATACCTAAACTGACCTACCCACCTCTGTATATTAAATATTTAACAAAAATATACATGCTTCATAGTTTTTCTCACCAAGACTAAAAACCGATTGCAGACCGACAAACCGGTTTTTCTCAAAGCAAACTTCTTCAGCGTGTTCTGAATCTGAATAATACCCAAGTACCTCATAAATGTTTAATATATAGAGGCAGTTGCGTCGTTTGGGGGAGAGGCAAGGGGGATAGTTACCCCCACAATAATTTGAAGAAAAAACTATCATTAAGTAACTTTAAAACTGCTGCTCGTTTTAAGCTTCTAATTGATTCTTAACTTCGACCAGATAATTCATTTTAATCAATCCGAGCTCGTTTTTAATGTAAAAACCGCGATAAATAGTAGTCCATTGCGCTTTCTCATTAATATTTATACAAATATACTGCCTTTGAATTCTTATCATCAAAGAAATAAATCATCTACTTCTTGTACAAGATCAGTGTAACATCAACCAGGAAGAATTTTGCTCTTGTTGGCAGGTCTTGTGCTTGAAATACTTTACAGTGAGATGTGACAAACAAGTTTGACTGTTTTAAATATCTGAATTAGACTAGTGTATGTTAATTTTGCGTTTTAAGCTAGATTAAGCAATTATTTGATGCTTGGCCTAGGATATCACATAGGGCATTGGCGAAGGAATTCAGACCTACAGAGATCTGAAATCCCGAGTATTCAATGGTATTACGCTTTGGTGCTATTGAAACTAGTTCCAGTGGCGCCAATCATGAGGGGGAGGGCATTTATTATTTCCCCCCCATCCCATGACTTCAAATGGCCCCCCTCCTTAAATCTTTTATAAGTATGGAATTGAGGTGGTTGAGAAGGGAAAAATGTTAAAAAGCAATTCTTCGACCTGCTTCATAATCCGTTGAATAACTGTAGTTAACAAGTTTTTACTGGGTCTGCACTATAGTTTATTCACACCCCCCTAATATGTAAATATGTAACCCAAATTATATATTTCCCCTGTATTTTGCCATGCGTCATTCTCGTTTCAACCCGTCAATAAAAAAGATATTAAATATTTATGATATTAAGGATAAATATTATATAAAAAACCAAGTTTTTTTAACAAAAGTAAGCTACACGTTGTGGGTGTCATATGGCACTTTATGATTGCCTCTACAGCTCAGATTTAACTAATCGATGTGGCTTTAGAGGTCCTGAATTGCCCCGGAAACGTAAAGTTCCAGTGAAATTAAGTGGGGGTACAATAGTACCATATGAGACAGTGCAAGAGTTTTTAGAAAAATACAGTGTTGTATCCTGTTGTTGATGTTCCAACTACAGAGATTGAAAGTAGGCTAGAAGAGAACTGTTTGGACGTTCGGAAAAACTTAAGCGTAATGCTAGGCGCAAACGAAATGAACAAAGATAGTGTAAGCTTTGTATGTAAATATTATAAGCTCGATTTCGAACGCTGCGTGTCTGAGTTAATGTGTTTTTACGGAGTTCAGGATATAAAAAACGAAAACAAAAAAAATTCTAGAAAGAGCATCTGTTTTTGCTGAAAAACGCTTGAAATGGTTGTTTCCTCTGATATTTGATCTATTTAAACAGTACTTCACTATTCCTATGACTTCTACGTCGCGTGAAAAATCTTTTTCTTGCCTTCGATGGTTGAAGACATACTGCCACAACAACACGGGGCAAGAAAGATTATCTTTTCTTGCATTGCTAAGAATTGAAAGAGAAAACATAGGCGACTACAATTTTCATAACAAGTCTTTGTGTATTATAGGTTTATTTTATATGTACATTCGCCTTATTTAAATATCATAAGATTCGTGTTACAATATAGTTTTAGGCTTGGAATCATATGTAATAAAACTTGGAATTATCCTGTATTTTTGCTACTGCTTTATATGCCCTGCTTATTTCAATGCTATTTATTGATATACAACAGCAAACCCACTACCAAAGCAATTTAATAAAAAGTCATAAATAATATTTCAATGAATCATGCATAGTAAAGGTTTCGCACAACAAATTTAATCTTACAGAGTCAAAATCTGTTCAAAATTGCGTGCAACTGAATAGCACAGTACATGGGGCTGTTGAAATGGCGCTTTGTTCAACTATAAGATAGAGCATCTTGTGTTGAGAGGGTGGAGACGTGGAGGGGGGTAGGTCTGCATAAGTAATGGTGAAGCCTGCTGAAAAAAACCGAATGTCTATGTAATTCCCCTTAGCCCACGCAAAAGTTTTTTTAAACTATAATACTTCTGTCACCAGCAGCAAGTCATTACTGATCATCTTAGTAGAAGCTTCATCACCAGTACTTAATTTTATGTTTATTTAATATGTGTTTATCGATTATTATGTATTGTGTAATAATTCAAATTTAACCTACTAGCGTCTTCGGTAAATGGTAACTTTTCTTCAATAGCGCTCGAATAAAATTCTTGCCCCCCACAGCAATAAAAATGCTGGCCCTACGCCCCTGTATAGAAGTGGCTATTTTGGTTAGATTAGTTATTTAATATAATGCGTTCTGTGCAGCCCTCCTACCATAATTCTTTGTTGTAGTTTCCATAATTTTGCTGCTAAAAGTATTGTGTTTGTGTTTTCATCATATTTTGGCATATTTCATTATGATTGACCTAATTTCACTTCTCGAGTGTGTACTGGCTAATACACAAGTACCCTTACTTATATCATGAAGCATGTTTCCATTAATCAAATTATCATGTTGTCTCCGTGGCAAACCAGGATTTAAGGGGGTGATTAAGTGAACTGATGGAACTAGAAAATCCCATGTTAAATTGAAAATTTATATTTAAAAAGTACTCAAGTATTCATTGGCGGAAGATGCCGCTTTTAATATCAGGCCATAGCTTCTTGAAGATGCTACAAAATGTTTGAAAGGATTTTGTTCTATTTCCTCTAATTGCTTAGAAATCTTAGAAAATGTCTAGGTATTTTTCACAAGTGTACTCTATGAAGGATATTGCTTTTGGAACAAAATTGGTACTATCATGTGCAGAAGACAATAACCTATAAGATGATTGGAACCATTTTTTGATGTATTTTCCTGTTTTCTAACAGTCCCCTAGAATATTTTCAGCTACCTGAAATTTTTACAAGTCGGTTGCCATAAAGAATCGTTTCAGATCGCCGATAATAACCCCTAGAGACGAAAATGACAAGCTGGAATAATCAGCTGCTTGTTAATAGTGTGAAATTTTCATAAATTATTTCAATGCAATGAAGAAACATAGAAATGAGAAATAGTCAGGAGCCTTCAGGAAAGTTATGCACACAAAGCCGAAATCATGGGGAAAATTAAATCAAAGCGAGGTATGGAACTGCGAAACTGCGAGAAATTTGGGGATAGGCTAGTGGATAAAGAACCGAAAAGAGTCTAAGGCGGAGTATTGCATGGAAGTTGGAAAGAATGGACTGGTCAACCCCAAACGAGGCCACGACTACTTTTACCAAGTACAATCAGTCAGCTTGAATGTGCTCAGCTATATACTTGCTTTTTCATGATTTTTACCCAGAAAGACTTCTACATTGAAAAGATAGACCGCAATCCAGGCTTTTGGACCGAAAAGATTTTTCCCAAGCTGAAAGGATTCTTCATTGATGCTTTGATCCCAAAGTTCCACAGGGGGTTCCAATACAAGAGCCGTACTTATAAGATTAATCGTCTAGTACCGGTAACAGGAAAATTCATTTTCCTTACATTCTATCCTTCTTTGTAGTTACATACTTAATTGTATTGTCATTTGAAATAAAATACCTTTGTTTATATTGCTTGTCCTCCAACTTTATCAAACAGTTCGTAGTAACGAACTGTAGTAAAGAGCGACCCGGCTCAATAGTAACCGAAACTCTAAAAAATGGAATTTTGGTACCAATAGCTACATCAAAAGAATCTCATTTTAATGCTGATTTTAAATATATTAAATAAAAAAACAAGTTTTTTCAACTGAAAGTAAGGAGCGACATTAAAACTTAAAACGAACAGAAATTACTTCGTATATAAAAGGGGCTGCTTCTTCATCAACGCCCCGCTCTTTACGCTAAAGTTTGACTCTTTCTCCCAACTCTTCTTTTTAAAACAGTAAAAAACTTTAGCGTAAAGAGCGGGGCGTTGATGAGGAGGCAGCCCCTTTTATATACGAAGTAATTTGTGTCCGTTTTAAGTTTTAATGTCGCTCCTTACTTTCAGTTGAAAAAACTTGTTTTTTTATTTAATTTCTGAATGTTTTTGAATAAATGTATGTTTTGATTTTGGCTCTCCGCAGAGTAATAATTGAAACAAAATTTGAATTTTTTTTTTTTTTTTTGCTGAATGGCTTACTCATAATTTTGATCGAATGATTTTGGGAAAAAAGAGCGGGGGAGGAAGCCTAGTTGCCCTCCAATTTTTTGGTTAATAAAAAAAGGCAACTAGAAATTTAATTTATTACGAATGGTTTTATAAGTAAAAGATATACGTAACTTATAAACTAGCTTACGTGAAGAATTTTTCATTCTCATATTTTTATTACACATATGAGAGGGTTCACCCCGTCGTCAGTACCTCTCTCTTTACACTAAATCTTAAATTTTGGCCCAATTAATTAAGAATGACCCCTGAATCACAAAAGCCGTAGAATAAATAGTTGACATTACTAAAAATACTTTAGCGTAAAGAGCGAGGTATTAGGAGGAGGTGAGCCCCTCATATGGGTAATAATTTCTGTTCGTTTTAAGTTTTGATGCTGCTCCTTACTTCCAGCTGAAAAAAAAACTTTTTCATATATATTTTTTCATTGTTTTTTTTTAATAATGTTAGTAAATCCTGCGCTCCCTTCATGGAAATTTTCTTCCCCCATGACCAAGTCCTCGATGGAAAGTTCCCCCAGTATATCCCCCTCTTTTCGACCCCTCTCCCCGACCAAAAAATTCTCCTGAAAACACCTGTACACTTCCCAATAACCATTACTATATGTAAGCACTGGTCAAAGTTTTTAACTTGTAACCCCTCCCACGGAGACTATGGAGGAGTAAGTCGTCTCCAAAGACATAGTTATAAGGTTTTTCGACTACGTTGAATAAAATGGCTATCTCAGAATTTTGATCCGTTGACTTTGGGAAAATAATTAGCGTGGGAGGGGGCCTAGGTGCCCTCCAATTTTTTTGGTCGCTTAAAAAGGGCACTAGAACTTTTTATTTCCGTTTGAATGAGCCCTCTCGCAACATTCTAGGACAATTTGGTGGATACGATCACCCCTGGAAAAAAAACAAAACAAAAAAAAAACAAATAAACACGCATCCGTGATCTGCCTAAAAGTCATAGAACACTACTGTAGAAATTTCAAGCTCCTATCTGCAAAAATGTGGAATTTTGTATTTTTTGTCAGAAGGCAGATCACAGATGCGTGTTTATTTGTTGTTTTTTTTTTTTCAGGGGTGATCGTATCAACCCAGTGGCCCTAGAATGCTGCAAAAGGGCTCATTCTAACGGAAATGAAAAGTTCTAGTGCCTTTTTTAAGTGACCAAAATCTTGGAGGGCACCTAGCCCCCGTCCCACGCTAATTATTTTTCCAAAGTAACCGGATCAAAATTCTGAGATAGCCATTTTATTCAGCGTAGTCGGAAATCCTTATAACTAAATCCTTATAAGTGTACAGACGTCTTCAGGGGCGTTTTCATTTGGTCTGGGGCAGGGTTGAGAAGAGAGGGATATGCTGGGGAAACTTTTCATGGAGGAAGAAAATTTCCATGAAGGGAGCGCAGGATTTCCTACTATTATTAAAAAAAAAAAAACAATGAAAAAATAAATATGACAAAGTTTTTTCAACTGAAAGTGAGGAGCAGCATTAAAACTTAAAAGGAACAGAAATTATTACGCATATGAGGGGCTCACCTCCTCCTAATACCTCGCTCTCTACGCTAAAGTATTTTTAGAATTTCAACTATTTATTCTACGGCTTTTGTAATTCAGGGGTCATTCTTAAGAAATCGGGACAAAATTTAAGCTCTAGTGTGAAGAGGGAGGTACTGTTGAGGGGGTGAGCCCCCCTCATATATGTAATAAAAATGTGAGAATACAGAAGTTCCTTACGTAAGCTAATTTGTAAGTTACGTATGTCTTTAACTAGTAAAATTTATTTTTACTAATAATTTTACTAATAAAAAAATTCGTAAGAAATTAAAAGTTCTAGTTGCCTTTTCAGGTAACCAAATAATCGGAGAGCAACTATACCTCCTTCCCCGCTCCTATTTTTTTCTCAAAATCGTTTGATCAAAACTATGAGAAACCCATTTAGCCAAAAAAATAAATACCCAAATTTCGTTTTAATTATTCATCTGTGGAGAGCATAAATCAAAACATGCATTGATTAAAAAACGTTAAGAAATTAAATTAAATAAAAACAAGTGTTTTTAACTGAAAGTAAGGAGTGACATTAAAACATAAAACGAACAGAAATTACTTCATATATGAAAGCGGCTGTCTCTTCATCAATGCCCCGGTCTTCACGCTAAAGTCTGACTCTTCCTCTTAACTCTATTTTTTAAAACAGTAAAAAACTTCAGCGTAAAGAGCGGGGCGTTCATGAGGAAGCAGTCCCTTTCATATACGAAGTAATTTCTGTTCGTCTTAAGTTTTAATGTCACTCCTTACTTTCAGTTTTATTTTTTTTTTAATTTAATTTGTAAGAAAACTTTGGTTTTCTAAGAATCCTCGAAGAAAGCTTTCAACTAAGTTCGCTGTTTAGTTTCGAATTAATGAAATGAGGTATTTTAAATAGCCTATCCCTAGGAAATAAAGTGGAAAAAACAATAAATTTTAAAATGCATTCTATGCATGCCGTCAGAGTTGCATATACATGGGCATTTTGTACTTGAGAATGATAGTGCTCTTTTGCTCATTTTCTAATCTCCCTTGGTCGGTAACCAAGCTTTGCAAGACACTGTCAAATATATTATTATTTCTTGGCTGAAGCATCTCACCAAAGGAAGCTGTCAATCAAAACTTTTGACAAGACTTGATAATTGGTGCTATTTGAATTTTTGACAATCGCCGATCTCTAGAGAATTAAAAGACAGAAGGGTAACCTTACTTAAATTCTGAAGCTCGATGTTTTCAAGTTCACTTAATCACGGCCTTAATCAAGTTTAGAGAGATGAAAACCCATTTAACAAAGAAGATGACGAATCACGAGATTAAAAAAA